>NC_092748.1:33110662-33775662 GCF_047496795.1 Chiloscyllium punctatum | reverse complement strand
GACCACTGCTGGTTGAATATTTCAACCGAGTCAATGTTAATTATCCGCAAGAATATAAGAAGCTTAATTCTAAAGGAGAAGGAGAAAAGTAGAGCAAAATGACACTTAAAATGCTCAGGTGTTCTACAAGGAAATCTAAATGGTCAATGTCTTACCAGAACTACAGGGCATATGTAGGAGGGAAGCAAAATGTGGTCTTTTAGTTGGCCACCGTCACATTCAGGCTTGATATGTGAGACACATTTGTTGTGAAGCTGTAGAGGAAAAACAATAAGCTTTAAGTAACTCAAGGTAGAAGCTAATGATAAACTCAAGGGTCAACAATGGGGGTTATATAGCAACACTGATTCTAACATAATTCAACTAAGTCAAAAATCAAAATTCTTGGCTCATTTATAGATATGCATAAAACAATAAGTAGCTTTCTTCAATATTTTATCAATAGTATTATATTCATAAAGCCAAATTCAAGGAATAAAATTACATGAAGCACTTGGTGCATAAGGAGCTCATCCTGTCTCTGGACATCCCTGGGTCATCATTCTGAATATTTAATCTGGTAATGATTGTTGCTGCACTTCCTACAATTCTTGCACCTCCCTAATGAATGCTCCCATCTGGAATTCACTCATTCACTCATGTACCGGCTGTGGGTAATAAATCTGCCATGATCACATCCATTACCATTAGAAACATAGAAATTCTATGGCACAGAAACTGGCCAATTGGACCATCAAGTCTGCACAACCATTCAAAGAGCATTCCATTGAGACCCACCATATCCTCATAACCTTGAAGGCTTTTTTTAAAACCGTGGCCAACCCACCTAACTTGTACATTGCTGGACACCGTGGGGCAATTTTTAGCATAGTTAATCCAGCCAACCTGCACATATTTGGACTGCGGGAGGAAACTGGAGATCCGGTGGAAATCCACGCAGTCATGAGGAGAATGTGCAAACTTCACACAGACAGTTGCCCGAGGCTGGAATCGAACCTGGCTCTTTGGCGCTGAGGCAACAGTGCTAACCACTGAGCCACCATGCCTCCCTCAATTACTGAGCACTCAATTTACATCATTCTATTCCTCAGGATCCTTGTAAAAAATACTGTGAACATTTGACATATAAGGCTCCTGGTACTTCTATCAGATGTTCAAAATCTGAGATTTGATTACTATGATGGAATTGCATTGTCTCGTCACAACATACTGGCTTACCAGTGCCTTTCCATTCCCCACCTTCCTTTTTTACAGTATGCCAAACCTGTTGAATTAAACTCAAACTCAGATGATCTAGTACTTTGTCTCAGCGCTTTACACACTTTGTTTTATAACTCAGTCTTAATTAAAAAAGTCTCCTTCCATTTAAAGAATTAAACATAACAAAATTGAAGCTTTTGTAGTCCTTTTCCAGTAGGAGGATTATCACCAAAAAAAAATGCAGGTTAATTTGGGATTTTGCTCACAGAAATAGTTGGAAAGGACTACATTCTCCATTCACTGAAAGAAAATTGTTTGCATGAATTGTCCATGCAGTTATCAATTCACACGGCAGTCAATTAGCTAACATAGCATGATTACTTCTGGAAAGATCACTATTGAATGGACTTTAGCTGCCATATACAAGACACAGGTAGTTCTTCTATAACATGATGGCTGCGTTTTTGTGCAACCCTGCATGATAGAAAAATCATGCTTTAGAAACAGCACTTAAAGTATTGATGTAGTCACGTTACAGCCAACACATGCTTGAAAAGCTCAAGTTTTAGAAACAATGTCCCCAATTTGTCAATTGTGTTATAGCAAATTTGCATTAAAAAAAAACTTGCGTTATAGCAGAACAACCTGTAATGAGATTCATGGTATTAAACATATCTCCGAACACATCTACAAATATGCCTCAACCATCCAAAAATCTTTCCAAAGCAAAGTCAGTGTCTGTTTTAACTCATGTCAATATTAGCTAAAATAATGTTTTGTCCTTACTACATATTATTGTAGGAAACATGCAGTTAGATCAATAAAATGCAAGATACAAACATTTTTTGCCTTTGTCCCAGACCTCAAGATTCATGACAACTGCAAGATTTATAATTCTTACTATCCTCCTATACTGGACATTTATACTCTGCATCAATCACACTTGCACAATTTAGCTCACTTTTGAACTCTTGGATTACAGTGTGAAGGAATTGTCTGTGCGACTTGCAGCTAATTTGCATTTGAAAATTCTGATCATCACCTGACACTATTAATGCATGTCCAACACTCTGATGAGATATATGAGGTTTTTATTGAAGAGAAACAATAATATCTTGACTGGATATCTGCAGATCCATCAATTTCCCCAAACTAATTGCAGGGATGAGAGTGGCTAATGACTAAACAGTCTGAAAATTAGTGGCCGATGGCAAAAAGGTTGCACTTCTTTTCACAAGGAATCAATTCATTGTAGCCCTTTTAATTATCTGTAATGAATGTAAATTTTTCAAAGGCCAATTCAAATCTGTAGAATCATTGCAATTCCCTTTGTTTACGGTCTGGTACTGTCAAGGTTGCAGAGCAAATTATTTGCATCAAACCATCAAAGTGAGCACAACATTCCAACCTCCTCAAATGGTCCACATTATCTCCGTTTCTCAAGCCTCCTGGACTGTACATCTTGATGCTCCTCACTCTGTCTATCCGCGCACACAGAAACCCCCCCCACTCAACAACTAAACCTATCTCTTCACATCGAGGGCTGTAAAATCTCATTAAAAATGCATAAACATAGGCCTTCAAATTTCTGGGTGCCAAGTTCATAAAAACAAGTCTAAATGTGAGCCTATTTCCCCCTTCCTTAACATAAAAATGTATCAGGTAAATTAAACTTAAATTTATACATTGTTTCTGACACCTGCAAGAGCAAGTAAATTTAAAGAATTTTTGCTTCACCAAAAGTTGAAAAACTCAATGGGATCACCTGGAACACAATTTTAATGCAGAAATGAGGCCATGTGTATTAGTTGCAAACCACTCATGAGAAGGTTGAGTTCCTCCAATTTCTATACGCATCTCATTTTCTGGTGCACAGGGAAGACTAATGTTCTATGTAAAGCTTTGGAAAATTGGAGTTAGAATGTTCTACATGATTCCATGTAAGGTCCAAATATTCAGATTGATTCAATAACAAGATGTCTGTTGACTGAACAAAGGAATCACCTCAGAAGTGCACTTCAATCTGCTTTGAATGTTTACAGTACGTTTCCATGTAGCCTGAAACTCACCATTAAGATTATATACCAACAGTGTGGCGAAGGATCTATAGATGCCAACAATGATTGTGGGAAGAACGTAATACTGAAATCATGTTGTTGTCTGAGAGTAATTTTAAATTATGCAGAATATATTTTATATACATATATATATATATATATATATATATATAGATAGGACAGATTTCTTTGTACATTGTTGCTTTCTCTAAGTTGAATTTTATCTAAGTATTGATAATTCTTTTACAATAATAGCATCTATGCTGCATCTGTCTTATTTAAAATTTAAAGATTTAAAACAAACTGGAAGAATTGATTAAAATTGAATTCAGAGTCAGCTTGGATTAAAATTTTACCATATGCAGAGCAATGACACAACAAAGGATTTATTTAAATTAGTCACATATGTCTATTGTCACAAAACACATTTTATTCAGAAAACATTATTTATTACAAGCTGTCAATTTAACTTTTTAAAAAATAATATCGAGCAATGTTTCAGAAAGAGTGAACACCCTTGTGATATGACAAGGGTTTTTCTATAGGATCACACTTCAAAGAGATACATTGAAGATCGCAAGTACAGAAAACAAACTCAGGATCCTACATAATTAATGCTCTGGTGATTGCAGTTTCCATGAACCACCCTTGGCACAAACAACTGAATCTATTTAACTTCAATTGAATTACAAGTCAGCTCTTAGATCTCCTTCTGCTAATATTTAACCCTCTCCCACTCAAATGATGAAAACACCAAGTCAACATTTCTGAAGCATCCTTCTACAGCTAGAACGTAGAACATAGAACATTACAGCGTAACACAGGCCCTTCGGCTCTCGATGTTGCGCCTTGCTGTGAAACCAGTCTGAAGCCCATCTAATCTACACTATTCCATTCTCATCCATATGCCTATCCAAATGACCATTTAAATGCCTGTAAAGTTGATGAGTCTACAACCATTGCAGGCCGTGTGTTCCCATCCCCTACCATTCTTTGAGTAAAGAAACTACCTCTGACATGTGTCCAATATCTATCATCCCTCAATTTGAAGCTATGTCACCTCGTGCTAGCCATCGCCATCAGAGGAAAAAGGTTCTCCTGTCTAACTCTCTGATTATCTTGTATGTCTCAATTAAGTTACCTCTCAACCTCCTTCTCTCTAATGAAAACAGCCTCAAGCCCCTCAACCTTTCCGCGTAAGATTTTCCCTCCATACCAGGCGACATCCTAGTAAATCTCGTCGGAACTCTTTCCAAAGCTTCCACATCCTTCCTATAATGTAGTAACCAGAACTGCACGCAATACTCCAAGTGAGGCCACACCAGAGTTCTGTACAGCTGCAGCATGAATAACTAGAGACTTTTATTTTCGTTTCACTGCCCAGCTTTATATAGTCCCTCTTCTTCTTCTTTGTAAATTCCCTCATGCTAAGCAACAATCTCTTGAAAGGCTGCAAATTGGATAACATGCCCCATGACTTTTGACAACGTTCACTTACACGTAGATACATAAGTGAGATTCAGTTCTTTGATATTGCTTCCTCACCAAGGAGGAACAATGCTTTAAAAATTAGAGGAACATTAAACCTGTGTATTATTAGTCAAAATATGATGAATTGGAGAAATGATAGATCTTATTTTCTAAGCATGCTGGAAGCCATTTTTGAGGACTGTGGATTTAAAAAAGTTGCATCCTGAGAAATGACAACAAAATAGCAGATGCCTTCTCTTTTTGAAGGTCATTATGAGCAGACATTGTGTGGCCTCCACTCAGTTATTACGGACCAAAAATCCACAGCATAAATCCACCTCAAATTTGGCAGAACGCTGTGGCAGGTATTTGACTCTCCTCTAGCAGTATTATATTCATCTGAGATGGAGTTAAATTAGCATTGGGTGCCGAATAACAGTGTATTGTTTTGAGTACTGACGTCTCTCAGTGTGATGAGGAGGGCTAATGTGGATATTTGTGAGACAAAGGGTACAATGTTAACGGAGTTGATCATAAACAGGCTTTGGAAGCTAAGAATTTAATGAAAGTGAGACTCTCTGACGAGATGTTAGCTGAACCAAACTAAGCTAGGGTCAACATTTAGAACTTAAAACATGAGAAATGTTTAGCAGATGGGCAACTGAGAATTTGCAAGAGTGTGGAAATTTTGCGCAGAGAAGCAAGGGGATTTTTTTTAAACTTTAATTTATTGGTTTCAGATATTTATTAAATATATAAAACAAGATTAGATGGATTGTGGCAGCACAGGAAGTGTTCCACATCTGCAGCATGTGGGAGGCTTGTGGACAGCAGCGTCATTCCAGCACCCACGTCTGCCGCAGTGTCTGAAACTCAAGGAATTTCAGCTTGAGAGATTTTGAGGCATTTCAAAGCATCATGGAAAGTGAGAGTTACCAGGACATTTAACCCAAGAGTCAGCCACCCCTCATGTTAAGTTAGATAAGGACTGGATCATATGACTGACTCAGACAGGTAAGGGGAATTAGATAAATGATGCAGGAGCCTGAGCCCTTGTCAACATATATGAGGCATTTATTACGAGTGTGCAATGTCAGAAACTGCAACACCAGTTACCTTCGGCCATAGCACTCATTTGACCAAAGCGCAACAATAAAAGTCACCACAAAATAAACATCCTGAAGTTTCTTGTCAGAATAGAATTTGGATATTTCTGAAAGACAGACACATTGTCAAAGCTTCTCATCTTGTACTCATCAGGATAAAATACAACAATGCCAATTTCAAATGATCACAGGTTATATTACAAGAGGAAGGAGAGTTGATGGTTGCCAAATAAACTCTCATTAGCCATGACATTGTTATCAGGAAAGGAATGGTGAACTATAGGCTCTTCAAGCTCCTGAATAATTCAAAAACGGTGCAAAGTTTGACCAAATTCTTTTTAGCTACTGACAATAGGTCCTTACATAGGAGTGCATGAGCCACAGACAAACTCAACTGATATTTTAAATGGTGTCTGGAGTAGCTATTAGTATACTCCGTGTTATTCAGCAAGTGCTGTCATTCATTGAACAACATTTAATACTAGACATTTTGCAAGGTTGGGCTGGTTAGGTATAATCTGTACTCTGCCTAATAAGAACAATTGAAAGCAGTTGTAATCAGCTAGTCGCAGTGATGCATAGCCTACGTACCTGGCATCACACCAGCACAAACTCATGCAATGTTGTTCAATTGTGTGTTAGATATAATGTCTTGTTATCAAAAGGTGTCACTCCTATAGATAATGCATCGCAGCTGCAGCATGAAATAGTTTTCAATGGAACACAGCCCACAGATTAGATGAAATCCATGCAGTTATGTCTCATCGTGAATGGAGCTAGACAATCAAACAACTGATGGAGAGGTGGTAGCTCCAGAAACATCCTGAGCTTTAACAATGGGGGAGCCCAGTTTTATCAGTGAAAAAAGGCAAGACCGAAGAGTGTGCAATCATTGTTAATGAGAAATGCTGAGTGAAAGTTCCCTCTCAGCGTCTTCCCCAAGTTCTCAGGATCAGAAATGATACTCTTCAGATACTTGATTCCCTTCACAAGAAATGAGTGAAGGCACAGGATGCAGAAATATCCCAGGTGTCATACTGTAGTCTACTGAAGAAACTAATTGCCATTTTTGGCAATGATTTGGCAATCATTTAAGTGGTGTCTTCTCTACGGCAACACCTCGACCAAATAGAGTGCACTTGCCAACTAATCAACACTCTCTTCTCAAACAGCAATAAATGTTGCTCCCCTTTATATTAGTATTCTTGTGATATCCTGATGAGGGCAAGATGAAAAATTCTGATAAAGTGTGTCCTTTTCAATACAGTCGGCTTTGATATAACTTGATAGGTTCGCACAAGAATGGAATGGTATTATAAGGAAATCGCACAATGGTTGCATCATTTTAACTAATGGGCTGGAATCGCGTGACAATACAGGTAAGAAAATTGCACGTTCTACAAGTAATGGGCGAAATTCTTCAATAGCATTAAAGCCAATTTGTGTTGAAGAAACACGTATTATAACGGAACCGTCTGTATCATCTTTGCTGAATCACCCACCGTAAACATTGTATGAATCATCATTAACCAAAAACTGAACTGGTCTAGCCATACAAATACTGTGCCTACAAGAACAGGTTCAAAGGTGGGGAATTCTGCGGCAAGTTATGCTTTTCAGGATGCAAGCATTGTTGCTCAGGCCAATATCCACTGCTAATCTTTAATTGCTGTCACCACCACCAAGTGTTGTCAGTACACTCTCAACGCTGTTCCCAAAACCAGCCCATCATTGTCCAAGGCTCAAAGCAGCACTATGATTAAAGAGAGTTCAGTGGCCTGAATGAGTGTGACTTCAGCAACATTCAAAGTGCTTAACACCATCCAGGACAAAGCCGACTGTGTGACCTACGCCCTATCGACCACCTTAACCGTTTACTTCATCCACAACCAATCCACACTGACATCAGACTCTATCATACACAGAATACAATACAGTAACTGCTCAAACCTCCCCATCTGCACTTTTCAAATTTGCTACTTGAACCAACACAACACAGATAACATGGTAACAGTGATGGACATCATTGCTTAATACCATAAAGGTAACATGGTGAGAACTCCAGAGCAGTGAGTTCCAGTGGATGCATCAATTGGCATTTACAGATTTTAAAATGCTACGTCTTTAAGAACTATTTATATGGAAAGTTGGTAGCTGCAGAATCTGAACAATCAAACAGCATGCGACCAAACCTGGTGAAAAGATCAGCAAAGGAGAAGTAACATTTAATAGTAGAGCCTTTAGGTTAGACCTGGAAAGCAAAGTGCAGTGGTAATTGTGAGCGAGAAGCCAATCACACATCGTGTGGTTACAGGTTCAGTTGGGAAACAAGGACCTTTAGAAGCAATCCCAATTAGAGGTTTAGCAAGGAAGCAAACAGTCCATGAGCAAAGTTCAAAATTCATTATGGCAAAGGGATATCTTTAAATTGAAAGTACAGAACAGGCTGAGGTTAGAAGTTACAAAAGGCTACTTAAATAGTGTGCATAATGTTGCCACCATACAGAGTGAGCAGACACTGAGTCAAGTCGATACGGCTGACATTACAATTGCCAAAACATAAAAGGTGGCACAGATAATTCTCAAGAAGTTAGTCAGGCTTTAATAATAATTTTAATCTGAGAAAAAATAAGTTTCTTGCAAGAGCAAGATTTTTCAGAAGAATTCAGCATCTGGGGAATCGTGATAATTTAATGAATGATTTCGACAGGTCACTGGGAGAACTGAGACTGAGAAGAGAATTCCTAAGAGATGGAATTGTCTGAAATCAGTGATGCCGCCTTGCCAGATTTATTTCAGTCCAAAGATGATGTCTTTGATGAATACTATTTCAATTGTCCTGGAAACAGAAAGCAGGATGAATGCACAAGTGTGACAGATTCCATTCAGTTCAAAAGAAACACGTGACAAGAAAGTAGTCCAGTCAGTATCAGTGATATAGGTCACTTCCAAAACATGTGTAAAAATAGGGCACACTTACAGAGCAGCATTAAGTCAAATGGCTACTCTCACAAAGGTGATAAAGTAGTAGAGCTACTCGCATTAGAAAATTATCAAATGCATCTCTAAGGGAAATGGATGATCCAACTGCCTCGAGCTTGGCAGAACCCTGTTCTATCAATGGACATTTCACTAATTTTAAACTGACACTTACAGGGGCAAGTGTATCTGCCTTATCAGATCATTTACCACCTGTGAAGGAACAAAAGTTGCAGCTTGCAGAGATGAAAGTGCATGTTTCAGGTGGAACGACTCAAGATAACAGGTATGCTGCAAGGCAACACTGCAACACAAAGGGCACAAGATAGGAGGAAATGTAAAAATTATTCATATTCTTGAGCATGCCCACACATATCTTGACTTCAATATTTGTAAAGTAGCAGAAGGAGTAAAACTCATAACAGACAGTGAACAGCTCAAAACAAACCAAATCTGTCCAAAGACAAGCCAGTCAGAAAATATCTAGTCTGGGAACAAACAATTGTTGAACAATCAAGGAGCAACTCAGTCAAAGATTTTATTGGGGTTCCTAAATTCATGGTAGAACCCAAAAAACAGAACCCATTGAGATTGTTATGTTAGCATTAAAGATATGTCTCAGATGGTCAACAAGATGGAAATCTATGCCTACAGAGTGTTGGCAGAAATGTTTTCCATTTCTATCAAGAAAGAAAACTCAGATATGAGAAACAAGCAACTTTTGAGAAGGTGCAGTTGAAAAGAATGAGCACTACAATCCACTTGAGGCCATCAATCAATGTTTAAATAAAAAAAAACTTTCCAGGCACCAACATGGCCTGGTGAAAAATTGTAATAACAGATAATTTCATGTCAGATGATGCACAGACAGAAATTCAAGAGTTATATTTCAATTCTTCATCTTCCAAGGTAAAATCATTGGTGCCAGTTATAGAACTAAGTCAATGGCAATCCTCAAGTAACATGACTGAGGGTGTGAACATGAAGGATTTACAACTGAGGGGGAATGAAGATGTTCGACCTAATCTACAAGGTGATGTAAAGTGTTTACATGCTTCAACATTAATGTATCCACATGTTGAGAATCAACATGTTTACTTGGATTCAATTTGTATTGCATAGGGCTGCAATATTGAGATGGGATGACCAACATTCACAGATACAGGACATAGTCAAGAAGAAATTACCTGGTCGAAAAACCCATGATAATGCAAAAAAAAAAAATAAAATTTCTTTTAAAAGTAGCAGCCCTCCATGAAGGGAATTCATCAGATTTAAAGGACTCTAAGACGATGCTTTGGTGAATTCCTCTATGAAACAAATTCAGGATATTAATAAGTGCTTCAGGTAAAGTAGTAAACCAACTACCTGGTTTAGTGGGAATTATACCCTCGCAGAAGAGTGTACAAGAGACAGTAGTGCAAGATGGGTGGGGATGGCGGAGTGGATTCAGTTGCATCGAAAATTGTGGAAAAAGGTAAGTGGGGAGGCCTCAGGAGAGTACATTAAACTTTTCGTAACAAGTAATAGGATAAAGACTAAAGAATAGGATAAAGGATTCCCTAGTGTGGAAACAGGCCCTTCGGCCCAACAAGTCTACACCAATCCTCTGAAGAGTAACCCACCCAGGCCCATTTCCCTCTGACTAATGCACCTAACACTATGGGCAATTTAGCATGGCCAATTCACCTGGCTTGCACATCTTTGGACTCTCTCGTATCTCAACTTAAAAGCTAAGCCCTCTGGATTTGGACTTGCCACTTCAGGGAAAAGACCTTGATTATTCACCCTATCCATGACCCTCATGATTTTATAAACCTCAGTAACGTCAGCCTGATGCTCCAGGGAAATAGCCCCAGCCTATTCAGCCTCTCCCTGTAGCTTAAATCCTACTGTCCTGGCAACATCCTTGTAAGTCTCTTCTGAACCCTTTCAAGTTTAATAACATCTTTCCTATAGGAGGCAGAACAGGATTGAATGTAGCATTCTAAAAGTGGCCTCTCCAATGTCCTATACAGTTGCAACATAATATCCCAACTCCTATTCTCAATGCACTGACGAGTGAAGGCAAGCACACCAAATGTCTTTTTCACCACTTTGTCTACCTGCAACTCCATTTTCAAGGAACTATGAACCTAAGGTCTCTTTGTTTGACACCACTCTCCAGGGCCCTATCATTAACAGTACAAGTCATGCCTGGCTTTGCTTTACCAAAATGCAAAACCTCACATTTATCTAAACAAAACTCCATTGCCACTCCTTGGCCTATTGGCCTATCTGATTGAGGTACTGTTGTACTCTGAGGTAACCTTCTTCACTGTACACTACACTGCCAATTTTGTTGTCATAGTCATACCGCACAGAAACAGACCCTTCAGTCCACGCCGAGAATAATCCCAAACTAAACTAGTCCTACCTTCCTGCTCTTGGCCCACATCCCTCCAAACCTTTCCTATTCGTGTACTTATCCCAATGTTATTTAAACACTGTAATTGTGCCCACAGCCACCATTTCCTCAGGAAGTGCATTCCACACACGAGTTACCCTCTGAATAAAACATTTATCCCTCATGTCTTTTTAAATCTCTCGCCTCTCATCTTAAAACTGTACCCCTTAGTCTTGAAATCCTCCATCCTACGGAAAACACACCCACCATTAACCCCATCTATATATCTCATGATTTTGCAAACTTCTAGAAGGTCACCTCTCAAACTCTAATGCTCCAGTGAAAAACGTCCCAGCCTATCCAGCCTTTCTTTATAACTTAAACCTTCTCAGCAACTCCTGGTGAATCTATTCTGTACTCTCTCCAGCTTAACAATATCCTTCCTATAACTGAGTGACCAAAACTGGACACAATACTCCAGAATAGGCTCACCAATGTCCTTTACAACTTCGCAACACCTATACTCAATGTCTTGTGCAATTGAAGGTCTCCCTGCTATAGGAAGGATGTTGTGAAACTTGAAAGGGTTCAGAAAAGATTTGCAAGGATGTTGTCAGGGTTGGAAGGTTTGAGATATAGGGAGTGGGTGAATACGCTGGGGCTATTTTCCCTGGAGTGTTGGAGGTTGAGGGATGACCTTGTAGAGTTTTATAAATTCATGAGGGGCATGGATAGGATAAATAGACAGGGTCTTTTCCGTGGAATAGGGAAGTCAATAAACTAAAGGGCATGGGTTTAAGGTGATGGGGTAAGGTTTAAAAGGTATCTAAGGGGCAAATGTTTCACACAAAGGGTGGTGCGTATATGGAATATGTTGCTAGAGGCCGGTACAATTGTGACATTTAAAAATCATCTGGATGGATATATGAATAGGAAGGATTTAGAGGTATATGGGCCAAATGCTGGCAAATAGGACAGTGAAGAAGGTTACCTCAGGTTACAACAGGATCTTGATTAGATGGGCCAATGGGCTGAGAAGTGGCAAATGGAGTTTAATTCAGATAAATGTGAGGTGCTGCATTTTGGGAAAGCAAATCTTAGCAGGACTTATACACTTAATGGTAAGGTCCTAGGGAGTGTTGCTGAACAAAGAGACCTTGGGGTGCAATTTCATAGCTCCTTGAAAGTGGAGTCGCAGGTAGATAGGATAGTGAAGAAGGCGTTTAGTATGCTTTCCTTTATTGGTCAGAGTATTGAGTACGGGAGTTGGGAGGGCATGTTGCAGCTGTACAGGACATTGGTTAGTCCACTGTTGGAATATTGTGTGCAATTCTGGTCTCCTTCCTATCGGAAAGATGTTGTGAAACTTGAAAGGGTTCAGAAAAGATTTACAATGATGTTGCCATGGTTGGAGGATTTGAGCTATAAGGAGAGGCTGAACAGGCTGGGGCTGTTTTCCCTGGAGCGTCGGAGGCTGAGGGGTGACCTTATAGAGGTTTACAAAATTATGAGGGGCATGGATAGGGTAAATAGCCAAAGTCTTTTCCCTGGGGTTGGGGGGTCCAGAACTAGAGGGCATAGGTTTAGAGTGAGAAAGAGACCTAAGGGGTAACTTTTTCACACATAGGGTGGTACGTGTATGGAATGAGCTGCCAGAGGAAGTGTTGGAGGCTGGTACAATTGCAACATATAAAAGGCATTTGGATGGGTATATGAATAGGAAGGGTTTGGAGGGGTATGGGCCAGGTGCTGGCAGGTGGGATTACATTGGGTTGGGATATCTGGTTGGCATGGATGGGTTTGACCGAAGGGTCTGTTTCCATGCCATACATCTCTATGACTCCATGAAATCAAGCGTGCTAAGCATCTTTTTACCACCTTGTTCATATGTGATGCAAACATCAAAGAATTATGTACCTGAACTTCTTGGTCCCTCTGCTCCACAACACCTAAGGCTCTACAATTAACTGTGTAAGTCTTACCCCTTTTTGTTGTACCAAATGCAATACCTTGCATTTATCCAGATGGAACTCCATCTGCCATTTTTATCTCATTGACCCATGTGATTAAGATCTCTTTGTAATCTTAGGAAACATTTTATCAACTGTCCATTATGTGACCAGTTGTTTGTGTCCACAAACTTACCAACCATTCCTCCTGTATTCACATCCAAATCATTTATATAAATGACAAATGCAGTGGACTCAGCACTGACCCTTGCATCACAACAATTGGTCACAGGCCTCTAGTCTGAAAAGCAATCCTTTGTCTCCTACCTTCAACCCAATTTTGTATTCAACTGGCTAGTTCTCCCTGTATTTCACGTGATCTAACCTTGCTAACCAGTCTACCATGCGGAATCTTATTGAATGCCTTGCTGAATTCCATATAGACAATGTCTACTGCTCTACCTTCATTAATCTTCTTGGTTGTTTCTTCAAAAAACTCAATCAAGTTAGTGAGATACGATTTCCCATGGGCAAAGCCACGTTGACCATTCCTTATCAGTCCTTACTTTTCCAAATGGGCATATAAATCCTGTCCCTCAGAAACCTCCAACAAATTAACCACTACTCTGGCTCATTAGTCTATAGTTCCCTGGCTGTTGCTTACCATCTTTCTTGAATAATGGCATTGCATTAGTCAACTTTCAGTCTTCTGGCACCTGCCCTTATCAGTAACTACTGATGATACAAATATCTCAACAAGGTGCCCAGCAATCACATTTTTCAAGTTATCACAATTTATTTTGTCAAGTTCTTCCGCATCCTTCTCAACAGTAAATACTGACACAAAGTACTTGTTTAGTATTTCACCCATCTCCAGTGGTTCTAGACATAGACAGCCTTGTTGATCTTTAAGGGGTCCTATTCTCTCACTTATTACTCTTTTGCCCTTAATGTATTTTAGGATCTCTTTGAATTCTCTTTAATCCTATTTTCCAAAGCTACCTTGTGGCCCTTTTTTACATTCCTGATTTCACTCTTAAGTATGCTCCTCCTGACCTTATACTCCAAGAAATTCATTTGATCCCAGTTATCCAAACCTGACATACGCCTCCTTCTATTTCTTGACCAGATTCCTCTAGTCATCCAGCATACACACTAGCCTTGCCCCTCGCACTAACTGGAATATCTGTCTCTGAACTCTTAGTATCTCATTTTTGAAGGTCTCCCACTTTCCAACTATCACTTTATCTGGGAATAGCCTCTCCCAATCAACTTTTGAAAGTTCCTGTTTAATACCATCTAGACTGGCCTTATTCAAATTAAAACTTTCATTTTTCGATCTGGTCTATCCTTTTCCACAATGTTTGGTTGTGAAAGACGAGGAATGCATTGAACTCTACCCAGTATGATGATGACATAAGGACCTGATTGGGAGAGCAGCCCTGGATCTCCAAAGAGATCTAGATCTCATTTTTTTTTTGTCACAATGTTTATCACACCACCTAACTTATACCTAATTGTTATCATTCAATAAACTACAGGCTGCTTAGGACTAGAGCCTCTTCTTGCCAGACTACCAAGTCGTCTTGCTCTGTTGCACTGGACAAAGCAGAGCTCAACTACAAGTAGAATACCTGCAGAACATCTCCTTTATGGTCAACAAGTGTCCAGCTAACTCATATAACCTGATAAATAATGCTGAGGATCCATCTTATAACATAGTGCCAGCACAGGACATCACTTCATCTTGCAACACCATGCAGAGGAGTTTTATTTTACTTTTAGAGGGAACTGCAGTGGAAGCACCAGAATGGATGCATGTGGGGAAATGCAAACTGAAGGCAGGTGTGGCAGCATTTATACAAACTTAATTTCAGCAACATCAGGAAGAGTTGTACACTTAAGTGCGACAATTTTACCATCCATGAACAGCATGCAATCAAAACTAAATGAAGTGTTTTTAATATGATGTAAATCAATGGTTAAGGTCTGTTTCTTTCATTTTGCCCACGTCTTTTAACATATAGTTTTAACTGAACAAATGGAATCACTTTTATCACTGTTCTCCCGTCATTTAAAAGGAATTGAGTTTAATTGTCTGGATTTTATATAAAATGCTATTAGTTTGAAAAAATCTTAATACAGCAAACAATGACACTCACAATTTTTCTTCTTTAATGGAACTCCTGTTCCAAACTGTGCATTTCTAGCTAAGATTTCACCAGCAGTTGGCAATGACTCTTTGCCTGCAATGAGAAACCAGCCTGCCCTCTAGTGCTCATGAAATTTTGCTCAGTTTTCACAATAATCCTTGTGCACACATTGAAAAAAATGCATGTTATTTCGTCAATACTTACAGTTATTTGGCACCAAACACAGTGGAGACCGGTGAGACCCTGGTAACATTTAATGCTCTTGCGGCATCGATCACATTTGGTTGGAGAGTTTCCTTCCACCCAAACATGCTGCATGACCTTCATAGGAGATAGAGAAATTGACTAAGATCATTCAGGCTGAATAAGACAAATTAGAGAATTAGCTCATCTGTATGAACCAAATGGGGCACCTAGAACATATCAAGAGATTCAAAATCAATAACTTTACTACACAGAGGTAAATTACATTGTGTGATATTATGAAAGCAAAGGCAGCATTACTTGCATCACCACAAAATAATTTTTGGTCCAACTACCTTTTCAAAGGTCATTCACCACCACTTTCTGTGGAATTCAATTTAATTTTAAAACCTCAAGTTGCTCTAAGCTCCAAGACAGTTTGTCACCTATCACTACACATGGGGTGGTGTAACAGCCCTCTGGGGCAGGGATCACAATCTCAAACTTAACATTCACCCTTTGAAAATGACAGCAGTTTCATTTCTGATGGGACTGATCTCATCTGGTGGCATTCATTTAGATTAGATTAGATTACTTACAGTGTGGAAACAGGCCCTTTGGCCCAACAAGTCCACACCGCCCCGCCGAAGCGCAATCCACCCATACCCCTACATCTACCCCTTACCTAACACTAGGGGCAATTTAGCATGACCAATTCACCTGACCTGCACATCTTTGTGACTGTGGCCCGAGGTGGGAATTGAACCTGGATCTCTGGTGCTGTGAGGCAGCAGTGCTACCGTGCCACCCACATTTCTTTGTGACATTCTTTTGGAACTTTCATGCCTGAATCTCTTGGTCAGTGATGAAGTGAGAGTGTGCACTGCTGACGCCATCAGAGACAACAGGCTTCCATTTTTATGCTGGACCTTTAGGACCTTCCAATCCTGCTTCAGCTTGTACCCAGCAATGAGGCAGGATAAGGGGCCCAGTGCTGGGCACAATTTCAAAGACACCATGACCTCTTTCACGTCAAGAGCTGAAGACATAATCCTCGAACTCTGCCTTTAGTGCAGTGAACTTGTCATTTCAAAACAAACCCATATCTATCGCAAACGCTGTGCTCATCCAACCCATCAACCCAACACTGCTCGCTCCTTTTCCAGCATGGCTCATTTTATTCTTCACGCCTGACAATATTCACCTTACTCCTGAAATTGTTCACCACTTTCAGACCCTGCTCAGCACCATCCCACAATCTGGTGGGGAAGGTGAAGAGAAGGAGAATAGACGGAGCAGTGTTGGAAATGCCTGTAGGCATGGTGGTGGTGATGGTGATGATGGTGATGATGGTGATGATGGTGATGATGATGGTGGTGGTGATGGTGATGGTCTGTGCCATGGGCATCACGCAAGGAGGGGAGCAGTGTTGAGAGGGAACAGCAGAGCTGTGGAGTGCATTAAGGGCTGAGAGTGTAAGACGTGTGAGCAATGCCAGGAGGTGGGGAGCATGGATTCAGAAGGGTTTTACTAATGTCTGAGTTCAGGATAACAGAGCAGCATTTGGCAGTGGATCAGTGTCAGGTGGAGGGTAAGCAATGTTTGGGGTGGGAGGGGGTTGTTGGACAACAATGTCAGGAAGAGAGAGGACAAACATTGTCATGGTGAACAGTGTGCAGGGATACTAAGTGTCCTTTGATGACATTTCTTCTAATCTAAAGGATTGCATTTCTGACAACTGGGCTTTATCCCTGTGAGAGACAGTTATCAATAAATCAGCATGAAAGACTGGGTGGACAGCCCAAACTCACTGACTGGCAGGTCACCAGTGAATTGGCAGTAAGGGCTTCCAAAGAATTATTCTGATCTCCTGCACCAAAACAGTGCTGTGAATCTGTGATTCAGGGTTCCAAAGTAAATCAGCTCCCATGAGCTTCCATTTCCTCAGGTGAAAACGGGATCAGGAACCAACGTCAGTTTAATTTTGCTGACCCCGTTTGCTAATTCTCCAAAGATTTACACAAAGTGGGAGCATACTTGTAATTGGATGTGCTCTCTTGTGCCTGGAAAGCCACATTAGACCAATAAATGTTATAGGGTTCACAGTTGAACCCTGTTCAAAAAATATTTCGCCAGCACACATATTAAAATTTGCTTAAATTACAATCACTTTAATAGCACAGCTAATTTTGCAAATGTTAGACTGTTACAAATAAATCTTGTATAACCTGTGAAAAATTAACATTCAGAGATTGTGATTATCAGGGCTTCAGGTTTGCTATTGGAGAGCTTACTTACAACAGCTAAAGTATTCATTTACAGAGGATTGTAATGTATGCTTTGAGGAAAATCCTAACACATTAATGAATATCCCACTTTCAGAATTACAGTATTCAGAAGTTTAAAACACATCTGCATGTACTGCAAATGTTCAGTGAAATTGCACTTACATTAGTATTCCTTTTGGACTTTACGTATGTGCTTATGCATGACGCGATTTCTTTGGAAACACATCTTTCATGGACTGTGTATTTGCAAACTGAAAAACAATACAGGGATGTCAAATAATCCTTGATTCCCAATATGCACTTGCCTTATATGTCATCTACTCTGTTCATTTTGAAGTTGCATAATTTAAATCATTAACTCAAGCACATAAGAAACAGGAGTAGGTACAGGCATCTGATCTATTGAAACAATTATGCTGGTCTCAACTCTACTTTTCTCTCTATCTTCAATACCCTTGTCAATAGTCTCTCTAGCTCAGCTTTCAATATATTCAATGACTCAGTTACCACCACACTCTGAGGAAGCTAATTCCAAACACTAGAGACCCTCAGAGACAAAATTCCTTTTCATCTTCATTTTCTGTGGGAGACAACTTCATCTGAAAATATGTCCCCTCATTCTGAACTCATCTGTGAGAGGAAGTATTTCCTCAACAGCTAACCAGTCAATCCTCTCAGAATCTCATATGTATCAGTAACATCAACTCTCATCTAAACTTCAGAGTATGGCCCAAGCTGCTTAAATGTTTCCTCATAAGACAAAGCCCTTATTCCAAGAATCAGCCAAGTGAACCTTCACTGAATGACTTAAAAAGGAGACCAAAACACTGTACTCCAGGAGTATTTCACACATGCCCTGTGCAGTTGCTTTTTGTTTTATAATATTCATGTGAAGTGCCTGGAGACATCTTCTGCTGTTAAGATTGTTATAAAAGTAAGTTGTTGTTTGTTACACAGCTGAATTGCAATACATTTAGTTAAATAAAGGCACACTTGGGTTATAAAAAAAGATGTCCACTTACAAATGTGACAATTGTGTGTTTTCTCAAGGACTGCAATTACACTATGTACCATGCTGCCAGTGAAAGGCACATTGAGAAGTGTTGTCAAGATTGTTCCTCTATTCAGGAATGAACTAAACACATAATCATGGCCACAGTTACCTCCACAGTCATGCTGTGGCTCGAGAGGGATGCATTCTCCTGTACTCGTACCTGGGAATAAGTGATTTATGCAGAATCCATAAAGTTAGACAAAAGCCCTTCAATACATGTCGCACTGCCGCACTCCCTATAGACTTTGACGGTTTTAAAATAACTCTAGGAATGGCCAACCACTTGTTTAATCAAAATAACAGTCAGTGGAACTCAATCAAATCCACCAACTAACCTTTAAATGGGATGGAGATAGTTCAGAGGGTTTTTGAACTTTGTGGGGTGGGGTGGTTTGGGGAGCAGGGTTTCACCCGACTCCCCTACATATGTTCAGCTGTGTGTGTTAGATACTGCTGGTACCTAATCCGAGTTCCATGCTGACTGGAGTCACCATCTGTCCACTCAACATTACACCTAAGCATTCTTGTTGGGCAGGTACTCATAGTCCTCAGCTAAAATGTGAGCTATTGCAGCTTGTACCTGAATGATGAACAGCCAAGGGAAAGCAATTCTAGAACCAAAGCACTGCTCATAGCACACAAACAAGTAACCAGATTGCTTAAACGAAGTAAGACAACTTATATAAGTGTGGTAATGTAGCGTATTTGCTATTTTGATACCCTTCTCTCAGGATACAGCTTACTAATTGGACTGAATGATTTTGCTCATCATTGAGACTTTGAATCTTGATGTGGAATCTTGGTGCAGAATAGAGCCTGATGATTGAAATCAAGCCTCTGCCCTTCTGGAGATAATTTGATTCACCTTTGAAATGCATAAAACTAAAATCGCCAGACTCCTTAAGGGAGTCACTCAAAATGCTGAACGTAACAAAGTATCTACAATAAACCCAAATTTGTTGCCTTTCTACATAGCAAGTGAACATGCTTTGAAGTACAGTTACTTTCTTTGCTGCAGCTGATAGGATGTAGAGCAAAGTTACAGACTGCAGTTACAGACATGAACAATTTATCTGTTTTGACGGTAAAACTACACACAAACATATGAATTAGGAGCAGCAGAAAGCCATGAAGTCCCTTCAACTCCTGCTCAAAAAAATCATGGCTGATCTGACTGTGACCTCAAATCTGCATTCCCACCTTACAACTCTTCACCTTCTTGGTAACAACAACTTATCTATTCCACCTTTCAAATATTCACTTACTGCTTCCATCACCTCTTCAGGAAGAGGGTTCCAAAGACTCATGACCCTCAAAGAAAACATTTCACTTTGTCTGTTTTAACATGATTTTTAAACAGGAACTTTTGGTTCTAGACGCTACTAAAAGAGCAAGCATCATCTTTAACATATACCCTATCAAAACTCCTGCATCTCGTATGTTTCAATCAAGTCATGTTTTAGTCTTCGAAACTTCAACCAATATAAAGCCTAGCCTGTGCAATCTTTCCTCGTAACTGTCTCTTTTCAGATACTAGTCTGAAAAACCTCTGAACTGTCTCCAACACATTTACAACATTCTTCCAATAAATTGACTGATACTGTGCACAATTCTCCAGATGCAGTCTCAATAGTACACTGAATAACCGAAAGATAACTTCTCTATTTTTGTATTCAACTTCCCTTGCAGTAAATTCTAACATTTTATTAGCTTTTCTAATTACTTGATGTCCGTGCACACTAATCTTTCATGATGCATGTATGAGGACAGTATTTGCATCTCAGAACTCTGCAATCTCTCAACCCTTTGTCAAAAGAAAGCTGCTTTGGGATCTTTTATGCCCATTTTACAGGACAACAGATTAGATTAGATTAGATTAGATTAGATTACATTTCATTACAGTGTGGAAACAGGCCCTTCAGCCCAACAAGTCCACACCGACCCGCCGAAGCGTAAACCACCCATACCCCTACATCTACCCCTTACCTAACACTATGGGCAATTTAGCATGGCCAATTCACCTGATCTGCACATCTTTGGACTGTGGGAGGAAACCGGAGCACGTGCAAACTCCACACAGACAGTCGCCTGAGGCGGGAATTGAACCTGGGTCTCAGGCGCTGTGAGGCAGCAGTGCTAACCACTGTGCCACCGTGCCGCCCACCATGATTGATCTGCAAGATGGCTTCTCTTACATTACAGCACCACTTTGGTTTTCTCCTGTGCTATGTTGAAATAAGGTATCTGTCACTTCAATAATACGGAAGGTGGAAAACAAACTAGCTGATCTTTGCAAGTCTCCTGAACTGGTCTGATAGGAGCTGCTGGTGTGTGACGCAATCGTGACTTTATCCCGATAATTTTGGGTTGCTACTTTCACTCTGCCAAATGATGTAACTCAAATGCTTAGCAGACACTGATTCCAATCAACTTTCCTACCAAACTGCAGGAAGTGAATTATATCAAATCTGGAATTTAGAGTTCACTAAATAGACCTGATACTTAGCAGAATGTTTCCTGTGCATGCTGGTGTCATCTCCCTCCACTCTGAGTTCTTACTCGTAGTCTCCACCAAAATCCTGGAAGCTGTTTTGCATTGGAATAGTTGCCTCTGATCAGTTCAACGAGATGAGAGACTGAATAAATTGGGCTTAGATTCTCCGGAGGTTAGAAGAATGAGAGACATTCTCATTGAAATGTGCACAGTTCTGAAGGACCTTGATGGTGTTATGATCCCAGCTGATGCTACAACAGACAGGTCAGATTCTAGTATGAAATCTGACGATTGATCAGATTTAGTTTTTTTCATGTATTACAGTGGTGTTTCAGTGAAGCATAGACACAAGGCTGCAGACTTGATCTTAACAATAAATAAAACTTGTGTTATGCAAAGCAAGAGAACCAAATTAAAAACAAAGTTAGCTACATATATCACAGTTTAAAATAATCCAATATATATCCTCTCTGTTCCCCAACACCATCACTTTACAGTTAACTAGAAATCCAGGGAATCTTTTCTTGCCTCATAAATCTGTAGGCTGACATCATTGGTGTTTTTTAGTTTTGGGCCTGAGAGCTGTGAATCCTCACAACACTGAGATCTTAAACTTCCTTACTTTTGAAAGCAAATTTCTAACCAAAAGCTCCCTAAGTGCTTTGGACAAATTTTCTTTTCCACTCTTTTCTTCCGTCTGACCTCAGGTCACCATTAAATTAAAGTGCTTTGGACAAAACATATACAAAGACTTGCCCACCCTAGCTTCTGCTGAGTTAATGCTGATTTTTTTTTCTTCTCTGGTCATAAAACTCCATGATATTAACCAACTTTCATTTGCCATTCACAATGGCTTCAGTTATCTGCTATTTTATAAACTGGTTTAAAATCATGGTTCTGAAATGACTAATTATTAAACTTCTTCACAAAAACAAGGTCAGTCCCATATGCCACTAGTTTAAAATCCAAACTCAAACAAAATTATTTTATTTCAAACCATATACCTTTCATCACAGTATGATAGACACAGAGATTGTTGATATTGATTAGTGAATCTAAAATTTGGGGTGGTGCACAATCTCAGGATAAGGTGCAATCAATCAATCATTCAGTATAGAGAAGAGGAGAAAGTATGTTATTCAAAAGGATTGTGAATCTTTGGAATTCTCTATTCAAAAAGAACACAGATGCTTCATTGGTCATTACATTTAACACTTTTCAGTTTTCTCAAAAATTAAGGGATAAATAGTTCAGGAAGAAAGGAGGGTTAAAGCCCAAGAACAGCCATCATCCCAAGAACACAGAATAAGCTTGGTAGGCTAGATAGTCCACTCATACTCCTATTTCTCACATTGTTACATTCTTACTTAAATCTGGCTCCAAAGAATTCTGCCAATTTCTAAGGGTAGTATCAAAGTCTGCTACTAATTTCCTTGGCAGCCCTCCTGAATTTCTTTGATGTATTATTAAATGCTGAAACATCTTGGGAGCATGAAGAGCAGAAATTGAATGAAATCAGTCCAGACTCATGGCTTTTATTGACTTCCTACAAACTGACAGGGTTGCCTCTCTGCATCAGCTTATCTTGCCTGTTTCTGCATTGGAAAGCTTCATCCTGGAACTAGAACCTTAGAAAATCATACTAAATTTGTGTGCATGGAAAGTAACCATATTTAAAATTAGATTAAGTATGCAACTATATTTAAGTAGAATCAAACGTTTTAGCACATGAAATCTATGAAGCACAGAGAAACTTTCAAAAAAAAGTGAATGGAGGCTTTTTTTTAAAAAAAAAGTCAAAGTTACATTCTGAATGACTGTAACAGTACTGTACTCTTTTTTCCACATCTTTCTCACTCTGCCTTGGGCACAGTTGACAATAGCAATCTCCTCAAATATCTTTCGTCTACTGCCTAGTGTGACTGCACTCATTTGGTTCCTCTCCTATCTTTCAATTTGTAGCCACAGAATCCTCTCCAATGATTTCACTTCTCTTTCCATTCTCTTACCTATACCTCTTGATTTCACAAAAAACTATCCTTATCCCCCTCCTATTCTTACCCCCTGTGAAACATCATTTGAAAATCCATTATGTGTGACAGCAGCACCTAATTCTACCCCACCCCCAGCTGCAAGATCTTTGACTGCTTCTCCGACACCCAGTACTATGAGCAGAAATTTCCTCCAAATAGAAATTATGACCAAAGCCATTGTTTTCCATTCCTGCTACTAAATGTGTTCATTTGCCATCAACTCCACTCTTCCATCATACAATCATCTAAGACAATTCACAACTTGGATGTCCTATATGATGGTATATTCTGACTGCATACCCATCCCGTCACTAAAATTACCTGTTCCCACCTTGCTAAAATCACCAACTCTGCCTCAGTTATAGTTGATTAATTAATGGTTTCCTGCCTCTCTGAGCTGAACTCTCATATCCCATCCACCATCCACACATGCTCATTCAGAATTTTGCTTCCGGTATCCCAACCCACTCCACATCCTGTACACCCATCATCACTGGCTTTTGTTTAAACAATGCCATGGTTTTATAATTTTAACCGTGGATTTAAATTTCTTTTATAATCTTCCCTTATCTCTATAACCTACATAAATTCTACAAGATATCTCTATTTTTCTAATTCACTCCTGACTGCAATGCCTCCAGCTGCCTTGGAGCCCAAGCTCTGGATTTCCCTTGTAAACCTTTCCACTTCACTTTGCTGCATTGGGATGCTCCTCAGGCCAAGTTTCTCTTGCTGATTTGATCTTTCATTTCTTGCTGCTCCTTCAATAAAATGCACATAACATTGTTGAATGTCTGATTGAATAACATGACAAAGCTCCACAGGAAGGAAAACAGTTTGTTGAAATGCAGTATTTTCAAGATCATATCCAAAAAAATGCTGAAAAGGTAAAGTAATTTCAGGAAAGATCAATATTATAGCATGGGGTGAAAATTCCACAGCCCGTGAAAATTTAATTGTTCGTATCAGTAGGATTTTAGAGTGCAACCGATGGGGAACAATTTGGCAGGTTCCACCCAGCTTGCTAAGCAGTAAACACAAAGTAAGTTTAGAGCAAAATTCAGTAGACTTGCACAAAACCATTTAATTATCTGTGCTATTATTCCACAATTCTTTTTGTCTTACCATGTAATGAATGCTTGCTCAACACTTAACTTGCACAAAAACCATTATCAAATGATTTCTGCATTATACCTCTTCTCTCTCCCTCTCTCAATATCACCGCATCCTTGAAATTACTATTTTCAACAACATGGTAATGATTATACTGGCAAGAACAGACAAAATTGCCTTATGTTAAGATAGGTTTAGCAGACATGTGAACAATAATGCTCAGAGTAATCTCAAGTCAGGATTTCATCTGATTGAAATTGATTAAATTTGCAGATTGTCAATATTGAATATGTAAGTAACTTTCCTGCTAGCTAAATTGGCCTAATCTCAAAATACAATAATGAGGAGTCAGATTTATATGCCACAACGTATCAAAATAGGTACAGGAACACATGCAGACGTTCAGAGAGAATGGCTAGGAACACTAAAATATAAGTGCTTCCATTAGCTGTGGATGCTTTACTGGTAAAATGCATGAGGATTTACTTACAAGAACAGCAGAGACCTTGTTTTCTAACACCCAACAGCATATTCAGACAGAAGTTGCAGTATGCAGGCTTGTTGAAATGCTTTAATCGCCAAACATGTTGACCATCATCTTTCACATTCTGCCGAGAAAAAAAATGTACACAATGAAAACGTTCAGTGAATGTTCACTTTTTCTTATTCCTTACCTACATATTTAAATATTATCCTTATCCATATCATTCATGCCATTGACTTTGTGTCAGCCCTTTCAAAGAGCATTCCAGTTACTTCCACTCTCCTGTTTCCCTATTGTATTTACCCCTTCACGGGTTTATCCAACTGCTTTTCAAAAATACAACTATTTCCATCATCCTATCAGGTTATGCATTACAAATATGGTTCCTTTCATCATTATCACCTCTTTTGCTAATCACCTCGAATATGTGCCGTTGAGTTTCCTTCTCTGAAGAGCATGCCTCTAGCTTCTGCAGTCTAACTGCATAACTTAATCCTTCATCTTTAGAGCCATTCCAGGAAATCCCTTCTCTCATCCATCCAGCTTCTTTACATGGCTTCTTCAGATAGGGTATTCAAAACTGGACCCAATGTTCAGGCTGGGTCTGACTAGCATTTTATATAAGTAGTGAGGAAGTCTTCAGAATATGTATGCCATTCTCAAATTGCTACTCAGCATTGGAGACGCTTAGAGTAACAACTAGGTAGGAGGCTGGATCTCTTCCTGAAAAATGGAGATGGATCAAGTTTATGTTTGGGTAAGAGTGATACTGCGTCAGAGTTCCTGGGAATAATCATCCAGGCAGGGGCAACTAAAGCTCTACAGACACAATTCAGATCCCAGCATAGCAGCTGTATTAATTACTACATCTGGAATAAAATGCTAACCCCATTAAAAATGGTCAGGAACCAGATGAGTATTTATGAAAATGCCCTTCAGGGGGCATTTTCATTCTGCAATTTTAAAAAAATAGCTGAAGGCACTGAATACAGCAAAAGCTGGCAACGTCCCAGCTGCAGTACTCACCTCAGACACAGCTGCACTCTTAGCCGTGCTCCTTCAGTACAGCTACAATACTGAGGAAAACCTAACAACAGGGGAAACTGGTGTACTAAAAGCAGGATAAATCCAATTTTACTAATTACTGCCCCATCAGTTTAACCTGAATGATCAGCTAAAAGATGAACAGTTTCACTGACAGAACTATCAAGCAGTTCTGTTGATGTGATCACCGCTACATTGGGAAGATAGGATGCCAACTTGCAGAATGTTTCAGAGAACATCTCTGGGACACAAACAAACCTACCGCCCTGTGGCCGAACACTTCAACTCCCCCTCCCACTCCGCTAAGGACATGCAGGTCCTGGGCCTTCTCCACCATCAAATTCGAGCCACCTGGAGGAAGAACAGCTCATCTTTTGCCTTGGGACTTTCCAACCACATGAGATCATTGTTGATTTCACCAGTTTCCTGATCTCCCCTCCCCTCACCCAATCCCAGATCCAACCCTCCAACTCAGCACTGCCCTCTTGAACTGTCCATCTTCCCTCCCACCTCTCCGCGCCACCCTCCACTCTGACCTATCACCAACACCCCCCATCTTCATCTATCCAGCGCATTCCCAGTCACCTCCGCCCCCCTGCCCTAGCCACCTCAGGCACCCCTCCATATTCCTGATGAAGGGTTTATGCTCAAAATGTCGACTCTCCTGCTACTTGGATGCTGCCTGACTGGCTGTGCTTTTCCAGCACCACACTTTATACCTCTGATCTCCAACATCTGCAGTCCTAGCACTTACTCAGCAACAACCTTTATTGTCAATCACAGAAACTCAGTTTGGGCTCTGCCCAGGCTACCTGGCTCTAGAATTCGAACCTTGGGCCAAAGTTGGACAAAAGAACTAAACTCCAGTGGTGGGGTGAGAACAAGTGACCTTAACATCAGTGTTTGATTAAGGAGGACATTGTATAATATAGACCAAAAGATACATGAGCTGAGGTAGGCCAATCGGTTCATCAAGTCTGCTCCAGAGGGGTCTAGCAAAATTGGAGTCAATGAGTATCAGGAAAAGAACTCTCCACTGGTCGGGGTCATACCCAGCACAAAAAGGAAACTGGCTTTGGTTGCTGAAGGTCAGTCGTCACTGCTCCAGGACATCTCTGCATGAGTTCCTCAGGGTAGCATCCTAAACCCAAACCATCTTCAATGGTTTCATCGATGACTATCCCTACATCACAATGTCAGAAGTGGAGATGCTTGCTGGTTGTGTAGAGTGTTTCAAACAACTTCAGACTCGGGCTGATAAGTGGGAACTAACACTCCCACCACACAGCCTAAATGGACTAGGCATTGTGGCAATATAAACAGGTCAGAAACTGCGAATTCTGAGGCTAGTTACTTACTGCATGTCTGTGCAAAGCCTTCTCATCATCTACAAGGCACAAGTCAGAAGTGTTATAGAATATTCTGCACTTGTCTGGATGACTGCAGTTCCAAGAACACACTTCAACCATCCACAACAAAGCTTGATTAGCAACCCAGCCACACATCTTAAACAGTTAAGGCTACCACCAGTCTCCCTGTTGTAGGTATGGCTACTGTATTGTTAGGATAGCAGCTCCAGGATTATTTGTCAGAAATAATGAAGGAATAGTGATATAATTTCAAACCAGGATGGCATGTGGCTTGGGGAGAAACTGGTGTTCCCATACGTCTTCTGCTTGTCCTTCTAAGTCGTACAGATGGAGGATTTACAAGGTGTTATTGAACTTTATGAGTTGCTGCAGGTGCATCTTTTATAGGGTACAGATTGCTAACACTTTGAGCCAGTGCAGGAGGATATTTGGTGCTTGGACCATGGGATGAGTGTGCACAGATCAGCATGGAGGCAGTCAGGGACCCTACGGTGGATTGTGGTGGAGAGGCATACTGGACCATTGAGAGTGGGTGGCATGGAGTGTGAGATGGCGGGGGTGGGTGCATATGAAGACTTGAGGGTCTAATAACAAACTTAAGGCAATTAGAGCCCCAGAAAGCAAAAGCAGGCCTTTTAAACAAGTGACCTGAGCACTCAGCAGCTCCTGTTGCTGTCTCCAATCTGCATCAGGGTGATGTGCCTGACTGGCCTCATGCCCTGAATCATCATCCCAACCCATCCCAGAATGAAGATCCTGCTCTTTATTGTGGTGAGCGTGGCAAGACAGGGAATTCCCCAATTCTGTACACCAGCCTTTGGAGCCAAAAACCAGACCCATAACTGTATGCTTCCAAAATGTGTGTACAAACCAGCTCAGTTTCTGCACACCTCTAAATGGTACAGCTTGGTTGAACCATTTCTTCTCATTTTTCTGACTGAAATGCACCACTTCCCATACTTCTGTGCATGGAATGATAGAGACGTACAGCATGGAAACAGAGTCTTCGCTCCAAATCATCCATGCCGACCAGATATTCTAAAATAATCTAGCCCCATTTGCCAGCATTTGGCCCATACCCCTCTAAACCCTTCTTATTCATTTACCCATCCAGATGCCTTTTAAATGCTGTAATTGTACCAACCTCCACCACTTCCTCTGGCAGCTCATTCCATGCACGTACCACCCTCTGCATGAAAAAGTTGATCCTTAGGTGCCTTTTAAATCATTCCCCCTCACCCTAAACCTATGCCCTCTAGTTCTGGACTCCCCCACCTCATGGAATGGGGGAGATTGAAGCACTTAACCACTGAACAACAATCCCTACAAGATTAACGGTCACTGTCTGGGGAATCATCCCTTTGAATTGTTATGGATTGTTTATCATAATTACATAAGTAGCTAAGCAACATGATTGGGCATTAGTATTTTTATTATTAACAGCATTGTATAAATAATATTAATGAATAAAATTCCGTCGGCAATCAGATAAAGTAATTACCCAGTACCACAAGTGGTTATGAAGAAATCACTGATGGTTGTTAAAAGCATGACTCAATGTTTAAAATTCTACTTCTGAGCAGCTCTATAATTTTCACAAATGAATGCTTCCAGCCCTGTACTTACTGTCTCCATGCCAAGGAGGACCAGTAATGGAATAGTAGTTATTCCTCCTCTTATCCACTCTTCCAGTGTAACTGTACCATCGTGATCGTAGTCTATTTCCTCCATCATTTCCATAAGTATCTGCAGAGTAACATATGCACATCTAATCTACTGCCTTGTAAGTGTTTTCCTTCAAAGTTTCTTTGCTTTTAAAACAAATACTTAATTAGAATTCATACATTTGCTGTTCTTTTTGAAAGTTAAAAGACAATAATACACTGCTTTCTGTGACAATCTCAAAACATTTATCAAAGATGGAAATTGGACATTGAGCAGGAATACTTGAGCTTTACATGGATGACCAAAATTATGGTAGAATAATCAAATCTGGAGAAAACTTTGGGGGATGGAGGGCAGTAAGGTGGTGAAGTGGAGCTGCTCTGAAGCACAGGGTGAGATTTAAAAAATGATACCGACATCAAAGATTGATGAGAGGGGTTAAGAGGAGTTAAGAAATGTTACACAGAATGTTGGAGTTGTGAAAACTGCAGACATGAGCTGGCACACAACGTAGGAACTGAAAATTTGAGGAGGGGGTATAGCCATGGAGAAATTTGGAAATGAGGTTAAAGATTGAGCATCTGGGAAATATGTTGTGGTAGTAACAAGCGAAGTGATAGTGTGTTGGATTTGGAGTAGTACATGAATGGGTCGTGGAAGTTGAAATGTGTTTAAATTTAAGTTTACAGAGCCTGGAAGTGTGGAAACCAAAGAAGGAGATGACATGAATCAGGGCAACTGAAGGCAAAATTATTGACTTTCAAATAAATAGATAATAAATGGAGTTTAAAGCTTTCAGATAGAGCACTGAGGACACCATGCACAGAGCAAGCTCAATTGAATGAGCTTCTGGGAAGATATGGAACATGTGTTGTACTTCTCTTCAGGGCTGAAAGTGATAGTCTTAGTTTTCGAAAATTATGGAGTGGTTACAGCATAGAAGGTGGCCATTCAGCCCACTGAGTCCATTTCAGCACTCTGCAAGAGCAATTTAACTAGACTCACTCCCATAGCCTTTCCACTGTAAATCAGCTTTATCATTTCTAGATGCATAGCCAATTCTCTTCTGAAAGCCTCAAATTAATCTTCTTCCACTATGCTCTTAGGCAGTGCCACTCCCCAGTTATAAAATTCTCAGATTGTCTTTGATTCTTTTCTAAGTCTTTGTAAATTGATATCCTCTATTTCTTGTCTACCCTACCATTAAGAATAATTTCTGTGTCTCTACTCCATCTGGGCCCCTCATCGCTTTCAAATCTTGTCGCAACTTTTTCTTCTCCAAGAAGGAAAATCCAAGATCATTCCACTCTGCTTGCAACAGAAATCGTCAACACTGCACACATTGTCATACATCTTCCTTGCACCCTCTCTAAAGCCTCCCCATCCTTCCTGAAGTATGGCAGGCAGAATCAGACATATTTGAGATTGAACCCATTTTAAAAAGGCTCATCACAATTCTCTTGGTATTGTCCTCTATGCACTGAGTATAAATGCAAGAGTCCCATATGTCTTTTTAACCACTTTCTCAATCTGCCCTGCCATTTGTACACATATGCAAACCTACAAGCCCAGTTGAAATCATGAATGTAAATTGAGAATATCAGTTATTCTAGTCCTAAGCCCTGAGGAACACTACTGTATACCAACTTCCAGTCCAAAACACAACTATTTGCTACAACCATCTGTCTTCTATCATACCGACAACTTGGTATCTTATGTCTGTTTTATTCCATGGACCACACTGTAGCTGACAAGCATGCCAGCTATCATTTTATCAAGCGCCTTCATGTCCACCACGTGAACCACATTATCCTCATCAACTCTCCCTGCTACCTTATCAAAAACTCTAGCAAGTTAGCTTAAATTGCAAAAAAATTCTGGTTCACTCATGATAATTAAGCATTCATCATATAAGGCTAGTGGGAGTGGTGGGAAGAGATGGGAGTTAACCACCAACAATTAAACCAAGCATTAACCTTAATATCCATGATAATTAAGATGTTTGGAAGAATTGCTGGTGAAATAGGATAAATGATACTCCTTATAGTGATTCAGACAGATCTAATGATTAGTAACTAAACCAGTAACACACCAGGTACTTTCAAGTTTGAAGTCCTTACACTCGTAACTGTAGAAGAACGAACCATATTAGAGGAATTATGGAAAAGAGCTGGTGAGGCATCAGGTTTTGAGGGGGGTTTGGTCACTGAAGAAGACATTTTGAAAATGGCAAACTCTTCCATCCATAATTATTGTCATACTGTCAGCACTGTTGGTGGTCATGTGGTTGGATGGGGAGGGACACTGGAAAATGAACGACGGCAGTGAAATTGAAGTGAGGAAGTTGGGGAAATTTAAGAAAAGACTGAAATCTGTGATAAGACCAAGCAAGGTAGGCAAAAATATCTTTGCACGGAATTCTCCCTTATAGAATAAGCTTCACACAGTCAGGAAGGAGAGATCACATCCAGAGTGAGACACAGTCCCAGTAACTATATAGTTCGGGAAATTTGGAGACAGCATGGAAATAATACAGACAAATCTTTGTTTTCTTTCTCCATTTTAAAAGGTTAAAATTCAACGGTCTAGTGAGACCACATAAGCATCTGGTCAGACTGCATTTAGAATATTGTGAGTGTTTTTCATCCTTCTTTGTAAGGAAGGATGTGCTGGTGTTGGAGATGGTCCAGAGGGGTTTTACAAGAATGATCACAGGGGTGAAAGCCTTGTCATATGAGGAGCAGTTGAGGACTGTAGGCCTGTACTCAGTGGAGTTTAGAAGGATGAGGAAGGATTCTCATTGAAATTTACAAAATACTGAGAGGCTAGAGTGGACATGGAGCAGATGTTTCCATGACTAGGAGAGACTAGGATCTGAGGGCACAGCTTCAGAGTGAAGGGATGACCCTTCAGAACTAAGATGATGAGGAATTTCTTTGGTCAAAAGGTGGCTAGTCTGTGAAACTCATTGCTGCAGAGGGCTGTGGAGGCTAAGTCAGAAATAGATTCTCAATTAGTAAGGAGATCAAGGGTTATGGGAAAAAGGCAGGAGAATGAGGTGAGAAATATCAGACATGATCAAATGGCACAGAAGGCTGAATGGCCTAATTGTACTCCTATATCTTGTGATCTTAAGGTCTTATAAACCTGTTTCACATTAGCATGCAATGTTTCCACAAACACTGATATTGCTATTACCCAGTTTAGGCCATTCAATCATTTGAAATTATTTTTCTCTCCCAGTTGGTTTTGCATCAATTTTAGAAGGTTTTACTGGTGTGGATTTGGGGGGGGGGGGGGGGGTGTCTGGTGTGTCACCTAAAATCAATGGAAGAGCAGAAAATACATTTTCAAGAAATTGTTTTGTGACTAAAATATTTTAAAATAAACAGAAGACATATGGCTACATATTGGAGGTGTAATATTAAACTAAATTAAATTAAATTCCACCCTGATGATTTGCAGGAATGCTGACAGTGGTTCAGTAAAGGCATTAATCTAAAAAGCAGATGTATGCAACTTTTAGGAATCATTATGTGAAATTTGCAGAGGGCACACAGAGGGCAGTGAATACATCACTTGCCTAATAAAACAATGGTGCTTCAAAGCAACACTTACTGGCTTGAGTTCAGTCGCATCCCATTCCAAGTATTCCGCCACATGGACCATTTGATTAATGATACGATCTAATTCCTGCAATAAAAGAAAAAACAAAAATTTAAAAAGGTAACCGCCTGACATGTTTTGCTTTTGCTTGCAAAGACATTATGAATTGGATTTTCTCAGTCCCAGTGCAATATGGAGGTCTTGGGAAGAGAGTGGGGAAAGCATGAGGTGGGCATGCTAATAGCACTCAGTCACCACACGACTTGTTAATAGTGGGTATGACAGCACGGTCACTGTCCATCAAACAAAGGCAAGCAATGAATGAATGAATGCTATCTTTGTAACGGCCATTTCCAGTCCTCGCTGATATTTTATGGTGTATTTGTAAACCATCTCATAAGCTGTGATGGTGTCCTGGAAGGCCAGGGTCAGGGGCTTATTCTAGCTACTTTTATGGTCCACGGAGGGGTCTCCCACAAACAGCAGCCATTCTCATAGCTTTGTGTCTCTATTTTGACTGTCCAAAAGCCAGAGCCCCATTTAGTAAAATAAATTGTACAAGAGTGCCTCAATGTTAAAGTGCCCTCACTTTCTCCCTGCAGCCTCAGCACCTTTACTACCGCCATTACAAAGGCTGCTGAGCAGCTGTTCTGAACACAGGACTGACATCTTGAGAAATGGGACACCGTCCCAAATTCACCGCCTGGTGTCCTGCTGCCCACTCATGTGGGCTCGGGACCTGGTTCATGTTCTGGCAGCAGTTCTGCCTAAGTTGCAAAACGTTTAAAGGTTTCTGTAAAATTCAACAGTGTATATTTCAGAACATGAATTGTCACCAATGACATATATTAAGATCAATTCAAATCACTGTATAAATCATGTTTATTTTCCCCATATTAAAACAGAATAAAGACAAAGATGAAAGAGAAAGCAATTGTGCCTTACACAGGTTTGAACCATTATACTTTGAACCATTGTCACTTTTCCAGAGCAAATAACATTTCTTTTGGCAGTGGGAAGAAAGCTGAAGAAAGAACCTAATTAACTTATTGAGTGTGAAAACAACAGGTTACTTTCGGTAGACTCGCATTTCCTTCTTCTGGTGAAATTGTTTACATTCACTTAGTTTAAATATATTTAAACTGCAAAAGGCAATTTGTCATCAATACTAATGGGCTCCCTTCTAAGTCTCCCAAGCTCTAGATTAAGGAATTTTCTAAACTAAAAGGATGGAATTAACAATGTATGAGGTTTATATCTCATTTTCTTGACATCCTTGCTCTTTGCCAAGTATTTTTAAAAAAAAATCACCCCAAACCATGCTGCCCAATAAAACCAGAGGTTTTCACTAAATTTAGAAGATCAGAGCTGATCACCAAATTTGTTCAGATATGAAGTTGTCTCTTGCCTCCAATCACCCTCTTACCATTAGCAGCCCAGCATGTCTCTCCGAATGTACTACATTCCAGCTTCAATCAGAAACTGAAATGATTCATTATCAGACTGTCGAACATCACCTTTATCCCCCAAAACGAAATTTATCAAAACGCATGTTCTGTATTTTTCTTTTGCACAGTTCACTGCATTGCCTTGGGAGAGCAATCTTCAATTCTTACAGAATCTTAGACAATCTTGGATGGCTGGGACCTATCCCGTGCATCCAGACATAGAGAAGGGCAGTGAGGACAGTGACCAGGTAAAAGGAAACAGCCTTGGGTTGCTGTTTTTAATTGTTATTCAATGATTCCTGTTTCAAAATGACTAACTTGGGGGAGGTCAGGACTGAACTTGGCTCTCATGTCTATGTGGATGAATAATGCTTGTGGCCATTTAAAACAATGAAATATACAATATTCCAATACCACAGTAAAATCTGCATAGCATTCATGAAAAGAGTTAAATACTATTATTACTTCTGCTGTGATATTCAAGAAAACGTAGACTTGAAAAGAAAAACATCTCCTTGCTTTATATCTGGTGAGTCGGCAAGTTTCAAGGATTACAGTTCTGAAATTCCTAAACAATCAAATAAAAACTTACTGAACTGTCCAGAACACCATTTCCATCTGTGTCATAGAGTCGAAACATAACTGTCAAAAAATAAATATCAGTAAGTGAATGATATACACTAATATTGAACTTGATATTTACTTTTAGGAGTTGAATTTATCAACTTTATTTTTTACGTGACATGTTAAAAGCACATTGATTATCAACATTAATGTCGTGTATTAAGGCATCAGTGCTAATTGTTTGAAACATTTCAATGGGTAAACTCGATCATTTACTCTTTAAAATTATTTGAGATGGGGTCGGGATTGTCTCTCAAGTTTACTTGGAAAGTGCCAGGGACCTACTGCACTGTTAAGCTATGTACACTACACCAATGCAATCTAAAGAACTGCAAAGTCTTTGAGAATTCGCTCTGCAATTACATACAGGTAAGATCCAAACCACTAGAAGACAGACGATTTCAGAATTCCTGAAGGAAAAAAACAACTAAGCAGCCTTTAGGATCTCTTTCATCCTTAATCTTCTTGTAAGGAATATTGACAAACTACCTCCTTGGAATAAAACCTGGTCTATTGCAAATGTGCACAGTTTTGCACTGCTGCATAACGCTATTGCTGGCATTTCATAATTCATTAAATTTAATACTATTTAGATAGTGGGAATGCAATAGCTTATTTCAATAAGGCACACTTTTGAATTAATCTCTCTCAATTTATTATATCAATACATCATAAATTGATAAAATATTTCATTCGTTAACATATTTCCAAATTGAACACAATGGAAAATGGGTGTTCATGTAATGCAATATCAATATGCTTTATGGCAAGAAGGACCTCTTCAACTGTATAAAGTAGATGCTTGTATGAAAGTTTGATGATACGCAGATAGTAGCCCCACCACTTGAGCATTTTCTCAGTTAGATTATGAAGCATCAATGCCACCAGTGAATATACTGGAATACACAAAACATCAGCTTAATGACTCCAAAGCCCGAACAAACAATGAACTGTATAATGTGACTTGAGGATACTGACTTACAAAGTGAGGTCTGTTTCAGTCAGTATTATCATAGAATTTATAGAATCCCTACAGTGTGGAAACAGGCCCTTTGGCCCAACAAATCCACACTGACCCTCTGAAGAGTAACTCACCTAGACCCATCCCTCTACCCTATTATCCTATATTGTATTTACCCCTGACTAATGCACCTAAGCTACATATCCCTGTCCACTATAGGGCAATTTAGCATAGCCAGATCACCTAACCTGCAGATCTTTGGATTGTGGAAGGAAACTGGAGCACCTGAGGGAAACCCATGCACACACGGGGAGAATGTGTAAACTCCACACAGTCACCTGAGGCTGAAATTAAATCCAGGTCCCTGGCACTTGAGGCAGCAGTGCTAACCACTGAGCCACCATGCCACCCACTTATATCGAAAGAGGATGGCTAGCTACAAAAGAACATGTTGAAGCATAAAACAAACACAATATAATTTGCAATGATATCATGTGGAAGTGAAATGTAGTTTGATGATGGAACACTTCAAAAATAAGTTTTGAAATTTCAGCAAGAATGCCATGATGTAAAAAAAAACTCTCCATATGGCAAGCAAAAAATAATCAAAAATTAAAGTAACAATTTCAAAAGTGTTTAATTTGTAGATAGCGTATAAATAAAACATTGCAACATGTGTTACAGTGGCCTTACAAATAAAATCACATTGACCCCATCTCTACTTCTATACCCTTGGGAAAGTAGCATTTCAATTGCTTTCAGTCAGCTTGAGGACTGCAATACATCTGTTTCAAGTAATGAAGCTGGTATTACATTTATTTGCAGGCTATTACATATTTCTGAAAGTTGCTGTCATTTGACTTATTTTGCTAGTTCGACTGCTCAGCAATCATAAAAACCACACAATTTTTACGTCAATCACGAAAGTTCACACATTTCCAAAGTTGTTAATTACTTTCAATACTAAATTTAACAGTTTTTGGCAAAAAATCTAATTATTTTTCTTTACATGGCCCTAATCTGGTGCTGACTGAGCGTATGATTGTGAATCTTATTCCCACTATTATATTGGCGCTCACAAGTGTAATATACACAAGTTAAAATCGTCAGGCCTGATAATTAAAACACTTTAAAAACTGTTTTCACACTTGGGGATTTTTTTGATGTCTGAGCAATGTATGCAGCATTCTCCCCCATAGCCCCTGATTTTTGTTTTGCCTTGGTACCAAGTACCTTTTAGCTTCACCTTTCTCTCCATCAGGTATTAGGCTTAATCAATGCTATTGTGGCTAAATAACTTTAAAATATTCAAATAAAAGCAAAAGGCTAATCAAAGGTCAAACTCAAAACTATTTTTGAAATGCTGGGAACCAGATCAATTTCAATTTTCCAACAGACTTCCTGAAACAAGACATAAATAATCTGTGGAGCAACGCAGAAAAGGTAACAACAATGAAGGAAGAAATCAGGTAAGCTAGATAAAACATTCTGAACAGTATTTTCAATCTGAAACAACAGAAACCATCAAACTGAATCTTTCCGATTGTCAGGCAGTCATTCATGCAGTGTAGATGGGGACACCCAGTGTACCCTGCCACTGGACCAGCACGGTCACCTCTTTGATGACATCAGCAAGAAAGTCCTTGGGGTTCTTGCCCAGTCAGGAGCCTCACCACTCAAGCCCTGTCCCACCTGAAGTCAGCAGCTTCTGGGAACTGGAGATCTTCCCTGGAGATAAAGATGGTTGTTCCAGCAGTGGTAGCAGGGTCAGGCAGTATAACAAAGTGGGGGGGGGATGTGGACAAAGTGATTGCACAGGTATGTGATTGAAAGCCCATCCATCATCAACTGTGACACTAAGATTGTGAAAAAACTGGTTTATCCTTAGATAATTGCCAGAGAGTTGGTAAAGTGAGAACAGAACTGATGGACTGTTAAGTTGAACTTTATAACTTTTCTTTTCTGTCTTTATATTCTATGATTTGGTTTGTTTTGCTGGGTTTTAAAATGGCACCGGAGAGATACAACACTACATAACACATCTCACTGTATTTCACAACAAAACACATGTGACAATAAATAAAGTCAAATCCTCTGCATCTTCTGGGACTATCAGCTGCAATTTCTTCATGTAGTGGCTATTTGGCAGCCACAGGAATTTGTTTACACACCTGGTCCTCCTTAATTTTTCTTTGGATCTTTGTTGCACAGTGGCCTTAATGACAATGACCTCTGTTGTGATTTGATCCATTAGCCATAGCTCTGATGAATCTACGTAGGGTATTTCAGACACAGTACAACTCCTTAGCCATGTGAGTAGTTAGCATTGTTGTTGTGGTGGTGGGACTTGGTGGACTCCAATAAAGAAGGCCACTGAGCACATCTACATGGACTTTGGACATAACAGACCTTATTCTGGAGTACAAGCCAAGCTGCATCAATACAGGAAGAGATTAAACATGACGTGGAATTACTGAAACTCAGCTCACCCCACCCACCTAAGAAAGGCAGCATTGCATACAAAGAGCATGTTGGCAAATACTTACTGTTCAAGATGAGAGAAAAATCAGTTCTGTGCCCTTCCATGAGATTTTGGATTGTCTTTGGGAATTATGGTTCACCTGCAATTACTTTTACTGCACTAAGATGACTACAATAAATTTGTCATGACCAACAATATGATCTAGATTAGTTGTGGACATTCTGTGCATTTCACATGCAGGATTCTGTGATTATGGATGTCTTTCACTTGTATAGTGATTGATAAGAGGTCAGCCACTGGACCTCAGAATATGAGTTTCCTGATAATCTGTTAATCTGGTCCAATCAGAAAGCCTGGCTGACATTTAAAAAGAGAGTGTTAGAGTCACTGACACTCTGGTATCTGATTCTGAACGAGGAAGTACAATAGCTAAGGACTGTTCATGTGTAAATAAAGGGTGATTTGGTGATAGAGTGGCCTCAGTGGAATTATTTCAACCTGTACTTAATACCTGATGAATGCAATTATCTCACTAACAAAGGAGATCCTCAGACAGAAAAGCCATTTATTTCACCCACTACGAGTGTGGTGGCTATTTTAACTTCTATTGTGCATTTATGATTTGGACGATGATAGAAGGCATGATAGATTGAGTTGTTGGCATTCTTAGGGACCATTGAAACTTCATGATCCTTTTGTCCTTGCATTTCTTGTTGAACCTATCAGTTGAATTATCCACACATTCCCAATCAATTCTTTCATTTAGATCTTCCTCTCACAATACTACCCCTGAACCTCAGGTCTGCAGTTTAACCATGACAACCATCAGGATGCACTGCACCCCTATTAAAGTCATTGTCACTGTGGCTGTCCCGCAGCAACTTATGCCCTTCAATGGACTATCATCTCTCCTCCTGATATCACACTTATTGTCCCCACCACCTTCCGCCCCCACATCTCAGTATGTTGCCTCCAACTTACATATCTAACCATCCCCAACTCGCTTCTACAGTGGTATCCTTGACATTTGGCGAATAGACTCCAGGACAGATCCACCCCATTGACTGACTTAGGATGACAGCCCTCACTTACTGCTGCTCCCCAGATTGGTGGCATTAGACCTGCTGAATTGACCATGGCCTACACCCTGGAGTGTAATAACACAAAACCCCTGGCCCTGACCACTCAAAGCAGCTGACTGAACACGTTCAGGCCCTTGGACTGAGACTGGATGCTGCCTTTGACCAACTGTGGTGGGATCCCCAAATTGACAACAGTTCCTCTCAACTTGACTGAGGCTTTATCCGCGAATGCTTGGGGGCATGGCCATTTGGTGGAAGCATTGCAGCTATTTTGCTGCACAAGCTGCTTGATTATGCTGTAGTTGTGTCATCAATTAAGCATGATAACGTACAGCAATGTGTCCTCTCCTTTGACTGATCATTGCCGACTCCCATTACAATTGCCTTGTTTTGACTCTGCACTAGAGGACAAGGCAAGAGAGAACTACTGTGAAGCTGGAACCTTTGAATAAAGCAGCAAATCACAAGGCAATACAAGGCAGAGATTGTGAGGACATCCAAGCAGTCGCAAAGTGAGCAAGTACTAAGAAAACCATGATCTCAGAGAATGGCTCACTCCTTTTCCTATGAAGAGTTCTGAGCTGCACTCTGCTCCAATGCATGAGACAGGTGCCTGTCTCTGTGCACAAAGTGGTCTGGCAACAGCATTCCTCTGAAAGGCTACAATGTGCTTCAAAGGGGATTATTGTATTGTAAGTGAGTTGAAGGTATGCAGTGGTGATGTGATTAAGCTGGTGCATGTGCAATGTCAACCTGTGAATGGAGGTGTAGGCAGTCACTATCCATGGAGACTCCTGTGTGTTAGGAATTGTCACCAACCAGTTTCTCTCTGCCACACAGGAGAATAGCCAAATGCATGTAAATGTGGCAAAAGTAATAATGAGATGTATCTGCATGCGAAATAGTCCTCTCACTGCTCACAAGGAAGATTTGTGTCCTATTGTTGAATCCTTGGGTGGAACAACAGACTCTGTTCCTCAACATCAGGAATATCATTTTTCCAAACTTGCCAAATTTTACCTACTAATTAGGCATTGTCCACATCATTCCGGGCTGAGAGAATTCGGGTTTCTTGTCTTGTTGTCTTGGCAGACGTAAAAGTAATGTTTCCAGTTTATTTTCTAATCTATTGAATTTTTTATATTAAATGATTTTTCAGAACTGTCTAGATGATCAAGTTGTTCTCAAAGATCAGTTTGGTTAGCACCTCGCTATATTACAAAAATATAAATTGTTAAATAGAGGTACAAACATATTCGACCAAGTCACTTAAATGTTCGGAATGTCTCGAGGGAAGTGAACTCAGTGGTTTTATTATAATCATCGTATTTGTTTTACTTTTTGCCACCTAGAGCCTTTTGGGTATAAAATACCAAGCCACAGGACACAGTCACTTTCAACATCCCTCAATACAAGTTCTACTCCATACATTTATTATGGGTACCTCATATTCTCTCTTCTGAAACGCAAAATCTTTTGTTTATTGATGCTGAACTTCATAAAGCATAGATCGGCTCATAATTTTGTGGTAGACTACAGATATTTGGTTATATCCAAAGTCCATAATCCCTCTAGTTTGGCATTGGCTGGGGATTTAGTTGTATCAACACTGCAACTTGACATGAAGTGGGCGGCACGGTGTTTAGCACTGCTGCCTCACAGCGCCAGAGACCCAGGTTCAATTCCCACCTCAGGCGACTGACTGTGTGGAGTTTGCACGTTCTCCCCGTGTCTGCGTGGGTTTCCTCCCACAGTCCAAAGATGTGCAGGTCAGGTGAATTGGCCATGCTAAATTTCCACTAATCTTAGGTAAGGGGTAAGTGTAGGGGTATGGATGGATTGCGCTTCGGCGGGTCGGTGTGGACTTGTTGGGCCAAAGGGCCTGTTTCCACACTGTAATGTAATCTAAGCTAAAAAAAAAACCTATTAACAGGAAAAGAGGCAACTAACACTGCATTTGAGACAGCTAATTCAAATCTAGCTCATTTTATGACTGTTAAATGTGAGAGATTTTCTCCCCCATGGGGGGTAAGTTCAAAACAGATCTATTGAAACATTGAGAAAAAGTCGGATCCAGGAAAGTATCTTTCCAAGGAGATGATATAAGGAGTTAGCAATGACTTATTCAAATGCAAATTAATAATGTCTTTCGAATAATGACATTTTGGAAGACGGTTTATGAATAAGTTGAAGCGTGATAAGTGTAGCATTGTCTGGAGGGACAGGTAAGTTTAAAGCTATGGTCCACTTAATTTTCTATCACTGGGGCTTTATTAGCCTCATGTCTGGATCTTTGACTAAGTAATACAGATTCAGTGCAATAAATAAGTTGATAACTTGAACAACATTGGATTCTGCTACTGCTAGTAGGTAGAAGACAAAGAAGACAGATGCTGGCCTTTTCCTTGTACTCCTTACATTCAGGTATTCCTCATAACTCTCGTGATTCATCTTAAAAAAAAAGGGAAATAGTGAATGCACTTTTTAAGAAAATGCCAATAGAAATAATAATTGATATGCATTGGAATAACTTGAACAGAGTATTAAAACTATTGCTAGAAATCCCTGCTTTAAAATAATGCCTCTTTATTAGTCAACTTACAAGTTGTACATATGACTGAAAAGAATAATTTCAATTCAATTAAGTTAGAGATAAAATGTTTTGATGCTTTTAATTTAGTTCCAAGTGTAAACTTTTAGATATTGGTAACATGTACCCAATAATAATCAATGACATTAAATTAGACCTTTTGCTACCCACAAGTCATTATTCAAATTGATACTGACAATAGGTAAACACCTCTAATTAGCATATGTTAGGAAACAAGACATTTAAAATTAAATGAAATTATGAGTCTTTCCTAATTAACAAGTAAATCTCTGCAACCACAGTGGTGGCTAGCAATCTCAGTGTGAAATTTATGTCACAGTCCTGCACGACAGAGAAAGGAAATAATATGATTAAATTTGAAATCCTAGCTCTAGTTCCCCACTGATCACCAATGGGACTGCACTGTGATCATAATATCCCTTGATAACAATAATGTTGGAGGAAAGGATTAATTAAGAAGCTACTCATTCACCTTTTATTTCATGTCTAAGTGACTGCAGTATTGATGCAAATTCATGATATTAAAAATCAGTCATGAAGTAAAGATGGGGTGGGCGAACACACTGAAGGTTGACGTATGATAAATGCATGTTAATTAGGATAGTTCTTTTCTTTGCTCCAGGTTAAATGGCATGGGTTGGGGAAGGGGGAGTAAAGATGGGTAGAACAGAAGAGGAGTGTCTCAGTTGTTACTGGTACTTTGGTTCCCAGTTCTAACTGTAATCTGGTGATCTACTCTTGGTTATTTCAATAGCTTACTAGCTTGAAGTTGAAGGTCAGATCGAATGATCTGCTCATTCCACTTGGAATTGATGATTCTGCATGCAATGTAAAAAACAAAAAAGGACATAAATGAAAGTGGTAGGTTGGTGTTACAGCAATTCTGTTTTCCCATTTATTCTCAACAAGAAAGAACTGTGTTAACTTAAAGACTTTTCCTGGCGTTTTTTTAAAAAAAACTATGGACACTGTAATTCTGTGATTTGATGTATGTTTACAATTCTACCAATCAGGCAAGATGAAGGCCCATTTGAAAGCAGACAAAAATGGGAAATTTTGCACCCAAATGAGATATGCAGAGTTGTTACTGTTTAAATATCCTTCTACGGTATCAAATTGAGTATAAGCTCCAATGTTGATGGCCTTTATTAGGGTACATCTTACTTACTGTATAACTTAAGACCTGGTAAAAATGAAGATGCAGGAGGATCAACAATCCACCAAATTATTAGGATGAACACAAGGATAGACACATAGTTTAATGTTGTTTCACAGTCAGGATTAATTTGATCAGCCATGCTGCTTACTCATCCTCATGTGACGGATTGTACATTTGTAATGAATTAAGCTGAACAATCCACAACTCCTTGTGGCCAGGGACAGAGACTCCCTTCAACCTATCAGAGCCGGTGTATCATTTCAGGAATGATCTACTCCAGGGAGTTGTGAAAACTACATCAAAGTATTTTAAGACAAGGTAGATTGATCTTTGAAATATTAGGAAGTTGAGGATGTGAGCATCTGGCATGAAAACAGAGTTGAAGCCTTGGGTAGATCAGCCATGATCTTGTAGAATGGTGATGCAAGGTTGAGAGGTGAATGGCTTTTTCTGGCTCCTAATTCTTGTGTTCCATTCCTTCATTCAGGAGTTAGTTTTTTTTTAAAAGTGTATTTTGTAAGTGCATACTGGTTGAATAATTATCGAGGACGCAATAGGGGAGTGATTGATTGGAATTGTCATGGGTGGATTTAAGGGGGCATGCTATTGGGTGAGAGAGGATGGAGGCAGCATGGGGAAGCATGAGGGCGGAGGGTAGAATATGGTGATTTTGGATGTGGGGGTGAGAGGTTTGGACCACTAACACAACATCCCAGCTCGCAAAGTTGCTTCAAAACTCCTGTCACTGCCACCCTTACCAGCCAAATATTGTGCCAAATCTATGCCATCTTCCCTCTCAAACAGCATTCTGGGACCATACAAAAAGGAGCACCTTACCTCTCCAAAAGGTTATTCTGTTTACCAAAACAATGCCAAAGCTCAAGACTGCGTCTAATTTGCACTCAACATATTTCATATACCTGGGTCACTAAAGCTGGACACAAATAGGGGCTGATTTATATGGGCAGGTGCCTTCATGAGTCTTACAGACAAAAAATACCCCAACTCTGCAAAAAAAAAAATTAGGAACCATGATCAGGAGCAGGATTTCCAACTTTTGGCTACTGGGTCATTTCATAGTGACAGAGCAATTTTCTGTCATTTTGAAAATCCAGGATTGAGCTAAGTGTTTCTAAACTGATTCACACTTCTATTTGAAAAGAGATATATCTGGATCCAAAGCACATGTCTTCAGTGTTCCAACCAAAATTCACTGAGGTGCTAAAGTTTTTGCTGTATCCAGTGCCTTCAGCCATTTCTTGAATCTGTCATGTTGAATGTCTAGGTATATCGTGCACTTTCCACTTCCGGCTGAAAATGTGAATGCAAATGCTTTAAATTTGGCTTTTGCACTTGCATGCTGGGCTCCCTTATTCTGTTTGGGAATGTTCCTGAAACTTCCTCCACCAGTCAGTTATTTAACTATACAGCTTTAATTTGATCTGCTGGTTGTAGGTTCACTCAGTTTGGTCTTCTGCATGCTGCTTCTATTTAGTGCTGGATTGTTGCTTCAGCAAGTTGGCAACTTGTTTTCAGGTCCATTTGATGCTACTCCATGCATGCTCTCTGTGCTCCACATTGAACCAGGGTTGGTCCCTTAAGCTTGTTAATAATGATAGAGGGATTGGCTGGGGCATGCTTTTACAGACTGTGGTTAATTATAGCACCGCTGCTGCTGTTAGCCTGCAGTAGTCCATGGCAGTCACGTTCTGAGTTAATCACCTCGTTGTTGCTGAATGCCTAGAGACTTGACATCAGACTCAAATTAGAGTTGGCAAAGGGGAAATTCTTGCAACAGAAATGTTTCAGTCTTCCTGTGCAGCTTTTTATTATAGTTACTGCAAAATTCAGTCAACATTTTTTTAAAATTCAGGCTAACATACTTTTCCAAAGTTATACAATTCAATTGCAATTTTTTTTAATGATTACTTTAACTTTACATAGTTAAGGCAGTAGTTAGTGAACAGATCTATATTCACAAATTTTCATTTTGTTAAAGGAAGTATTGACAATTTACTTTGGCTAGATTTCACAGTCAAAGCAACAATGAGATTAATGATATTTATTGTTAGTCTAAGAGATACATGGGTACATGCCAATACCCATAAAACTTTTGCCTGGGTTGCAATTCAACATTGCCATGCATTGTAAGTCGTAAAACTGCTTTAACTGAGTGCAAATTATGAATGAACATGCCATGCATATTTGGGGCTATTAATTAGTGGTGTAAGTTTGGTTCATTTGAATTAATTTCTCAATCAATTTCTTAGGAACTAAAAATTCAATAACACAATGCTCTCTCATTCCTTCACATTTTGAACATTCATGGATGATAAAATATGACTTTTTAGCTTGACTCTTTTCTTATGTTTGATTATAGTCATTTTCTTTCTCTCATAATCCAAACTCCCTTATCTTTTCTGTAGCTGTTTGACAATGAATTCACCCCCTTAAATTTACTTCTCTTGGGAATCCTGTGGCTTTTCCCCCAAATCATGAATTCTGATTGGTAAAGGAGTTATTATATAGATTGCCCTGCCATTCTGGTCCGAGATACCTATTGTTCTTTGTTGTATTGTCATCAAACTGCACTTCGAGTTGGACCGAAGGATCTGTTTCCATGCTGTACAGCTCTCTGACTCTAAGTGGCCTCACGAACCATCCTGTGCAACCTCAACATGATCTCTCAACTCCTACATTTAAAACTCTGTGCAATGAAGGCAAGCTGTAATGTGTAGTCTTCTCCAGCAAATTCTGGCTGAAGTGTTTCAGTTGTGTTGGAGCTCTATCTAGTGGCAACAGTGTCGAAAGTAGATTTAGGTAACAAGTTATTCCAGTGCAATACCATATGGTGACACCGCGGGAGAAATGCACAGTCATTTTTTGTCCACAATTTGAAGGTAATTTGGATTTTCATTTCGATGTTTGCTAATTTAATGTAGTTTCTATCAAATTCTACCTAATAATCACTAGATACGGGTGACGTATGGAGTCTCATGATTTAATTGTGTACAACAGGTTCTAGAGTTTTCACTTGTATGTTGTACACATACAAACTGTATAGTCTTTCTCCTGTCCACATCAATAAACAAGTTACAAAGCTATATATAAACATAGTGAAAAACACTTTCTCTCTGCACGTTAACGGTCAGCTGTCAAGTTTTCTATTCCTCAAATCAGGGTACTTTAATACCCTCTGTTCTCCTCGAATTTATACTTTCTGATCTACTCATTCCTCATCTTTATTTTGTCTTTATATCATGTCACTGGGGGAAACCCTTTTCATCATGAATAAAATACAGAGTACTACTTACGTAGTGATCTCCACCCCAGGTTGGCAATTTTAGTCAGGATTATCAGGATAGAAATTAGTCATGTGTAATGGCATAAAATGGGCAACACCAAACCCGACTGCTATTCAGGCCACCCTTCCATCTTTCACATGCCATAAACTGAAGTCCATCATTAGCAGGGTGATGGTGGTATAGTAGTAAGCATAGCTTCCTTCCAAGCAGTTGACCTGGGTTTGATTCCTGTCCATCACAATGTTGTGGTTTCTGAACTGACTTTTGTGGGTGGCATAGTGGCACAACGGTTAGCACTGCTGCCTCACAATGCCAGAGACCCGGGTTCAATTCCCACCTCAGGCAACTGTCTGTGTGGAGTTTGTACATTCTCCCAGTGTCTGCATGGGTTTCCTCCGGGAGCTCTGGTTTCCGCCCAGAGTCCAAAAATGTGCAGGTTTAGGTGAATTGGCCATGTTAAATTGCCCGTAGTGTTAGGTGAAGGGGTTAATGTAGGGGAATGGGTCTGGGTGGGTTGCTCTTCTGAGGGTCGGTGTAGACTTGTTGGGCCGAAGGGCCTGTTTTCCACACTAAGTAATCTAACCTAATCTAAAAACTACATCCTAACTCACACCATGTCCCAATTGCCTACTTCCTACATTCACTCCCCATCTGGCAACATGCCAATTAAAAAAAAATTCTCATCTTTGGTTTCCAACTCTTGTTGGCCTCACCCTCACGTGAACATTGCAAAATTATCCAGCTCCATAATCATTCAGCATTTGTGCCTTCCAATTCCAGCCTTTTGCACTTTCTTTTCCAAACTCCACCAATGAGAAGTTTCCTCCCAAAAGCTCTTTACCTTCGTTTCTTCTAAAATACTCTGCCTCTAACCTATCTCTTGATCAAGGTTTTGATCATCACTTATTATATCAAAATGTGTTTTGCTGCCTAGCTTTGCTTGATAACACTTCTGTAAGCACCATGAAATATTTTTACACATTTAAGACACTACATAAATTAAAGCTGATTTGTAGGAAAAAAATGCGAATAATCCCACATGAAACTTTTCAATTCATCATCCAATGAAGTCCGTTTATATCCTAGCCAATGCGATTATTGCTTAAAGTACACTAGGTTAAACAATTACTTTAAGATTGTATGGAAGAGACAGATTAAAAAGAATGTCAAAAGAGTTAAGGACAGAAAGAAATAAAGTCGGGAGAAATTAAAAGATCATTGTGAAGAGAAACCTTGGATGAAATTAACAATGACTGAAGAATTCCAATATCTTGTCTTGCAGGACAGTTCCCACATCTATCTGAAGAAGTAAAAAACCCACATAGATCTTCATAGGAATTTTATTTTTGCCACTGTTCAAATGTCATAGTAATTTTTCTTCCAAGTTGGTATTTTAATAGCTTGCCAGAAAAGTATTTAGTGCTTCTCATTAAAATAGGTAGAAATCCACAACAAATGGTAACTTGGGCAATTACCTGTTTAAGTATGCTTTTCCACAACTTGATAATCCAATGCTGAACGCATTGGTATCTTTGACAAATTAGATCAGCAAGTCAAGACTTTTGCTTCATTACAGCAGTTATAAGTTTGAACTGCCATATGCATAGTTTTCATCTTTCATGTTCAGTTGCATTTAAAAGTAGGAATGATAAATATGTTTCAAAACAATTAGTTTTTAAAACAAATTCACAAGTTCAGAGCTTTGAACAAACACTGGACATTTCAAAACATGTAACAAAAAAGAACTGCGATGGCTGGAAATCTGAAACAAAAATAGAAATTGCTGGAAAAACTCAGGTTTGGCAGCATCTGTGGACTGAAAGCAGAGTTAATGTTTCAGGTGCAGTGACCCTTCACACTTCGCGTCAGCTCTGAAGAAGTCATCTGAGTTTGAAACGTTAGCTTGCTTGCTCTCTCCACAGATGCTGCCTGACCTACTGTGATTTCCAGCATTTTTTGTTTTTACTCCCCTTCTTCAGGACTGTTCTGAATTGTTTTATCTCCACAGCCAGACCGGCTGAATCTGTCCAACAATTTTTGTTTTTAATCTGAAATACTTTTACAGCCAATGATGCACTTTTGAAGGGTAGTCATTGTTACAATGTTACATTGTTACAATGTAGGAAATGCACAGAAAGCCCGTACAAATAAAACAAATGTAATGATCAAACAATTTGTTTTCTGTGATGCTGACTTAGAGATAAAGATTCGCTGGGACAATGGAAAGAGTGTTAATGGGAATTTCTACATCCACTTGATGTGGCAGACCAGGTCCTTGCTTTAACATCTTGTCCTAAAGATAGTACTCCCAACATTGCAGCACAGTGTCAGTACTGCACTAGGGTTTTCTGGACTAGTTTTGTCTGCTCACTGGGGTTTGATGTTGAGAAATCAGTGGACTGTGTTCATTGGGCACCCATTCTTTCTGAAAATACTGTATAGGTCATTTTCCTTTGCTCTGCGTAGTTCCTCTGTGCTGCAGTGTGTGGTGATTCATTGAAATAATGTTCTAATGCAGCTTCATTTGTGGGTGTTGGGATGATTGTTTCCGTAGTTCAGTATTTGGTCAGTACATGTTGTTTTCCTGTAGTTGCTGGTTTGAAGTTCCCCATTGGCTGTACACTCTACTGCTATATCTAGGAATGGCAGTTTGTGGTTGTTTTCCTCCTCTTTAGTGAATTTTATGCCAACAAGGGTATTTTGGTGATCTTGAAGGTTTCCTCTAATTTGTTTCATTTATTAATGACAAAGGTGTCATTCAAATCGCGAACCTCTGTAGGTTTTTTTATTGAAGGTGAAGTGGGTGGTAAGGCATAGGCCCACTAGCTTGATAACATTGTCCTTGCTGATGAAGTTGGTAGTGTTTGGCGTATGTGTCTTTGGTTCTTCGAATAACATAGTCAATGTTTCCTTGGTCAGGTTGAAGTTGATGGATGTGAACAGGGCTGTTATGGCAAAGGAGACCATTATTTCATCCTCTTCTATCTTGGTGTCTTTGACAGTCTTCAGGAATTCTTGGGTGGAGTGGATGGAGTGGAGTGGCGCGAGTCTTCTACTAAGTGTTTTAATTTTTGGTGTAGCTCCTTGGTCAATCTGTAAGTTGGTGTTCCAGGTAGCTAGACTATGGGTCTGAGGAGGACTCCTGGTTTGTGAATTTTGGGTAATCTGTAGAAGTGTGGTGTGTTGGATCCATATGGTTTAATTTTTTTGGAAGTCGGTCTTATTTATTTCTCTAGATGTCTGAAATTTTTTTGACTAGGGCTGTGATTTGGTTCTCTAGTTATGGGGACGGGTCTATCGCCACTTGTTGGTAAGTGTTGGTATCTGGAAGTAGTGTGTTTGCTTTCTCAATGTAGTTTCTTTGATTTAAAATGTCTGTCAAGCATCCTTTGTCTGCAGGCAGGATAACAACTTTTTTTTTTAAGTCTTTCTAGCTCTTTCCTTTCCTGTGCATTGAGTGTGTTTCCTTCCTTTTTCCTGCTTAATATTGGTGTGACTGTCTGTCTGATGGTTTGCTGCATTTCCTCTGTGAGTTGGTTGTCTTTCAGTGTTGTTCTTCTAATGCTGCTAAGAAATCTTTCTTGTCCACATCCTGGAAAACAATAAACTGCCAATCCTAGATGTCGCAGTAGAGCGAACAGCCAGTGGGGAACTTCAAATGAGCATCTGCAGGAAAACAACACACACACTGACCAAATACTGACTTACAGAAGCAATCATCCAACACCCACAAACAAAGCTGCATTAGAACATTATTTCAGCAATCCACCACACAATGCAGCACAGAGGAACTACGCAGAGCAAAGGAAAATTACCTACACAGTGCATTCAAAAAGAATGGGTGCCCAATGAACACAGTCTGATTTCTCAGCAACAAATGCAACAAGCAGACAAAACACATCCAGAAACCCTAGTCACTCTCCACTACATCAAAGACCCCTCGGAAATGACTGCCAGACTACTCTGACCTCTTGGCATCGTGGTAGCCCGCAAACACACCAACACACTAAAACAGCAGCTAATGAACTTGAAAGATCCTATATAGACAACAAGCAAAACTAATGTGATTTATAAAATAATTTACAAGAACTGTAACAAACAATATATTGGATAAACAAGCAGAAAACTAGCTACCAGGATACATGAACATCAACCTGCCACAAAAAGGCATGACCCACTCTCACTATTATCCTTATTACAGATAAGGAAGGACACCAGTTCGACTAGGACAACACATCCATCCCAGGGCAAGTCAAACAGAGACACACACGAGAATCCCTAGAAGCATGTCATTCTAACCGGAACTGTATGACCAAACACAATGACTTGGATCCTATTTACCCCGAGATAAAGAACCAGAAATGGCTTTGCCACAGGAAACTGTGTCACCACAGGAAATGACATCACCAATCCAAGGAAACCTAAACACATAAATAGAAAGTGGGCCATATCACCAGTACTTCATCCAGAGACTCAGTGATGATGTTACCTAGTATGGTGACAAACATCTAAAAAATGAACCTTTCAACTCAGTGAGCAAACCTACATCCAGAAACTCAACCTGAGCTACAAATCTTCTCAAAACTCGCTAATATTGAAGGGTAAATAAATTGGTTGTACATCAATAGAAAACATTTTTGATACGTTTTCTAATTGGTGCTAGATACAAGTTCACACATTGATTTGGTCAGCTCTTAATTCACTTCAATGTTCATGTGGAAAAGTTTATTTTCATCCCTGCTGTAAAATAGATCTAATCAAAAATTACAACAGATTTAACTGAAAACATCCACATCCCATGGCAGTAATACATATAACTAGCAGAACATAGTTTAACATTCCTCTGAAATAAAAATGCCTTAAATTAAAATATTGAACTCCTTTACAACTCCTTTACAATTTACAATACACTTGATATAATATTACAATAAACTTCAATATCGGTTACAGACACATTTAAAGTGCAGCATTTATTCAACCTATTCAAGAAAAATGAGTCTTACACTAGTGACACAACAATGTAACAGCTGTACCCTGGTCCTGTGACATCATTTCTGTTCTACAGCAAAGGACTGCGATTACATAATCAATCTCGATGTTACAAAAAATGTTAAAATACCATTCAATTCAAAAAGGCAAAAATATAAATGAAATCTAATTGTGTAAGATTAAAACAAAATCAACCCAAGTGTTAAGAAATCAATGAAAGACACATTAACTGAAAGCATTAATGTCTCAGTTTTAAAATTCTAATGCTCGACGTAAAGTCCCTCTATGGCATCATCCCTCCCTAACACTATAGTCTCTTTTAGCCCCACAACCTTCTGAAATATCTGAGCTAATCTAATTCTGATTTCAAATATCAGTGTATCTAATTGCTGCACTACTTTGGTTGTCAAAACTCTACATTCTGTAATTCCCTCCTTTATAGTGTTATACTTAGACAAGAGAGGTGGAGTGTATAAGTCACTCCTTAAAACCTACATTATTCACCAAACATTAAGTTATTTTTCCTTATATGTCCTTCAGTGGCAGGGTGACACACTTTGTTGTAAAGTGCTCCTGTGAAGTGCCTCAGAATGTTTTATTACAAGACAAATATTGTATAAATATTCATTGTGGTAGCTGCTGTTTAATATCAATTACCTTCTTTGTTCCAATGTGCTGCTACATCTTTCAAACACAACTAATAACTACAATACATTCCATATAGATCCTCAACATTTAAAAAAAAATCAATTACTCCATATAAAATTTCTTATAACCACAGTACCTTGTTACTGTATTCAATTCTCATTGCATGTCTAACCAACAATCCCGAAAGCACTAGCACCACTGTTGTACTAAATGTTCAACCAGAAGATAAATACACTTAAAAATGTTTAAATTGATTTGGTTTTGTCAATGTGTAAAAGTGCACATTGTTTAGTGAAAAAATTGCAGAAGATTTTGTCCTTTTTTAAAATGCTGCAAGAGCTAAATCCACTTCAGCTTTTCACAAAAATAAAATGCAAATATACCCTCTACAATTATATTATTCATTTCTAAACGAGCGAATACTAGCAAGTACATTTGTTATAGCCCAAAATCTGAACACCCAATGTCAAAACTCAACTTTTTAAAGAATTTCATATCAAAATCTTAAAAGAGTTCTCCAGTAATAAAGTCTAAATAACACCAAATGTGGGGATAAAGTTTGCATTTCATTATTTAATTCAAAGTGATTAATGGACAGTTTGTGGAGTCACAGACACTGGTAATGTGGGGCAGAGTTATACTCCTGATCTTCACCGTGGGTACTTGCACAGTAAATCAAGAGTGAAAATATGACAACCACATTCGATCGAGATTGTGCAGTATCCCTTTCTTTGCAAGGTGAAGCGATTGATTTGATTCAGACTTTTCATGTGTACATCACCATTGATATCATGTCTCAAGGTTGATCATGCATTTTTGTCAATTTAAATAAAGGCAGTGCCATATGCAACCAGCAGTAGGGAATCCAAATTACTTTTCATTCAGACTGCAGGGTTTGATTTAAATCAAAACAGTTTGAGTTCAGATTGAATCCAGCACAATGGGGTGGCCTATTTAATTTGGTCTCACTCCAAGGTGATTATGTTTGTGCTGTTTTTAAACAATCATCCACTGAAAACAAGGAAACATTTTTACAGTGCTGGCTTAAAATGTAAGCTACTATCTTGTAAGGATAATTCAGATATTAGCAAAACTGTGCGTTGTTCTTAAAATTTATTTTTTGTTTTACTTTGTCATGGCCATTATAAATTAATACCCAACATTTGAATTCTGGGTTTCTGCTCATGAGTTAACCAGATACACTGCATAACCACAATCTTAGAATATTAAAGAACAAAAGGTGACCACTTGGCCCATAAAGTCTATGTTGGCTCTCCTGAGTTGCAATATTTAGTTTCACTGCTCTGATCTTTGCCATATTCTTCCAATTTGTTTTTCTTCAAGCATTTAACCAATTCCCTTTTGAAGGCTACTCATTGAATCTGTGTCCATCATCTATCAGGCAGTGCATACGATTTTAATGATTCAGTGCCTAACAACATTCTTACAATCACAGAACAATTATGGTATGCAAGATGACCATTTAGCTTATCTTGTGCTGGCTCTCAAAATGTAGTTCTCTCATAACTTAATATATTCTTCCTTTTCATGTCTGATCCAAGCCATGAATTAACCTGCCTCCATCACACACTCGGAGTGCATTTTAGACCCCAACCAATTACTGTATAAAAAAGGATTTTCCTCACATTGCCTTTGCTTCTTTTCCCAATTATTTTAATTATGCCATCAATTTCTTGATCCTTCGCAAATGGGAATTGTTGCTCCCTATTTCCTCTGTTCAGATACTTTGTAATTTTGAACACTTTCATCAAATCATCTCTCAACCTTTTCTTCTACAACCTATCTACAAAAGTGAAATTCCTTGTCTCTAAAACCATTCTAATGAATAATTTCATCACCATTTTTAATATTTTTATATTCTTCCTAAGGTTTGGTGACTAAAAATAGAAGCAATAGTCTAGTTGAGGCTGAACCAGTGTTTTATAAAAGTGTTGTCATAGTTTCCTTACTCATGTACTCCATGTTCTGACAGATAATGCTTAGGATGCTGTACTTTTTACTCACCACATCAACAACATCAATCTCATCAATGCTCTTGGGCATCAATTCAAAAACCTCAAACAAGTTAGATAAGCATAAGTTTTTTCTTGATTTTCCTAAATGACCTGCATCTGCACAAGTAACTTTTCATTTTGACTGAAATTATTCTTTTGACAAACTTCCCCACCATCAATATTTAACAGACTTTTTTGTAGTTGTTGAGCTTATCTTCATGCCATTTTATAAACACAGGTGTAACATTCACAATTCTCCGGTAACACCTTCAGTCTGAGGAAGATTGAAAAGTTACGGTTTGCATTTTTAGAATTTCTATTACTTCCCTCATAATCCTCAGATACAGCTTATTTGGTCCTGGTGCCTTATCGACTTTAGTACAGGAAGCCTAAGCAACATCTCATCCTTATCCATTCTAAACCCTTCAACTGTCTGAACTCCCTACTCTTTTACTTTGAATCTGTCTTCACCAAGGAAGGAAGTCAAAGTATTAAGTTGATGCCTCAGCCAAAGTATTAAGTAAATGCCAAATGCCTCCATATAGTACATCATTTTCAGCTGGACCCAAACCTCTCTTTACTACTCTTACTGTTTATATCCTTATACTAGACGATTGGTTCCTTTCATTTTTGCAACCAGTGTCTTTTCAAATTTCTTTTGCTTTTATTTGCTTTCTCAATTGTTCTCAACCTTCTATGTTCAGCCGAGTTCTCAGTTCACTTGATTTCGGAGTGATGTTGGCATTGTGTTCTTTATCTTAATCTCTATTTCCTTTGTCACCCAGGCAACTCTGGATTTGTTTGCTACCTTGCCCCTCTGTGGGAATATATCTTCACCAGATCATTTCTGACAAATCCCATTTTTGCCAGTAGTGGGATTAGGGGTGACAGAGGTCTTGATTCATGTGCTGGAAACTCAAATCTGGTCATTTGAACTCAGAACAGAGTTGAAACTGACACCATTTATGCTGCAGTAAAGGTCTCAGAATTGGAAGCGTCACAATACAGACTAAGAGTGGTTGTACCAATTATTGAAGGTTGATAGAAGTTACATGCAGCAAGTGAGGTAACCACCTCCTTCAGTTTTGGAGTGATTAGCTGTTGGCTTGAGTGTTTGTCTTGTCATGCCACACTGTTATTTAAATCACCGGCCCCTTAAATTGAAAAGCTTGCCCATGCCATTGAGGATTTAAAAATTTGATCTAGCAATTGCAACAGCTCTTTGATATTACCCTATGATTATCATTACATCATTAATTATTGGTGGCTTTACATGACCTATTATCTCAGTTGGGAATCCTAGCTTCACAGTTTGAGTGACAATTCAGAGACATTATTAAAGGATTAGCTCTGTTTGATGTGGAGGCATGAATACAAGTCAGTCTGTCTATGTAAATGATTATAGGACTTAAATGTTTGAATGGACTTTCATAAATTGATGTGTTTATTCATATAGTAAAGATGATGATTGATATTTAGAACTTTGTTTTACTTAATCGCAAGATAGCTCCATAGGTCTGCCCATGGTGGCTACTGGATGAGTTGGCATGGAGCATGTAAGGGCAAAACATTATCAACAAACTGACATGAATTGGGAAATGGGCTATAAAACACTGGGGGCAGTTGGCATGTGTTGGAATAGAATTTTTGAGGACACATTGATAGTGATGGGGCATGGATTGGCATGGTGTGTGCACAGGGTGAAGGGGTCTGAGTGGCAATGGCTAGATGATCTAATAACCTGCAAAACAACAGGGATGAAATCCTAGAGAATCCAGACGGACCCATTAAGCAGTCTACTTCACTACTTAACAGGCTTGGTGATTAACTCTAATCTGCATCTAGAGACTGCAGACACTTTCACCCAGAACATCCCCACCCCTGAAATGGGGATCTTGAATGAAGTCGAAAACTTTATACTTTTGCTTTCGTTTGCATATATTTTTAAATGAGATGAGATTGGTTGAATTTCTGTGTACTTATAGTTTTTTTTGAGCAATAGTGAAATATACTACGTCTTTAGACTCTGTACCTTTTAATGAAAAGATTTGAGTTAATTCACATGAATTTGACTGGAGGATTCATTAAACTGATTTCTGTTCATTAAAATGTTTGCCAAGTGTAATTTATTCTTATGTAGGTATAAATTTAAGATTAACATCAAATGACATAATTCCAGTTATCCCATTATTGCTGTGGCAGTGTACAATTGATCCTCTATGCAATTCTCACTTAAATGATTTCAAAATTCCTCATGGATTTATTCCAGAAGTACGCTACAGGTTACAACCCAATTCTATCCCGTAATCATTAAAATTGGATGTTAGCTGATTTACTCTTCATCCATTACGTCAGCATTAGCAATTAGCCTATCACAGTACTTTGGAACTTTATTCAATGTCTCTACCTTGCTACATCTCGTTGCACCTTCAAACGTATTCCTCAAAGCCTATCTCTGGTTGCACCTCAATTTCTGTACATTAATGGTGGCACAGTGGTTAGCACTGTTGCCTCTCAGCACCAGAGACCCGGGTTCAATTCCGGCCTCAGGCAACTGTCTGTGCGGAGTTTGCACATTCTCCCAGTGTCTGCGTGGGTTGCCTCCGGGTGTAAGGGAATGGGTCTGGGTGGGTTGCACTTTGGAGGGTTGGTGAGGACTTGTTGGGCCGAAGGGCCTGTTTCCACACTGTAAGTAATCTTATCTAATCTAATCTAACACACTTCTCCATTTTCTGCTTTGTCCAGTGCCTCACTAAGGAAAGATTTGCTACATTTAAGCTGCAATATAGATGTAACTTGATGAAAAGTACCAATGTGCTACTTCCAGCATAAAATTACGGTACTGTATTGGTCAACTGTTCATTTCAATCAAACCTGCAGAAACTTACATTCCAACTTGTCTTCAGCTCGTCCCCGTTCCAATAGTGACAGATAACAAACAATATCCTTTAGAAACACCACTTGTGGCAACTGTGACTGTAGCATGTGAGATGATGTCTTTAGAGGACTGTGACTCTTCCGAAGTGCTAAACTCATCTTCTTGTCTAAGCATTTTGTACCTATGGAAAAATAAGGAACAAAATCAACTTAACAATGTTAAATGCTCTGGCACAGTCACTTGTGGATTGGAGAAAAAGTGCAGTTGACATGAATGCCAGTAACTTCTATAATGCTTAGCTTGTCTGTCGATGATTTAAAAAAAATGTCCTTTTAAATCTAGCAAGAGTGGCAAGCTGAAATTGAATCCTATTGTATTAAACTCATGACATAAACCACTGATACATATCACTTAGCAACATAGAACACTAACCAGTTAAACACCAAGGAACTCAATATCATTGATGCATACTGACAATACCGAGAAAACCAACTGTCATTGGTGCATCTGCACAGATAAATGCAAAAGAATTAGATAGTGGTCAGGTTATCATAGATATTCACTTGAGTGGACATTGGTACAATGGGCGAAGACATTAGAAGTTTGGTGATATGGGTATACTCTTCTTTCAATGAACATCAAAAATTTTTATCTGGGGCACCTTTGAAGGAACAATGATTTGTATCTCAATGTCCTGCTCTGTTTGTAGGGTCAACAGATAGGTTTACAGCAGCTTTCTACTGCACATGTAGAAAACGGGCCTAAGGCAAGGATAAAGAGCTGAAGGAATGTGCGAAGCAAACTAATCCTTGTGTTGATAGTCTCGAAAATGCTGGTTTTGTCACTGATGTTTATTGCAATAAAATGAAGTGGACCTAATAATCATGGTAGTAGAATGACTAAAAGAGTTTGAGATGAACTGTGTGTGTTAAGCTACCACCCCCCACCACCAAGTGTTATATTGATGTCACTATTATGTATTTTGATATACTGTGATTTAGTGTGAGCATGCATAAATGTAAAGATAATAATTCTATCAGTTGTCAATGAGTCACATTGCTGTAATTATACTAGATTGTGGAGTGTACCTATTACCATTTTTTAAAATTACACATTGTGAAGTAGAAAATATTTCATTGTAAACAAAAATGCTATCAAAAATATTCTTTCCTCTTAAAGCCAAATAGCTTGCAAGCAGCAACAAATACCCACTTTCTTATGCTCAAGAAACTAGCTCCTGGTACCATGTTGGAGGAACCATTGTTAGCACAGTATTTGGTCCTGTTCTGCCTTTATTTTGTTTGAAATAATTTTGGTTCAAACAATGTCACATACTTCTTCACTGATAGATAATTGTTGAAGAAATGAAATGATTCAATATGGCTGCCAGCGGAATGCTTTTTAAAAAATTCTTGAACTGTTCTAGCCAACAGATTGAAAGATGTTTTAGTTCAAAATACACTACAGATATTTGTACTTATGTACTACAAACATTTTTGACAATTCATTTTCCTGGTAAATGCATCTTTCTGCTCCCAAGCAATATTTAGTCGACTGATGCTGAAGAATTGTATCAGTGTTGCTTGTTCTTTGTAAATGACCTTGCTGACTAGCTGCATGATTGAAGCCAAAGAATATTTATGTGGTGAAGGGCCTCTTTTCCAGCTATGCTTTATGTAGATCACTGGGTCTGTATAAGTTAGTAATCAACATAACACATTGTTTTCCAAGTTAGCATCACAATAAACTGTAAGCACATATTAGGGTACTAAATTAGTTAGGGAGTGTTCAAATAAGAGAGGATGAAAAGGAGAAGGACTGCATTAAAAAGTAAAAATTTAGTGGAAATCTGGGAAAGAAATAGTCTCTGACTGGACTGTTAAAAAAAGCTTTCACAGAACCAGAAACTGGGATTCTGTCAATAGGTCAGATGGGTGTCACAAATACTTTCCAGAGTTCAATACACATGATCTTGCAGCATCACTTCGGAACTATAGCAAGTTGTCAAGAGATGAATTATGGACAAACTGGGAGACTGACTTTCATTTTTATTGAATTAAATGCTACTGCCAGTTCTCTACACAAACAACATCAAACTTTTTTCATTGAAAGCAGTTAATTTTATTTTGAGTGTAAGACTTTCAAAAGAGGTAAAACTTCTCTTCAGTTATATTTCTATTAACTGGCTGCATAAAAAGTGTTTTTTTCTTATTAACTGCTGACACTTTTCCAGGAAGTAGTAAGGGTTTCTAGTCTTCAATTCGAGAGTCACGATCAAACTTGCGATTATTCTGTATACAAAGTGTCAATAATTTGAGTCGTGATGGTAAAATGGAGAGAATATACAGAGTTAGGCAGGAATTTGAAAATGAGTAGTAATACCTGGATTACTCCCGGTGCTGCGAGCTAGTGAGGGTAGGAATAGGAGGATAGAGCAGATGAATGTATGGCTGAGAAGCTGGTTTGTGGGAGAAGGATTCACATAGTTGGATCATTGGAATCTCTTTTGGGATAGAAGTGACCTGTACAAGGATAGATTGCAGTGAAATTGGAAAGGGAGTAATATACTGGCAGGGAGATTTGCTAAAGCTGCTCAAGAAGATTTAAACTATTAAAGGTGATGGGGTGGGGCCCAGGGAGATTGTGAGGAAAGAGATCAATCTGAGACTGGTACAGTTGAGAAAAGAAGCGAGTCAAACAGTCAGGGCAGCAGGGACAAAGCAGAGAATAAGGTAGATTAAGATAAAAGAACAAGATAAATTAAACTGCATTTATTTCAATGTAAGAGGCCTAATAAAGAAGGCAGATGAACTCAGGGCATGGTTAGGAACATGGGACGGGGAATATCATAGCAATTACAGAAACGTGGCTCAGGGATGGACAGGACTGGCAGCTTAATGTTCCAGGATCCAAATGCTACAGAAAGGACAGAAAGGGAGGCAAGAGAGGAGGGGAGTGGAGTTTTTGATAAGGGATAGCATGACAGCTGTATTGAGGGAGGATATTCCTGGAAATACATCCAGGGAAATTATTTGAGTTGAACGGAGAAATAAGAAAGGGATGATCACCTCATTGGGATTCTATTACGGAGGCCCTAATACTCAGAGGGAAATTGAGAAACAAATTTGTAAGGAGGTCTCAGTTATTTGTAAGAATAATACAATGGTTATGGTCGGGAATTTTAACTTTCCAAACATAGACTGGCATTACCATAGTGTTAAGGGTTTAGATGGAGAGGAATTCTTTTTAAGTGTGTACAATAAAGTTTTCTGATTCACTGTGTGAATGTAACTACTAGAGAAGGTGCAAAACTTGACCTACTCTTGGGAAATAAGGCAGGGCAGGTGACTGAAGTGTCATTGGGGGAGCACTTTGGGACCAGTGACCATAATTCTATTAGTTTTAAAATAGTGATGGAAAAAGATAGACCAGATCTAAAAGTTGAAGTTCTAAATTGGAGAAAGGCTAATTTTGAAGGTATCAGATAAGAACTTTCAAAAGTTGACTGGGGGCAGATGTTCGAAGGTAAAGGGACAGATGGAAAATGGGAAGCCTTCAGAAATGAGATAATGAGTGTCCAGAGACCTGTTAGGGTGAAAGGGAAGGCTGGTAGGTGTAGGGAATGCTGGATGACTAAAGAAACTGAGGGTTTGGTTGAGAAAAAGAAGGAAGCATAAGTCAGGTACAGACAAGATGGATTGAGTGAATCCTTCGATTATAAAGACAGTCAGAGTAGACTGAAGTGGGAAATCACGAGGGCAAAAAGGGGACATGAGATAGCTTTGGCAAATAGAATTAAGGAGAATCCAAAGGATTTTTACAAATACATTAAAGACAAAAGGGTAACTAAGAAGAGAATAGGGCCCCTCCAAAATCAGCAAGGCAGCCTTTGTATGGAGGAGATATTAAACAAATATTTTGCATCAATGTTTACTGTGGAGGACATGGAAGATATAGAATATGCAGAAATAGATGGTGACATCTTGAAAAATGTATATATTACAGAGGAGAATGTGCTGGATGTCTTGAAATACATGAAAGTGGATATATCCCCAGGACCTGATCAGGTGTACCCTCGAACTCTGTGGGAAGCCAGAGAAATGATTGCTGGGCCTATTACTGAGATATTTGTATTATCAATAGTCACAGGTGAGGTGCTGGAAGGCTGGAGGTTGGCTAACGTGGTGCCACTGTTTAAGAAAGGTGGCAAGGAGAAGCCAGGGAACTATAGACCAGTGAGCCTGACGTTGGTGGTGGACAAGTTGTTGGAGGGAATGAGGGACAGGATGTACATGTATTTGGGAAGGCAAGGACTGATTTGGGATAGTCAATATAGCTTTGTGCATGGGAAATTATGAATGATTTTGAAGAAGTAACAAAGAGGATTGATGAGGGCTGAGTAGTGGACGTGATCTATATGGACTTCAGTAAGGCGTTCAATAAGGTTCCGCATGGGAGACTGGTTAGCAAGGTTAGATCTCATGGAATACAGGGAAAACCATCCATTTCGATACAGAATTGGCTCAAAGGTAGAAGACAGAGGGTGGTGGTGGAGGATTGTTTTTCAGACTGGAGGCCTGTGACCAGTGGAGTGCCACAAGGATCGGTGCTGGATCACTACTTTTCGTTATTTATATAAATGATTTGGATGTGAGCACTGGAGGTATCGTTAGTAAGTTTGCAGATTACACCAAAATTGGAGGTGTAGTGGAACAGTGAAGCAGGTTACCTCAGATTACAACAGGATCTTGTTCAGATGGGCCAATGGTCTGAGAAGTGGCAGATAGAGTTTAATTTACATAAATGTGAGGTGCTGCATAATGAGAAAGCAAATCTTAGCAGGACTTATACACTTAGTGGTAAGATCCTTGGGAGTGTTGCTGAACAAAGCTACCTTGAAGTGCAGGTTCATAGCTCATTGAAAGTAGTCACAGGTAGATAGGATAGTGAAGAAGGCGTCTACTATGCTTTACTTTATCGGTCAAAGTATTGAGTACAGGAGTCAGGATGTCATGTTGCAGTTGTACAGGACATTGGTTAGGCCACTTTTAGAATATTGCATGCAATTCTAGTCTCCTTCCTATCAGAAGAGTGGTGTGAAACTTGAAAGGATTCAGAAAAAATTTACAAGGATGTTGCCAGAGTTGGAGGATTTGAGCTATAGGGAGAGGTTGGATAGGCTGGGACTGTTTTCCCTGGAGCATTGAAGGCTGAGGGGTGATCTTATAGAGGTTTACAAAATCATGAGGGGCATGGATACAATAAATAGACAAAGTCTTTTCCCTGGGGTGGGGGTAGGGGGGACTCCAGAATTAGAGGGCATAGATTTCGGGTGAGAGGGGAAAGAGATAAAAGGGACCGAAGGGGAAACGTTTTCACGCAGAGGGTGGTACGTGTATGGATTGAGCTGCCAGATGAAGTGGAGGAGGCTGGTACAACTGCAACATTTAAAAGGCATCTGGATGGGTATATGAATAGGAAGGGTTTGGAGGGATATGGGCCGGGTGCTAGCAGGTGGGACTAGATTGGGTTGGGATATCTGGTTGGCATGGATGAGTTGGACCGAAGGGTCCGTTTCGGTGTTATACATCTCTATGACTCCTATTGTATTTGAGCTTATGAACCTAAAAAGGAAGCATCTGAGATGTGGTATAAAAGCTACATATCATTGTTATAGGAGTAAGCAAATAATCTGTAATACTATATTTGATTGAGATAGGAAGTACGCACACAACACAGATTCTTTAAAACTATGGAAGTAGGATAAGGATACATGGTCAAACTAGTAAAATGCAATTACACGTTGCCAACAATGAAGAAAGTTACAGAACATTTCTAGATGAAGGAATTATAATGGTATAATAATAATGGACCTCATATCATAGCATCTTTTATACACACCAAATCAAATCAAACTTGTTTATCTTGTGTATGTAGCCTCAGCTGACAATTTTCTGAAAGTAATCGAACAGCATTTCATTGTTGGAAATGCTATCCTTCATAAACATGTTTATTGTCCACCTGATCTCAATTTAAAACCCAAAGGCGTATTTGCATTAACAACAGTGGAACTCTCTCAGATATTTTGACAAATATTTCCTTTTAACCATCATCACCAACAAAAAAAAACAAAGTCATTTTGCTGTGAAATCTTGTAGTGCACTACCTTGTTTGCTTACACAATAAATAATTTTGCACTTCTAAGTAATTAATTGTAGCTGAAGTGATGAGGTATTGCTGAGAAATGTGGTAAGGTACTATGAATATGCAAGTTCATCTTTCTGCAGTGTCACAACATAGCATGACAATGATTTGGAGATGCCGGTGTTGGGCTGGGGTGTACAAAGTTAAAAATCACACAACACCAGGTTATAGTCCAACAGGTTTAATTGGAAGCACACTAGCTTTCGGAGTGACCTGTTGAAGGAGCGACCTGATTGCTCCTTCATCAGGTGACATCGCTACGAAAGCTAGCGTGCTTCCAATTAAACCTGTTGGACTATAACCTGGTGTTGTGCGATTTTTAGCATGACAATATTCTGGATGTTACTGATGGGGTGCATTACACTGATGTGTTGCATTTACTCCCTCCACCCCCACGCTCCTCCTTGATACAAACTAGTTCCAATTATTTTTGTGTCGGATTTGCAGGTTGATAGCAGCATGGAGAGATCAATGAAACATGTGGAAGATTGGCAAATGAATCAGCTCACAGTTTGTCTCCTTAGACAATGAAATTTAAGATAGAGAAATAAACTGAGCAATTGACAGAGAAGCTAAAATAGTGAATTAGAGTCAAATGCTGAAAGAAAAAGAGTAATACAAATTAAATAGAGAGATAAAAACACAGACTAAAGGAAAATAAATTTTAAAATTTAAAAAAATCTTAAAATCTCAAAACCTTTAGGGCTAAATTATAATTTATTAGAATGAGTGCCAATAGATTGTATCACCTCACCCTGGGCCTTCAAGATTGAATGACATGTCAGGATTATAACTTTCTGCAGGAAGTTTAAATGCATTTACACACAAATCCAGCAATTTCTTGAGTTTTAGGCAGATTGATTATAAACTTTGACATCAATAGTGGAGCAGTCCATATTGCCTATCATTTTCTGCTCATTCACAACTTATATCTATTGTTCACAAAAAAAATTGCCAGTATTTTGTAAATGAATAATGGCTACAGCCAAAACTTGCCATTATTTTATGCTTAGCTGATACCGAGTATTAACATTTTTGTTCTTAGCTCCTGCAGGAAAATCTGCCATCTACATCTGGCCTGGCCTACACACACACTCGTTTGGCTGAACTGGTCCTCACCCTTAACAATTTCTCCTTCAAATCCTCCTATTTCCCTTCCCACGTGGTTGAAGATGCCCTCCAATGCATCTCATCCACATCCCGCACCTCTGCCCTCAAACCCCACCCCTCCAACCATAACAAGGACAGAACCACCCCCACCCATCACTTTCCACCCTACCAACCTTCGCATAAACTGCATCATCCGCCGACATTTCCACCACCTCCAAACAGACCCCACCACCAGGGATATATTTCCCTCCCCACTCATTTCCGCTTTCCGCAAAGACTGTTCCCTCCGTGACTACCTGGTCAGGTCCACGACCCCCAATAACCCACCCTCCCATCCTGGCATCTTCCCCTGCCACCTCAGGAATTACAAAACCTGTGCCCATACCTCTTCCCTCACCTCCATCCAAGACCCAAAAGGAGACCTCCATATCCATCAAAGTTTCACCTGCACATTTACCAATGTCATTTATTGTATCTGTTGCTCCCGATGCAGTCTCCTCTACATTGGGGAGACTGGATGACTCCTAGCAGAGCGCTTTAGGGAAAATCTCCGGGACACCCGCACCAATCAACCCCATGGCCCAACATTTCAACTCCCTCTTCAATTCTGCCAGGGAGATGGAGGTCCTGGGCCTCCTCCACCGCCGCTCCCTCAGCACCTGACGCCTGGAGGAAAAATGCCTCATCTTCCGCCTTGGAACTCTTCAACCCCAGGGCATCAATGTGGACTTCACCAGTTTCCTCATTTCCTCTCCCACCTTACCTCAGTTCCAACCTTACAGCTCAACACCATTCTCATGATCTGCCCTACCTGCCAATCTTCCTTCCCTCCTATCCATTCTACCCTCCTCTCTGACCTACCACCTTCATCCCTAACCCCATCCACCTATTGTACTCTTTGCTACCTTCTCCCCAGCCCCACCCCCCCTCCCTTTTATTTCTCTACCCTGAAGGCTCCCTGCCTCCATTCCTGATGAAGAGCTTTTACCAAAACGTCAATTTTCCTGCTCCTCAGATGCTGCCTGACCAGTTGTGCTTTTCCAGCACCTCTCTAATGTAGACTCCGATTTCCAGTATCTGGAGTTCTCACTTTTGCCTATGTGACTCCAGGTCCACAGCAGTGTGGCCGATTCTTAAATACCCTATGAAATGGCCACTCAGCTACAGACTGTGACTACTGCAAAGTCTGAAAGAAGGAATGAAGAAAAACGATGAACCACATGTCATTGACCAAGGCACTATAAATGAAGCTGTCAACTCTGCAAAGTCCTTCCTACTGACACCCAGGACCTTGTACCAAAATTTGGAGAGCTGTCTCACAGATGAGGCAAACAAAAGCCTGACTTAGTTATTTTCAGAGAAATATACCTTACGAGCAATATCCCAGACACAGCCAAAAGCATTCCTCGGTAAGTCCTGTCCCATGTACCGGACCGACCCTCTATGTGTAACAATACAATGGTACACAGTTGGGAGGGAGTTGCCCTTTGAATCCTCAACATTGATTCCGGACCCATGAAGTCTCAAGATATCAGGTCAAACATGGGCAAGAAAATCTCCTCAGCTCAAGCATGTTGAGCGTCATTTGCAGGACACACAGAGGGTGGCAAAGGCACAGAACATACTGTGTATGGATGGTTTCAACATCCAACATTCAGAGTGGCTCAACAACAGCACAACCAACCAAACTGGATGAATCCTAAAAGGGCATAAGCTGCTAGACTGCACATATATCAAAAAGGAAAAACCCTTACTTGGCCTCATCCTCATCAATCTACTGGTAACAGATGCATGTGTTAATATCAGGAGAAGTGACACTGCATTGTCCTTATGAAGATGAAGTCGCAAGTCTGAACTGATGACATCTTTTATCTTGTTGTGTGACACTACTTGAATGAGACAGATTTCAAATAACTAGCATCTCAAGACTGGTCATCCATGAGGCACTATCGGCCATCCGCAGCAGAATTGTACTCCAGCATAATCTACAAACTCATGGCCCAGCATATTTCCCCACTTTACTGGATCATGGTCGATCACCTGGCTGAAGAGGGAATGCCAGGAGCAGCAGCATCAGACATACCAATGAGGTGTCAACTTGGTGAATCTACCACACGGAATTATTTGCATGCAGGTGAAAACAGATGCAATAGACAGGTGTAAGAGATTCCACAGCCAATACATTGGGTCGAAGCTCTACAGGCCTGCCACACACTAGAGGAAGACAACAAATATCTCCTTCCTTAGTAATAGAGGAGTCTAGCACATCACTGCAAAGCATGATAGAAAATCTACAATGTGGAAACAGGCTATTTGGCCCAACAAGTCCAACCACCTAAAGAGTATTCCTCCCAGACCCATCTCTTTAACCTACAACCCACATTTCACATGGCTAATGCACCTAACCTACACATCCCTGAACACTGGACAATTTAGCATGGCCAATTCACCTAACCTGCACATCTTTGGATTGTGGGAGGAAACCAGAGTACCTGGAGGAAACCTATGCAGACGCGGGGAGAACATAAAAACTCCACACAGACAATCACTCGAATTAAACCTGGGACCCTGGTGTGTGAGGCAGCAGGGTGAACCACTGAGCCACCATGCCGCCCTTTTGATAGATAGTGAAGAATTGGTCCAATCTTGTCCAGAAGAGTTGATTTGATGATCCATTTCAGCCATCTCCAGAGATCCTGAGTTCTGTGAATACCAGTCTTTAGCCAATTTGATTAACTCCACATAAGTGCAGACACTGGATACCACAAAAGTTTTTAAGCCCTGATGACATTTCAGCACTTGTATCGAAGAACTGTGCTTCAGAACTGGCCAAAGCCCTAGCCACCCTGTTCCAGTCCAGCCCCAACACTGGCAATTATCTAACAATGTGGAAAAGTTCCCAGTTATGTTTTGTCCACAAAAAGCTGGCCAAATCCAATCAATTACTGCTTTATAAGACTACTATCAAAGCTGACAGAATGTGTCATTCAGCAGCATTTTGTTAACAATGACCTGATGCTCAATTTGGCTTCCACCAGGTATAGTCAGCATTCTTAGCCTAAACATGGACAAAGAGCTGAACTCAAGAGAAGTGAGGGCACCTGTTTTTGGCGTCACAGGGTCAGACATGTACAGCACAGAAACTGACCCTTTGGTCCAACTTGTCCATGCCAACTAGATATCCTAATCTTATCTAGTCCCACTTGCCAGCACTTGGCCCATATCCCACTAAACTCTTTCTATTCATATACCCATGTAGATGCCTTTTAAATGTTGTAATCTTACCAGCCTCCACCACTTCCTCAGGCAGCTCATTCCAGAAATGCACTACCCCTTGCATGAGGTCCCTTTTAAATTTTTCTCCTCTCATCCTAAACCTGTCTCAATGTAACATCAAGGAGCCCTAAGAGAACTAGAGTCAATGGGAATCAGGGGGAAAATTCTCTACTGGTAAAAATCATACCTGGCACAAAGGAAATCACTGACACACCACTATAAACATCTTCAGGGGTTAGTATGGACAAAAAAAAAGAACAAACTGGACCAGCTATGCAGAACCTTCATCTACGAGTGCAGGTCAGAAGCTGGGAAGTCATTAACAACATTTTACAGCAAACAAGAAAGCTCTTCGGCTAATCGCGTCCACACCAGTCTTTAAGCACCCATTTACTCATCCCATTTTCTGACTCTGCAGCAATAGACACAGCTTCTGACTCCTTAAAGCTTTTCCACCATCTATAAGACACAAATCAGGAGGATGTTGAAATGCTCTTCATAAGTGCAGCTCCAAAAACACACAAAAAAGAACTTAATACCATCCAGAACAAAAGTAGCCACTTGACTGGCAGTTCACCTATCATGTTCAACATCCACGGTCTATATAGAAAAGCAGCAGTATGTACCACCCTCACCCTGCACAATTCACCAACATTTCCCTGGTAGCACCTTTTAATCTGGTGACCTCTAACACCTAGAAGGAGAAGAGTAGCAGATACATGGTTACACAACCTGTAAATTCCCTTACAAACCACACAACATCCTTGCTTGAAATAGATCACTGTTTCTTCACTGTTCACCAAGTTAAAATCCTGAACTCCCCTCCTAACAGCACTATGGGAATACCTATATCACATGGACTGTACTGCTTTAAAGTGACTGATTACTACCAGTTTCTCAAGTGCAACTGGGTACAGGTGACAAATTCTGCCCGGGCCAGTGACACCCAAATCACCTGAATGAATAAAAGATGAGCACTTACACACACAAAGAAGACATCATCTTAAACATGCCTACCAGATCGGTGAGGTGACAGTTAATGTGTTTCCATTGTATATTAATTTAAGCTGGAATGTTTGAACCAGACAATGTTTACTGCATCTAAGCACTTAATTTCAGATTTAAATTTAATAATTGAAGCTGTTCATTCAAATAGCATCCACTGCTTCCCCATCCCCAAATTTAGTTAAGCTTGAACATATACAGCCTTAAAGTCGAGACTACATATTCATTTGCAAGTAGTTCATTACCTTAGTGTTTGAGATTTCCTGTTTCTTTGCGGGCAAGTTTAAAACTGTTGTCTCTTCTTTGTGGCCTTCTCTCCCGCTAGTACAAACCCTGCCCATTATATCATCCTTTCCTCCCCATCCACCATTCTGCAACCTCCCTCTATCCACACTGTCCTCACTTGAAGCCTTCCTCTCTCTCCACCCACCCTACTTGCAGCCCCTCTCACACACAGGCTAATTGTCATCCCATCACCACCCATGCAGTCTCCTCTTCTTCAACCATGCCCTCCTTTCCCCATGTCCAGGCCCTGCAAATGTCAGTTTTGGCATGAAACAGTCCCTGCTGTTTCCCCAACCATGGCTAAAAGGACTGGGTCCCAAGTCCCGACTCTCCCTAGTTTTCTGGGCCTCAACCTCCAGGGCCCTGATACTTCTGTCAATCCCCTTACTTCCAGCACTGACTGACCTAACACCGGTCAGTCCTCTAATAAGTGATTGTGCCCCTCCCGGTTTCCTACTTGTTAGACAGCAGAAAACTTAGGAAAAACCAGCTCCTCACCATTTCATTCAATTTACTCCACAGGTACAAACTTTTATCTGATTTTTCACTCCCATGAGTGATTTTTTTTCCAGACAATTTGGAGTGTGGGAGCAAATTTGCCTGTCTGTTAAAAGCGTAGGTCAACTTGTAAAATTAAAATAAAAACAGCAAGTTTCACTTAAATACTTTGATGTAAAAAACTCGGTATGGTATATTAGATGATTAATACCTTCAAAACATACTGTTATAAACAAAAGTGCTGTTTTATTTGCAGTCTCCAAACAGTTTAAATATCCTTTTTCCTTTCCAATTGCCAAATTACAGTCTGAGGGATTCTCCTCTTGCCAGAACTGATCTGTCAACCAGTGGACTATAGGTTAGGCTCTTTCTCATGTGTTGATCTATCTACTCTGCTGAACTGGATTTGTCTCATCCTATGTCAATCAGAGCTATGAGTTAGCAATGTACTATACCCTCTACACAGCTCCATTTCTCCCAATTATCCAGCTACAACTTTTCTCTTTGTACCTGTTAATTTCACAGTCTCCCTGCACAGTTGTTGGTTTTAGTGCTAGGAGCTCCACAAGGTGATTCCACTTTGTAATAAACAATGCAACTGCTGATAAGAGATTTAACAATGACTTTAAAGTAAATAAGAAAATGCTTTCCAGAGAGGAATTCTAATGAAGGGGAATTTAACCTGGTTGGAGAGACTTACGTTTTTAAAACAAAAATATAATAAGGGAAGGACATTTTTATTTTCCACTTTAAACAGTTTCCCTTCCTAAATCTGTCTGTCTCGTCACCTCTCTTTCCTTCTTTATCTCTAGGTATTAAAAGGTACAGCCATTTACTAACATGCCAAATCTTTTTGGAGTGAGTTACACTGTTTTCAGACTTTTACTATTTGAATAAGTTATGTAACTTACTTGTTGTAGTTGATATGGACCAGAAAAGTTCTGTTAATGCTCCAATAATTATGTGGTCATTTATTATGTATATGCTTAGTCACTTTGTAAAAAAAACAAAAACATTTGCAACAATTTCTGATAGTGGAATCTTTGAGAGTTAGTCTGGGCTGGAATGGCAAGACTACTTTCAGGACAGGAATCTAACTTCCTGATGGGCGGGCTTTGTTAGGCTCCTTTCCAAATCAGCAAGATCAACATTCTGGGCTCCTGATCTAAGTAGTGAGGACATGCATATATTCATTGTATCAAAAGAAGGATTTCCAATTAAAGGGATCACTGATGAAGAGTCATCTAGATTTGAAACATTAGCTTGCTCTCTCTCTCTCCATGGATGCTGCCTGACCTTAAGAGAGTTCTAGCAAAGGGATCACTGTATAGGTTTCAAGTGCTCACCATCATTTGGACTTCTAAGGCTAGAGCAACCACAGATAAAGAAAAGAAGATCTGAGAAGACAATACCCATATCTTTTAGCCTTACCAAGGCTGAGCTGTGTGATCTGAGGATTTGCAGTGAGGTGAGCTTGACCACAGCTGAATGAAAGAGGACAATCTCCTCAACCAAATAGGTCTGGATGGACGTGGTTGTGGCTATACTCGCTGAGCTGGGAAAGTGATTTGCAGACGTTTCGTCTCCTATCTAGGTGGCATCCTCAGTGCTTTGGAGCCTTCTGTGAAGTGCTGCTGTATTGTGTCTTCTGAAATTTATTTGGTTCCGTTTTTGTTGCTTCCAGTTGCCGGTTCTGATTGGTTGTTGTAGTGGCTGGTATATTGGGTCCAGGTCAATGTGCTTGTTTATGGAGTCTGGGATTGAATGCCATGCCTCTAGAAATTCTCTGGCTGTCCTCTGTTTGGCATGTTGTATGATCTTGGTGTTGCCCCAATCAAATTTGTGGCCCTTGTCATCTGTGTGTATGGCTACTAGGGACAGCTGGTCGTGGCACTTAGTGGCTGGTTGATGTTCATGGATGCTGATTGCTAGCTGTCTGCCTGTTTGTCTTGAATAATGTTTTATGCAGTCTTTGCATGTAATTTTGCAAATTATGTTTTGTGTGTAGGTTTGCTCACTGAGCTGTAGGTTTGATATCCAGACGTTTCATTACCTGGCCAGGTAACATCATCAGTGGTGACCTCCAAGTGAAGTGAAGCTGTTGTCTCCTGCTTTCTATTTATAGGTTTGTCCTGATGGGGTTCCTAGGGTTTGTGGTGATGTCATTTCCTGTTCGTTTTCTGAGGGGTTGATAGATGGTATCTAGATCTATGTGTTTGTTTATGGCGTTGTGGTTGGAGTGCCAGGCCTCTAGGAATTCTCTGGCATGTCTTTGCTTAGCCTGTCCCAGGATAGATGTGTTATCCCAGGTTTTTTTCCTCCGTGTGTAGGGCTACGAGGGAGAGAGGGTCGTGTCTTTTTGTGGCTAGCTGGTGTTCATGTATCCTGGTGGCTAACTTTCTTCCTGTTTGTCCTACATAGTACTTGTGGCAGTCCTTGCATGGAATTTTGTAGTCGACGTTGGTTTTGTCCATGGGTTGTACTGGGTCTTTTAAGTTTGTTAGTTTTTGTTTGAGTGTGTTGGTCGTGCCTCAGCACCCACTTCACCTTCAACAACATAATCTACAAACAAACCAACAGCACACCCGTGGGATCTCCGCTATCAGGATTCATAGCAGAAGCGGTAATGCAAAGACTAGAACAAACAGCCCTACCAACCATCAAACCAAAAATCTGAGTCAGCTACGTAAATGACACCTTTGTCATCACAAAACGAAACAAGATAGAAGAGACATTTAACATCATCAACAACACCCTCACAGGCATAAAGTTCACCAAGGAGGAAGAAACCGACAACAAACTCGCATTCCTGGACGTCACAGTTGAAAGAAAGGACAACGGAGAACTACACACCTGCGTATACAGTAAACAGACAAACACTGACCAAATACTTAACTACACCAGCAACCATCCCAACACACACAAACAAAGCTGTATCAGAACACTATTCCAAAAAGCCACCTTGCACTGAAGCACAGACAAACTTCGGAAAACAGAGGAGAACCACCTATACAATATATTCAAGGAGAACGGATACTCAAAAAATACAGTCCGCAGATTCCTCAAGAACAAACCACGACAAGCAGACCAAACACAGCCAGAAACCCTAACCACCTTGCCATACATCAAAGAAGTTTCAGAAAAGACTACTAAGACCCCTCGGAATCCTAGTAGCACACAAACCCACCAATACTCTCAAACAAAAACTAACAAACTTAAAAGACCCAGTACAACCCACGGACAAAACCAACGTTGTCTACAAAATTCCATGCAAGGTCTGCCACAAACACTACGTTAGACAAACAGGAAGAAAGTTAGCCACCAGGATACACGAACACCAGCTAGCCACAAAAAGACACGACCCTCTCTCTTTCGTAGCCCTACACACGGAGGAAAAAAACCTGGGGTAACACATCTATCCTGGGACAGGCTAAGCAAGGACATGCCAGAGAATTCCTAGAGGCCTGGCACTCCAACCACAACGCCATAAACAAACACATAGATCTAGATACCATCTATCAACCCCTCAGAAAACGAACAGGAAATGACATCACCACAAACCCCAGGAACCCCATCTAGGACAAACCTATAAATAGAAAGCAGGAGACAACAGCTTCGCTTCACTTGGAGGTCACCACTGATGTTACCTGGCCAGGTAATGAAATGTCTGGATATCAAACCTACAGCTCAGCGAGCAAACCTACACCCAAAACATCAACCTGAGCTACAAACCTTCACAAACCTTGCAAAAAATTATGTTTTGTCTTGCAAGTGATGGGTATAGGGTCTTTTGTGCTGGTGAGTAGTTGCCTGAGCACGGTTGTTGGCTTATGGGCTGAAACGAATCCCAGTGGTCAGAGAAGTCTGGCTTTTAGTTCAGAGATGTTTTTTATGTCAGGTAGTGTGGCTGTAGCATAGATAAGAAAGTTAACAGATGTGTAGTCCCTTCAATCGCCAGTCAGTTCATGATGCAAGACATTGGGAGGGAGTAACAGGTAAGTGGTGTAACACTTTCAGGACCCATGGCTTACTTGCTCAAAATTCTCCTGCACAGCACTGCTTGGGTCAATCCACCCTGGAGTTCCAGTCAATCTCCTCTCTGCAGACAGCTCACTTTTCCATCCAAGGTGCAACATTCTCACTCACCATGGGCTCAATACCTTCTCCCATACATGTCTCATCATGGTCTTCCATTAATATCCTGTGTCTTTCCCTCCTCTCCATTGTGATCACTTGCATCTCTGTTTGCTTGCCTTACAGTAGCAAGGCACAAAACACAGGTTTAAACAGCCTTCATTTTACACACAGTTTCCCTCCTGATGTGGAATAGGTGGTGTGGGGGGAGAGAGAGCGAGCCTGAGAGGGGAGGAAAATGAGACAGAAAAGAGAACAGGCGGAGAAGGTGGAGATGGAGGAGGGGGAGAAGGTGGGGGCTGGAAGAGGAAGGAGGGAGGGAAGGATGTGGAAGAGGGGAGGATGGGGAAGGGGGAGGGGAAGGGGGAGGGGTAGGGGAGGGTGGGGAAGAGGGAGGGGTGGGGAGAGGCAGCAAGAGGAAGGGGGCGCGAGTGTGGGAAGGGAGTGTCAGAGGGAAAGGGATGAAGCAGGAAGGAAAGATGGGGAGTTGGGATTTAATTGGATTATTTGCTGTCCCACTAGATGAAAGGAGCTTTCCCCCTGCAGTCTGAATCTGCCTTAGATTGCCACTTGGTGTCTAATTCAGGCACTTAACCATCCCACAGGCACCAGACCCTATCCCACCACAATGGGAAAACTCTGCCTTCTCTGTGAATAGAACTGAGGAAAATAGCTTTGGTTTGTTGAGTGGTTTGATTGACTGTTACTGTGGTTTATGATTGGCACAGTAAACTAACAAATTTAGTTGATCAAATTTTCTACTGGTTGCTCACTCCTTGTGTCTTCATTTTGTTATTGCTGTTCCACTCACAATTCGTCAGTTGGATCAAACGGAAATGGTCATTTAAAACAATCACAAATTTACCCATCCTAAACATATATGAGGTTTGGATACAATGTATTTGTGCCCATACTTTTACTTAGAATGCATTCAAAAGGTAATATCGCAGATGGGATCAGCTGTAAGACTAAGTTCTATCAATTTGCATTCAGTGTGATACGTTTTGACACGCAGAAGCAATATATTAATAACTTTTGTATTATTTACCCAGAGGGAAACAGGTGAAAGAATGGAGAGGAGTGAGTTTATAAGCAGGAGCCCAGAACTAACGTTATAGCAGAGTTCTGAAGTTCTTGAACACAGTGCACCTTTACACTATTCTGTTATTAAACATTTCTCAGTTGGAAATATGTTTTGCAGTATACACACACAAAGCAACTTAAATAGTCAGTAATTGCTCCTGTTCCCTCCGCTTCTCCAGCACCACAAATCTCAATAGATTAAAAAGTTTTGTTTTACAAACATATAAGCTAATGTTTACTCATGAAGGTTTACTGAGGGATTTCTAAAACTGACTCAAGCAAGCAAGAAAACGATGAATGTAGCAAGCCACAGCTGAAAGGCTTTAGGTGGAAAAAATAGAGGCACTCAATTTAAGTCTTTTTAGCCTTCCACTTTCCATCAGTTGTTTTTATAATTCCTTCCTCTTGTCTTTTTTTATCTCCTTCTTTTCTCTTGTTTTCCTCTTTTTTCAAAGGTATTAGAATGGAGGAACTTAAAAAGGTGCAACTTGGCACACATTTATTTGAATAGCAAACTGAATTCTCATCATTTTCAAACATTAGTGGACACAAAAGTAAATCCCCTGGCACGCTTTCCATCAATGTCAATAACCTATTTAATTTCTCCACAGGTTGGTAATGAAGGGGGTGGAGGGGTGGGAACAACCTTGAACTTTTGAGAAAGAGGACAATTTTCAAATATCTTTTAAAACAACAAATGACAAACACTACATTTTCATACAGGAACAATGTATATTTTTGCCCAACCAGTTCCCTCTTGTTGAACGTATCAAGACAAAATTTTTCTGACTGTGATAGATTATATCAAATGTGGTTACCATGCTCTACAGACTTAGCATCAAGAAAGGGTTCCTTCCCATCTGCGTATCTGATTGTATCAGTGTTACAAAGCCACACTATAATAGTCATAGTAAAATTCATATAAGATTTGCTTTTCACACATGATAATTTCTTTAGAGACCAACTGTTGCAAAACTTTGTAAACACCTGTCTTCCTATTTAGCTTCTGCTCCAAAGCACAAATTGCTTTGTACTAAATAAGTGCAACATAGCATAAGCATCACAAATGAATGCACTATGCAGCACTAACATTTAATTCCTCCAAGTATAGGTCAACATCTGGGGAAAAAATAGCCCATTGTCAAGAATGAATAACAATGGAAAATCTAGAGGTTAAAATTAATTTTTTAAAACAATTTATCAAATTTAACAATTCCCTACAAAGTGAGAGCAGCAACTTCAATTAAGTGCATGATCAAAGTAACTGAATGGTATAATTCACTCATACATGGACATTATTTCCACTATGAGAAAGGGTACATTAAAGGCAACAATTAGGAGTGCAACAATGCTGTTTTTGAACCAGCAAAGACTAATCATTCCATACAGTGAGAAAATTCTATCAGTATCAACTGAAATTAAATAATCTGAGTATATCTGCTTCAACTGCATATATTTCTTTCACCTTTCAAGCTCTTGGGGTTCAGTGACTCTTTCAGGGATAACATATGTGACTGATTTACAACACAGTGAAGTTCTGAATCATTACTTGTAATGAAATAATGTAACTGTCTAACTATAATTTTTCTTTTTGGTTTCTAGTTTAAAATATATGATATTATGAATTCATTATGCAAGACATTTTTCAAGATGGTTTATTCAATTTAATGGATGCTCCTCCTTATTGTGTAGCACATTCTTAGTTAGCTAGGCTTCTACTTTGTTCTGATTTAAGTGTTTGGAGATATTCCAATGCTTAAGTCAATGATTGAGCTAGATGAAAATGAGCAAGAGCAATTTGATGTGAAATTCCAATTTTGTTTCACAAATTTTGTTCATTTTTCAGCTGATATCATTTTTGTTTGCTAATTCCCACTTGTGCCAATTTTGCATCAACATCTAACAATTGGCTTGTTACTCTTTAGTCTTCAAGTTACAGCTTGTTCTCACTTAAAGTCGGGGTTGCATTTCTGAAGATAGTGTCCTCAAGTGGAACGACTTTAAATGTGGCTTCCCACAAGAGTCCATGTTAAAACCAGAGTTAGATTCCTGTGGACAATTTTTACCCAGAAAAGCCAACGTATTAGTTAGAAACTTTGCCACACATGTGCAAATTCGTGCATTGCAAGTTGAAATAACTCAACATAAAATTAGGGAAGTTCAAGTGAAGAAAAGAGGCTTCTTGTTTGCAGAAACATTTTTAAAGAAATATACACTACAGGTATAAGTTCCTCAATTAAAGTACCTGCACAGTTAAAGTACAATAGTATAGAGAATTGATCTAAAAAATCTAAGTCTGCATCAATACTTCTCCAAGTACAAACAGAAAAAAATATAAAAAGACAGGTTAAAAGAGAAGTTTTTTCAGCAGTTGAGCAGAGAACTGTTTAAAAAAATATTTTCAAATGCAGCACGCAGACACTATGGTGTTAATTCCTAAAGCACATTAAACATAGTCTTGCTTATGATGTCATTAGCACAATAACATGAGATGTACCCAGGAAGTAAGAGATGTTAAAGCAGAAATAACATCTGAAATGAAGAGAGAGTACGTAAATCAAAAATAACTTTCGAGGTGTAAAATGATTTAAAACCAGGAACCCCTGTCTCTACAAATTAGGTGGCTTGAAAAGAGGCTTTTATTAAATGTAGGAGAAAGTGAGGACTACAGATACTGGAGCTCAGAGTTGACAGTGTAGTGCTGGAAAAGCACAGCAGGTCAGATAGCATTTGAGGAGCAGGAGAATCGACGTTTCAGGCATAGCTTATGCCCGAAATGTCAATTCTCCTGCTCCTCGGATGCTGCCTGACCTGTTGTGCTTTTCCAGCACCACACTCAGGACTTTTATTGAATGCAAACTATTTTCCAAATTACTTATTCAGTTACTAAAAGGTTTGTGAATAGAAATAATTTGTAATTGATGGTAATGGTATGAAAATCTCACCTCACTTGAATTTGTGGCTCCTGAAAACAAACTTTAAGCTAAATAAGATTCCCGTTGGAACCAATGTTAGAAGTGAAGTTAGGTTCCTTTGGACATTACTCATTTCAAAAAAATGGTTCAAATACTGTAACAAACGAGCAGTACTGAAAGATTTGAAAAATGAATCACTAAAATAATGGTGGTGTACGATTGGGAGCTTTAGGACATGACTTAATGGAAAAAATTTAAAACACTTAATTAACGTGATATATTCCTAAATGCTTAAATAATTAAAGTAACCTATAAAATAATATATTTTGGCAATTAAAAACAATGGCAATTTAAATACTGTAAATGTTAAAAACATTTAACCAATGTAGTTTTGATTCATTGAGCTCCTTCCATTGACAGAAGTTGTTTGGTGCAGTCCCAGGATTACCTGCAAAGTCAACTTCTGCCACATGATGGAGTCCAGGATTTCAGTGCAAATTCAGAACAGAAGCCAAAAAGGAAGCTCCAGTTAAATTCAATATTGGCAATGGACACAGAGGACAATAATGTTAGAACACTGGACAGGAATTAGACTCAGGGAGATGAAGAATAGAGGATAAGGTCATGAGTGGATACAAGGGTGGGGAACATACCAAGAGGAACAGCTGAAGTCCTCTGTGCTAAAAGCAGGCATTGGAAGCTTAAGGAATCAAGGTTGAATGGGGGCTGGGTGGGGTTCTGGGAAAAAGAGACTTCAGGATTAAGCTTAAATACCAGGGAAAATGGTCATAAGCATTTGCAGGCTACAAAATGCAGAGTCTTTAACAAATGAGGGCTAAAGTTAAACTTGCAACTGACATGGATGTACTGTTGCTACTTTATTAACAAATATTAAAAGCAAAAACTATATGAAGTAGGTCAACATTAAAGGGGTACATACTGCACCATTGGCAGGCCATGAAGACCCACTCATACATCTCTGAACTGCCAGTAGGGTAACACTGTCACAGTGATAATGCCACAATTTAGCGCAAACTTTGAAAATATTTAGCCAATTATAGTTTTGGTTTTATTGCTTTTTTTCCAGACTCTTCAATGTAAATCAGAATTGCCCATGCAGTGTTCCTTTTCTCTCAAACTTCAAACATCACAGATGTCTTCCTCTTCTCCCAGCTCCAAAACATCTCCTGCTACTCCGAGTTGTCTAACAAGTCCCTTAACAATGGAATTATGAGGGCAAGAGATATGAATTGGCAAGGATGGATTGGGAAACTGAACCAAAGGATTGACAGATACTAGGTAAGGGCTCATATTTCAACAATGTATGCATTAATTACACCAATTATACAGCAATAGTACAAAAGTGTAAAACTCACTTTAGGTTAATGCTGTTTTCACAACTGGTAGATCATGATACGGAAAGAGCTCTCAAATCTCAAGATAAGACCATCGGGTGGCACAGTGGCTCAGTGGTTAGCACTGCTGCCTCACAGTTTAGCACTGCTGCCTCACAGCACCAGGGTTGCAGGTTCGATTCTGGCCTCAGGCGACTATCTGTGTGGAGTTTGCACATTCTCCATGTTTGCATGGGTTTCCTCCGGGTGCCCTCGTTCCTTCCCACAGTCAAAAGATGTGCAGTTCAGGTGAATTGGCCATGATAAATTGACTATAGTGTTAGGTGCATTAGTCAGAGGGAAATGGGTCTGGGTGGGTTACTCTTCGGAGCGTTGGTGTGGGCTGATACGGTTTCCACACTAGGGAATCTAATCTAATCTAATAACTTTGAGGACATTCAGTTTATTAAAAAATTAACTTGTCGACTTTAATTCCACACATGCAGTCTTGCTTCGACAATTTCAATTAGATAAAATAACTTGAATAAATATTGTTCTGTTGTTTCTGTTCTCCCTCCCTCCATGTGTCCTCCTCATTCTCCAAATGTTGCAACAATATGGTGAATAGGAATCCTCCAATACGTTGTCAAAAATGGCCATTCTTGAAGTGTGCTCCCAAACAGCAGACTATTTGAATGAACAGGCATCACAACTGAGCATAAAGATCATCCCTACTCAACATCCTCCCAGTCCACTCCAGCAGGAAAAGTTGGATGGTGAAGCAGCGATGGTGAAATTAGTTTTACTATTACAAGTGCTGTACCGATCTAATTGGCACAGACTGCGAATTAAATCGGGGGCCTTCTTTTCTGCACAGTTTATTCTGCACTGTGTAGTTCTTTAGCCACTTACAAACACATTACTGTTTGTCCCAAAAACAATCTAATTCCCAGTCTGACCTTTGCAATAATGTAGAATTTCTTTTTCAGTGATCCAATTACAACCAATTCATTGGAAAATATTTATTCAACACCTCTAACTTTTTTTTTATTAAATGCAGATTATTATTTGAAAATCCCAGTGATCCAATGCTGGCCTTGCTTATCAAATATTTCAGCTTCTAATGCAGAGAGAGTAAGATTTCTGTGCGTGGTGCACATAATGAAATTGCAAACAGGTTGATAAACATATTTTAAACATAATACATAAATACATAATACATATGTGTACTATATATATTGTCCCTCAATCAATCTTGCTGAGATATTTGAATCATCGATAGTCACAGGTGAGGTGCCGGAAGACTAGAGTTTGGCAAACGTGGTGCCACTGTTTAAGAAGGGCGGTAAAGACAAGCCAGGGAACTATAGACCGGTGAGCCTGACCTCGGTGGTGGACAAGTTGTTGGAGGAAATCCTGAGGGACAGGATGTACATGTATTTGGAAAGGCAAGGACTGATTTGGAATAGTCAACATGGCTTTGTGCGTGGGAAATCATATTTCACAAACTTGAGTTTTTTGAAGAAGTAACAAAGAAGATTGATGAGGGCAGAGTATGTGATCTATATGGACTTCAGTAAGGCGTTCGACAAGGTTCCCCATGGGAGACTGATTAGCAAGGTTAGATCTCATGGAATACAGGGAGAACTAGCCATTTGGATACAGAACTGGCTCAAAGGTAGAAGACAGAGGATGGTGGTGGAGGGTTGTTTTTCAGACTGGAGGCCTGTGACCAGTGGAGTGCCACAAGGATCGGTGCTGGGTCCTCTACTTTTTGTCATTTACATAAATGATTTGGATGCGAGCATAAGAGATACAGTTAGTAAGTTTGCAGATGACACCAAAATTGGAGGTGTAGTGGACAGCGAAGAGTGTTACCTCAGATTACAACAGGATCTGGACCAGATGGGCCAATGGGCTGAGAAGTGGTAGATGGAGTTTAATTCTGATAATTGCGAGGTGCTGCATTTTGGGAAAGCAAATCTTAGCAGGCCTTATACACTTAATGTTAAGGTCCTAGGGAGTGTTGCTGAACAAAGAGACCTTGGAGTGCAGGTTCATAGCTCCTTGATAGTGGAGTCGCAGGTAGATAGGATAGTGAAGGCGGCATTTGGTATGCTTTCCTTTATTGGTCAGAGTATTGAGTATGGGAGTTGGGAGGTCATGTTGTGGCCGTACAGGACATTGGTTAGGCCACTGTTGGAATATTGCATGCAATTCTGGTCTCCTTCCTATCAGAAAGATGCTGTGAAACTTGAAAGGGTTCAGAAAAAATTTCCAAGGATATTGCCAGTGTTGGAGGATTTGTGCTACTGGGAGAGGCTGAACAGGCTGGGACTGTTTTCCCTGGAGCGTCAGAGGCTGAGGGGTGACCTTATAGAGGTTTACAAAATTATGAGGAGCATGGATAGGATAAATAGGCATAGTCTTTTCCCTGGGGTTGGGGAGTCCAGGACTAGAGGACATAGGTTTAGGGTGAGAGTGGAAAGATGTAAAAGGGACCTATGGGGCAACTTTTTCACGGAGACGGTGGTGCGTGTATTGAATGAGCTGCCAGAGGAAGTGGTGGAGGCTGGTACAACTGGAACATTTAAGAGGCATTTGGATGGGTATACGAATAGGAAGGGTTTGGAGGGATACGGGCCGGGTGCTGGCAGGTGGAACTAGATTGGGTTGGGATATCTGGTTGGCATGGACAGGTTGGACCGAAGGGTTTGTTTCCATGCTGTACATCTCTATGTCTCTCTGGTGAGAAACTGCTATCAGGGTCAGTCTGTCAGCTGCTATAAATTAGAAAGTTGTATTATTATTCTGGAAAGAAGGGATTAACTCAAAGGAGATTTACTAGAATGATACCAGAAATGAAGGATTTTAGACACAAGATTATAGGGATTAGGCTTGTTCTCCTTGAAGCAGAGAAGATTAAGTGTGGACTTTATTGAAGTGTTCAAAATTATGAACAATTCTGACAGGGTAAAGAAGAATATTCTATTTCTACTAGTTAGTATGTCAGTAATTAGGAGTCACAACTTCAAGACGGTCAGTGAGAGAACTAGGAGAGAGAGGAAGTGAAACTTCTTTACACAGTGTGTTGTTAAGATTTGGAATGCGCTGCCTGGGAGAGTGGTGGAAGCAAATTCCATTAGAAGTTCCAAAAAGAGCTGGATGTATATTTGAAAAGTGATAAAGTTAAAGATCTATGGAGATATGGCTGGAGAGTGGGACTACCTGAGTAGTTCTTTTGGGAGCTGGTACAGACTCGATGGGTCAAATGGTCTACACTGTAAAATTCAATATTCTAATTCAGAAACACCCAGAAATATCTGAAAGTCAGGGCCAATATAACAAACTAATATTGTGCCAGTCACTGAGTCTCAGTAAGGCGGGGAGCTCAATCTTGTATGTTGCAAAACCTGCAGTATGTGGGAAATCTTCAATGCTGCCGGCAATCTGGATAACCACGTTTGGAGGATGTGCCACCATTAGATCAGCTTCAGCAGCAGGCTTTGGAATTTGAGCACTGGCTGCAGGGACAGTACTTCGATGAGCATTTGAAATGCCACAGCACACAAGGCTCTGGGCCAAGTTTTGGAAAATGAGAATAGGTAAATGCTGGAAGATCAGTGTGGACATGGGCCAAGAGGCCATTTTCCATGTTATCAAAACTCTACGACCATGAATCAGCATCCAGAGCCCCATATTAGACAATTCTCAAACAAACAAAATTGCAGTGAATGAAGGCACTGGTTGCAGGTATGAGAATTACGAAGTGTGAACATGAGCTTCCTGGAAGAGTCCAGTACTTTCATTTTGAGAAAGTAGCATATATTTATAAATGCAATAAGTCCATACATTTTGATTGCACCTGCAAAAACATTCTTTTAAAAAAGCAACACCCAATATAATATTAAAATTCCCATCAGAAATGACAAATAAATGGAACATTTTGGGGACAGTCAAACCTAATATGATTGGGTCTTACTTTACTTGCTAATGCCACACATCAGTTTTGCATCTCAATACTTATTTTTTGCAGCAACATCCTGACTGAAATTAACAAAAAAAATCACCTGCACAGAAGGTTTCTCTCATTTTCTGTGATAGAGGATGCCTCCGTGTCAGTGCTCTCTCTAGTGGTGTGGCACATGTAAACAGTTTAAAATTAGAAGTCCTCTTGAAGAATCAGTAATACTTATGAGTTCTGAAAGTCACTGGACTTAAAACGTTAACACTGCTTTCTCTCCACTGATGCTGCCGGACCTGCTGAGTTTCTCCAGTAATTTGTTTTTGTTTCAATAATATTTGTTTTCTTGCCCCATTTCCCCAGGTCTGGGGATGGGATCTAGTCTGGATTGGATTGGACCCCATGAGCAAAGAAATAGGGTTTCTCTTGCAATTGTTAAGGCCAAACTACAGTGTTCCATTTGTGGCAAAATACAGGCTTTATAGAATATTGGACATGTCCATACAGTCAAGTTGGATGGAATAAACATATATAATATACATATTTTAAAAGCAGCTATTCCAAGTACCTCTGCTAGTTATTCTGCTTGCTGTACAATGATGGTCAGTTTGCTTTCTGGCAAGGCTACTGAGCTTCTGACCTCAGTACAGCATAGTACACCTTGGACAAAATAACTAAACTCCAATGATGAGAGAGTGAACTGACCTTAAGATCAAAGCAGTGTTCAACCAAGTATAGCATCAAAGAACCTTGGGAGTCAGGGGGAACATACAACCAATGGTTGGAGTCATACCTTGTAGAAAAGGGGGACACTTGTGGTTGGTGGGCGGTCAATCATCTCAGACACAGGATATCACTGCTGGAGTCATCAAGGTTGCCTCCTGCGTCGAAGCGTGTTTAGCTGATTCGTCAAATACGCTCTCATAAGACCAGAGGAGAGCATGTTTGCTGATGATTGAACCATGTTGAGTGTCTTCAAATATTGAAGTGAGTCTGTATGCAACAGCTTCTGGCCAACATGCAGGTTTGAGCTGTTAAGTGGCAAGTAATATTCATGCCATATAAAAGTCAGGCAAAGGCCATCTTCAACAAGGGAGAATTCAATCATTACCCCTTGACATTCAATGGTGTTGCCATTATTGAATCTCTCCCTATCAGCATCCTGCTGGTTTTTGTTAACTGGAAACTGAATTGGAACAGCAATATGCATACTGTAGCTAAAAGAGCAAGTCAGAGGATGGGTATTATGCAGTGAGTAACTCATCTCCTATCCCCCACGGTGTGTCCACCATCTACAAGACACTGGTCAGGAGTGCGACGGAATACTCTCCAATTGCCTGGATACATGCAATCCCAATAAGCAGCTAAGATAAAAGCAGCTCACTTGACTGACACCACACCAATGCCTTCAACATTTACTCCCTTCATCACCAACACACAGTGACAGCAGCATGTATCATCCACAAGATGCACTGCAGTGACTCATCTAGCCATTTCAAATGACATTTCAAACCTGAAACCTGCACCACCTGGATGAATAAGGACAGCAGATGCATGGGAACACTCACACTTGCAGGTTCCTCAAGAAAGCATGTGCCATCCTGACTTGGAACCATATCACTGCTCCTTTACTGTCACTGGTTCAAAATCTAGGAATTCCCTACCTAACAGCATGTGAGTGTAAGTACATCCAAAGGACTGCAGCAGTTCAAGATGTCAGCTCACCACATATTCTCTGGCTAATTAGGAATGAGCAATAATTGCTGGTCCAGACTTGGTGTCCACATTCCATGAGTGCATAGAAAAATGTTTTGAATTCTTGGATTAGCAAAGTTTCAAACGAGAGAGAGCATGCTCCCCTCCAAAGTGATACAGGTGATGTTATTATAACTGAAATGTCAATATCTACCGTACTACAGTAAGCAGAGAAGCTAGCCCGATGGTCACTAAGATTGAAAAATAAGTTTTAGCTCCTGTCCCTGAGATCTACACAGTCCAAAGCAAGAGGAGATGATACATTTGTTGCGCACTTAGGTTTGCCAATCCTCTATGATTACCTCAGAGTCTACAGGAATAGTGTCTGAGCCACAACTGCAGGAAACCCAGGAGACAACTCAAATGGATGTTAACAACTGTGTTTTAAAAGATGAACACTTTGTTTATAGGTCACTGAAGTAATTGATGATGTGCTTTTTGCACGTTAACTCATGTAACATGTACCACAAAGCCTGTTTTCTTGCTCAGTCAGCTTTTCTGAAATTTATTTAGAACACTAACTACTTACAAGGCTATCAAGTCACAGACCTGCACACAAAGGTCTGGCTTCTGGCTTACTGATTTTACAGTATATGACAGTCACATAACCCGATGTCGACACTGATTCCCTCACACAGAGAAAGTGACTGAAGTGAGAGGGGGGGTACCTTTATATCAGAATGTCAATGTCTTGATATGTCATGTGACTGTCTTAAAGGTGAGTGGCAGTTATTGACCTGAGTGGCTTTGAATCTTAACTATAGTATAACTGTTGAAATGGACTTTAAAACAAAAACTGTTTAGCTGTCAAAAATTATCCAATTGGGCAGGGAACAATTTATTGACTTTAGGAGAGGCCCATAATGGTAATGTGCTCTGAAGAAAGGCAAAGGAGGTAACCAACAGGGTAACTGTGATGGATGGATTTGTTAAGGCAGAATGTTATTTGAAATCTCTAAGAATGTGTCAAAACAGAGTTGCCAATCCTACCCGCACCACAGCTCAGCTTTCACAACAGAAGCAGAACGCAACACAACCAATCCTCTGGATGACTGACTTTAAATTTAATTGGCAACCCATACCCAATTATATTTGAAAGAGAGAGGTGGGACATACCACCAGCGCTTCACTGGAGACTCTCACTGATGATGTTAACTAGTGTGGCTATGAAACGTCTGAAAACAAACCTTCAAGCTCAGTGAGCTAACTTACATATATACTTGATTCCCTTTGCTATATTTTGGAATCTGACAGAAGAGAATGAAGTTATTGTAATCCAAAAGTGCACCTTGCTCTCTTTTCTTATCTCAGCCAAAAAATAGCAGGTTTTGGAATGCTATCCATGGAATGGAAGACATTTATTCTACTCCTTTTCTACCACTTAGGAGAAATGATTCAATTTGGTTGATCAATCTAATATACAATGATAATTTTATATAAATTAAGTAACAAAGTATAAGTGAAATCAATTTCCATCTGGCATTCATTTGAATAGATACCCTGAGCTATAATTATGCTGAACTGGGCACATTTACATGGAGCAACCTGTCACCAGCTATGTTTTAAGATCACAAAATCGACTGATTCATGGAAACAGACTTAATATTGTTAACAGACTTGACTACTAGTTTAATGACCATTGTAAGACAAGTCTGTCTTTGATTAATGCTTCAAATACCATAATCCTAGTATTAAAATATCCTGCCCCTCCTAGCACAGGCAGGGCAATGTTTAGTCAGTCAATGCAAATTGCAACCTTATGTTAAAAAAACCACAAAATCTGGCTCCTTTATGGCTTTTTTTGTTATTTGGGGAGCTGGGAGCTAGGAGCCACTTGCCTTAAAAACCAACATTTATGGTGCCAGGACACAAACTAAAATTTTCACAACAATCTAGTTGGATGTGTTATGACACACTTTTGGGGTGTGTGGGAATTCAACCTAGATCTTCTCTCCCAGGGAGAGGAACAATACCACACTATGTCACAAGACCTTAATGGGGCATCATTTTAATGTTCATCGTTTTTACACCTTTAGCCCAAAAGCAAAGGGTGTTCACGGGGATTATACAGACTATGATTTTAAGCAGGGTTGCAACACTGATGTGGCTCAAACATTTTGGAAAAAATAGTTTCATGCTAACACCTTCTCTTAATCTTCCAATGTTTCATGCTCAGTAATAGGGAAGATCCCCATCAGTACTTCTTGGGGGCGGCACAGTGGCACAATGGTTAGCACTGTTGCCTCACAGCGCCAGAGACCTGGGTTCAATTCCTGTCTCGGGCAACTGTCTATGTGGAGTTTGCACATTCTCTGTGTCTGCGTGGGTTTCCTCCAGGTGGTCCGGTTTCCTCCCACAGTCCAAAGATCTGCAGGTTAGGTGAATTTGCCAGGCTAAATTGCCTGTAGTGTTAGGTGAACGGGTAAATGTAGGGGAATAGGTCTGGGTAGGTTTCTCTTTGGAGGGTCGGTGTGGATGCGTAGGGCCGAAGGGCCTGTTTCCACCCTAAGTAATCTAATCTAAAGAGATCATTACTACTACTAGATTAGTTACGGATTCACTTTGTAGAGATTGAAGAAACATTTTGTAGTTTCCAGGCCTGCTGAAAATTGCTGAAGTCTACAGGATGTGGTGTGGTCTGTGCTGAAGGACCTAGGCTTGATTTCTATCATTCTGCACAAACCACTGTTCCCAGACATGGGATGTAATTAGATGCATTCCCCTGGAATTACAGCACAACAGGGAGAAAATGCAGGAAGCAAAGAGCAGAGCAAGCTACTGAAGAGGAAGGTGGAATTTGGGGACACTCGGGATGGGCAGGGGTTGGGGGATGGGGCAGGGTGAAGTGCTGTCTGAGGGAGGCTCTCTTCAAAGTGTGAGATCAGGAACAATTCTCTGTCCTATCCTGAGATTCAGCTAAATGTGTCATATCTCTGCTTCACCCACAAGGCTGTCTCTGGAACGTTCCACCTGATGCACACTTAATTGTAGCCTCAGAACAGGCACGGGGAACATTCCCAGTGGCTGTGATGGTGACTATGGCAATAAACTTGCATGCATTTAATTCCTTCCAGATTGAAGCATCGATATTTGCCTCTCACTGTTAGTCTGTATTTAAAAAACAGCTGTAGGCAGAAGCAGCTAAGTCAGCACATGGCTACATGCAGGTTTTCCTGTGGTTCAGGGTGTCATTGACCATATACATTACATATGAAGAGTTGACATGACAATGGAATCAGAAAGGATCCTAGTCCATATTACACTGCACATTACTCTGTAGGTTGACCTCAAGATGTTCTGGGCTGAGAAAGCCTGACTTGGAATTGCTCCACCTGAGAATTAATGCCAACAGACTGGACTTGCTGATATACAGACAAGGGCACTGTTGAAGTTGTGGGTGTCGGGAGTGGGGGTGGAGGGGAAACAGGTGGTGTCATCCTGAGAGAAGAGAGCAGACTTGTGCTTCATGGTGTCACTGTCATGTCCCCAGGTTCAGCAATCCTAGCAATGTGTTGGAGGATGGAGTGCTGAACTTTCTTGGAACTCTGCTGTCTGCAACTATGAAAGATTGCCTGAATCTCCATGCCATCAAAACAAGCTTACATAAGAGCAGGGCAACCTTGCATTGCAGCATCAGAATGTTAGCTTGTGTTGCAGCTTCCAATGCAGCATTAGGGTTCATAAATTCTCTTGGAAATGGCCTCCACTTCCATGTTAGAAAAGATAGAGTGTAAGATCTATTTAGAGTCCTGTACCACATTGGTGCTGATCTCCTCATGTCCCTCAAAGTTTCATGCAGATTGTTTGCAGGCCTGTTAAATGTAACAAGCATTTCCTTCTTCATGGTCCTCTTTTGCAGGATGTTCTTCTAAAGTCTAGCTTCACCTCAGCAGAATTCCTGTCTCTTAGCTCACTCTCTGATGAGTTAGTTCCTGTGATCTCCTATTTCCCTGGCCTGATTATAGCTCACTCTTATCTAGTGCCTCACTATATGCACATCCTCCCCCTGGGGCATCCTCTAAAGTACAGTCAGTGTTGGTATCTGTTGGCTGCAAGTGAGATACTGATGACATTTCTTCAACACTGTCCTCCTCCTTCTCCTCCTCCTCTTCAATCTTTCGTCTCTTCCATTACAGCCTGGTGAATAGATATCATGTAGAAGAAAGCCACAAGAGTTGGGTTGTGGTGCAAGGATGGGGTCATCTCTGACACCTACAGTTCCAGATCAGAAGACATTGTAGAATAGAGAGAAGTGGAATGCGAGGAGGATTGGATCAGGCATAAACCTATAGTAATCTTCAATAGTTTCAGCACTGAGTGTACAGCTAGGAGTTCAGGTGATGTGTTGCTACAGTTGACTAGCTGGTAATTCACACATGTGGTGAGAGGTAAATGTGAACTTTGTAATCAGGCAAATTATGTGAGGTGGTGTACTGAATGTGACATGAGTCATGATTGATACGGATTATTGGTAGATGTACAGTGCTTAATGTGAAGTGTGAGGTAATGATTGCAGTTGGTGGAATATGGCATTAGAACATAATCCAGATCATTAGTGTGACATCATTGATCTTTACCACATCCAGGTCATCAGCTCCCCTGGCATTGAGTACCACAATGCCCATTTCCATTGCTTTCAAAGTGTCTGTCTGCATAGTCTCCTGACCCTGGTCAAACAACAGTTTCCCTATACTCCTGTCCATCTCCTGCACCAAGATTTCCAGGGAACCGGCTGTCATAATTCAGTGTTCCTCCTGCTCATACCTTTCTGAAACTGGTTGTTCCAACTGGAGTGCACCTCCCCTTTAAAATTGCAGGCTACCTTTAAAGCAATGCCATCAGCACAGAAACTTCGGCTTCTGTTCACACATGTACTCACCTCAACAGAAGTTAACACTGTTTACATGTAGCTTTCATGCAAATCAGCAGAGAGCACAAAGTTTGCATCAGAGGAAACGAGCAGAAGTTTACATAGGCACTGTGATTTCACTTGCCTTTTACAGGTCCTGTCCAATTACTCTGTCACAATATTTTGTTTATTAATACTGCTGAGTATCATAATTTATAAAAATTGCTTCTCTTGGATGATTAGCCAAGTTGTCCTGGGGCTACCCTGCACATAATATAGAATCTAATTAGATATAAATGACTGAGTTATAAGGTTACACGGGAATTCATTTGCATCTGGTGCTCATTTTTGATGTTAATATATTGAGCTATAACTATACTGGACTGAGTCCACTACTTATATAAACCCATCGCCGGGAAACGTTTAAATCAATAAAATACCATTAGCAGGCTAGACTACTGGTTTATGACAATCAAAGATCTGCCTCTGATTAATGACTCAATCAACATGTTAAAATATCCTGTCTCGCCTGCCAGAGGCAGGACATCATTTTCTTATTCGACATAATTGCTTCCTTATGTCCCAATATGTTAAGGAAAATATTGAGTGTATTATCTCAGATACATTTTTCAAACATGTGCTAGCTCTGACTATCTCACATCATACATTCAAAGGGGAAACATTGCGATAGCCCTGAAAACAGGTACTAGCATCAGACGTGGTCCCTCCTTCCAGTGCAGGCAGCTCTCTAATTAGCTGTGCTTGATAATTTGCATTATCGATGTGTGCAGTCAGTGATAACTGTACTTTTCCATTGTTACTTACCCTGGTAAGGGAGTCAGGTTTGCGTAAGGTAGTGGCAATTAAATCTATCCTGTATGTCTCAAAGAGGGCGATCGTACTGGCTGAAGTAGGAGCTCAAACAGTTAAAGCAGGATAAGAGTGAATTGTGGTGCTACATGAGAGAGAGCACGCTTCCCGATTCTCAGACTCTACACTGAATTTGTTGATGGACAAGTTGAACAGGAGGAGGAAAAATATGCTCTATTTACAGGGAGCAAGGAGGCCGACAAGATAAACACATGTAAGGTGGCAAAACCAGATAGCCATGGTCAGACCAGTCAGACAGTCAAGATTCAAGGACCTGGAATGGAATGCTACGAAATACTCAAAGACACCACAGAAATGCCTTGGGCCAGTGAATGCAGCTTGAGATGTAATAACTGAAACATTCATCTCAAACTCTGCTCAATGCCCACACTTCTCTAATCTTCAACAATATCTGTCAATGATAACTTCTGCTTAATGTTCGTAGTTTTGCTTCAAGCGCCAAACACTTGGCACTTCTGCAAGTCTCTCACATCAACTAGCCCAGCCATGTCACCCAAACAGGGGTCACAGCTATATGCCCTTACCACCCCCACCTTCCTGGAGCCATCCATTTCAACTCCCCTCCCACTTCCCCCTGGCACAATTACAACATTTAAAAGGCATCTGGATGGGTATATGAATAGGAAGGGTTTAGAGGGATATGAGCCAAATGCTGGCAGATGGAACTTGATAAATTTAGGATATTTGGTTGGCATGGACGAGTTGAACCAACAGGTCTGTTTCCATGCCTGCACATCTCTATGACTCTACGTTTTTGGTTGTATAGTGTAATAAAGGACATGCAATGCTGGTGCACATCAGATTGATGGTGAGGTGCTCTGAGATACCAGCCACATCAAACCCAGTCTTACTGTGCCTTATCAATGTTGTACAGAACTCAAATAATTGTCATCCCCAAGTAGCATCAGTAAGATTTTCAGTGGCCGATATGCCAACCGAAATAAAACCAGAGAATACTTATTCAGCATAAGAACAAGGACAGGTCAATAACTATTCCTTGTAATGAAATACTTGAGACAGACAGCTGCAATTTTGCAATGGACTCACAGCATTACTGCAATTTACTATGGGACAATTATTTCTGTTACTGCCTTTAGGTTTATCCTAATGAAATTGGATGGTCAATACAAAGCTGTGCCTACAATGCAATCTAAAATATTTTCAGGCTCAAGATTAGTCAAACAAATGAAGTTCAATAAATGAAGCAGGCAATTGTATCTTGTAACACTGCTCTTCACTGTGTGCATCAGTGAGGGAAACCAAATCCAAAATAACCAAACAAGACTTGCACCCTTCACCATTCATAAACAGCCCCACCCACTCCCCCCTTCCCATCGCCACATGAAGTAAATACCACAACATTTTACTTTATGTAACTACTTTTAACATAAATCAGCAATGCAAATTAAACTTGAATTGACAGTCAAACAATACTTCAAAAGGCAAAAAAGGCAATTCGCTCTTTAAATAGTTCCTATAATAATGATTACACTATGGCCTTGGCTGGCCTTCACAAAGGAACTATTCACCCTCATTGATTTTCAAGGCTGAGAAATGGTTTGCATATGAGATTCACTCTGGAGAATTCCCTCGCTGCATGTTCCCTTCTTCAGTTTGGTACAGTATTCCCTCTTTGCCTGTACTTCCTCAAGCTGTGAGGCAGCCACACCCTGAAGTGTGCTATCCATGAACCTGTCAGTCTCATGAACGCACTATGGTGCCCTCAGTTGCTACTTATAATCCAAAAACACAGAGACGGAGTCGCATGGTCTGGAGGCACCTCCTGTATCTATGGTCATCCAGACTGCCTGGAACATCTGGGATTTCTCACACTCACACAGCGTAGGATCCACAAATCATGAGCATACCTTGAGTAAACTGAATATTTACCCTTAGTTTGATTTTATACTTTCTCCTACTTAACTACTGGTTCAGATTTTGTGCTGAAAGTTTTGAAGTGGGGCTAGAAACTAAAACACCCTGCCTCAGGGGATGAATGCTCCTAAATGAGTTAAAGTTGAGACTTCCTCTCGGGTTTCATCTCAAAAGAGTGGAGGTGTGATCTGCAGATGGTAGTTTAACTTAGATCTATTTTGTAAATATTTATTAATTGACGCATCAGTAGTTAGAGTGTAAGTTATAGGCTTAAGACCAACCTAAAATCAAGAACATCCTACCCTTTCCAATATTTTGCCCTCAATCACTACCCCGTCCCATTTCTTCTGCTTAGTCATTTATCTTTCTGCCTTTCCAATTCTTGATTGCCTCATGAATAAGCTCTCAGATACCCTCAGCCTCTGCCTCTTTTTATTTCTTGAAAAGTCCATTGTAGCATCTGTCTCATTAAGAACAGCGACATCAACTAAGCACTCCCAATTATGTCCATTCTTCCAAGCTATTATGGAATTCTTAGCGGTTAAACTCATTAGCCTCTTTGTACACTCAAGTCAATTAGATTCCCTATAGTGTGGAAACAGGCCCTTCGGCCCAACCAGTCCACACCGACTCTCTGAAGAGTAACCCACCCAGACCCATTTCCCTCTGACTAATGCACCTAGCACAATAGGCACATCTTTGAACTGTGGGAGGAAACCAGAGCACCCGGAAAAAACCCATGCAGACACAGGGAGAATGTGCAAACTCCACACAGACAGTCACCCGAGGCTGAAATCGAACCTGGGACCCTGGTGCTGTGAGGCAGCAGTGCTAATTCTGAGGCACTGTGCTGCCCTGTCAATGCCACTGGACTTTCAGTTGGCCTTGTGATCATTGCTTCATTCTGCATTACTTTACAGAATGTCTGGTAATTGTTGAAAATTATTTTTGCATCTATGTTTGCAGAATTGATGATAAAGTTCATATCCTGGTTGAATTGCAAATTGATGTCTGGGTGATCACAACTTACTTCTACCAAGCACACCCTGCATGGTGATATATATCATACTTGTAAGTGCCTATGTTCCTGCAGTGATAAAATTGATTTATCATCATCAAATTGCACTTTGGCTTCTCCCCATTCCAATTTTTGATTACATCTACTTCCACCCCTCTTTTTGTTTCCTCTTTAAAAACGTTGGTTTTTGCTGTGTTTCCTGCTACCTTTTTCATCAAGCGTCTCTCACTCTCTCTTCAAGAAGGCTCTGCCTAGGTGATTTCTCATACTTAGTGACTTCAATTTCCATCTCAACTCTACTTGTCATCTCCACTGTTCTGCTGGCCTTCTTAAAGCTCCTAACAAACTCACCGATTAATATTTGCAAACATTCCTGTCCATTGGCGTCAATTCACTGATAAAAATCACCACTGATCACTCACTCTTATTCCTGACATACTGACTGCCCAACCTACTTCAAAACACATTTTAAATCAACATATTTAAATGAAGATTCCGAAAAAGTTGTTTCTCCAGTGATAATGCCTCAGAGTAAACATGTCAATCAATCAATAACATCTTTTCCTTTATAAATTCTTGCTATCATTTGAAATTTGGCTTTCTTGCATTTCTTCTGATGTGTGGAAGATGAAAGGCTTCAGCAAGATGAAAGGCTTCAGCAAATGTTATGTTTTCAGCAATATTCTAGTATCATCATTTAATAACATGATAGAGAATTTCAATTTCTCTGCACTTAACTAACTACAGGGCCAATATACTGATGTTTCCCTAGAATGTTTAGTGTAATGGACAATGATAGAGGAATACAGTTAAATGCCCTCTTCTACATCTGCTGCTAATCAACCTAGTTTCCAATCCCAGCACTAAATGCATACTATTCATTATCTGTAATTTTTCAACTTTCAACAGCTTTTCACCGCTCATTTCAACTGAACAAAAAAGTATATTCTGTCATCTGTATGCGCTTAGCTTCAAACAAATAAAGTTGATAACATCACATCGTTCGATTGTAAGAAAAAAAAACATTAAAACCTGTGAAGCACATTTACAGGTCTTTTTGCATAATTCAGAAAAAGTGCTCCAGCATGTTCATTTAGACAATAGACAATAGGTGCAGGAGTAGGCAATTCTGCCCTTCGAGCCTGCACCACCATTCAATATGATCATGGTTGATCATCCTTAATCAGTATCCTGTTCCTGCCTTATCTCCATAACCTTTGATTCCACTATCCTTGAGCTCTCTATCCAACTCTTTCTTAAATGAATCCAGAGACTGAGCCTCCACTGCCCTCTGGGGCAGAGCATTCCACACAGCCACCACTCTCTGGGTGAAGAAGTTTCTCCTCATCTCTGCCCTAAATGGTCTACCCCATATTTTTAAGCTGTGTCCTCTGGTTCGGCACTCACCCATGAGCGGAAACATGTTTCCTGCCTCCAGAGAGTGTCCAACCCTTTAATAATTTTATATGTCTCAATCAGATCCCCTCTCAGTCTTCTAAACTCAAGGGTATACAAGCCCAGTCGCTCCAGTCTTTCAGCGTAAGGTAGTCTCGCCATTCCAGGAATTGACCTGCACTCCCTCAATAGCCAGAATGTCTTTCCTCAAATTTGGAGACCAGAACTGCACACAATATTCCAGGTGTGGTCTCACCAGGGCCCTGTACAGCTGCAGAAGAACCTCTTTGCTTCTATACTCAATCCCTCTTGTTACAAAGGCCAGCATGCTATTTGCCTTCTTCACTACCTGCTGTACCTGCATGCTTACCTTCATTGCCTGGTGTACAAGAACACCCAGATCTCTTTGTACTGCCCCTTTACCTTAATTGATTCCATTTAGGTCGTAATCTGCCTTCCTGTTCTTGCCACCAAAGTGGATAACCATACATTTATCCACATTGAGCTGCATCTGCCATGCATCTGACCACTCACCTAACCTGTCCAGGTCACCCTGTAATCTCCTAACATCCTCCTCACATTTCACCCTGCCACCCAGCTTAGTATCATCAGCAAATTTGCTAATGTTATTACTAATACCATCTTCTATATCATTAATATATACTGTAAAAATCTGTGGTCCCAGCACTGATCCCTGCGGTACCCCACTGGTCACTGCCTGCCATTCCGAAATGGAGCCGTTTATCACTACTCTTTGTTTCCTGTCAGCCAACCAACTTTCAATCTAAGTTAGCACTTTGCCCCCAATACCATGCGCCCTAAGTTTGCTCACTAACCTCCTATGTGGGACTTTATCAAAAGCTTTCTGAAAGTCGAGGTACACTACATCTATTGGATATCCCTCGTCCATCTTTAGAGTTACATTCTCAAAACATTCCAGAAGATTAGTCAAGCATGATTTCCCCTTCATAAATCCATGCTGACTCTGACCTATCCGGTTACTACTATCCAGATGTGTCGTAATTTCATCCTTTATAATAGACTCCAGCATCTTTCCCACCACTGAGGTCAGACTAACTGGTCTATAATTTCCTGCTTTCTCTCTCCCACCTTTCTTAAAAAGTGGTACAACATTAGCCACCCTCCAATCCACAGGAACTCATCCCAAATCTATCGAACTCTGGAAAATAATCACCAATGCATCCACGATTTCTCGAGCTACCTCCTTCAGTACCCTGGGATGTAGACCATCAGGCCCCAGACACTTATCAACCTTCAGACCTAACCGTCTCTCCAACACCAATTCCTGGCAAATATAAATTCCCTTCAGTTCAGGTCCTTCAGCCACTGATACCTCAGGGAGATTGCTTGTGTCTTCCCCAGTGAACACAGATCTGAAGTACCAATTCAATTCTTCTGCCATTTCTTTGTTCCCTGTAATATATTCCCCTGTTACTGTCTTCACGGGCCCAATTTTAGTCTTAACCATTTTTTTTGCCTTTCACATACCTTAAAAAACTTTTACTACCCTCCTTTATGTTTTTGGCCAGTTTACCTTCGTACCTCATTTTTTCTATGCGTATTTCCTTCTTAGTAATCCTCTGTTGTTCTTTAAAAGCTTTCCACTCCTCCGTTTTCCCATTTATTTTTGCTATGTTATAGTTTTTCTCTTTTAACTTTATATGTTTCTTAACTTCCCTCATCAGCCACAGCCACCCCTGCCTTCTCCTAGGATCTTTCTTCCTTTTTGGAATGAAATGATCCTGCATCTTCTGCATTATACACAGAAATATCCCCCATTGTTCCTCCACTGTCATCCCTGCTAAGGTATTGCACCATTGAACTTTGGCCAGCTCCTCCCTCATAGCTCCATAGTTCCCTTTATTCAACAGAAATATTGTCACTTCCGATTGTACCCTCTCCCTCTCAAATTGCAGATTGAAGCTTATTGTATTATGGTCACTACTTCCCAATGGCTCCTTCACTTCGAGGTCCCTGATCAATTCTGGTTTGTTGCACAACACCAGATCCAGAATCGCCTTCTCCCTGGTAGGCTCCAGCACCAGCTGTTCTAAGAATCCATCTTGGAGGCACTCCACAAAGTCTCTTTCTTGAGGTCCAATACTATCCTGATTCTCCCAGTCTACCTGCGTGTTGAAATCCCCCTAACAATTGTAGTAACAAGTATTACTTTTTTTTAAAAACTGGATTTTTCCTCCTGGTGATTCTAAATTATTTAGTTTACACAGCAGCAATGCCCCAGTTAAATAAGGTATCACCAATATTATTTTTTCTCTATATGCATGAATTGTTAATTCCTGCCTTAAATATTCCATAAGACCATAAGACATAGGAGCAGAAATTAGGCTATTCAGCCAGAGCCTGCTCCACTATTCAATCATGGCTGACAAGTTTCTCAACCCAATTCCCCTGCTTTCTCCCTGTGACAATCAAGAACCTACCTCAGTATTAAATACACTCAATGACCTGGCTTAGCAATGAATTCCACAGATTCACCACTCTCTGGCTGAAGAGGTTTCTCCTTATTGTCATTCAGAGACATGGATTCAATGTATTTCTTTTTTTTTGCCTTATTTGTTCAAATTTCATCATGAATTAGATGGAAGCATCTGAAAGTCTTTCCTTATGGAAGGCAAATGCTGTAGATATGAATAAAATGTTCTCTGCATGCTTTATCTCATTTCATCATATTTGTGCAGAGCAATTTGGAAGTGAGGACAAATGCATATTTAATATAGGTTTATCAAATGAACATTTACGATAACCTTGTGAAATAGTGACTGATCAAATCTTTATAATGCTGATCTGTAAAATGTAGTTTCACCCTTCAGCCATATCATGTGTAGAACCAACTTAGGTGGAGTGTGATGCTGGAAAAGCAGAGCAGACCAGGTAGCATCCACAAAGCAGGAGAATTGAGGTTTCGGGCATAAGCCCTTCATCAGGAATGACACCTCATTCATGGCTCCACACCACTGCATAAATGCTGCCCCCTCCACACTTCATGTAAAGTCTGGTGAAGAGTCATCTAGACTCGAAACGTTAGCTTGCTCTCTCTCTATGGATGCTGCCTGACCTGCTGTGATTTCCAGCACATGTGGTTTTCACTACATATTCCAGCATCTGCAATAATTTGCTCCCAACATCTGATCATTTTGTTAGCCTTCTAATAGGTACATGCACAGATACAATTTTCCACATTACAGCAGTGACCACAATTCAAAAGGAATTTGATTGACTGTAAAGTCCCTAGATCGTAGGAGATACTGGCATTTGTCTCTCTGTTCTTTAAAAGACTAACATTTCTTTCTTTTTCCAGTTTTCTCATCATTTGTGTGACAATTTGGGTCACAGTGTTGGTGTCAATATGCAACCAATTCATTTCTGTATCTGATTCAAATGGTCAACAGCTGATTGCAAGGTTGGTTAATGAGGGCTATGATATATCCATTGCACAGAATGAGGGCATTCAACTCAAAGCAGACCATTGCAGTGTTTCAGATTCACTCCAATCTCCTCCCATCGTTTTGCATCCATATCTACCATTGTAATGATGTATTCCCTTCACTCTCATATTTTAGTTTAGCTTCCGCCTAAATGCATTTATAATATTTGCTTTAACCACCCTCTGTGGTAGCAAATTCCACATTCTAATCTCACTTTGAGTAAAGGAGGTCGTTTATTAATTCCCTATTAGAATGTTCTTGGTGATAATCTTATATGGTTGGTCTTTAGTTTAGTTACTTCCTGCAAGGCAAAAATGGTCTCGCTCTATTCACTCTAACAAATGCCTGCATGGCGAACTAGTCTCTCTCTATCCACTTTATAAATCTTTCATAATTTTAATGCATCAATTAAGTCAGCATTCAATCTTCTTTATTTCAAGGGGAATAAGTCTCAGCCTATCTATCCTTTCTGACGTATATAACCATCCTCTGGTATTACCCTTGCCAATCTTTACACCTGTCCCAGAGCCTTGATATCCTTTGACAATATGAAAACCAGAACTGCCACATCACACTCAGTGTGATCTCAGCAAGCTTCACAAGTTTACAATACAGAAATTGAAGGGCATTTATGCGTTAAGAAGCTGCAATCCAATTTTAACACTGATATGTTCATCTCAGTAGTAATTGGGCAGGGGGTGGGGGGTGGTGGTGGTGGGAAGTGAGGTGAGAATATTCAGTCGGAACCTAACCCTTTGGAAATAAAATCTGGGTCGTCATTTCCAAACCTAATATTTTCATTATTAAAATTTCTGATTTTCCAATGGTTGTGCTAACCTGCTGCACAAAGTTTAATGATTTACTCAGATCATTCTGTTTCTGTAAACCACCCAGACTTGCACATTATAAATAATCCATAATAATTAAGTAGTAAGTTTGCAGATGATAAAAAGAAGAGTCAGGTGGTAAATAGTGAGCAGCATGGCCTTAGGTTACAGGCAGATATAGATGGGATGATCGGTGGCAAATAGAATTCAATCCCATAAATGTCAGATACTGCACTTGGATGAGACAAACAAGGCATGAGACTACATGATGACCTGTAGGACTGTAGGAAGCATCAAGGAATTGAGGGACCTTGGTGTGCATGTACACCAATACCTTAACGACAGGTAGATTATGGGTCAAGAAAGCAAACATGATACTTGCCTTTATTAGCCAAGACATAGAGTTTAAGAGCAGGATAGACTTATACAAAACACTCGCGATGTCACTGCTAGAAAATAGTGAGAAGTTCTGAAATCCACATTATATGAGGAATGAGATTGCACTGGAGACAGTGCAGGAGAGACTTACCTGGATGCTTTCTGGGCTGGAGAATTAACTTAAGAGATTGGAGAATGGGTTGTTTTTATTAGAGCAGATAAGAGTGAGAGAGGACAAGTATATAAAATTATGCAGCACAGATACGGTAGACAGGGAACTTTTCCCCTTAAATGGAGAGATCAATGACTTAAAATAGATTTAAAATTAGAGGCAGGTTTTGAGGAGATGTGAGGAAAAACCTTTTTCACCAAAGGGTGGTGGAACTTACTGCCTCTAAGGGTGGCAGAGACATAAACATTTAATCCCATAACATTTAAGAAATATTTAATGGGCACTTGTGCTGCCAAGACACAAAAGTCCACAGGCCAAGTGCTGAAACATTGGAGAAGACTGGTTGTGTGTTTTTTGGATTGGCATGGATGTGATGGGCCAATCTGGCTTTTTCATAGAATCCCTACAGTGTGGAAACAGGCCATTTGGCCCAACAAGTCCACACCGACCCTCTGAAAAGTAGCCCACCCAGACCACTCCCCTACCATATTACTCTAACATCGACCCCTGACTAATGCATATAAGCTACACACCCTTGAACAATATGGGCAATTTAGCATGGCCAATCCACCTAACCTGCACATCTGTGGACTTTGGGAGGAAACCGGAGCACCTGGAGAAAACCCACACAGACACGGGGAGAATGTACAAACTCCACATAGACAGTCGCAGGGGCTGGATTCGAACCTGGGTCCTTGGTACGGAGAGGCAGCAGTGCTAACCATCCTACCCTCTGTGCTGTTGATCTCTATAATCTTTCTATTCTTTCAACATGGCATTTCATGGGGGGGGGGGGCATCATAACTTGTCTTAGTTGGCATTTACACTCTCTCTAACAGGGGTCAGAGGACAAAGTGCTTGATCCCTATGGATTATGCCCTTAGCCTCCAAAAGTGTAGACGCCAATATGAAGTGCAATTTTAGCTCACTGCCTGCAAGCTGTTCAATAATAGTCTTAATTAAGCTCAGAGCAAAATTTTGGAATCAAATCTGTTTTCCTTCTGAACTGTATAGGGGTTTATTAACATGCTGCAGAAGGCATGTAGCCAATAAAACAAAATATCAGCAATTTTATCTCACAGTTTAAAACAGCATCTAATTATAGTGTACAATATAAAGTTAACTGCACATGGAAAATTTAGGTCAGGTATAAAGCTGAAGTGCTGACACCTTGCCACTAAGTAACATGTTCAAATTTTATTGGATATGTTTATTCAGTCTAGCTATCACCTTTTATCATTTTGTGGTACGTTTGTATTACTGTACACAAATTTCACTCATTTAACAAACTTTTGTTGAAACATATAAATTCACTTTAAATCATCCATTCTAGATCCAAATAACTTGCTTACAAAAGGGGGGAAAAATGTTTTCAATTCTTGGTCTTTGTCATTGCTCCTGAAGGTTTCTATTTTTTTTTTAAGATTACTTACAATGTGGAAACAGGCCCTTCGGCCCAACAAGTCCACACCGCTCCGCCGAAGGGCAACCCACCCATACCCTTACATCTACCCCTTACCTAACACTATGGGCAATTTAGCGTGGTCAATTCACCTGACCTGCACATCTTTTTTGGAGTGTGGGAGGAAACCGGAGCACCCGGAGGAAACCCACGCAGACACGGGGAGAATGTGCAAACTCCACACAGAGAGTCATAGCAATCGATGATTCTTAAAGCAGCATTCATCTTGTTTTACTGAAGAAAGTATCCAAATATATCACCACTAATCTCCAAACCTTCCTTGAGATGGGACTTCAATTACATTGCTCAATTGATTTGGAGATGCCAGTGTTGGACTGGGGTGTACAAAGTTAAAAATCACTCAACACCAGGTTATAGTACAACAGGCTTAATTGGAAGCACACTAGCTTTCGGAGCGTGGCTCCTTCATCAGGTGGTAGGGGAGGGCTCAACCCTAACACACAGAATTTATAGCAAAAATTTACAGTGTGATGTAACTGAAATTATACATTGAAAAAATGATTGTCTGTTAAACCTTTCATCTGTTAGAAGTGAAACTATCATGGTATCCTTTCATGTGTAAATCACAAAACCTTTTTTTAAAAAGTTGCATTCTCGGGTTAGCTGTTAACAATGGTGATAGCTAGACAATATGTTGAAGGTGTTGGCCCCCTGTGTTCTCTGTCGATGCCATGATGTTTAGATTGATTCTAATCTAAAAGAGTGAGATAACGGAGTTCTACATGAATGCATGCAGCTTTTGAGCAAAGTACAATGCAATCCTGCAAGTACAAATTCACCCCACAAACTCAATGTGCGCATGTGGGTCTTTGTCTGCCTGTGTGTGTCTGTCTGGTTTGGGGGTTGTGAGTGTGAGAAAGTGTGTGTGTGTGCAGTGAGTGCAGAGTGTCTTAAGTCTGTAAGGGTGTGTGTGGGTGTCTGTGTACATGTGTGTCCGTGTGTGTGTGTGTGTGTGTGTGTAAGAGTATTTGTGTGTGTATATATAGTGCAGTGGTGGTCACCTGTAATGTGACATGAACCCAAGTTCCCGGTTGAGGTCCTCTCAATTGATTATCATAAAACTTTAAAAACAGACTTGAGAAAAGATTTTTGTCCTCTTACTCTGATAAGTAGAACACCCCATGACTGTCATTTATTATCCTAATGAGGAGGAGATAATTTATGTTTTCACACTCAGTACTCTTTCATCCTTTCTCCCCCAGTGAGATAATTAGACTCCATGATCATTCACTTCTGCATGAATTGACCAAAGACATGACTGCTTACAGCAGGTGCTTTCAAACTCAACTAAAAGCTGAAGACAAGAAAAGTGGATGACCAAGACCAACTTGCATAAACGTACAGTGACCTTGACAATTGGGCAGATGGGATGTTGTGACTCAATAAAGCCTCCCCTGCTTCCTTATGTCCGGATGCAAAGGCACTTCAGTATCACACCTATGATTTCAATGAGCATGCTGAGATTTAATTAAGATGTTTATGGAAGGCAAACCTAGTGAGGAGATGAATATTTGCAGGTCCTAATTAAAACTGCAAAATTTCTTTCTGGAGACCTTTTGGAGATGTACTTTAGTTTTAACAAAGATTAGACCTACCTCCCACGCCAGCTCACCAGCCACTTTTGGCAAGGGTGCAATTTCTGGACTAAACCAGGCTTTTGGCAATGAACTCTTAATAACATCCCCGCAGTGAGAGTCCTGTTGAGAACCACAGAATCTAACAATGAATATCAATATTCATCTAATCAGCAAACTGGGCAATATTGACAAATTTAAATTGTGATTTCTCTTTTATACTCATAGAACACACTCATAGTAAATCAAAAATCAGTTTTTCACAAATAATTTTCTTCACTAAAGTTTTGTGCTACTAGATGTGACCAAATTCACCCTAATATTATTTTTCTTTTTTTAAAGACTCAGCAGAGTTATAAGAGAAATGCACTAAACCTAGTCATCCAACGTGAATATAAGGCATTGTGCTCTTCAGATCTGTTCAAATAAAACTAACATTTTACATTCTATTTCTGAGAGAAAAATATTTAATGAAAACATAGGTGATGAACAAGTAACTTTGGAAAGTCTAAAAATGTTTAAGTGTCAAACAGTCGATATGTGAAAAGGGCATGTTAGAGATATAACTCTGCCCCACTGCATTATTTCAACATATTAAAATGAAGTTCTTTCTAGAGGATTTACCCTGCTAGGTTGATGTTCAAAATCTACAAAGCTGATTTTGTTTCTTAATTTACAGTTTATAATTCACTCAGATAATATCAGGCAAGTCCACATCTAACAACCTGCTCTAAAAACAATGCTTACGTTTTGGAAGCTGCGGCAGATTGTACCACACCAGCTAATATAATTTGCAACATTCTGAAACAATCAACACTCTAAATGAAACAATCCTACAACATTCTTTCAAAAAAAGAATTCTGCCACCGAAGGATAGCAGAGGTAAAAATTAACATGCCACAGCTAATGAGACTAAAGATAGTTTTTGATTTACCAAGAGAATTGCAGATCCACGATTGATTTCTATCGAAATACTTAATATAGGGTCACTTAGTGCCTGCACTCTACTGTTTTTGAGGTTAGATTTATTTTTCAGTTTGGTTTCTTTGAATAAAATTTAGAGATAGAGGCAGTCATTTTCTACAGATTCATTGCTCTCCCGTGCCAACTGTACATGGGAAAGGATATCAGTTTAGCTTGTGTTTGGTGCTATCACTGTAAAGATGTTGAAGTGCACATTAGGAATGGTCATCCAGAGGATCACAGAGGCAGAATGTCTTTTAAATTGTCTGTAAGCACTCATTAAAAAAAGGTATGCGGCATTTTATTGACTAGTATAGAAACAAAAACCATTGCTCAACAGAAACTAACAGATTTGGAATAAAGTAGCCATTGCAGAGGATTTTTCAGTACTCTATAAGGCTCTGTACTTTTCATTGTTCGCTTGCTGGAGGACTAAAGAGAACAGGGGAAACACATTTGTAGATTTTCCAAAGCACACTTCTTCACCGATATCTATTCCAGAAATTATCCAAGAGCTCCACTAAACAGAGTAAGTGATGTCATTAATGGACATCTTAGGATGTCTCAGAGAAAGTGAGCACTACAGATTTTGGAGATCAGAGTCGAAAAAAGTGTGGATCTGGATAAGCACAGCAGGTCAGGCAGTATCCGAAGAGCTGAAGAATCAATGTTCTGGGCATAAACATTCCTGATGATGAGATTCTCCTGCTCATCTTACAGCTTCACCAGGAGGAAGACAGTGGAATCCTGATAGGGATCTCCCTTTGTCTACAGGAAAGATGTGGAGGAGGCTAGGCAGAGCAGTAGAACAGGAGGACGAGTTCAACCTCCTGCCCACTGCAGGTACAGGATGTATCTTCTCCGCTAGATCTCCACCAGTGCAATGGCCAACAATCTATGTGTCTTCCTTCTGTCCCTGAGCTGTCCTGTAATGTAGCTGCTGTCAGTCAATACATGCTACACCTTCAGTGCAAGTTGGTACATGAAGCTTATGCTCTAGGAAATCTGCATCCAATTAGCTTTAGTGTATCTGTTTCAGCAGCTTCACGTAAGTTCAGATAATGGCAATAGACAATTCCAAACAAATGCTGAATCAAGCCTTTCAAACAGACATGATTTATTAGCTCAGTTGTATTTTGCATCCATTTTTAACTTTTTCCCAAAGAACGTTAGAAGTAATAATGTGAACTTTCAGTGGCTCTTTGAAAAAGACAACAAGGGAGGTGATGGCCTCGCGGCATTGTCACTGGATTGTTGATCCAGAGACCCAGGCAATATTCTGCTGACCTGGGTTTGGATCTCACCACCACAGATGGTGGAATTTGGATTCACCAAAAAAGGAACTGGAAGGTTAAGAGTCTAATGAACATCATGAATCATTGCTGATTGTCAGGAAAAGCCCAACTGGTTCATTTGTGTCGTTTTGGGGAGGAAATGACCATCCGTATGTATCTTGTCTGGCCTACATGTGACTCCAGACCCACAGCAACGTGGTTGTGTCTATCTTGCCCCATGGGCCATAAATGCTGGCCATGTTAGTGATGCCCACATACCATGAATACATTTTTTAAAAGTTAGCTAAATTTAGTAATCAGTTAGACAACTATAGCCATGTTGAGTGTAGGGGCACTAAAACTGACCTCACCACCTCTGCGTTAAAGAATGGAAGATTTCTATTCAGCAACTTCTACTGGTACACATTTGCTCAATGTCAAATATGTACAGTGTGAGACTTGGTTATGATGCACTTGTGGTTAAGGGACATACCAAAATTCACTGTCAAGGTTCTCAGTAAATTGTAGTTGCTTCTTTGATATGCTGGAAGTAAGCCATCAACAGGGGTCATTTTCCAACATGAACAGATACTTTCAGGGAAGCAGAAAGTAAGAGGATATTGTGTATGTGTGTGTGTGCCACATAAGGGAACTGGGGGTGTCATGGAATACTGGAATAATTATATTGTGCAACTACTTTTGAAATCTATAGATAATTGCTTTTAGCACGGTACTAACCTATAAGCAGTTCAAACAAAATTAATGACGTTGTACATTGATTAGTGAATACAATGGCAGGTGGTCACCTATCTCAGCCTTGAATACCAGTACACCTAGATTACAATCATACTGCATGCAGTACTTAAGACCTTTGATGGATCAAGTCACTCTTCTGCCACATGTATGGACAGATCACCAATTCCTTTGAACCATTTGATTTCACCTTGCTCAGTTTTGCATGGAGTTAAAAATTCATAATGGACCAATAAAGAACACCCAGAGTGAAAAACTACCTGATCCAGACTGTTCAGAATTCAACAGCCCCTCCAACTCTGGCTAAATTTCCACCTGATAATCTCTGAGCAGGAAACAACACCTAGATACCTTATCTTCCTCTGACCTGGATCTCATTCATTCCTTTGTCAACTTTGAATTCAATTATTTAAATGATCGCCTGGCAGGATTCCATCTTCAACATTGTCCAAACTTCTGCTGCTCTATTCACATTAACTTATTTCCTTGCTTCTTGATGCCTCGTTTCTCAACACCCCAAATTTTAGATTTTCATTCTTGTGGTAAAACCCACTCATGACCTTATCACATCCTATCTCTGTAACCTCCTCCATCTATGGTCCCATTTCCTCATTGTTCCACTGACTCTAGCACCACTGCCTTATTCTTAAGGGACAAATATGCAACTGGCTCAGGCCCATGCCTGGAATTTCTAATAAAATCTATTTCCAGGCTTCTTTGAGGACGTAACCTTCAGTATACACTTGCTTCCGAGTGTTGCAAGGTGGCAACGGAGTGGGACTTATCACAAAGGCTTAAATAGGTCATGCATGGGTCACTGAAGAGGGGTTCACAGATTACAGTTAGTTCGAGGAGTTAGAGACCCAATGAGAGAGTACCGCTGCTAAAATACAAAGGCTTTGTACAGTGATTATGCAGGGAGGTCCTACAGCAGTAGAATAGCACAATTTAGTGAATGTTTGGGGATGCCCTCAGAGCGGAGGGAGCTCAGAAGTCACATGCTGCAAAAAGCTCAGCTAAGAACTAAGAATAGTTCAGCTCAGTACAGCTAAGATCGGGATTGAAAAGCCCATAAGCAGTGGTTGGTAGATGAAACTGAGCTCAGAAAAAGTCATCTTTTCTCAAGTTTACTAACACATGATGACCTACCATATCAGTGACATCTGGTGCAAAATTTGAGAGACCAGTCTTGATCACGTTTGCTCTTTGATGTTGAGTGTTCCATCATAGCCTATTATCCATATTTACCAGATGTTAATTCTGTACGTTAGGAGTAAGTTGTGTATGTGATTTATAGGCTGAAATACTGTCCGAAAATTTGTTCAAAACTGTGGAGTCTTGTGGATTCCTTCTCTTTGTAAACCCCAGATTTCATACTTTCTCCACTTAGTTAAAAAGAAAGGTACTGGCCATCAGTCAGATTGCAACATAAATTTATCGATTTGGTTTGGGATTGTAAAAATTCCGTTGAAACCCTCTGCTTCTTTAAGGTCAACTGTCTCATTATCTTGCTTTTTACTGCAGCATCAATTTTTCTGACTCAAAATACTCTACAATGCTACAGAATGCCGATGGCATGCAAATTGCTGTTGATGCTGAGGTTTTTAAATCAATTTCTCACACAGGCATTAAAGTGAACTAATATATTAGGAAAGATCACAAAAACCCCACTTCTTCCCAATACAGCATAGACAGCATTTCTAGATTCTTTTCCCTCACACTATAGTATCAAATTCATGCTTGGCTTATCCTCACAAATTTATCTACATTACAGTTGGTCCCTACATCCAAGTCATTAATACAGGTAATAAATAGTTGAGATTCTGCCCCAATTCTTGTTGTACTTCATAATTAGTTTTTCAACCAGAAATAACCACTTCTCTTAAACCCGATATCCAGCTGATCCTCTACCTGATAGGAATTCCCAGTTGTAGCCACAGAAAAATATATCTGTCCTTTTGACTAAACTATCTAAGATCACTATCACATTTCTTTTCACTGCCCCAACTTGAATACTACCCTGCGTCACAGCACTGAGGTCAGTTTGCTCATCTATCTTGTTCTCCTGGTTTTCATCTGTTGATCAAAGCCAAGGACTAAGACTCCTCTATTACTATATGCTAGATGTCCAAACTCAGGCACACAGGATGCTGGGATAACACAGCAAGCCAGGCAGCATCAAGAGGTGGAGAAGTCAACGTTTCAGGTGTAACGCTTCTTCAGGACAGGGGGTGGGTGTAAGGGGAGCTGCAGATAAGGGGGTGTGGGGATGGGCACGGGGTGGTATGGTGGAGATAGGTGAACACAGGTAGAGGATATGACCTGGTTGGTCGATGGGAGGAATGGATCCAGTTGGTAGCTGGAAGGAAGGATCAATCAGAGGAATGGAAAGAAGGGGAGGGACTAGAAAGGGAGTCGGAGGATTAAAGGGAGGTTATTTGAAATTGGAGAACTCAATGTTGGGTTCTCCGGGCTGTAGGCTGCCCAGATGGAAGATTAGGTGCTGTTTCTTCAATTTATGGTCTGTTTCTTTGTGGCAATGGAGGAGGCCAAGGATGGTCATGTCAGAAAGGGAGTGGGAAGGGGAATTAAAATGGGCAGTGACTGGGAGGTCCAGTTGGCCCCTGCAGGCCCAGCTGAGATGCTCGGCAAAACATGCTGAATTTACGTTTGGTCTTCCCGATGTAGAGAAGATCACATCAGGAGCACCTGATGCAGTAAACTAGGTTGGAGGAGGCGCAGGTGAACCTCTGTCTCACCTGGAAGGACTGTTTGGGGCCCTGGATAGAGGTCAGAGGGCTGGCAGGTTTTGCATCTTTTACAGTTGCAGGGACTGAATCAGTGCTGCATCCTGCACCCAGGCTGAACTGGAGCAGTTCATCGATTTTGCCCACAACTTCCACCCTGCCCTTGAATTCACTTGGTCCATCTTGGACAACTCCCTCCCTTCCCTTGATCGCTTAACTTTCAACTCCAGCGACAGTGTCAAGATGGACATTTTCTATAAACCCACAGACTCCCATAACTGCCTGGACTACACACCTTCTCCCACCTAGTATTCTGCAAGAACTCCATCCCATTTTCCCAATTTGTCCATCTCCGTTGCATCTGCTCTGACGAGGAGATTTTCCACTCCCAAGCATCCCAGATGTCCACTTATTTTGAACAATCCACTTTACCCAGTTCTGTCATTCAGACAGCCCTCCACCACACTGCCTCCATTCCCCATTCCATTGCGCTAAACCTCCCCCCTCCAAACGCAATAAATACAGGCTCCCCCTTGTCCTCATCTATCACCCCACCAGTCTCCACATCCAACACATCCTTAAGCATTTACACCAACTCCAATTAGTCCCCACTAGCAGGAACATCTTCCCCTTCCCACCCCTCTCTGCTTTCCACAAGGACCGTTCCCTTTGCCAAGCCTTGGTTCATGCCACTCTCTCCACCAATCTCCCTGAACCCCCCAGGTACCTTCTCCCGCAACCAGAAAAGATGCCAGAACACTAGGGCCATCAACTCCATCCAGGGCCCCAAATCAGTCCTTCCAGGTGAGGCAGAGGTTCACCTGCATCTCACCTAACCTAGTTTACATTTATCTATTCCTACCTCACCACTCCTCCTCTCTCCCAACACAAAACCCTCCCCCACACCACCCCTCCTTTTACACCCAATCCCCTGTCCTGAAGGGTTACACCTGAAACACTGACTTCTCCAACTCCTGATGCTGCCTGGCTTGCTGCGTTCTTCCAGCCTCCTGCTTGTCTACCTTGGCTTCCAGCATCTACAATGTTTTTGTCTCTAACTAAATCTCCAAACTTGCCTGACTTGCAGTCATAGCCTCTTGATTCTGGACATTGTGTTAAATACAACTGCATAGTTGGTCAAAGTGTGTACCTGATCTCAGAGCAATATTTATGGATAACTCTCCATATCGATGATGCCCTCTAATACAGCTGTCCATCATATATACTGCAGTCCACAAACACCTGCAGTCATGTCACACGGAATGTGTCTCAGCATGCTCCTGCCCTACCAAACTCATCTCCAAACAGACCCCACCACCAGGGATATATTTCCCTCCCCACCCATTTCCGCTTTCCGCAAAGACTACCTCTCTCATTGGCTCTATATCCACCTATTGTTTACTTCTACACATCATCTCCCACTCCACCTTCTGTAAGAAAACCAATCTTTTCCAAGCTACCAACTGTTTGGCAGAAGGGTCACTGAATCCAAAACATTAATTCTGATTTCTCTTCACAGATGCAGCCAGAATTGTTGAGTTTTTCCAGCAATTTCTGTTTTTGTAGTGGGTCCTTGTCTAGTTTGCAAAGTTTTCTAAGCTTGGAGAGTTTTCAGGAGAAAATATTAGGAATAGAATTGAAAAAGTAAAGCCCAGCGGAATTTTGAAAGGTTCATACCATCAGACGGTGAGGAACTTTAAAATGGTTTCTCTAGTTCAAGACAAAGAAACTAGAAGGAGTTAGGTGAAAACTTAAAGAGTTGAGATAGTAAAATGATTTATACAGAGAATCAAGTCCAGATAATGTTGGCAAACAAGTGGACATTTTGCTTTCATGTTTGTGTTAAGATCCTTTAACTATTGTACCTATATTGAAGAGAGAGCGCTTCGGTTGTTTGTTTTCTTTCTGTTGTCTAAATAAACTTATGTTCTGCTGTTTTAGAGTGATAGAGACGTATAGCATGGAAACAGACCCTTCGGTCCAACTTGTCCATGCCGACCAGATAGCCCAACCCAATCTAGTCCCACCTGCCAGCACCTGGCCCATATCCCTCCAAACCCTTCCTATTCATTTACACATTTAAATGCCTCTTAAATGTTGCAATTGTACCAACCTCCACCATTTCCTGTGGCAGCTCATTCCATACACGTACCACCCTCAGCGTGAAAAAGTTGCCCCTTTGGTCTCTTTTATATCTTTCCCCTCTCACCCTAAACCTATGCCCTCTAGTTCTGGACTCCCCCACCCTCATAGTTTTGTAAACCTCTATAAGGTCACCCCTCAGCCTCCGACGCTCCAGGGAGAACAGCCCCAGCCTGTTCAGCCTCTCCCTATAACTCAAATTCTCCAACCCTGGCAACATCCTTGTAAATCTTTTCTGAATCCTTTCAAGTTTCACAGCATCTTTCCGATAGGAAGGAGACCAGAATTGTACGCAATATTCCAACAGTGGTCTAACCAATGTTCTGTACAGCTGCAACATGACCTCCCAACTCCTGTACTCAATACTCTGACCAATAAAGGAAAGCATACCAAACGCCTTCTTCACAATCCTATTAAAAAATCTGCATCTTTGTGGCAATATTTCAGTAACTAACCACCACAAATAGTGACTCTTAAATAGTATTGCAAGGCAGTTTCTGTTAACTAGGCATCTTAGCCAAAAATGCAACAGAAACTGCAAGGTAAACTTTAAGTTACACTCCAACAGAAACTAAATTGTATCTTGAGAATTACATAACAGAGAGATTGGATTCATACCCAAATTCTTGACTTCACATCGTACCTTATGACCTCTTGCTGAAGGTGCAGTTACAATAGCAATTCCAGGTATCTCAGAGGGTTGTGAGGCTAGAGAAGATTGCAGTGATAGGGAGACCCAAGTCCAGAGATTTTATTGAAAACAAAGATGAAATATTTGATATCATGGTATTGTTTGACCAGGAAATAATGTAGGTCAGTGATAAGTGGGGTGATAACTAAATAGCACTGGGGTTGAGTTAAGGCATGGACAGAGTCATGGATAATCTCAAATTTACAGAGGACTGAATATATTCCTATCCATGGGTACTTCTTTTTTCACCTCTAGACTAGATTAGTGAATGAGAAGTTCACCAGCACAACAGCTGAAACAAGGAAACCAGATGCTGTTACGGTGGTGGGAGACAGTCTTAATGATAGTATAAGTATGAGATAGGAACCTCATTTCAGAGTCAAATACAGCACAAGGTCATGAACAGTTAGGCTTAATCTCAAACTGGCATTAGGGGATGAATGGAATTGATGGCTTGGTAGCTAATTTAGCAGCAATTTCAGCTAAAAGACAGTAAACCAAGAAGCTCAAAAAGACAATAAACCATATTTTGTAGCTGTGTTTAGTTTTCAAAACATTCTGCCCAAAAATGTTGCTGGGAGTTGCATGTTGATTGCAGTGCACTGATGGAAACATGGTTTTGGGAGCTTGTGAATGAATGGACAAACTGGACATGCACTGTAACCAATGAGCTTTAAGGATAGAAAGCTAAATAGTGGAAGGGCCAAGACAGGTAAATTAGAGTCAGAGAATTCAAGGTCAAATCATATTCTGCAAGAAATAAACAGAAGGAAAGAAAAATTGGATTAAGGGTCAGGGAAAGAGTGAGGAACTTAAAAACTATTTTAAACACAAAACTGTTTTTTTTAAATCCAGAACAATTCACAACCTGAAAGAATCAGACTTTACATTATAATTCTTTGCCTTCTAGGCAAGGAGGTTATTGGTGGCCATTAACAATTATCCAAGCATTATATAAGTACTTACTCTGTTAATTACCAAGCTCAACTAGCTGTGGCAAGTTTAATGGTCACTTAAAGTGCAGATGCAGGAGCCTTATGAAAGGAACAGGGAGGGAAAGCATGAAATGCTTTCACAAAGCTAACTTTTGATTATGCACAATTCACAATGCACCTCTTTCTCACTACAAATGGTTAGGTCTTTTGTGCATGAATAACAGTGTGCATCGGTCACATTCTTCCTGTTCAGCAAAACCTGGCCAACAGTTAAGTCTTAAAAAAATAAATTATTTAACTTCCTTAGAATTAGTACACTTGATTCTTAAACAACAAAAAGACCTTTACAGGACTTAAATAAAATCTTAAACGCAGAGGGAAAAAAAGCAGTTTCATGGTTTATGAGCATATGGTGAAGCAAGTTATGTTGAATATCGTTAGACAAAATAACATAATAAGTAAAATAATTTAAGTATGAATAGAAATAAAACAGAATGGTTTGCACTTTCATAGATTTTTTTCATCACACAACATTCGAAAGCACTTACAACCAATCAAATACTTTTGATGTGTAATCACTTTTCTAATGTAAAAAATGCAGAAGCTGATTACCAGACAAGAAACTACCACAAGCAGCAGTATGAGAAAGACCAGGTAATCTTTCAGTCATTTTTCACTGAAGGATAAATATTGGCCAGCGCACCCAGGATAACTCCAAAGTTCTTCCACAAAGGAATGCCATGAAATCTTTCATGTCCACCTGAAGGGGCAGACTGTTTAATGTCTCAACTAAAGAAGAGATAAATGGCCTATCATCACAGGTGTAGGATAAAAAAAAAAGACTTCCGAAATAAGTTTAAGCTTGACAGTCAACCAGGAAGTCTTGGAAAGACAGGAGAATGCTGAAAAAGAAATGCCCATTTGTCAGTCTTTTAAAATTAAACTTGATGAATTTACTAAGTTGAGACTCTCAAAACAAGTGGACCATACGCATTGTGGAAATAAAATGAGATAATACAGACTAGTCAGGGACATTAATGCTTTAGTCGATGAAAACTAAACTTCGAATTAAGATAAGGGGAGGTACAACATTCCAATACATACAAATGTCTTTTGCTGAAAAAAGGCACAATGCATAATGACATTCTTGGCGAAAGGCAGATATTCAGTTTTCTGAACAGATACAAATCATAGTTTCTTTTCGAAAGGGCACAGGTATAAATAAGCATTTTGTTTCTAAAAAGATACCTTGGAGAATAATATATATGCAACTAACCCCAATCCCTGATAAATAACATAAAAAGGTTCAGCATATCTGAGCTGTTTAATGCAAGGAAGAGGGGTCAGCAATACAGTTTTGGTGTTGAGTTCTCAAGGAGAGAGCCTGAGAGATCAGGGGAAAGAGGAGTTCATAACCATTGGAGTCTATTTGGCTGATTGGTATGGCCAGAGTTAATTGCATTATTGAGCTAATGTTGACAATGGCGGTAATGTGCTGGAAGCACCATATTTAAGCATTCTGCTTTTAGATCAAATGAAGCAGTCTAATAAAGCAGCATTTAAAAAAAAACTACCTTTTCCTAAACTGTCAATTCTATAATCAATTTCTGTAATCAATTCTGCAACTATTTTAATAATTCTATAATCTATTCAAATCTCTGCCATGCAAATTGTAATCAGATGGCCAGTAGCAGAAATGGCTTTGCAGTTGGTTAACAGCTACAATCAAGTATGCTGGGAATTTTGGTTAGGCTAATTTAGACTGATTTCAGTTAAACTTCAGCCAGGACCTGCTGTGATCTGTAGTTTCCTGTGTTGACCAAAACCATCTTATATGGAGCATGGAATGTCACTGTTTATGGCTTGGTGTAAATATTTGCGAGCTGTTTATCAGTAAACTCCATTGGCTGAGATCAAACAATATGATCTGACTTTGATCAATTCATTGGTTGAGTGCCAGAGATCTTTCTTGAATGGATCACATTTCAGATAAATTAACAAAGGAATTTTACTCAGACAGAAGAAGAAACCATGAAGGCCATATTGGACAAGCAGGTGCCCTTAAGTTACTTTCAGAGAGGACAAAGGAGAAACCTGCACAGAGAACAAAGTTGGCCACTTCATCCAAACTGAATTTATTGAGTTAGAGTTAGGATTAAACGTGGATTAAGTAAAAGAAAGATAAAGACAAGTTAAACAAAGTGAATTAAAGTTGAAGTTAGATGAAATAAGTAAGGGATGCAATGAATGTTTTATATTAATTATTGGTATTAAAAGAGTTAAAATAAAGATGGGTTTATTGAATTAAATTCTCAGTCAGTTCCCCGCCTTTGTCTGTCACACAAGTGAATACCTGGGTAAAACATTTGAGTACTCCTTTTTGGCCAACAAAATCTATAATCATGGGTATAAATTAATACCATTAAGCATAACCAAATTAGTTTGATTTATTGTAGTTCACTAGTCAGGGAACTAACAGAAGGATGTTTTATGAAAGATAAGTCATCCAAAACCATCTGATTTTCTCCAAAATCTAGTTATGCAGGTACAGTATTGTCATCACTTTGGCACAAGAAAGGTTTTTAAAAATGTTGGAAAGTAATAGAATGACTCACATCTTAATAAACATAATTTTGACAATAAAGTACAGCCAATACAGCTCAAGCATCAAAGCGCACAATCTAATGCAGGTCTGAACTAAGTTGTTTGACTAGATATTATAATTCATACAAATGATATTGAAATGAAAATTATTGAAAACAGAATAATCACATCTTGGAAACTGAATAATGCTCAAAAGCCACTTGTGATCAGCTATGCCATTTGACTATCAAATATAAACAAATTTAGTTTTATTAGAAATGTTTTTTCTTTTATATGCCCTCTCTATTATCCTGATCTGTACAAGCCAAAATGCTTTGACAAAATGTGCCCTTCTTCAGCAATACTCAAAAATGATTAGCAACAGGAGCCATTTTTCAAATAGTTAAACACAGTCTATCTTTGTGAAAATTTCCTCTATGACATTTGTTCATGTGTGCTGTGAAATGATGTTTTTTGCCCTCAGAAATATCTGAATTTTAATCTAGATCCTGCTCAAAATGTCTGTTGGTCTCATGCCTTTTCCCTACTTTTGAGTTTGCAAGATCTTTTGTGGATATTACAGCCTAATGATATGCTTCCACACCTGTAACCTGGAGGTTGACAGTTCAAATCTCACTAGGCTAGAGTTATAGAACTCAATTCATTTTCGGGCAAGTTCCAGCGCAATACGCTAAAACTCAATTCAATAACTCTGGTCAATTGTGAACAGACGCCATGAAGAAAACCATAAAATCTACCAGACTATGAAAAATCCAAATGGTTCACTAATGCCCTTTAAGGACACATTCTGTTAATGTGAGACAGGTAATTAATAATGCCTTCCCAGAGTTACTTCCATCCCACAATTAAATAAAAAAAAGTTGCTCTAAGAATCAACTGGATCTTCACTGCTTGCTCAGTAGTACTTTGTTGAATTTGAATCTAAATTGAAGTGTTAATCAGCAAAGATTCTTGTTTCTCCTTGTGTATCCTTGGTTTTGAAAAGCAGACATTACCAAATGCTTTTTGTGCTGGTTTTGCAGGAGTGACTTAGCTAAAGTAAGACAGCGAAGGCATGAATGAATAGTAAGACAGATGCAAGAAGCCAAGCTTTGCCGATCTCTGAAGTATACTGTGGGGAAGATGCTGCTTCTCATTTAGCACAGATAATCTTTTAATTTGCTATACATTAATGTGAATCAGTTATAATATTTGTTATTCTACAGGAGCACATTTGGCCTTATAAAGTGTCATTTTTCATCGTTACCAAAATAATTGCTCAAAATCTTTCTTCAAAATCTTTGAAAATGAAAAACTTGCAATTAGATTACTTGACGAATGGCTTATGCCAGAAATGTCAATTCTCCTACTCTTCGGATGCTGCCTGACCTGCTGTGCTTTACCAGCACCACACTCTCATCTTTGATCTCCAGCATCTGCAGTCTTCACTTTTTCCCATTCTTGCATTGATCTTTTGTAGTGAAGTTCAATTTTGTTTGAATTCCTCATGGTGGGAACATTGTCTCTTATATTACCATTATAAATTTCAGAGAAGTCTCTTAATTATGTTTTGTTTTATCTCAAGGAATTATGCATCTACTTAACTGGCAGAAAAATAGTCAAACTAAAACCTAAATATCTCAAGGTTGACCTATAGAAGGAAAGCATAACTTTAGATTAGATTACTTACAGCATGGAAACAGGCCCTTCAGCCCAACAAGTCCACACCAACCCTCCAAAGAGCAACCCACCTGGACCCCGTTCCCTACATTTACCCCTTCACCTAACACCACGGCCAACTTAGCATGGCCAATTCACTATCTATTTAATATTGTTGCAGATCTGAATTTATCCACTAAAGCTGATTTATTTCTCTATGCCTTCATTATAATTAACAATAAATATGGCAACTTAAATAAGAACCTTGTGTGGGTGAAACTGATCAACATTGGCAGCACAAAATGGCATGGTAATGAATTGGAAGCCATTGTTCAAATGTTTAATTAACTTGAAAAATATTGAGGTTAAAACCTTGGCAAATGAAGTGTGAGTGAGTGAGAAAGAGAGAGAGAGAGAGAGAGAGAGAGAGAGAGAGAGTGAGAGTGTGAGTGAGAGAGAGAGAGAAAATGAGTAACCAAGAAAAGAGTTTAAAGTAATAATGATCAGCCTGTTTTGTTCTATTTGTGTAGACCAATTTCACCCCTTTTACATTTTGATTTTCTTTAATAAAAGAATGACAATTTTTAATGCTAAGTTTCAATAATTAATAACTATTTCTGAGCTGCCAATTGTTAGTTCACCCAGTTATGCTGATCATGCCAAGGAATTTATTTTCAGTGAAGGAAATCAAAAGGAAATTACCTTGCGTATTTATTTCGGAAGTCTATCCAAAAATAATGAATAAGTCTACCAAAGCTTGCCAATGTTTATGAGTTTGCAGTGCACAAGTTTGTTCCTGAGTTCCTGAATCAGTCATGGACAATATAATCAAGCTTTTGTGTCCAAGTTAAGAAATCTAGATATGTTCAACAGGCTACTTCACATCAAATCTCAGGCAAAGGTTTAATTTTAAAAGAAATATTTAGTGCCTCAAAATACTAGGAATACAAAATTACTTTTTTTTTAAATCACAAGGGATATGCAGTTAAGTATTTGTTTTCTATATCAAATTTAAATGGTAGAGTCATTTGACTTCTCTTCCAGAATGAAGTTAACTGGATCTGGAAACTACCCAAGAGTCAGTAGAAAAGCATGAATAATACATTCCTGCTTCACTCATACGTTCCTTAGGGCAAGTTACCCTGTGTCACTGCACTAATATATATTCTCCACTTGATTCTGAAGCCGTACAAATTTAAATCCTTTTAGGCCCCTCTAATCCTGATCAAGAACAAAAACAAGACATCACCCTTTCAGAAAATGGCCACTACAATCACCAAAACACAGTCTCCTCCATATATCACTGATGCAAATCCATAACCTAACAAAAATAACTCAGGGTCTTTTAATCACAAGTTTCTGAAACAGAAGGTGGTATTGGATCGGAAAAACACAATGCTGTTCATCAGTATTGATTTCAGTGTGCTCCAACTACAGGATGCACTACAGCAACCCACCACCACCCAGAAGGGCATAAAGCAACAAATACATAAAACTATTAACCCCAGGGTGACCCTTCAAATCACAGCATTCTGACTTGAGCACACTTTGCAATTCTTTAAAGTGTAGCTGCAGCAAGTTTCTTGAACGTCTTATCAGACAGCAATGTGGATGCGTTTTCAACACAGGCATGTCCAGTAGACCGTGGATCACTTCTAGCTCCATAGTGGCAACTGGAGATGGGTGACAAATATTCATTTGCTAGATTTGCTAGAAATGGAACCCATTTCTAGATTTTGTTTTCAAAAATGAGAGACTATGGGAGGCAATTTAGGAATAAATAGAGAGGCGCACAGAGGAAGTACGCCAAAGTTGGTAAACCTGTCAACCTGTCTAGCCCCAGGGGGAGTCTGTGAGGGAGTATGATGAGAGTGAGCGCAAGAAAATAAGATATGTTGCCTGTCTTCTCTTTGCTTCTCAAACTGCAGACTGGATGGTGAGGAAAACAAAGCCTACCCCCTCCCAAACTCCAATTCTGTATGAATTCTAACAGAGCCAGTCCAGAGCCACCAAAGGTCAATGCAAGGCCGGTGTTCAAGTTTCTGCCCTCAGCTCAACCCTGGTCTTTACTTACTTTCCTGGTGATTAGGAGTTGGAGCCTCACTTGGCTCTCTACATAGCTGTTTCTTAAGCAAAACAGCTAAAAATGTTTTAGCTCTGCTGTCTGGCTTTTTTTTAAAGTGATGTTTATCGATCAACCTCTTCTTAAAATTCTCACCTCATTGTTTACACATTTATTTTTAAATTCACATAAAGCATTGTGCTAAAGACTAGTTCTCTAAATTCTAATCACCAGCTCCTTCAGTGAGAAGGATATTGAAATGTGGCCCCTCATGCAAAAACATTTGAACAACCTTGCAGTAATGTTAAAGATGATAATGATCATACCTCACAATTCTCTGGTCAGAAAGTGCCTTTAAAACTGTGTCTATTTTTGGTCATCAAAAAACACAAGACAGATATTCAAGTGCTGTAGGCAGCGCACAGTAGAATCACAAGTTTGAGCCTTGAATTATGAAAAATTATTGAAAACAATTTACCTTTCAGTCTAAAATAAGAGTCACCCAAGAGGTGACTGTAACAGCATAGAATATCATACTAGGGACTGAAAAAACGTACATGGAATGTACATAAAACTGCAGAGGAGAACCAAGGAGAGTCAGGTTCAAAACTAGAGAGGAATAATTTTAGGACAATAATAAAAAATTACTTTTTGCATGAAGAAACTAAGAACACATGGAATGTAATACTAGATAAGTCTGGAGATAAATACCCTGAAATCATTTAAGAAACAACTGGGGAACATTAATATCGTCCTGGACAGATGAATCAAGTTGTTCTTCCTCATCCATCACTATCTTACGAAGTTTTACCATCTAATTTGAGCTTCCGATGTTTTCAGAGCTTTCAGAATGTGAATATAAGCTACATTCTCCTTCAAAAACAGTGCTACAAACTTTAAAAAACAATGCTGCGTTTGAGTCACATATTTGTAACAAAGGTTTGTCACCCAAACCAATTTGAAATATTTAAAAAGACATTTCTGGCAGCACTAAAACACGTTAATTTATTTTGTTCCGAAGACAGGTCGATAACTGAAACATGAAGTCTGTTTCTGTTTTTTTTCCCCTCCACTGATGCAGAGTGGCTGAATATTTCTTGCTTTTTTCTTTTTTTAACTCTCTGCATGCTGCCTGTATTAACAATGTGATTATCAGTACTATGTCACTTGCTTTGCCTCAAATGGTCTTTTCAATTAAATGGTGACACAATGGTGCAGGCAAGATTCTGTAGAGAACCAGTTCAGTTTGTTTAATTGAAAATAGAATTACACATTTCAAGGAATTAAAAAATAATTTTTGTTCATGTTATTTTAAAAAATCTTGCTGAATTCCAGTTGCTCATGATCACTATTATTTGCCTCAAACCAAGTGAGTAGCAGAGTTGCAATGCTTTTTTGTATCATGCTATACCTAAGGAGCAATGTGTAGCAAACCTTTACAATAGTGCCATGAAAAGCAAAATTAAAATCAGAATAATGATCGAAAGAACATTTAAATTTAATTCAGAAATTGGATATTCTGCAGCAGTGGAACCCCTGAAAATACTGAGCCTCAGAGATACATTCTAACATTCACAAACTGCCCAAGGTTTGTGCCCAACTTCCAAAATATGTCAACTAATTTAAGAAAAACAGGTTATCACTGGAACAAAAAGAGATTTAATAAATGTATCACAATACAAATAGGGTTAGCTGGTTTAACACTGTCCACCTCCCAGATATCTCAGACTCAGGCACTTCAACTTCAAGGTTTATTGCCCAAAGGGAGTTGTGGTTATTTCTCAGATAGTGATAGTTCCAACTACCAAGACTATCCTACAAAAATATTTACAAAATTTGTCCTCGTTTCATTGATTTGAAGAGATGCTAAGTAACTCCATTCTTGTCCAGTATACACAATGATGGTGGGTTAACAATCAACTTAGCCAAATAATATTAAGCCCAGTGTATTCATGAGTCTCGGAAAGTGAGGAGTCATCTGAAAGATAGAAAAGCATAGGATCTCCATGCAAACATTAAAAGCAGTTTAAAACACAGGAAAGAGTGACAATGAGATATAATCACTACCTGGGGATTGGGTGTTAAGCATTGAAGCAGAGGAAATCTTGGAGGAATCAGAAGAGTTATGAGCAGAATGAGCACCAACACTGGATTTCTGAGAGGAAGACCGAGAGGAACCAGGAGAGCAAGTTGCTGTGGCAGCAGCGGCTGTAGCAACAGGAGCCGAGGTGAGAAATTGTTGATCGCTGAGGTTAACCTGGGAATTCTTGCCATCTGGAATATGTCTGTTCATAGCATTCAAAATACTTTTGCCATTAACCCCTGCAGTGTTATTACAAAGACAACAAGGATTACATATAAATCCAAAGTAAGTGGAGAAACAATTTAACCATTCCCAAGTCTTCATTTTATAGCAGGTTTGATTGAAACCAAATCACTGGGAGTTCCCTCAATATTTCTTTTATTCACTGATCCTAACACTTCGATGGAAAAACTGATTAAAAATACAGTTAGCATTACAACAGTATAGAAGTGAGATGATTTCTATCTCGATTAATCTTTTTGAAATTCACAATTTAGAACTCATGCTTAAAAAGTGCTGTCCATTCATTGTCTAAAGTTGGCAATGTGCACAGAGCTAGTTACCCACCAGCAACTTATCCAAATTAATTATTTATTTCCTCTTTGGGCCTAGTGATTGCTAAAGGTCATGGGCAGCATCACAACTCAACCCACTCATGTACTCGTCAAACATCCAGATTCAAACATTCAAATGCAAAATACTGCAGACGTTGGAATTCTGAAATACAAACAGAAAATGCTGAAAATATTCAGCAGGTCAGACAGAATCGCAGAGAGAGAAGCGAAGTTAGTGTATCGGTTGACTGACTTGTCATCAGAACTGGGAAAGATTAGAGTTGTAACAACCTTGAGCCTAGAGGCAAGATTAGTGGGGAACAGATGGAAGGTCAAGGTGAGAGTGGGGTGGAGAACTAAAATCAAGATTAGTGGTGCTGGAAAAGCGCAGCAGGTCACGCAGCATCCAAACAACAGGAAAATCGATGTTTCGGGAAAAATCCCTTCATCAGGAATTCCTGATGAAGGGATTTTTCCCGAAACATTGAATTCCTGATGAAGGGCTTTTGCCCCACATGTCGATTTTCCTGCTCTTCGGATGTTGCCTGACCTGCTGTGCTTTTCCAGCGCCACTGTAATCTTGATTCTAATTTCCAGCATCTGCAGTACCCACTTTTGTCTGGAGAACTAAAATGGCAAGCAACCAGACCCTCACTTGTGGAATAATCTGAGATGCACTGCATAATTATCACTCAAACTATGTTTGGTCTCCCCAGTCTTGCCTTACAGATGAAGGAGATTTATTTGCACTTCTTTCAAGCCTATAATTGGCATTCACCCCTTAAAATAACCTAATGAAATGAGATAAAGGTACAGGGTCTCAACTTCCAGCTAGATACTGTAAAGCCTTCTGTACTCATCACTAAAAACAATAATTTCACATCATGACCACTGACCCCATTTTTTCTTTCCCCAAACCCCACCCCCGAGAGCAGCTGTGAGTGACAACCATTTCACTGAAACCAGCTCGTGTTTTGTTTTTACTCCATGACCATCCTCGCATTTCAACATTGTTTTTATCATTTATTCTTCTGCTTTGGAGCTATCACAATTCCCCCCTACCCCTTCATTCCTTGTTGCCTGTCTCTATGCTTACTCAGGACTTGTTACATCTTTACCATTTTCCAGTTCTGATGAAAGTTTAGGGACCAGAAATGCCAACTTCATTTGTCTCTCCTCTGATGCTACCTAACCTGCTTAGTATTCCTAACATACTCTGCTCTTAAACCATGGCCTTGCTGAGTGAGAATTGAACTTGAATCTTTTTTGCCCATGACTTTGACCTAATGCATTTATCAACTCAGCCACAGATGTTGGTGACAGTTATTGAATTCTTAAATCACAGCAGGATATCAAAAGGCACTTACAGGTGTGTCAAAATAAAAACACATTTGGAGCCACAGCAAATAAAGAAAGCTAGCAAATTTCTAAGCACCTATATTTAGATAATAAAATTGGTGAGTACTGTACCTCATTAAATCCCTGGTTCCAAAATAAACACTTTATTAAGTTCAAATGCTGAACACAATAATACTTCATACGGAGAAAACAATTCAACAATATCAATTGCAAATCATATATTGTTCCAATAATCCCAAAACATATTGTCCTGAACAAAAGATATGGGTTTGCACTCCTGAATGACCCTGCACTCAAATCAGGTTTTAAATCCTGTTCTAGATGGAATCATGCATCAAACATAGACACATCAGTTTGGTGCTTGCTAGGACTACAACAATGTTAAACAAACTATCCTTGGAACTGTGCATTCAACTATGTCATAACTAAACAGCTTTCAGAGTGTTTCTAATCAATAATGAGGCCCAGATAACTTTACCTCACTGCTTAAGGAAAGAAGGAAGGCCAGTGACTGGGGCTGCAGGCAAAAGTAAAAAGAACTCTACATAGTTTAGTTTACAGGTAGCTTATAAAAATAGATTTTATAGCGATTGACAACTCTGTCTCCTGCAAGTTGCCACATACTATGTAGTGGGTCCATTTGACAATTTCATCGAAACTCAGGCTGCATTGCTCAGTCAATTAGATGGAAACATAACGGAGCACTCAAGTGGAAAAGGTTCTGCAAATGAATTGACCATTGCATAAATACACATAACTTTCTAGAACCTACTCACTCCATCATTCTTTTAATAAGTGGCTCTCCTTAAAAAGAAAAATGAAAGATATGTGTTTAAAAAAAAACAACATAGTCCACAAATAGAATTTCCCAGTTGGCAAGTCTCTTCATCAGGCAACAACTGCTTTTAGTGGAAGGATTTCCCTCCTCCCACTGAGATGACAGGTTGACTGGTCATGTATGCCACATATCAACAGGCCCATTGCAGTTAGGTTAATCTCAGTTAAAGTCAGATGGCATCCTTAAATCAATCCTTAGGACCACAGTTTACAGTGAAGTTGGCAGTCTGACCATGGGCTTTCCTTTTCAGAGCTTAATTTTGGTGGAAGCAGGAAGACAGTCGTGTTGACTATGCCTCCACACCACCTCTTCCTGCCTCCAGCTTGCAACCTCGGGGTACACAAGATTCTGTCATATTTTGAGATTCTATTGATCAATCAGAAAGACTATTACATAGCTACACTGTTTATGACAGTCAATTCATACCGGAACAATATCAGATCCATCAAGCTTTAAAGACATTTCTTACTTACATAATAACAAAGATCATACCACATTGGAATCCCTTAAAGTGAGATTAGCTATAAAGATAATAATACATGACACAAAACTGCACAGAAACTAAAGATTCTACACTTGCAAAATGAGAATTACTTAGTGTGTTTACACATCTGCACTGCATCAACAATAAACTCACTTTACAGACAAGAACTATAGCCATTCCGCAAAACATCATGGAACAGTAAGGTTCAAAACAAAGAAGGATGCATGATGTACCTGTAATGGGAGCACATGCTACTTCTGTCTGGAAGGAGATGCCAGCATCTATAGTTTTTGGTTCTATAACAGACAATAATTGAAAGCAATTTCATTTTACTACCTCTTATAACTTGTGCTTAGTTTTATTACTTAAATTATTTTTGAAATAAAAAGGATATGAAACAAGTAAAACAGATTACGGCAATTATGCTACTTTTTAAACTAACTGAATCATAAGTTATTCTTGCACTAATAGAAAGACTAATTATCCGCTTGTGGTCACTAAATTATTCATTATAAAGATATGTAACATAATTCCACAATATTCATTTAATTGGTCAACATAGCTGATCATGATAACTTGGTAAAATCAACAGGTTAATTTTTAAGATAACAAGATTTGACTTGACAAATGAGACCGCAACATTTTCATTGCTTTAAATTTACAAATAGTGCATGTTAATGTGCAGGCCTCTCTTTGAGAATCCCATACTTGTCATATCCTTCAAATTAAACCAGGGGAAATAATTTTGCATTTGAAAGGTTAAAGATTGACACCTAGAATGTGAAACAAAAAAGAACAACCATATTGAACAGTTCATGCAAACACTGAATTCCACCGTAAAAGATGCATTTTGGGATTGTGAATGTTAAATTTAGCATTCAGTTTGTCAAACAATTGTAATTTACTTGCAGGCCTAAATCAATAGCACTAAGATAGCTTTGAAACTCAATATTTTTGGACACTTTAGTCCCTGTTTTTTTAGAAGCTTTAATGGAAAACATACTGGATTTCCATGAAAGGACTATTTTTCTTACACAAACTTCTGAACATATACACAAATTAATAATAGCACTGTTATAATTTACAAAGCTACAAGCAATATCTCTTTTACATGACAATGTTCATAATATCTGACTCCAATATTGTCTGGTTCCTTTGTTCAAGAGGTCCACAGGGATAGGCCAAGTAATTACAGAACAGTTAGTCTGACTTCAGTGGTATACTGAAGTGTACGTTCCTGTCAAGTCCTGAGGAATAGAGGGGCCTTGGTGTACAAGCCCATAGATTCCTAAAGGTGTCAACACTGGTAGATGAAGTAGTTAACGCAAAATAAGGGATGCTTCCTTCATTAGTTGAGGCAAGAAATATAGGAGCAAAGAAGTCTTGTTACAACTTTACAAAACTCTGTTTAGGTCACAGATTGAATTTTGTATGCAGTTCTGGTCACCACAAGATCAGAAAAATGTGATTGCAATGGAGATGGTGCAGAAAAGATTAATCAAAATGTTGCCTAGAATGAAAAAGTCTCTGTTATGAGGATAGATTGGGTAGGCTGGATTTATTTTCCTTGGAGTAGAGGAGGTCAAGGCATGCAATATTACAAGAGACATAGGCAGGGTACGTTTTGGGAATCTTTTCCTTGTGGCAGAACTATCTAAGATCATACAGCATATGTTTAAGGTGAGGAACAAATGGTTTAGAGGAGACCCGAGGAAAAAACAGTGGAAAGGTGGTAGAAAGATGGAACATGCTGCCTGAGAGGGTGATGAAGGTACGGAGTCTCAACATTTAAGAAGCTCCTGGATGAGCACTTAAAATGCCAAGGTGTAGTAGACCAAGGACCAGGTGCAAGTAAATGGGATTATTGTAGTTTAGTGTTTGCTAATGGACATAGACATGAGACAGTGAAGAGCCACTTTCTTGCTGTATGACTAGCCATAGAATACATTTATTTGGAACATTGTATATTTTAAAGTAGTTTGACCAATTTACACAGACAGCCCAATCAATCATTTAAAAACAAAGTAAAACCTGCTATACTCCACTTGGCACTCTTCTTAGGCATGGCAAAACTGGTAATATGATGTAATGCTTTTGTCAGAAGTGATCAAAACCATAAATTTGAGGAATATGTCTATTATACAAGTAATCTTCTGATTGTTCTTTTTAACCTTGAAGGAAATACTGTGAAACTCATACCATTTAATATCATACCATAAAGCTTTGGTATTCATTAAGAACTTCCCCTGTTCATAATGAAACTTACAAACTGCCTGTTCAGTAATGCAACACATCAGAATGGCATAGGCTAAATAAAAGATGACAGTTGAAAATCACTGCCTCAAGAGTTCCACATTCAATGAATGATTCACTGCCCTTATTACATATCTGATTTCAGAGTCGGTTGAAATTCCATCCTCCCACAATGTGGCAACTGCAAAGTACCTTTTTAACACCTAGACTCACCTAGGGGTTCTTGCAGTACAGTCACAGTGCCCCTACTTCTGAACCGGTTTCAAATCTAACCTGATCCAGAGATGTGTAATAACATCTTAGAACAGACTGATTAGAGAATACCTACACTTCAACAAGTCTGAACATGGAAACAGCACTTGCTTCCCAACAATGGCAGAAATTAATAAGTCTCCCAATGCTTTAAAATATGGTAACAATGCCACTTGTTAGAATATTCTGGTTTCTCAATTTTTATCCAGATGACAGGCGTTATCAAATTATGCACATTTCTACATGAAACAATTTTAAAGTAAAATAGCAGTTAAATTTATTTAAAGTGTTTTGATACTAAGGTTGAAAATAGATACTTTACAAATGCAGTTCTTTTTATTTACAAATAAATCTATCAACCAACATAAATACAACTTTGATTTGAAATTGTCAAGAATCTAAGTTGAACACAGTTCTTGTACTGTTTTAATGTTTAGGCTATAGGTATGATTTAAATCCAGGGTGGGATTTAGAGGAGAATTGCAAAATTCTGCTAAAATGTTAGTTCAGCTGGAATCTGAGGAAATACGTTAAAGATTGCATCAGTGATTATAGATTATTGGAAATTTTGTAAACACTTGAAATTACTTTTAAAAAACACTGATTTTCACAAAGACTATGTGGAAAGTAGGGCCAGAGATATGGAATAAAATGAATGTTCATCAAATAACAGGAATTAGAACTAAGGTTAGATTACTTACAGTGTGGAAACAGGCCCTTCGGCCCAACAAGTCCACACACACCCGCCGAAGCGCAACCCACCCAGACCCATTCCCCTACGTTTACCCTTTCAGTTAACACTGTAGGCAACTTAGCATGGCCAATTCACCTAACCTGCACATTTTTGGAGTGTGGGAGGAAACCCACGCAGACACGGTGAGAACGTGCAAACTCCACACAGTCAGTCGCCTGATGCGGGAATTGAACCCGGGTCTCTGGCGCTGTGAGGCAGCAGTGCTAACCACCGTGCCACCCACAAATTAGCGGACAGGTGGCTGATCAGCACTACACTTGGCTGTTGCTTTGAGGACAAGGGACTGTACTTGATGACATTAGGATTGAGGAAGGTTGTTCCATTTGAAAGTAGGACACTATGGCTAAGGGGTGGCAGCCTGGCTCAATAATCTGAACAGTGTGCACCAGTCATGGAATAGACCGTTTTAAAAGGAATTCGACCAGGTAAAAAAAACCTAAAAATATACTCCAGAGTACCTTCACACAATCTGCTCATTCCAGTCATTAGTCTAGTACATGATCTCTGAATTGCTTCCAATAAATTAACAGCCTTTCTAAGTATGGAAGTATGTGATAGCTTCATATTAGATACACCAGGTAGCTTGAAAGAGCTGAAGATGGAGGGCAATGGCAGGTGCTCAAGAGAAAAAAAACAGATGTTGGTTAAAAGCTACAGAACTCAGCTAGGCATTCATTTAAATGCTTTTTGAGGAAAAGCTAGAGATTTACAGAAACATGATGGGTAAAGCACTTCAACTTATACAGCAGATTAAAGAAATGCTTCACAGGAGGATATCAGCTTGAGTGGCTGTCCTAATGATGTTATTTCTCCTGTGCCCATTGTATGTCTGTTTGTCAGCACAAAACACCATAGAAACGAATCTGAATAGGTTTTGTCCACCAACCCATTAATGTGCAAAATCTCAAATTGTTGAGAACAACTGATCTGGATACTTGCTGTGGAACATAACCTTTCCAATGTTTTACAAACTGAATTATAATAACCACAGGATGCACATTCATAGAAACACAGAAAATGGGAGGAGCAGGCCACTTAGCCCTTCGAACCTGCTGATAACTGATAGTTCATAGCTAATCATCTAACACAGTATCTTATTCCTAATTTCTTGCCATACTCTCTGGTCATTTTAGCCCCCAATAACTACACCAAACTCCATCTTGAATACTTTCAATGTTCTGACCTCTACCATTTTCTGTGAAAGAAAACTGCATAGTCTCACCACTCTCTGGGTGAAGAAATTCCTCTTCATCTCAGCCCTAAATGGCTCACCCTGTATCCTTAGGGTGACCTTTGGTTCTGAACTTGAGTCACTGGAAACATCTTCCTGCATTCATCCTGTCTAGTCCTGTTAAAATTTGATTGGTTTCTATGAAAATCTCTGCTCGTTCGTCTAATCTGTAATGAATATAGCTCTAAACAATCCAATCTCTATTCATACATCAATCCTCTCACGCCAGGAATCAGTCTGGTAAATCTTTGTGGCACTCCCTCAATAGGAAGAACATCCTTCCTCAGGTAAGGAGACTGAAACAGCACACAATACTGCAGATGTGACCTTCCCAAGGGCCCATACAATTGCAGCAAGATATCCCTGCCCCTGTACTCTAATCCTCTCACTAGGAAGGCCAACATACATTTGTTTTTTTTTCCATCACCTGCTGCATCTACATGTTCACATGTAGCGACTAGTATAGAAGGACACCCAGTTCTCATTGTACATACTTCTTCCCCAATCTATCACCATTCAGATAATAATCTACCTTTCTCTTTTTGCTACCAAAGTAGATAACCTCACATTTATCCACATTACATGGCATCTGCCATGCATTTGCTCAATTATGCAGCTTGTACAGTGAAACACCTCTGCATCCTCCTCACTGCTCACCCTTCCATCAAGCTTTGTGTTGTTGCAAACTTGAAGATGCACGGGGATATCTTTGTTATCTATGTGGGATAGGGGCATGGACCTCCAAGAATAACACAAGGGGTCAAGTCAATTCAGGAATTAAAGTTCTTGGGTCTGGAGTCGACCTGGGTGTATGTGGATAGGAACTGCCTTTAATTGCCTCATCTAAATTGTCAATCTATATCATGCATAGCTGGGATCAAAGTACTTATCTCCGTGGTAGGTCACTAGTCACCGATTGCTACTTTGAAGACAAAAGACCCAATAATTATTTCTTTGTTTCTTGACAGGCAACCAGTTCTCTAACCTTCTCAAGATACTAACCCCAATTTATGCGCTTAAAGTTTACATGTTAGTCTCATATGTGAGACCTTATCAAAAACCTTCTGAAAGTCCAAGTAAACTAAATCCTCTGGCTTCCCTTTGTTAATTCTACTAGCTACATCCTCAAAATACTTTCAGTAGATTTATCAAGCATGATTTCTCGTTCACAATCCAATGTGGACTCTGCCTAATCCTGCTACTATTTTCGAAGCACTCTACCAAATCTTGTATCATGGCCTCTAGCAATTTAATTACTACCCATTTATAAACTACTACAAACAGAAGACTGAATGGAAAGAAAACCTTATTCATGACTTGTTAGTTGTCAATTGCGCTTGCTTAACATTTCTGTACTAACCAAAGGGTTCATGTTTTCTTCAAAAAGAAAGGTACAATTCGAAAAGGCAAGGGATCCTGGAGAGGAGAGGAAATGAATGATAAACGGATCTGAAGATACTCATGTGACAAAGAAATTATATTTTCAAAAACCTAGTATAAAGCAGTGCCAGCTTATTACAGCTATTTGGTCTGGATAAAACTCTCTCTGACAAGGTCAGACTTGGGTTTACTACAAAATGAACATTGGCAGCAGCTCCAGCTAAAGGGCATGAACACAGGACAGCCTCCCTGGCAAGCCATGTCAAAAATGGGCACAAAATTCTCACAACAGCATTGGACACTGTTATTGTGCATGGGTCTGACTTGCTTACTGCGAGTGCTGCAGCTAACTCCAGCTAAGAAGCCATGCTTTGCTTTTTCACCAACCAGCCACTAAAGACATTCCAGCATTGTGTGAGAGGCTTGCTTTTGATCGTCAAGGCTGCACAGAAGTTCCCAAGGCCAACTCCTTTCACCACAATACAATTCCAGATTAATAAGCCTGGCTACTGAGAACAATTCTCTTAATCATGCAGCCAACAATTTTCCCACCACAGGAGACAACTGCCAGTAATCACAACCCACCAGTTCCCCATGCCCCTCAGAGCAGTGTCAACAATACAGTACCCAGCTCTCTGAGTCAATAAATGTGGAGAGCAATAGTTCTCTTTAAACCTGTGCTGTCCTGTATGGACAGCTTCTGCAATACACAATGTTACATTTCGAACATACTGGGCAATCATTAGTGAAGATCCTGACTTCTGATCTTCCCTCCATCATATCTGTATTGAAGGTTTTAGCTTGGAATGCTGCTCCCCCGTTGTTCCTTTTACACATTCTCCCAAATGCTTGTTTGCTCGAATGCTTGCAACTGTTAGAGTCATAGAGATGCACAGCATGGAAGCAAACCCTTCGGTTCAACCCGTCCATGCCGACCAGATATACCAACCCAATCTAGTCCACCTGCCAGCACGTGGCCCACATCCCTCCAAACCCTTCCTATTCATATACCCATCCAAATGCCTCTTAAATGTTGCAATTGTACCAGCCTCCACCACATCCTCTGGCAGCTCATTCCATACACGTACCATCCTCTGCGTGAAAAGGTTGCCCCTTAGGTCTCTTTTATATCTTTCCCCTCTCACCCTAAACCTATGCCCTCTAGTTCTGGACTACCCCACCCCAGGAGAAAAAAAAAACTTTGCCTAATTACCCTGTTCATGCCCTTCATAATTTTGTAAACTTCTATAAGGTCACCCCTCAGACTCCGATGCTCCAGGGAAGACAGCCCCAGCCTGTTCAGCCTCTCCCTGTAGCTCAGATCCTCCAACCCTGGCAACATCCTTGTAAATCTTTTCTGAACCCTTTCAAGTTCACAACATCTTTCCGATATGAAGGAGACCAGAATTGTATGCAATATTCCAACAGTGGCCTAACTAATGTCCTGTACAGCTGCAACATGACCTCCCAACTCCTGTACTTAATACTCTGATCAATAAAGGAAAGCATACCAAACACCTTCCTCACTATCCTATCTACCTGCGACTCCACTTTCAAGGAGCTATGAACCTGCAACCTGCACTCTTTGTTCAGCAACTCTCCCTAGGACCTTACCATTAAGTGTATCAGTTCTGCTAAGATTTATTTTCCCAAAATGCAGCACCTCATATTTAACTTGATTAAACTCCATTTTATCTGAATTAAACTCCATGACTGACAAATATTCTGAAAGCAGGAGAGCTTTTAAAGAAGTAAGCTCACTTGTCTTATGAATTTCGAGGGTCCAATGTCTTTTTCCACTGTTGTTTTACATGGTGATATTTAAGCAATTATCACTATGTTATATAAGCTTGATCAGATGGGCCAATAGGCTGAAGAGTGGCAGATGGAGTTTAATTCAGATAAATGCGAGGTGCTGCATTTTGGGAAAGCAAATCTTAGCAGAGCTTATGCACTTAATGGTAAGGTCCTAGGGAGTGTTGCTGAACAAAGAGACCTTGGAGTGCAGGTTCATAGCTTCTTGAAAGTGGAGTCGCAGGTAGATAGGTGATGCTTGATATGCTTTCCTTTATTGGTCAGAGTATTGAGTACAGGTGTTGGGAGGTCATGTTGTAGCTGTACAGGACATTGGTTAGTTGGAATACTGCATGCAATTCTGGTCTCCTTCCTATTGGAAAGATGTTGTGAAACTTGAAAGGATTTACAAGGATGTTGCCAGGGTTGGAGAATTTGAGCTATAGGGAGAGGCTGAACAGGCGGGGGGCTGTTTGCTCTGAAGCGCTGGAGGCTGAGGGGTGACCATAGAGGTTTACAAAATTGAAGGGCATGAATAGGATAAATAGACAAAGTGTTTTCCCTGGGGTAGAGGAGTCCAGAATTAGAGGGCATAGGTTTAGAGAGAGATATAAAAGAGACCGAAGGAGCAACATTTTTCACACAGAGGGTGGGACGTGTATGGAATGAGCTGCGAGAGAAAGTGGTGGAGGCTGGTACAATTGTAACATTTAAAAGGCATCTGGATGGGTATATGAATAGGAAGAGTTTGGAGAGATATGGACCAGTTGCTTGCAGGTGGACTAGATTAGGTTGGGATATCTGGTCAGCATGGACGGGTTGGACCGAAGGGTCTGTTTCCATACTGTGCATCTCTATGACTTGATAATCAAGCTCAATCATCTAATGATTGGGGTGGAGTGCTGTCACCAATCCTCCTTTGTAAAAACATTTAAATCAACCCTGCTACAATACATACATCTAAAGCAGGTGGGACTTGGTCTTCTCACCCAGAAGGAAGGACACTACCCTTGTTCCAGCATGGTAATCCTTACTAGGTATCTGGTCGTCAACAATAGACTAGCAACTACTCGTGAGTTTTAAGCAGCAGCAGTATTTGTCTTAACAAAATGAAGTTCATTGTATAATTGCAATTGATACAAATCACATGAGCTAGTTAAGCATAATTGCAAAGACGAGCAGAAAACATTGATAACCGCGCTCTCTATTTGAATCACAAGCAAGATTCCCTTTTTCCCCAGCCAAGACTGCCGGAAATCAGACCGGGTAGAGCTTAATACATCATATCTCTGAGATAACAGAATCTAACTATCACCCCATGAATTTCAATGGCTTGATCATTACTGAATTTTACACCATCATCATCCTAGGTAACAGCACCATTAAACAGAAGCTAAACAGGACTAGCCGTGTAAATGTTATGGCTACAAGAGCAAGTTGGAGTCTAGGAATTCTGCAGCAAGTATTTTACCTCTCGACTCCCTGAAGCCCATGCACCATAAATATCAGAGGTGTGAAAGAATACTCATCACTTGCCTGGATGACTGCATTTCCAGCAACATGCAAGAAGCACGACATCATACAGGAGAAAGCAATCCCTTGATATGTGCTCCATCCAGTTAATGAACCCAGCCAGGTGTTAGATTTGGAGGCAGGAGAGCACTTTGGTGATAGTGACCACAATTCAGTTATGTTTACTTTAGTGATGGAAAGGGTTAGGCATATTCTGCAGGGCAAATGTTATAGCTGGGCAAAGGCAATTACAATACGATTAGGCAAGATTTAGAATGCATAGGATGGGGAAGGAAACTGCAGGGGATGGGCACAGTTGAAATGTGGAGCTTATTCAAGGAACAGCAACTGGTCAGTATGTACCTGTCAGGCAGGGAGGAACTTGTCGAGTGCGGGAGCTTTGGTTTTATTAAGGAAGTTCAATCTCTTGTCAAGAGGAAGAAGGTGGCTTATGTTAGGGTGAGATGTGATGGCTCAGTTAGGGAACTTGAAAGTTACAAGTTAGCCAGGAAAGACCTAAAGAGAGCGTTAAGAGCCAGGAGGGGACATGAGATGTCGTTGGTGGATAGGATTAAAGAAAACCCTAAGGCTTGCTATAGGTATATCAGGAATAAAAGAATGACGAGAGTAAGATTAGGGCCAATCAAGCATAGTAGTGGGAAGTTGTGTGTGGAGTCAGAGGAGACAGGGAAGTGCTGAATGAATACTTTTTGTTAGTATGTACACTAGAAACAAAAGACAATGTGGTCAAGGAGAATACTGAGATACAGGCCACTAGACTAGATGGGATTGATGTGCATAAGGAGGAGGTGTTAGCAATTCTGGAAAGTGTAAAAATAGATAAGTCCCTGGGCTGGATGGGATTTATCCCAGGATTCTCTGGAAAGCCAGGGAGGAGATTGCTCAGTCTTTGGCTTTGGTCTTTATGTCGTAATTGTCTACAGGAATAGTGCCAGAAGACTGGAGAATAGCAAGTGTTGTTCCCTTGTTCAAGAAGGGGAGTAAAGACAACCCTAGAAATTACAGACTTGTAAGCCTTACTTCAGTTGTAGATAAAGTGTTGGAAAGGATTATAAGAGATAGGATTTATAATCATCTTGAAAGGAATAAATTGATTAGGGATAATCAACACAGTTTTGAGAAGGGTAGGTTGTGCCTCACAAACCTTACTGAGTTCATTGAGAAGGTGACCAAACAGGTGGGTGAGGGTAAAGCAGTTAATGTGGTATATATGGATTTCAGTAAGGCGTTTGGCAAGGTTCCCCACGGTAGGCTATTGCACAAAATACAGAGGCATAGGACTGAGGGTGATTCAGTGTTTTGGATCAGAAATTGGCTAGCTGAAAGACGACAGAGGGTGGTGGTTAATGGGAAATATTCATCCTGGAGTTCAGTTACTAGTGGCATACCACAAGGATCTGTTTTGGTCCACTGTTGTTTGTCATTTTTATAAATGATCTGGATGAGGGTGTAGAAGGATGGATTAGTAAATTTGCGGATGACACTAAGGTCGGTAGAATTGTGGATAGTGACGAAGGATGTTGTAGGTTACAGAGGGCCATAGATAAGCTGCAGAGCTGGGCTGAGAGGTGGGAAATGGAGTTTAATGCGGAAAAGTGTGCGGTGATTCAATTTGGAAGGAGTAACAAGAATGCAGAGTACTGGGCTAATGGCAAGATTCTTGGTAGTGTAGATGAGCAGAGAGATCTGTGTCCAGGTACATCAATCCCTGAAACTTGCCACCCAGGTTGATGGGGTTGTTAAAAAGGGCATAAGGTGTGTCAGCTTTTATTGGTAGAGGGATTGAGTTTCAGAACCATGAGGTCACGCTGCAGCTTTACAAAACTCTGGTGTGGGCACATTTGGAGTATTGCATTCAGTTCTGGTTATTGCATTATAGGAAGGATGTGGAAGCTTTGGAAAGGGTTCAGAGGAAATTTAATAGGATGTTGCCTAGTATGGAGAGAAGGTCTTATGAAGAAAGGCTGAGGTTTCTTGAGGCTGTTTTCACTAGAGAAGGCGTGACTTAATTGAGGTGTAAGATAACCAGAATGTTCAATAGGTTGGACAGTGAGAGCCTTTTTTCTCAGATCGCAATGGCTTGCACGAGAGAACATAGCTTTAAATTGAGGGGTGATAGATATAGGACAGATGTCAGAGGTAGTTTCTTTACTTAGAGAGTAGTGTGTGGAATGCACTGTCTGCAACAGTAGTACACTTGCCAACGTTAAGGACATTTAGATGGTCATCCGATAGGCATATTGACGAGAATGGAAGTGTAGGTTAGATGGTTTTCAAATTGATTCCAGGGGTTGGTGCAACATGGAGGGCTGAAGGACCTATACTGCACAGTAATGTTCTCTGTTCTACGTTCTATCTACCTTTTTAAAAAAAAAACACTCCCTGGTATTTTGACTCTCAGTGGATGCAGTGTATGTTGCGCACACGATACACTGCAGCAAATCAAAGCTCTTTGGATAACACCTTCCATACCCAGATCATCTATTAGCTAGAAAGGCAAGTGCAATGGAATACCACCACCCACTGTTTCCCCTCCAAGATGCACACCACCACAGAACTACAATTGCCGTTTCCTCAGTGTTGCTGGGTTAAAATCCTGGAAATCTCTTCCTAACAATGCTGAGAGTGCACCGACACCACAAGGATTGCAGTGGTTCAAGAAGGTGGCTCACAAGTCTACTCAAAGTCATTTGGGGGGTGAGTAAGAGATGTTCACCTAACCAGCAACAAAAACAAGTTTTAAAAGGCACATGGGAACATCATCACATTCATTTCCCAACAAGTCACACACAATCCTAACTCAGAATTATAACATTGTTCCTTCACTGGCTCAAATGCACTGCAAGCATACCTCTACCGCATGGACTACAGGACTACGATTCAGGAAGGCAGGTTACCTTCACCATCTTGAAGACTGTTAAAGGTGGAGATAAATGCTAGCAATACCTACCTGTTGAATGAATGAACAACAATTCAGAGTACATCAACATTTTAATTGAAATCAAATGTTTTTTGAAGCTAACCAATAACCACAATGTCCATTGCAACAGTTTTATTGGTTAGCCACTCAAAACGCATCCAAATTTTATTATTTTGATGAAATTGCCTTGACAGATAGAACATGTTTTAGATGATGTATAAACATTGATTTCATATGCACAAACCCACAGATCAGGATTTCAGGATTATATTAACCACATTTAGGAATGAATCATACAGTGGTTACTTCATGTCATTTTATTGAAAAAAAATCAAAAATTATTAAAAATATTTTCAATCATTTTAAAAACTAATTATAAAACACTAAACTAAAAAAAATTCTGAATGTAGATGGAAAGTGTAAGCTATTTTTGTTTCATTTACAAAACATTCTTACAATTTATTAGTTATATTGGCACTTGCCCTTGATTTGTTTTTCACCAGGGACACTCAGTTGCAGACCTCATGTCAGCTTTTGTTGAAGCATTGACAAAACAGAATTCCACAGAGTGACTGCCCTTGACATCTAGGCAGTATTTGACTAAGAGTGACATGTACTGCCATCAACGGGAATCATGGGAAAGGCACTCCATAGCACAAAGGAAGATGACTGTTAGAGACTGACGTTCTCGGTCACATTACATTACTGCAGGATATCAATATACACAACATGAACAGAATTTGCCCTCATCAACTTTCTCCACTACCTCTTTAATACAAGATTCCAGTATGCCAGTTGGACTATTTTCATCTTAATGAATTCATCCTCTTCTAAATTTAACACATTTTCCATGTGACTCTTAATCCTATCTCAAATAATTATTTCCAAATGTTCCTCTATCACCAAGTTAAATTGACTGGTCTGTAACTGCTGGGCTTATCTTTGTAACCATTTTTGAACCAGCAAGTAAATAGAACAATACATAAAATGAACAAAAATTATTTTGTACAGTTAAGTACAAAGAACTTTGATTTTTAAATTGATTGCATGCAATTTAACAAACAAATGAATGGAGCAAGTAATCACATTTTCTCTAATTACTTAGCCAACAGAAAGGCAAAACATAATCAAACAATAAGCAAAATAGAGATATTCACCAGAGATATAGAAACACACAGATGTACAAAAAGCTGTACATATTAAATCTATAAGGTGAATAAATTCTAAATTCAGCATGTAAGAACATATCAGAAGGATGAGAGAGATTACGGGAAAAACCAGTACCTTGAAAAGTAATGCAACGTAAGTGACTGAGTTCACACATTGTGTGAAAGAATGAATCTGATAATATGGGCTCAATCTGTGAACTTCTGCAAAGTCTTTGCTGAGCTGAATAATTTTAATGCTGAAGTTGTTAAAAAGAGCCAAAAATAATTAATGTTGCAATGTGTGCCAGTTTAATCAATCAAAACACACAACAGAAAGAGCATACTTAACAAAGTGATTTGAATTAAAATGACCACTCACTACATATTCTATCCCAGAGTATTTTGTAATTCTCATGCTCGTTTATAGAAAATATCTGGTTAGCATGTACAAGTTGGACCAAAGGGTCTGTTCGTGTACTGTACATCTTTATGACTGTGTAAGTACTAAAACCAGTTACTTCATTCCCTAACCCTAAACTCCACCCACCTCCTAACAATTGCTCAGACTAAATCACAATCTTGTTAATCTGAGACAAGTTTTTGATCCTACATCTATGCTAAAACCAGCTATTTTCACCTTTTCCGCATCATCCAAACTCCACCTGTATAAAAGTATTAGCTAAACTCTAAACAGTAATGATGAGGATGCAGAATATCAAAGGGAAGTCAACAAAGAGGATAGCAGGGTGAAATTGTTTCCATGTAGCAGTAATAATGCTAATTAGTCTGAGAGAAGCCCTGGAATAGAGACGCTTAAGTGAGGGGCAGTGTTGTGATCTAATTCAGAAAATGTAAATTAATATACCATTAGAGATATGGTACAGCTTTGCAAATCCATGAAGTGCGCATCCTGGTTCACGTAGGAAGTCCAGGGCATTTATTGTATCCTGAGTGGCCAGATAGGCAAGTGATGCCAGTTGTGTTTTGGATCTTAGCTTCCCAAAATGTTGGATGCAGTTGGCATCACGGAGGTACAGCACTGAGGCTGAGTTTCATGGATAACTGTTTTTTAGATATGGCCAACTTTCAGCCTAAGGGTAGGCAGGCAAAGAGGAAGTGGATGATTGGCAGACTTGCTCTCCAACCAGTTATACTGGTAAGAGTGAAGAATCCTCTTGTAAGTATGGCCAGATCCAGGTTTGTAGCTCAGTGATCAACTCATCTGTGAAGGAGGAACAGCAGAAGGAAGATTAGAGAGGAGGATTCTCATAATTAGGGGAGTAGACAGTCTTTTCTCCTGCCACATTCCTGCTGAATCTAGGGTGGCATGTTGAAGATGTTACCTCCTTGGTACCAGGGTCAGGGATGACAACTGCAGAGCAGTCTTGAGGGGGAGAAAGATAAAGGGAACAGCCAGTGATCAGAGTCCAGCTTGGTATCAATGATTACATCGTAAAAAGAGGTTGTGTTCCTCCAGGCAAAGTTCAGGTAACTAGCAAAAAAAAACAGCAAATAAGATTTTAAAGGTAGTAAATGCTAATTATCTACAGTGCCGCACCCTTGTTGGACAAAAACTACACTATTTGTTAGATATTACATTATTGTTGCATTGAGTACAGTGCATTTCATGCATTATCGGAGAGTAGATGAAAAAGTGGGTGGGAGGGGCTTTATGTTCCTGAGAACATGAGACCTGTTCAGCGGGAAATGGAATCTGTGTAGGCCAGGCGGGTTGCAACTGATGACAACCTGAATAAACATCCTTGCAGAACGATTTGCCAGTACTACTGAGGAGGATTTATAGAATCTTAAGGAACATTAGCAAAAACAATGTTTTTTAAAAAATGATGGCTTTGGTTTTTAAAGCAAAGGATGACTATTTTAATCTGGTGTATCAAGACAGAAATAAATAAATAAATAAACCATTTAATTCACTCAAATTTACTAAAATAAATTTGCTGAATAATTTTAATACTTCCAATTTATAAATGTTTTGAATTACTTATGGGCTGGTAAAGAATTTACTGACTTCAAGCAATTTAATTTTAATTATTTTAACTAAAAATATACTTGAAGGTCAAAAGCCAACAACTAGTCACCAAGGTGTATCTTGTTGTTGGACTAAAATAACACCAAGAATTTGGACAATTCCAGATTTGGTTGGATATTACATTGTTGTTGTATTGCATAGTAGATCTCGTAGAAGCTCTGTACAAAACAGCTAATTGCTTAAAAAAAACTTATCAGATTCAGGTGATCAGATACTAACAAAACAATTTGAATATAAATTGCATATTTACTGTGATAAAATGTGAATTGAAGAGATAAAGACAACTAGACAATGAGCTGAATAAAGTATGGTATGAGAGAGAAATATAATACTAATTGATGGAAGACAATCAGGCAGGTTGACCACGCTGTCAATTTTTGCCGTTTTACACCAGCTTTGATGGCCACTCCCACCCCCTAATGCCTCAGAATTAGAAGCTTCTGCAATACATCCAGATAATGCTTTCACACCATTGGCAAAAACATGACAAATGAACCGAATATTACCCCAGATATAACTGAAAACTTGACACTGATTTTAGAAATCTTCCATCATTATATTAAAATGAACATTTTTCTCTCTCCATTTCATTTTGAAAACTGACTTGTCCTTTAATAGGGCGTAATTTTGAGGGAGAGCTCAGGTAATTAAAAATGCTGACTGTCTGAGTCTGTGATAATAGTTAGCAGCAGGTGAAATCCATTTTGAAACATACATGATGTTATCCATTAATTTATGCTGATATTTCTCATTAATAAACAGAACTTCCAAATTGAAATTACAGCTGTCATATTGACATGATTCATGAATCCTTTTAATTGAGCTTCCAGGCTGCTGAGACTGTTGACTAACTGACTGCCAACAAACTTTAACGTTTCAGTGCCCTTCATTAATTCTTTTGTCATCTGTTGATACTTCAACATTTTAAAACTGAACATCTGTGTGCGCCATTTACTGGCACAGTCTGCAACAAACATTTTTAATTAGCAGATTGGCATCCAAACATAAGGAGCTCCTGACCTGGATGGTATAAATTTTCAATGCACCACTATTATATTCAAATACATACAGTTATGGTCAGAAGAACAAAATTAATATTTAAAGAGTATTTTTTCAGTGGCTTGAGTCGTAAATGCAAGGACATCTGTGAACATGAGTTAGGAATAGGAATGAACTGGATTTTAATACTTGCTTACAGTTAGACAGCCATTGAAGTTAGTGTCAAAGTGCACACAATTAAAGTAATGAGAATTTGAGGCCATTTATTCCAAGTCTGTTCTGACATTCAACAACACTATGGCCAATTTTCAACCTATTGCTTTTATCATTACATTTCTTAACTTATCAATCTCAAATTTCAAAACAGCAGTTGATCTAGCATCAATTGTCTTTTGAGGAAGATAATTACAATCTTGGATGTAGTAATGCTTCTGAAATTCAGTCTCTAATGTTTAGGTTCTAATTTTTAACTATGCCCATAGTCCTAGAATTCCCAAAATTCAGTCAAAATCATTCTCCTCCCTCTGCCCTCTCTGTTCTGCTCAATCTTTTGAAAACGTTGCTCAGTTCAATATGAAACCTTGCAAAAGGAGGGAATACAATTCTACTTGGCATAAACATTCCTCATAATTTAGCCTTTGGTGTCTAGGCATTAATATGGTAAATCTATGCTGTTCACCCTTTCAATGGTGTGGTGTTCAAAAGTGAACAGAAGAATGGTTCAGATAAGGCTCTGTGTAGCTGTAGCATGACTTCCAAGCACTTCCATTTTAGTCCTTTGTGAAGGCTGAGTTGTATTGACCAATTTGATTATTTACATGTTGTGGATAGATGCAAAGATAATCTATGTACAGAGACCTCAACTACTTCTTAGTTTATCATTTAAAAAGCACTTTGTTCCATTGCATCATTCTAAAGAGGATGACTTCACATTTTCAGTGACTGAAATACATTTATTCTGGTAGAAGGATGTATGGGTCTGAAAATGGATAATACCAAGCACTGCATTAAGCATTGACCAGTACGATGATACCAAATGGACTGAGGGAAAAGAACTGCTCCAAGGGGTAAGACCTACATGAAGATCTCCCTCATTGTTACTGAGACTCTGTCCATCATATCAATGTAACTCGTACCAGTTGCCTATCATGCAACAAATTACATGTTGCTGAAGACAACAGCCTCTTTTCGTTAGACTACTGCATGAGAGAGGGAGAGAGAGGGAGAGAGAGAGAGAGAGAGAGAGAGAGAGAGGGAGAGAGAGAGAGAGAGAGAAAGACCAGGACCGGAAGCTTAATCTCAGAGTAAGGGGTCCATAAGAAATAGGAACAGGAGTAGGCTGTTCAACCCCTTGAGCCCACTCAGTCTTCAATAGGATCATGGCTTATCTGACATTTCTCGTGGTCCACTTTCCTGCCCTTTCTCCATAACTGCTTCATACTCCTACTAATCAACAATCTATCTCAACCTTAAATATTCACAAGGACTCTGCCCTCACAGCTCTCAGTGGCAAGGAGTTCCAGAGATTCTTAACCCTCAGAAGAAATACTTCCTCATCGTGGTCTTAAATGTTTCCCCTTGTGGGAAAGTCCAGGGAGGAGCAGAGGGCGTATTATCTCAGAATAAAGGAGAGCCAATTTAACACTGAGATGAGGAGGAAGTTCTTATGAGGGTAGCCAATCAGTGGAATTAATTACCACAGTACTGCAGAGACTGAATCATTAAATATCTATCTTAGCATTGAATGTGCTGAATCAGTCATGTGTTATGGGGAAAAAGGCATGAAAATGGAGTTGAGGATTCTGTCATTGAATGTAGAGATCGTCAGTGAACTAAATTACTGACTTCTCTTGCGTCTTATCAGTAGCTTTCCTCTGCCAAACTAGACCATACAGGCTCTGTAGGCTTCTACCAGGAAAGAGGATGATGGCAGTCAATCTACCAGATAGTTCATACATCAACACAGGCTGTGGTGAGAATCCACCTTCTAACATATACCACAATTTTGCCCATTTAATTAATCCATCAATATCTTTGGAATTTGCTGCTTCCATTGGCATGGTTTACAGTGCCATCCATATTCATATCTTTGCCACATGTGGCTTTTATCCCAATTTATTCATAAATATAGTGAGTCATTAAGGCCCCAACACATATTTATAGGCGATTAGTAGTCACATCATGCAAACTAAAAACACCTATCAATTACTCTGATCTCAGTCTCCTGTTGCTCAGCCGATTTCCAAACTAAATCAACTTTCAATTCCACGAACTTCATTGTTAACAAAGAGAATTTCTCATGCATGCTGTTTATCATATGGTGATGATAAGTCCACATGATGGTGTGATAGAATCTGTGCTTTTAAACTGTTTTTTTTGAGGCAGATTCCAATTGAAAAAGGAAACCAAGGAAGAAAACATATTATCCCAGCTTCTAAGAAACTGAAACTGAGATTTAAAAACCAAAACTTTTGAGTAGACTGAAACTATACAAAGAGGCGAGGACCCAAAACTTGAGGGTAGCAGTGTAACACAAGTAAACTAAAAAAAACTGAGAATAGGTTGATGACAACATCATCAGTGGATTGGTGCTATTTAGACTGAGTTGTCAACGTTCAGCATGAAGACCATTAGGAGGCCATTTAACACCAGTATTTAGTGTTTGCTTTGTTTGACTCCTGTGTAGCAGAACTTCTTCTGCTTTTAAAAGTGTGAAATCTGTGGCTTCATTCTTCTGGTAAATAACTGGGATTTTGGATTTTATCTTATTATTAAAAAAAAGTTACAGGTGTTCACCAAAATTGTAGCACTAGGCATTTTCTACTGTCCATTACTTTAGTCGTCATTTTAAAACTAATGATCAGAGTTGACAGGAACAACCTGCCCTTTCTAAATCCATGCGAGGTCTTTCTGAACAAGTGAAAATATTCAAGGTGTTTGGTCACTCTACGTTCAATTATTAATGAGTAATTTCTCATCAGATGTGGGGCTAACTGGCTGATGTTTTATTATATAGTTGAAGACCTGCAGATACTGGAAATCCGAAACAAACGAGATAACATAAATTGCTGGAGAAACTCTGCTGGAGTGGCAGCTTCAGTGGAGAGAAAACAGTGTCAATGCCTTGAGTCCTCTGAATCTTCAGAACTAGCCTATAAACTTCTCCGTGTCATCTTTCTTAAATAAGATATTAGAAGTTGAATTTGCCATCCAAAATAATGACTCCCAAATTGAGATAACTTTAGAAGATTAGTATTAGGGAGGATTTACTAACCTACTTTCCTTACAGCATGAGATGAAAATCATCTCCACTTGATCTGAACTACCTCCATGTTGGAAACAGAATACTAACATCCCTGGGTATGCTCTATAGGCAGCAGCCACAGGCACCCATGTGCTCAGACATTAGCATCTGACAGCTCTGATTTCTCTCCACAGATCCTGGCAGACATACTGAGCTTTTCCAACAATTTCTGTTTTTGCTTCTGATTTACAGCATCCATAGTTCTTTCATTTTTATTGAGCCACTTTGGACAGTTGGAGTCAGGATTCTCTCAAGATAGTACTGAGGAGCATAATGTCGGGCAGCTCACTAACAGTCTTGAATCCTTGTCTTATTGTGGGCCATTTTCCTCCTGCAATGTAAGGGGCAGGTATCATGGGATACGGAACTGACCAGCTGTCAGTTTGGTGGGAAAGTCTTCTGTGCAAGTGAGTAGGCAGTGTAGTGGGCATGTATGGTTAGTGGTGTCGTGGTTTTGGATGGGTGACAGTTATCAAGGGAAAATGTGACAGGCAGTACTGAAAGTACACTGCAACATCTTTGTGTAAGCAACTTAAGTGGATCACATTACCTAACCTGCTCTTTTGTCATATGTCTTACTCATACATTTGTTATGTCTCCCACTTTAATTAATTAAATGCTTTAGTTTCACTTTTTATCTGAAGTGCCTAATGTATTGTTCTTGTACTCCCTTTTTCCTCCAAAACATATCACCCATGTCAGAAAGGCAAGCAGTTATAAATAGCTTGTTAAAAATAGCCTGACCTAATGGTGTTGTAGCCATATAATAATGCAAAATGGAAATATTGACATGGTCACAGCACAGAAATAACTAGGTCAATCTCTTATGTGGTAACATTAAACACACAAGCAATCTGCTAAAGTAGTACTCTGACCTTAACAAGACAAAATTACGTCAGTGCTAGAAATGTTAAATTATAACAATCTTTCATAAAAAAAGCTCTTCACTTTGGCATTGTGGCTTTTCTAGATAACGTCTCCTTTCATTATAAAAGATTCTTCTTTGGAAAAAATGGGAGATAGCAACTGCTACTAACAGAGAAGACGATGTTCAAATACTGGTTGCTGTAACCATTTTAAACAGTAACACACATTGGCAACTAAACTGTAATTTTCCAGATGATAGTGCATTGATGAATTTGTATCAAAAGTTGAATTGCACTGATGTTTCTGAATAAGACACCTTAACTGCCTTCTGAAGGTATGCAGATCATAATGTTCTGAACAGTTTAGTTGCTTAAAGAAAAATAAATAGTCTTAAACTTTGTTTTGCAAAAGCACACTAACTTGCTTTGGTCAAACCATAACCAAATATGAGAAAACAGTATAACCAATCACATTTCTTAATATGCAAACAGCTTTCCCATATTCCTGTGATCCCAATTCTAAAATTCACCATTTCTACATTATGTTTTCTAGAAATTTGATACCATATTAGCTCTAGTCCTTACCTAACAGGTTGAACTGTGAATTGCTTGAGCCATGCCTCTGGGATTCTGGTGAATTTTGGCAGGTCTTCCTTTTAAAAGACATGAATAAGTGCTGACAGAGCTCCTCTGGTATCTCCACCTCCAGATATGTCTTCATGAATAATTTGAAACCTTCATAGTCTATAGGCTGGTGACAAGAAAAAAGATTACATGAATCAAACGGCATCCAAAATCAACACTCATTCAATTTCATATAGAATAGAAAACAGTACCAGGTTTTGTCATAAATGAAATTATTTTGAAAACACATTTCTTGGGTCACAAGTCTTCCACACCTATTTTAATGCATCATTAATTTAGTAAAAGCAATTAAATGTTGCAAATTCCTATGCCCCATATACCTGTATTATTGTGGCTTAATACTTTCAAATGATCATAGAACATTATAGCACAGTACAGGCCCTTCGGCCCTTGATGTTGCGCTGACCTGTCATACTAATCTGAAGCCCATCTAACCTACACTATTCCATGTACGTCTATGTACACGAACAGTGTAGAACACACTACAACCTGCATTAACCATGTATTTGAGGAAACTTTTCAGTCATTATCTTAATACTCATCCTGTATGTGGTGGCACAAAAAAAAAATCAAAATTGTAGTCTGCATGGCACAGACGTATTACAAGGAAAAGGTACAGCAAGTATGGATTAAAGCTCTGGAGTAGGCTTTGCATTACTAATTTTTCAGATTACTAAATTTTATTAACTGCAGCTGTAAAATCTTAAGAGTCTATTCGCTAATTCTACCTGTGGTATAAGTAATCAGTTTAACATAATAGAGTTGCTAAAACATAGAACCCTCCATGCAGTATTTGAACAGGCCCTTCGGCCCACCATGTCTGTGTTGACTATGATGCTATTCTAAACTAATCCCATCTGCCTGCACATGGTCCATATCCCTCTATTCCCTGTCTGTCTAAATGCCTCTTAAATATTCTTGTATCTGCTTCTACAACCTCCCCCGGAAGTGTGTTCCAGACACTACCGCCCTCTGTGTAAAAAACTTTCCTCACACATATCCTTTAAACTTTTGCCCCTCTCACCTTAAACCTACATGCCTTCCTATTTGACCTTTCCACCCTGGGAAACAGACTCCAACTATCCACCCGATCCATGCCTCTCAATTGTATATACTTCTGTCAGTTCGCACCTCAATCTCCAACATACTTGTGTAAACAATCCAAGTTTGTCCAACCTCTCCTTTTAACTAATGCACTCCAATCCAGGTAGCATCCTGGTAAACCTCTTTTGCATCTTCTCCAAAGCGTTCACATCTTTTGAATAGTGTTCTAATACAAACTTGCTGGTATGATTCATTTAAATTGTTTCCTGAAAAAGGTGCACTGTATGAAAAATGGTAAACAATGTTGTGCCCACAAAGAACTCAGTTGCAAAGCATTATCTACTTTTAAGCAATGCTTATAAAAAAATGCATTAAATCCTGATTCTGAGTATGTTATAAAAACATCAATCCTTTCAAAATTCAAAGAAATCAAAGTGACATATATAACTTATCTTAGGACTTGACATTTATTCTTTCACTTTTACAATGCAATTTTAAGCTCCCTCTTTATTACTGAAACAAATTAGATTAGAATTCTTACAGCGTGGAAACAGGCCCTTCGGCCCAACAAGTCCACACCGACCCGCCGAAGCGCAACCCACCCATTCTCCTACATTTACCCCTTTACCTAACACTATGGGCAATTTAGCATGGCCAATTCACCTGACCTGCACACCTTTGGACTGTGGGAGGAAACCGGAGCACCCAGAGGAAATCCACGCAGACACGGGGAGAACGTGCAAACTCCACACAGTCAGTTACCTGAGTCGGGAATTGAACCCGGTCTCTGGCGCTGTGAGGCAGCAGTGCTAACCACTGTGCCACCATGCCGCCCTGAATAAATGCAGGACACTGCACATCAGAGAAATAAAAGCCAATAATATTGCAGTTCAAACCAGTCTTTACTTAGGTTGAAATTATGGATTTTATTTTGCAATCCCAATAGGTTGCTCATCACAAAAACATCCACTTGCAAATTGAAATGTTCTGTATGTCTATTAAGAGATTCTAAACTTATCTTTATTAAATCTGTTTTTCCTTTTGTTTCTTCTCTTGAAGTTGTTGACTCATGCTGTGGTACAATTCATGAATGGTGATGACATTCTATTTCCTCAACCAGTAAAGAACCACTTTTACAGCTGCACATAGCAAGTGATTCCCAGCGAGCTACGACAGCCCGAACCCCCTACAATTCTCACGAAAGCTGACTGAATTGCAAGAGGAAAGGGAACCCAAATCTACCTTGTTTTACTGTCCAGAGAACACTGATGAAGAGCTTTTGCCCGAAACATTGATTCTCCATTCAGCTTTTCAAACCTGCTTTTCCATTCAATATAAATGATAGTGGACCCTCTATCCCAATGTCATAGTCCCACGTTCCCCCAAACCACTAAATGATTTTAAATCTAAAAATTTATTTTTCTTGAATACAATAAATATTGAGTATATTCCAGCAATACTCCTATTCATTGTGAAGCTTCATTTGAACCAATTTATTTGCAACCCTAATTATTACAGCATTTTTGTTTAATTGAATTTCTGTATTTACAATGTGAAAATGCTGTTGTTGGACCAGGGCGGGCAAAGTTAAAAATCACACAACACCAGGTTATAGTCCAGCAAGTTTATTTGGAAGTACAAGCTTTTGGAGCATTGCTCCTTTGTCAGGAAGTTAGTGGGGCAGGAGTATAGGGGACAAGATTTATCGTAAAACATCAAAGTGTCGTACACCTGATGCAATGCATTGAACAAACCTAGATTGCTGTTAAGTCTTTAATCATTTAGGATGGGGATTCAGGTTTCAATTGATTAATATACAAATCCCAAAACTTCTTTCAAGTCATATTCCTGAAGTAACTTCAGGTTTCATCGAAAAAGGTGATATCTCAGCTCAGACGATACATTAAAGGCGTGAGGTTGGTGTCTGTCTGTATCCCAACCTTGTGCCAGACTGGTTCTATTTCCAAAGAAGGAATTTATGAAATGTCACATGGACTGACTGTGACATTTTATCAATTCCTACTTTGGAAACAAAACTCGTGTGACCCATGGCTGGGATACATACTGACTCCAACCTCATACCTTTAACGCATTGTCTGAGCTGAGAATGTCACTTTTTGAAATAATATCTTGTTATCTCGGGAATGTGACTTGAAAGTAGCTTTGGGATTTGCATATTAATGATTCAAAACCTACAGCCCCAATCTAAGTGATGAAGGAGCAATGCTCCAAAAGCTTGTACTTTCAAATAAACCTTTTGGACTATAACTGGTGTTGTGTTTTTTAAAATTTCTGTACTTATGACATTATGGTCAAGATTCACTCAATTTTCAGCCATGCCATTATAAAATCAGGAAGGAAGTACACTCTATCATATCCTAGTTACAGACAAGAAAGTTGTTAATCTACTTTTGACAAGCAGATCATAATTAAGATGATAATGCAGTTCAAAAATATTCAATCTTAGTTACGAATTTTTTATTAAAAGAAACAATACTTTTCCACAATTCAGATAGACTAACCCTCTCTATACACAAAGTGTATTTGCTTAATTTTGGGTTGAGTGCTGTACTTTCTTTGAACTTTTTTGGTGATGCAGCTAAATGCTGAGCATATTCTGCTGAATGTATCACAAGGAAACCTACACCAGAGCAAAGTGACAGCCTGAACGCTAATTACAAACTCCAATACTAATTATTCAACACTTCATCGACTGTGATTTCCTCAATTGACCTCTAGTGAACTGGTGTGAATGTTTATTGTAACCAAGCACATAATAAAATAGTAATAATAATTGTTATGGTATGCAACAATTGTTTCCAATAACATAACATACATCTAGCTCTGATGAACCTATTCATAGTAAGGCTGAAGTGTATATTAAAGTGAACAATAGGTTGTATGTACTTCTAGGTCAAATATTTTAAAAAAATAAATGTAGCATTACTGGCTGGAGTTAACCAAGTGTGTTTTGTGACATATTGGTACATGCTGGTAGTTCAAAATTAATCAGTTCGGTTCATCTTTTCTTTTGCCAACAGCATTGGATCGTATGAAAGGTCAGAATAATTTCAAACGTCTTGGAGAAGGGAGGCCAATTTGACAATCAGCTCAATTTTTCCATGGCTTCCAAACATCATTGTGTTTCTTTTGGATAGGTTAAGTGTCAATTGAAATCTTTCCTAGCCTCTTCCCTGACCATTTATGAGATTTCAGAATCTCCAGCATATTCTAAGTGTTGCCCCACCAATATACTATACAAATAGAATAATATCTTCTTGTCATATTTGTTTCTGTACGAATTCAACGGAGATGATTAATCCTGCCACAATGATATCATGAAATCTCCAAGAAGAATGTTTCTTCAGGTGCAACAACGTGTATGTTACCAAAGCAACTGCAAAACACTCAACATATGTTTTGAACAATTTGAATAAATCTGACTTTGAAATGCAACATTTTTGTTGTGCAATATGCCTGTTGTATTTAAAAACAGTGAGCCAACATCCAACTTTATGTGACAAAATCAAATTGTACTCTCAGAGACTTTCTTCTAGAAGAAATAATTTGCAGCCCCCAAAGAAATGGAAATGTCAACGAAAATAGTATTCTGTCAGCTCGAGTGAGAAAATGGTTTTAGCTTCCAGTGAATCTCTTTTTATTGATTTTAATTGTTCAAAAGGAAAATCTGATTGAAATATTTTGATTTATTCAGACGAAGTTTATGTGGATGCTTCTTTTTAAAGAGAAGGTTAATCGTGCCTGAAGCAAAAAGGCATGAAGCGGTGTCTGACCCACCTCAAACACGAGGAAAGGTAACAATTTGTTTTATTTTTCAACGAAGATTTGTCCAAGTTGAAAAGTCAAAACATGTCTCATTTTAGTTTATCTCAGCGTATCTATGGTGTATTTGGAATTGAAATTTTAGTACATAGATCTCCGTTGAATGAACAGAATTATAAGTCAACTTTTTAAAATCGAATCTAACCAGTGGGCTGAATTTTCAAATCGATGGTCCCTGCCGAAACGGAGAGGATTGTCATGGATCAGAAGCTTGTTGACAACTGGAATAGGCTTTGCTATGGCTCTTCAATCAAGTCAAAGTATTAGTATCTCTGGGTTCTCTAAGCAATTGGACAGGACAGATGGGATGACAGTGTTTTGTCAAAGGAAGGATTTCTTGTCAAGGAGATTTTTGTTTCAGTTTCAGAATCCCTTGTCCAAGGGATTCTGAAACTGAAACAACCACAGGAATGTAGAGGAGAATGGAGACTACTACTTCCCAAAAGTCTGACTCTTATCTGAAGGTCCTGATGCAGGATCTGAGGAATTGTGGTGAGCTAATGACGGGAGGAAGCAGGCAACCTCTATAACCGAGCAGGCACAAATTGAAGTGACCAAGGAAATCGGCAGTAAAAGTGTGGTCCCTCCAACCTGGAGGCGATGCACCTAAATAATCAAGGATTTCAGGCATGCCAGAAATGGGAGAGGTATAACATTTTCACATTTGATATCATTTCCCAGAATTGTTCTGCACACCCTCCGACTGACAACTTGCAACTCTGTTCATTCTTCTCTCTTCAAGTTCTTTCTCAAATCCCTATCTCTTCAGACTAGACTGAACCTCAGCAGTTTATTGTGCTCTCTCTTTCCTTCCCAAACATTGCCCTTTCCTCCTCTCCACAAAATCCATTTCTAAAACTCACAATGCAGCCTTCTCTCCTTGCAGAATAGCACTGAGCAAACCATCAGATCACCATAGACTGAGGTGAGGATAGGGCTTTCAGTGAATTCTCAGGCATTCTTAATTCCCATCAAGGAGCTGGTGCTGGCCAATGAAGTTGCAGATGTCAATGACAACTTGCCCTGAAATAATCGGTCTCACACAGCACTGGACATCACACATTCAGACAGCGGATTCTCTGCTTGTAAAAAAAAAGCAGCTGGGCTTTGTATCCTTCAAAGTTGGATCTCTGCATCCATCCCTTTCACCGTGTGGAGCAGCATGGGGCTGAGGAGATGGAGCTGGTGTCACTCCTCCTGTTCCTCAGTTCAGGGAAGTGCAAGGCGCGTGATCTTACTTCCAAGAAGTTGTCAAGCAGTGAATGCATACTCTCAGTTGTACTGTGTGCACCAGCTTCTCCCCTGGTCTTGGCTGCAGCTCTTCCATTTCACCAAAGGAACAGACTCTGACGGTGGAGTTGTCATATTTATCTTGGTGAGTTACTGACAGTCCAGGAAATGGGTTTGCTGGCATCAGGCCCAGTACATTTAAAAAGTGGAAGTTCATGACCTCCATGAATATTTTCAATACTTATGCAACAGCTCCAACGGGCTGGTGCTCTGCTCACTTGCTTCACCATCAAAAGAAATCTAGAAGATGGTGGAGGATGTTTAGGTCCTTATCTAATATAATCTTGAGAGGATTTAACTGTCTGCAAGCACCTTAAACAGCCTTGTTTGCTGCCTTTAAAACTCCCCTTATTTACTTCAGAAAGTATGACAGAGTGAAAGAAAGAAGTTTGTCTTTCAAAGACAAATTAAAAGATACAGATATTGTAAACATTTCAATTATGTTACTGTCAAGCACTATCCATTGGAATTTTAACCCAGCAAGATTACTGACACCTCTGTACTTTATTAAAAAAAAATCAACTTCTTGTATGACGTAAATCACTGCTAATGTATTGTCAATTAATAAACAACCATTGACTTCTATTCACTATATCAGGTCACAGGAGATTTATTCACTTTCTAGTGAAAAGCAACACCTAGAAAAATGTTGTTATATTAATTGATGTTACTTCTTTCATCTTGAATTAAAGTTCATAATTAAAAAATAATCAGTTGATAAATTGGCATATACATTATGTAGAGGGCAACACTGTATTCAGAAGTGATTGCGATTGATATGTTGTGACAATGTAATAATTATGCTCATTTGTCTGATAGCTATGCCTGGATAAAGGATAACTATGCGATAATGAAACAGTTAGATGAAGATGTGAGGGGACCAAACTATAATTCTGATGATTAGTCACTAAGATGCATTTCATCTTGGTTGTGACTGTCATGACCATTACTGTTACAGTGAAAACTATCACGCGTAAACTGTGTTATGAGTATTGTTTTAACTATTTCACATTAACATGCAATTGTTCTTTTTTTTCCCCAAAAGGAAGAGTCAACAATATTTTTTAAGAACGTAGAATTACTTGGCTTATTAAACATGGCAGGTTTTTAACCCAGAACAATGAAGTACATTCAAAACAGACATAAGCAGTCTAATTTCCTCATGACAGGTTTGCTATTTGTATTTTTTCCTTGAAGAAATGCAATTCATAGCTCTCCATTAAATTATGAATAAATTCGGAATCCAAAGAACAACCAAAACAAGATAGAAAAGAAACAAGTGCAAACTAGCAAGGAATATAAAAAATTAACAAAAAAAAAGTTTCTTTATCTATATTTAAAGGAAGAGAGAGGTCAAAGTGAACATAGGTTCCTTAGAAAATGAATCTGGGAAGACTGCTTTGGGGAACAAGAAAATGGCAGGAGAGTTAAACAGGTATTTTGCATCAGTCTTTACTTATACTTCAAATGCCCCATTAATACTAAAGAATACAGGGGAGGAACTAAATACTATCACTAGAGAAGTAATATTAGGCAAACTACTGGGGCTAAAAGCAGATAAGTCCTCTGCCCCTGATGGCTTGCATCCTAGGATCCTTGGGTACTTGCACATGAAATACAGAGAGGTAGCACATAAGGTCAGCAGGTAATCAGGAAGGCAAATGGAATGTTGGCCTTTATTTCAGAGGACGTTGGAGTATAAAGGTAGGGAAGTCTTACTGCAACTGTTTGAGGTGCTGGTGAAACTACATTTAGAATACTGTTTTGGTCCCCTAATTTAAGGAAAGGTATAATTTCATTGGCGGCAGTTCAGAGAAGATTCACTGGGATGATTTGTGGCAGAGAGAGATTGTCTTATTAGCAAAGATTGAACAGATTAGGACTTACTCATTGGAGTTTAGAAGAATAAGGGATGATCTCAATAAAACACATTAGATTCTTAAGAAGCTTGACAGGCTTAATGCTGAGAGAATGTTTCACCTCATGGGACAGTCTAGGACCAGAGGACGTAGTGTCAGAACAAACAGGCACCGATGTCAGACTGAGACTGGGAAGAATTTCTTCTCTCAGGGGGTTGAGTGTCTTCAGAACTCCTTGCCATAAAGTCTTTGCATATATTTAAGCCCGAGATAGATAGATTGTTGAGAATAGCAGAATCAAAGATTATGGGGAAAGAACAGGAAAGTGGATATAAGGAATATCAGATCAGCCATGATCCTACTGAATGGCAGAATAGGATCAAGGGGCTGAACAGCTTACTCGTGTTCCGATTTCTTATTGTCAAATAATATTGTGTCAGTATTTCAATTATCCCATAATATTACTGCTAAGTGTGTGCAAGTTAGATCAATGCAGCCTGTCACGGTATGAAACATGGAAGCTGAGCCAACTTAATCATGGGGCAAGGCCTGGCTTCAGTCTCCTTGTGGTGGCATAACTTTCATCATTCGGTCAGAGGCCAGGATGAGTTCACACAGGATTCATAGTTGTCAGCATGGGGGCGATATTAATTCGGCGAACAAATGAACCAGCTGACACCCATTAACCCTAAGAAACTTGCAATTTAGTGGTATTGAGGGACTAAGTAGGGGCCACATAGCTTTCTGTGCCCTCAGGCGGCCAATCAATGTGCTGCCAGGTCAAACCTCATGAATAGACAATCTGTACTTGATCAAGGGATCAGTTACCAGAATGAGGCCATCATTGAAATCCAATCCTCTGACCCTATTGTCCCCACTCTCCAGTGATCCAGGATCACCAAGAAGGATTCAGGGTAATCCAAGATAGAGGACAGGAAAAATTTCTGGCTGTAAGAGCTGCGCCTTTTTTTTGAGGTACTTTAGGTGTTGGAGGTGATTTCCTCAAATTCCAGGAGCAGCAATTACTATTTTATATGCTGTTGCATTGTTTTGGAACTTTGGGAAAAAAAAAGTCAAAACAACAGCAGTTTAAAAGGGAGAAGAGCAGACAAAGGAAGCACATGGTGAGGACAGTGCAGGGAGAGAGCGAGAGAGCGAGAGCGAGAGCGAGGGCGAGGGCGCGAGAGCGAGGGCGAGAGAGCGGGCGCGAGAGAGAGGGCGAGAGAGAGAGGGCGAGAGAGAGAGGGCGAGAGAGAGAGGGCGCGAGAGAGCGGGCGCGAGAGCGGGCGCGAGAGAGAGGGCGAGAGAGCGGGCACGAGAGAGAGGGCGAGAGAGCGGGCGAGAGAGCGGGCGAGAGAGCGGGCGAGAGAGAGAGGGCGAGAGAGCGGGCGAGAGAGAGAGGGCGAGAGAGCGGGCGAGAGAGAGAGGGCGAGAGAGCGGGCGAGAGAGAGAGGGCGAGAGAGCGGGCGAGAGAGAGAGGGCGAGAGAGCGGGCGAGAGAGCGGGGGCGAGAGAGCGGGCGAGAGAGCGGGGGCGAGAGAGCGGGCGAGAGAGCGGGGGCGAGAGAGAGAGGGCGAGAGAGCGGGCGCGAGAGAGAGGGCGAGAGAGCGGGCGCGAGAGAGAGGGCGAGAGAGCGGGCGCGAGAGAGAGGGCGAGAGAGAGAGGGCGAGAGAGAGAGGGCGAGAGAGAGAGGGCGAGAGAGAGAGGGCGAGAGAGAGAGGGCGAGAGAGAGAGGACGAGAGAGCGGGCGCGAGAGAGCGGGCGCGAGAGAGAGGGCGAGAGAGCGGGCGCGAGAGAGAGGGCGAGAGAGCGGGCGCGAGAGAGAGGGCGAGAGAGCGGGCGCGAGAGAGAGGGCGAGAGAGCGGGCGCGAGAGAGAGGGCGAGAGAGCGGGCGCGAGAGAGAGGGCGAGAGAGCGGGCGCGAGAGAGAGGGCGAGAGAGCGGGCGCGAGAGAGAGGGCGAGAGAGCGGGCGCGAGAGAGAGGGCGAGAGAGCGGGCGCGAGAGAGAGGGCGAGAGAGCGGGCGCGAGAGAGAGGGCGAGAGAGCGGGCGCGAGAGAGAGGGCGAGAGAGCGGGCGCGAGAGAGAGGGCGAGAGAGCGGGCGCGAGAGAGAGGGCGAGAGAGCGGGCGCGAGAGAGAGGGCGAGAGAGCGGGCGCGAGAGAGAGGGCGAGAGAGAGAGGGCGCGAGAGAGAGGGCGCGAGAGAGAGGGCGCGAGAGAGAGGGCGCGAGAGAGAGGGCGCGAGAGAGAGGGCGCGAGAGAGAGGGCGCGAGAGAGAGGGCGCGAGAGAGAGGGCGCGAGAGAGAGGGCGCGAGAGAGAGGGCGCGAGAGAGAGGGCGCGAGAGAGAGGGCGCGAGAGAGAGGGCGCGAGAGAGAGGGCGCGAGAGAGAGGGCGCGAGAGAGAGGGCGCGAGAGAGAGGGCGCGAGAGAGAGGGCGAGAGAGAGAGGGCGAGAGAGAGAGGGCGAGAGAGAGAGGGCGAGAGAGAGAGGGCGAGAGAGCGGGCGCGAGAGAGAGGGCGAGAGAGCGGGCGCGAGAGAGAGGGCGAGAGAGCGGGCGCGAGAGAGAGAGCGAGAGAGCGGGCGCGAGAGAGAGAGCGAGAGAGCGGGCGCGAGAGAGAGAGCGAGAGAGCGGGCGCGAGAGAGAGAGCGAGAGAGCGGGCGCGAGAGAGAGAGCGAGAGAGCGGGCGCGAGAGAGAGCGAGAGAGGGGCAGCGCGCAAGGGAGAGAGAGACAGCGCGCAAGGGAGAGAGAGACAGCGCGCAAGGGAGAGAGAGACAGCGCGCAAGAGAGAGAGAGACAGCGCGCAAGAGAGAGAGAGACAGCGCGCAAGAGAGAGAGAGAGAGACAGCGCAAGAGAGAGAGAGAGACAGCGCAAGAGAGAGGCACAGTTACTGCCTTTGCTGTTTGAATTAGTGTATCGCTGGACATCGGAGTACATCTGGGAAAATGAACAAACATTGAAATTCACAACTAATCTTGGAGGAACTGTTGGGCGAAATTCACAGCACAGAATCAGAGAAGTTAATTGTTGTTTTAAGAGTCTGACCAAGAGAGAGGCTGCAGTAGTGAGTATAGTGGATTCTTCCTTGATTATATGTTTTTGGAGATAAGTCTCTTCATTAAACTTAAAATATAAGCCATAGCTATTAATTTAACCTGGGGCAGTGTTTGTAGAGGAATAAGATGGTGTTATTTTCCGGGTCTGTAGATTGTGAAGGAGCAAAAATGGCCTTTGCAGTGATATGTACTTCTTGTCAGATGTGGGAGTTTAAAGAGAGTTTAAGGGTTACTGTGGACTATATCTGCCATAAATGCTGTTGGATGCGAATCTTACCAGATCGAGTGGATCGGTTGGAGAGACAGATAGAAGCAATGAGGAATTTGTAACAAAACAGCATGTGATGGATGGCAGTTATATGAAGGAGGTGGAGTCTCATATATAGATGGGTTAACTCGAGGAAGGGTGAGAGAGGTCGGTACCTAGGGCAGGAGTCTTTTGTGGATATACTCATTTCAAACAGGTATGCTGTTTTGGAAAATGTAGGGGGTGATGGATTCTCAGGGGAATGTAGCATGGCCAGCCAAGTTTCTGGTATTGACACTGGCTCTAATGCAACAAGAGGTATGTCGGCTTCCAAGAGATCAATTGTGTTAGGGGATTCTGTAGTCAGAGATACAGACAGACATTTCTGTGGCCAGCAAAGAAAAAGCAGAATGGTGTGTTGTTTCCCGGGTGCCAGGATCAAGGATGTCTCAAGGGTGCAGAAAGTTCTCAAGGGGGAGAGGGGCCAGCAGGAAGTCATTGTCCACATTGGAACCAATGACATTGGATGGGAAAAGGTTGAGACTCTGAGGGGAGATTAGAGAGAGTTAGGCAGTAATTTAAAAAGCAGGTCCTCAAGGGTAGTAATATCTGGATTACTCCCAGTGCTACGAGCTAGTGAGGGCAGGAATAGGAGGATAGTGCAGATGAATGCATGGCTGAGGAGCTGGTGTATGGGAGAAGGATTCACATTTTTGGATCATTGGAATCTCTTTTGGGGTAGAAGTGACCTGTATAAGGAGGATGGATTGCACCTAAATTGGAAGGGACTAATATACTGGCAGGGAATTTGCTAGAACTGCTTGGAAGGATTTAAACTAGTAAGGTGGGGGGTGGGGGGGGGGGGTGGGACCCAGGGAGATAGTGAGGAAAGAGATCAATCTGAGACGGGTACAGCTGAGAACAGAAGTGAGCCAAACAGTCAGGGCAGGCAGGGACAAGGTAGGACTAATAAATTGAATGGCATTTATTTCAATGCAAGGGGCCTAACAGGGAAGGCAGATGAACTCAGGGCATGGTTAGGAACATGGGACTGGGATGTTATAGGAATTACAGAAACATGGCTCAGGGATGGGCAGGACTGGCAGCTTAATGTTCCAGGATAGAAATGCTACAGGGAGGATAGAAAGGGAGGCAAGAGAGGAGGGGGACTGGCATTTTTGAGAAGGGATAGCATTACAGCTGTGCTGAGGGAGGATAATCCCGAAAATACATCCAGGGAAGTTATTTGGGTGGAACTGAGAAATAAGAAAGGGATGATCACCTTAATGAGATTGTATTATAGACCCCCCAATAGTCAGAGGGAAATTGAGAAACAAACTTGTAAGGAGGTCTCAGCTATCTGTAAGAATAATAGGGTAGTTATGGTAGGGGATTTTAACTTTCAAAACATCGACTGGGACTGCCATAGTATTAAAGGTTTAGAGGTTTAGATGGAGAGGAATTTCTTAAGTGTGTACAAGACAATTTTCTGATTCAGTATGTGGATGTACCTACTAGAGAAGGTGCAAAACTTGACCTACTCTTGGGAAATAAGGCAGGGCAGGTGACTGAGGTGTCAGTGGAGGTGCACTTTGGGGCCAGCGACCATAATTGTATTTGTTTTAAAATAGTGATGGAAAAGGATAGACCAGATCTAAAAGTTGAAGTTCTAAGTTGGAGAAAGGCCAATTTTGACAGTATTAGGCAAGAACTTTTGAAAAGGTAAAAACAATGACTGCAGATGCTGAAAACCAAATACTGGATTAGTGGTGCTGGAAGAGCACAGCAGTTCAGGCAGCATCCAGCAAGCAGCGAAATCGACGTTTCGGGCAAAAGCCCTTCATCAGGAATAAAGGCAGTGAGCCTGAAGCATGGAGAGATAAGCTAGAGGAGGGTGGGGGTGGGGAGAGAGTAGCATAGAGTACAATGGGTGAGTGGGGGAGGAGATGAAGGTGATAGGTCAAGGAGGAGAGGGTGGAGTGGATAGGTGGAAAAGAAGATAGGCAGGTCGGACAAGTCAGAGCAGAGGAAATGACCTGGGAACTGCAGTGGGAGAGGGACTCCCTGAGATTCTTGTAGAGAGAGGAGGAAAACTTCTTCAAGGCAGGCATCCTTGCAAGAGGATTCGCAGTAGGGAAAACCCTACTGCGAATCCTCTTGCAAGGATGCCTGCCTTGAAGAAGTTTTCCTCCTCTCTCTACAAGAATCTCAGGGAGTCCCTCTCCCACTGCAGCATGCCTGCCTTGAAGAAGTTTTCCTCCTCTCTCTACAAGAATCTCAGGGAGTCCCTCTCCCACTGCAGTTCCCAGGTCATTTCCTCTGCTCTGACTTGTCCGACCTGCCTATCTTCTTTTCCACCTATCCACTCCACCCTCTCCTCCCTGACCTATCACCTTCATCTCCTCCCCCACTCACCCATTGTACTCTATGCTACTCTCTCCCCACCCCCACCCCCCTCTAGCTTATCTCTCCATGCTTCAGGCTCACTGCCTTTATTCCTGATGAAGGGCTTTTGCCCGAAACGTCGATTTCGCTGCTTGCTGGATGCTGCCTGAACTGCTGTGCTCTTCCAGCACCACTAATCCAGTAAGAAGTTTTGAAAGCTGATTGGAGGCAGATGTTTACAGGTAAAGGGACGGCTGGAAAATGGGAAGCCTTCAGAAATGAGATAACAAGAATCCAGAAAAAGTATATTCCTGTCAGGGTGAAAGGGAAGGCTGGTAGTTATATAGGGAATGCTAGATGACTAAAGAAATTGAGGGTTTGGTTAAGAAAAAGAAGGAAGCATATGTCAGGTATAGACAGGATAGATCGAGTGAATCCTTAGAAGAGTATAAAGAAAGTAGGAGTATACTTAAGAGGGAAATCAGGAGGGCAAAAATGGGGCATGAGATAGCTTTGGCAAATAGAATTAAGGAGAATCCAAAGGCTTTTTACAAATATATTAAGGACAAAAGGGTAACTAGTGAGAGAATAGGGCCCCTCAAAGATCAGCAAGGTGGCCTTTGTGTGGAGCTACAGAAAATGGGGGAGATACTAAATGAATATTTTGCATCAGTATTTACTGTGGAAAAGGATATGGAAGATATAGACTGTAGGGAAATAGATGGTGACATCTTGTAAAATGTCCAGATTACAGAGGAGGAAGTGCTGGATGTCTTGAAACGGTTAAAAGTGGATAAATCCCCAGGACCTGATCAGGTGTACCCGAGAACTCTGTGGGGAGCTAGAGAAGTGATTGCTGGGCCTCTTGCTGAGATATTTGTATCATCGATAGTCATAGGTGAGATGCCGGAAGACGAGAGGTTGGCAAACATGGTGCCACTGTTTAAGAAGGGCAGTAAAGACAAGCCAGGGAACTATAGACCGGTGAGCCTGACCTCAGTGGTGGGCAAGTTGGTGGAGGGAATCCTGATGTACATGTATTTGGAAAGGCAAGGACTGATTTGGAATAGTCAACATGGCTTTGTGCAGGGGACATCATGTCTCACAAACTTGATTGAGTTTTTTGAAGAAGTAACAAAGAAGATTGATGAGGGCAGAGCAGTAGATGTGATCTATATGGACTTCAGAAAGGCGTTCAACAAGGTTCCCCATGGGAGACTGATTAGCAAGGTTAAATCTCATGGAATAGAGGGAGAACCTGCCATTTGGATACAGAATTGGTTCAAAGGTAGAAGACAGAGGGTGGTAGTGGAGGGTTGATTTTCAGACTGGAGGCCTGTGACCAGTGGAGTGCCACAAGGATTGGTGCTGGGTCCTCTACTTTTTGTCATTTACATAAATGATTTGGATGTGAGCATAAGAGGTACAGTTAGTAAGTTTGCAGATGACACCAAAATTGGAGGTGTAGTGGATAGCGAAGAGGGTTACATCAGATTACAACTGGATCTGGACCAGATGGGCCAATGGGCTGACAAGTGGCAGATGGAGTTTAATTCAGATAAATGTGAGGTGCTGCATTTTGGGAAAGCAAATCTTAGCAGGACTTATACACTTAATGGTAAGGTCCTAGGGTGTGTTGCTAAACAGAGAGACCTTGAAGTGCAGGTTCATAGCTCCTTGAAAGTGGAGTCGCAGGTAGATAGGATAGTGAAGAAGGCATTTGGTATGCATTCCTTTATTGGTCAGAGTATTGAGTACAGGTGTTGGGAGGTCATGTTGCAGCATACAGGACATTGGTTAGGCCACTGTTGGAATATTGCGTGCAGTTCTGGTGTCCTTCCTATTGGAAAGATGTTGTGAAACTTGAAAGGGTTCAGAAAAGATTTACAAGGATGTTGCCAGGGTTGGAGAATCTGAGCTACAGGGAGAGGCTGAACAGGCTGGGACTGTTTTCCCTGGAGCGCCGGAGGCTGAGGGGTGACCGTATAGAGGTTTACAAAATGATGAGGGGCATGGATAGGATAAATAGACAAAGTCTTTTCCCTGGGGTTGGGGAGTCCAGAACTAGAGGGCATAGGTTTAGGGTGAGAGAGGAAAGATATAAAAGGGACCTAAGGTGCAACTTTTTCACACAGAGGGTGGTACGTGTATGGAATGAGCTGCAAGAGGAAGTGGTGGAGGCTGGTACAACTGCAACATTTAAAAGGCATTTGGGTGGGTATATGAATCGGAAGGATTTGTAGGGATATGGGCCGGGTGCTGGCAGATGGGACTAGATTGGGTTGGGATATCTGGTCGGCATGGACGGGTTGGACCAAAGGGTCTGTTTCCATGCTATACATCTCTATGACTCACTATTACTCAATCTCTGGTCATAAGTTAGACTGGGGTCTGGTGGGTGCACTACTCCCAGCTGCCACACTCACTGGTGGCAGCAAAGAGCTACCAACCTCTGATTATTGGTAGGTGGGACTTTCACCACTGGGAAGGCCAGATGCTGGTCACTTAAATGCCTGAAATACACTTGATTCTGTCAGGCCTCCTCCATTGACCTGACTTAGCAGGAGTGTCTAATTGGTGGACCAGGCTCTCACTGTCCAGAGAACCTGGCTTTTATTAATTTTGAATAGGTTGAAACTCAAAATGAAAGCAATATTCACATTTTTATTCAAGCAAAATGTAAATAGATTGTAGTTCCTTCAGTGTTACTAGATCAAAATTCTGAAACTCCAGCCAGCAGTACCCATGTCCCATGAACAAATAACAAAAAAAACCTTGAAATTGTATACCTACAATTTATTCACTTCCTGCACTTTTACAGTTTTCTATCCAGGGAGAGAACTCAACTGAGTAATAGAAGATAACATTTAAATAACAGGAAAAACTTTATCTATATCTTTCAGTTTGTAATTAAAAAATGATTAATGTGGAGCTGTTCCACTTACTGATTTGTTCATTAAACTCAAATGTGTTTACTTACTTAAATACAAATCGACGATTTAAGATGTAGGAAAGTATAAGATCACAGATGTTACCATTTTTTAACCACTTCCGTCATTTCCAAGCAAGTTTCAAAGTGATCGCACTGAAATCTTGGTAACCCTCCACAAAAACTGCTGAGGTTAAATGCAATGTGAAAAGTAAAATGTAAGCATTAGATAGAAAAACAATAATCATAACATGCTTACTTGATTTAGAATATCTTGCTTCTGCGGAGTTGTGTGAATTGAAGGACAGAGAGAAAGAAACAAGAAAGAAACAGGTTAACGAACAGTAACAGAAAGATCTGCAAAAGAGTAGAAATTACTGACAGAATTGACTTCATCTTAGAACGTTAGGTAGGTTGCATATGTGCAGATTTGTGCCAACCATAGTACAGCCATCGTTCACTGATGAGAAAATTATGTTTCCATAACCCTTCACTCCTTCAAGGGGCACCCTCATCCTGAAATGATGTTTAGCAAGGAGTTATTTTTTAAACATGCAATGGCTTAAATTGTGCATATGAACAATAGCCAAATGAAAATGAAAGAAAAAAATGACTTGCAATTAAATCTCCAACATTAGTCATCCCAATATGCTTTACAGTCAACGAAATACATTTGAAGATGAGGCATAGTCATAATGTAGTAAATATGGGAACCAACCTACGTACAACAAGCTCCCATAATCAATGTGACAATAACCATGCAACCAGAGCACCTGGGATTATACAAAGATAAACACGGTCCAGGACAGCAGAATGGACTCCCTTCCCTTTGGAAGCAATGTTTTACATCCAACATGAAACAGCACACAAATCTTGGTTTGATATCTCATCAGAAAAATGACACTTCCAGAAGGGCGGCATTCCTTCAGTATTAAATGAGAATGTCAGCCTTGATATTGGTGATCAAGTGAGCTGGAATGGGTCTTGAACCCATACCTTCACACACAAAGGCAAGTATGCTATCAAAAGAGTCCCAGCTGACATAAGAACATGAGAACTAGGAGTGGGAGTAGGCCATCTGGCCCTTCGAGCCTGGTCCACCATTCAGTAAGATCATGGCTGATCTTTTTGTGCAATGACATCAGTGATATAACATGCTTTTAGCATACTTTGTTTTTGAAAAAGGAAATGGTTTTACCTCATTATGTTTAAATCAGCACTATGGCTCCCTTGAGACTACATCTAATAATTAGTTCAATGGGTCGTGAAAGATTCACATCATTGTAAAAATGCATCACCTAAAAGATGACTCTTCAAGCAAGATACGAGAATACTGTTAAACTGGGTATTGAGCTGGGAGGCTACCAAAATGAAGTTTGCTGTTTCTCCTCACAAGGCCCATGCAGAATTATAGGTTTATTTGATATCAGACCAGTAATCTTGCAGCTGTACATGACATTGGTTCGGCCACTTTGGGAATATTGTGTGCAATTCTGGTCTCCCTCCTATCAAAAGGATGTTCTGTACCCTTTCAAGTTTCACAAAAAGATTTACAAGGATGTTGCCAAGTTTGGAAGATTTGAATGACAGGGAGAGGCTAAAAAGGCTGGAGCTGTTTTCATCGGTGCACTGGAGGCCAAGTAGTGACCTTATAGAGGTTTATAAAATCATGAGGGGCATGGCCAGGGTAAATAGACAAAGTCTTTCCCCCAGGGCGGGGGAGTCCAGAACTAGGAGGCATAGGTTTAGGGTGACATGGGAAAAGAGTAGAAGGGATCTAAGGGGTAACTTTTCCACACAGAGGATGGCACATATATGGAATGAGCTTCCAGAGGAAATGGTGGAGTCTGGTACAATTACAACATTTAAAAGGCATCTGGATAGGTATATGAATGGGAAGAGTTTAGTGGGATATGGGCCAAGTGCTGGCAAATGGGACTAGTGGCAAATTAGGATAATTACTACTGCGACCACTAGGACTCATAACAGCACACAAACCAACAGCCACGCTCAGACAACAACTCACCAGAACAAAAGACCCGATACCCAACATGAGCAAAACTAATGTAGTGTACAAAATCCCATGCAAGGACTGCACAAAACACTACATCGGACAAACAGGAAGACAGTTAACGATCCGTGTACACGAACACCAACTAGCCACGAAACGACACGACCAGCTATCCTAAGTAGCCACACACACAGACAACAAGCAACATGAATTCGACTGGGACAACACTACCATTATAGGGCAAGCCAAACAGAGAACAGCCAGGGATTTCCTAGAGGCATGGCACTCATCCACAGACTATCACCAAACACATCGACCTGGACCCAATATATGGGCCACTACAGTGGACAGCTCGAACTGACAACCGGAAGCGGCAGAGACAGGCCACTATAAATACCAGAGAAAACAGCACAGAAGCGCTTCACAGGAGGCTCCCAAGCACTGAGGATGTCACCTAGACAAGGGACGAAACGTTTGCAAGACAAATTCCCAGCTCGGCGAACAGAACCACAACAATGAGCACCCGAGCTACAAATCTTCTACCAAACTTTGAATTAGGATATCTGGTCGGCAGGGATGAGTTGTACCAAAGGGCTTGATTCCGTGCTGTACATCTCTATGACTCTAAATGGGAATACTAGTATCTTTGTCATTAACTTAACCTGGAAATGTAAAGCTTAACTGTGGCAGTCCTGAGACTTCAAAGATTGTAGTTGACTAACAAGAATCAAACCTTCCTTAATTTTTATTGTTAAGTACCACATCAAGCTACACAAGTCCAATATTAACACAAACAGAAGCAGGAGGATGCCATATAATACTTCAGGCTAGTTCCATTCAAAGTTATCAAGACTTAACCCCATCTTCCAACCTTCAGTCCATAACCCTCATATTCCCTAAAGACTAACAGCACAACATTCTGGTCGAAGAAATTTCTCCTCATCTCAGTCTGAAATTATTGATGTTTTATACTAAAACTATCTAGGAGAAAGTGAGGACTGCAGATGCTGGAGATCAGAGCTGAAAATGTGTTGCTGGAAAAGCGCAGCAGGTCAGGCAGCATCCAAGGAGCAGGAGAATCGACGTTTCGGGCATGAGCCCTTCTTCAGGAATTACTAAAACTGTGCCAATGTCGTCAATTTGCCCAGTGGGGTGAAACAATCTCAGGTCTCCACCCTGTCAATTCACTTCAGAATCTTGTATATTTCAATGCGATCACCTTTCGTTCTACCAAACCACAGAACGCTGGCCCAATGAACTCAGCCTCACAACATCAGCCAGCCTTCTCTTTCCAAGAACCAATTTAATTAGCCTTCACTGTATGCCTCCAATGCAAGTCCTTACTTAAATACGGAGACTAGAACTGTGAACCATACTCCAGGTGTGTTCTCACTAAATCCCTATACAATTGAAGCAAGATAATTTTCCATGTTCCTTAAATAGATAAAGCCAGGTTTCTTCCACCTATACTGCATTACCAGGTAGTGAGAGTGACCAGTCAATCTGGACAGTTTGTGTCCACAGCAGCCAATTGAGTATGCAAATCTTCATAGTCAGCAGGACATTCACCCAATGCATATTATGATTTTGGACAATCAATCAATCACTGGCTGAGTAGGATTGGCCAAATCCTCTCATTCATCCTCCCTAGCCTACCTCATGGACAGTTGCTTTTCTGAAACTTGGGATGATTGTGGCTGCTGCTTTCTTCACTTCAGACTTTGTTGACAGCTGCTAGAGCACAAGGTATGGCAAAGCACCCAGCAAGTTTACCCCCAGGTGGTGTGGGCCTCATTTGTGCCCTTTTTTCCCAAAACTGTTTCCCTTGATGATGGGTAAATATTCAGCTGGCTGTTTTGGTGTTAAACTGGTAATGTGGATAGACACAAACTTCCATAACTTCCCTAATACCCAACAATCTAATGGGGTCTTACAACAGTCAGTGAAGTGAATATCCAGAATTTCATAAATATTTCTGTTAGTTATTAAAATTAAGATTTTCTTGCAGTCATAGCAACATTTACTTTGAGTAGCTAATATTATTAGTCAGGGGTAAGTACAGGAATTACCATGAGAATGTCAATCATTTGCAGAGTATACACCATACAGGAAACTTTGAAAGTTGTTGTTTTAGCCAGTTGCAATTATTCTGGTGTCACAGCCACTCCATTGTACTAAATTAACTTTCTGGGATTAGGTGGCTTAATGCAAGTATTATGATGGTTTGAAGTACCACTTCCAATTCACAGAGCTTTCAGCTGAGGTGTTCTGGGTACTCCGGCTACAGAATTTCCTTGCATCCAGTTATTCAACCAGTGTATGAAGACTCAAAGAATTCAATAGAATGATCAATAGAATTCAATAGAATGACTCAAAGAATGATCGTTAATTTCAATAACGATCATTCTTTTCCACCAAATGAGAAAGTACTTTGGATAAAAAGAACATTCTTCTAACACTGCTTCCTGCGTAAGTGGAATGGATTCATAGCATCCTGATGCTAATGGTGATCTCTCACATTTGAAGGTGAGGTACAGACCTTGGACAATGGGTGGGAGAGTTTGGTTGTAGACCAGGGTCGGTATGATTACACTGACTGATGGAGTAGGCTTGATGGTCTGTGTGTGCTTTCAGCTGCTGTGTAATTATGTTAGACTGATAAGAGATAATACTGAAAGGTTGAATTGAGGCTGGAGGGATCACTGTAGCTCTGACATGCTGATTTATGTGACAATTTATTGAATCTCCTCAAATACAACTACAGTAAATGCAGATATGTTAAATGATGAAAATGTCATTGAAAGGATGCAATTAATGTTGGCTTTAATGATGTTGACTGCATTTTGGTAAGAACAACTTCTAAAAGTCTTCATGGCATTTGAATAAAAAAAAGTTCAATCTAAACTAAAAGCAAAACACCAGGTATGCTAGAAATACTGCTGGAAAAATTCTGAGTCTGGCAGCATCTGTGAGGTAACACAAAGTCCAGTACTACTGTTCTTCATAATTATTTGGGCAGCCTGGTGGCTCAGTGGTTAGCACTGCTGCCTCACAGTGCCAAGGACCTGGCTTTGAATCCAGTCTCCAGCGATTATCTGTGCAGCGTTTGCACTGTCTCCCCATGTTGGTTGGGTTTCTTCCGGGTGCTCCGGTTTCCTCCCACAATCCAAAAATGTGCAGGTTAGGTGGACTAGCCATGAGAAATGCAGGGTTACAGTGATAGGATAGGGGGTCGGTCTGGATGGGATGCTCTTGGGGCCGGGGGGGGGGGAAGAGAGCATGGGCTCGATGGGCTGAATGGCCTGCTTCCACACTGTAGAGATTCTTTGATTTTATAACTGAAGAGAAGAAGTTTAACCTACTGTATCTAAATTAACACATTGTAATGGAGGGACAATGAAATATCAAATTTAATATGGATCTGGTCATTTATATTAAAATAGTTGTAGAATGGCAGCGTTGAATGTGCTGGAAATTAAATATTTCATAAGGGTTCACATAATACGTTAAAGTATTTTTAAGAATGTGCAAGATACCTTTATGTATTTTAGTCTGTACTATCCTAAAATGATAAATGTCAGATGTTAAGGAAGTGGAATGTCAATGTATCGTATTTCAGAATATAAACTCTGGAAGGAAACAGAGTCAACATATGCTATATTAAAATTCAAAGTTTGGGAGAAGATTTGTAGCTCGGGTGCTCGTTGTTGTGGTTCTGTTCGCCGAGCTGGTAATTTGTCTTGCAAACGTTTCGTCCCCTGTCTAGGTGACATCCTCAGTGTTTGGGAGCCTCCTGTGAAGTGCTTCTGTGCTGTTTCCTCCGGCATTTATAGTGGCCTGTCTCTGCCGCTTCCGGTTGTCAGTTCGAGCTGTCCGCTGTAGTGGCCAGTATATTGGGTCCAGGTCGATGTGTTTGTTGATAGAGTCTGTGGATGAGTGCCATGCCTCTAGGAATTCCCTGGCTGTTCTCTGTTTGGCTTGCCCTATAATGGTAGTGTTGTCCCAGTCGAATTCATGTTGCTTGTTGTCTGTGTGTGTGGCTACTAAGGATAGCTGGTCGTGTCGTTCCGTGGCTAGTTGGTGTTCGTGTATACGGATCGTTAGCTGTCTTCCTGTTTGTCCGATGTAGTGTTTTGTGCAGTCTTTGCATGGGATTTTGTACACTGCATTAGTCTTGCTCATGTTGGGTATCGGGTCCTTTGTTCTGGTGAGTTGTCGTCTGAGCTTGGCTGTTGGTTTGTGTGCTGTTATGAGTCCTAGTGGTCGCAGTAGTCTGGCTGTCAGTTCAGAAATGCTCCTGATGTATGGTAGTGTGGTTAGTCCTTTGGGTTGCAGCATGTCCTCGTTCCATTGTCTCTCCCTTAGGCATCTGTTGATGACCTGGACCTGGACCTGGACCCAATATACCGGCCACTACAGCGGACAGCTCGAACTGACAACCGGAAGCGGCAGAGACAGGCCACTATAAATGCCGGAGGAAACAGCACAGAGGCGCTTCACAGGAGGCTCCCAAGCACTGAGGATGTCACCTAGACAGGGGACGAAACATTTGCAAGACAAATTCCCAGCTCGGCGAACAGAACCACAACAGCTATATTAAAATGCTGCAAAGGACATGCAAAATTGGTGACCATTAAGCAACACACAGCCCTAAGCTGTCAAAATCAGCTTAATATTAAAAGGACCGTGTTTATAAATATTGGTTTATAATGTCAGTAATGCAGGACCGGGGGGGGGGGGGGGGGGGGGTCAGGGGGGGGGATGATACATATGCATGAGCGTCAGAGTGCAGTATCATATCGTATTGGACAATCAGGGAAAGAATAGCTAAATCAGTGTTGAAGTTCAGTTGATGGATCTTTCAAATTAGGAGTATTTGATCATAAAATAGCAGGATATTTAAAAGGTGTGAATTTCTTGAGTTTTGATCAAAGACTCCACGGTTCACAGGAAAAATCAGTTAAATTGAATTTAAAAGATTGGATATAGAGGGATAATGTCTCTGGATTGGAGTCTGTGTAACTGACAGTATCTGAAAATAGGCTTTGTTTGACTGTGTTTTAGAAGACTGTTCAAACAGTGTTCTATATTTAGATAGCTTGGTTTATTTGTTTCCTTCTTTTGTGTAATAAACTTCTGCTCTGTTGTTAAAACAAAACCTGCAGCTTCATGTGAGGCTATGCTTCAGCAAATGACCTTCACATTAACTAAAAAGAAAGTTATCCATCAGATTTGTCCAGTAGCACCCATCAGCTGCATCCATAACACGTCTAAATCCAGACATTAATTAATAAAGGCTCTTACTAACACCTTAATAATGCTTTATTTCTGATATGTAACTTGTGTATGCTGTTAAGTCAAAACGTATTCATTCAAAATCTCAACAATTTTCTTATGCTGTAGGAGAATTTCTGAGTTACTGTTAAGCAATTAAACACCAGCTTTTTTTATTTAGTTATAAAAGCTCTTCTAACTTATGTATCTATTTTTTCCTGCTACTTCATTCATTTTATTACATGTATTTCATACATTAGAAAAAAGAACTTTTCATTTTATTCTTGACTAGGTTACTCCCTAGCCTTCCTTACAAAAGTCAAATTTATGGGTTGCCCATTCCAGGTTTCTAACACTTTCCTAATCCTCAGGCTCACAACTGTTCTTCACAGCATAAGATTTTATCATTTTCAAATAACTAACTTGCTACAATTTTGTTTTACAGCATATTTTTATTGGAAATGTTGAACCATTGCATTTCCCTCATCCCACTTTTAGTTAAAAGCCAGGCCATATTTCAAGTTGTAAAATTCATCAGTTTGCTGATCCCAGCTCAGCTCCAGTGGAGCTTATCCCAATAAAGCAGCTGTCTTTCCCCAGAACCAGTGCTCTATGAACCAAAATCCCTTCTTCCCATTCCACTCTGAGCTGTGTGGTTGATTCTCTAATCTGCTTGACTCTATCACAATTTGCATATGTTTTATAACTAGGAAAAGCTAAATAGATCAGTTGTTTCTTTTCCCAGCTGCCAGTTTTGGTTGTTGACATGCTCAATAAACACAATAGAAAATCTTTTAATGGCATACAATAGATTTACTGAGGGAGAAACATGTTTATATTGTGCCACTAGCTCAGTTCCCAGGGGCAAGAAGCACAGTAGACAGTTACCTACATTATCCAACCATGCACCGTTTAAAAAAAGTGCTGGGTAAGAAAGGACCAACTAGTCTGTGCTAGAGTTGTGCTGGTTTAATGCTACATGATTAAGATATTCTCTACCTACCCAAGCATTTGTGCTGGGTCTACTGTTCTTCATCATTTATTTAAACGAATTGAATGAGAATATAAGAAGCATGGTTAGTAAGTTTGCAGGTGACACCAAAACTGGTGGTATAGTAAGGTTATCTAAGAGTACAACAGGACCTTGATCAACTGGGCCTGTGGGTTGAGGAATGGCAAATGGGGTAAATTTTCGATAAATGCAAGGTCTTGCATTTTTTGAAACAAACCAGGGCAGAATTTGGACTTAATAGTGGGGCCTCAGTCAGTGTTGTTGAACAGAGAGATATGGGGGTACAGGTACATAGTTCTTTGAAAGTGGCATCACAGAGTGGTGAAGGTGGTACACTTGCCTTCATCAGTCAGAGCACTGAGTACAGGAGTTGGGACATCATGTTACGGATGTACAAAACATTGGTAAGACCACATTTGGAGTGCTGCATACAATTCTAACCACTCTGCTTTAAGAAGGATGTTATTAAACTGGATAGGGTGCAAGAAAGCTTTACAAGGATGTTACTGAGACTGGAGGGTTTTTGATATGAGGAGAGGCTGAATAGGCTTGAACTTTTTTCCCCCCTGTAGCATAGGAGGCTAAAGGGGCTCCTTTTTTAAATTTAAAAAATCATGAGGGCCATAGATTAAATGAACAGCCAATGTCTTTCCCCAGGGTGGGGGAGTCCAAAACTAGAGGGCATAAGTTTAAGGTGAGAGGGGAAAATTTAAAAGGGACCTGAGGGGCAACGTTTTCCACAGGAGATAGTGCATGTATGGAATGAGCTGTCAGAGGAAGTGGCAGAGGCAAATACAATTACAACATTGAAAAAAGCATTTGGACAGGGACATGGATAGGAAAGGTTTAGACGGATATAGGCCAAATGCAGGCAAATGGGACTAGTTCAGTTTAGGAAATCTGGTTGACATGGATGTGTTGAGCCCAAAGGATCTTTTTCTGTGCTGTATAACTCCATGATTCAGTAATCTACTGGGAAAGCTCAGGAAAAACATTAACCAATGGCAAAAATTATGATAAACTCTCCAACCCCCCCCCCCCACCACCTCAATCCTGATCCCTGCCCTAAATCGTGCTGTTGTTGTTGCTGTTGTTCTCGTACAACTATGCATTTCAGTTCACATTGTTTTTAAGGTCACTTCGGCCTGTTCACAGTAAACAGAACACATACTTAGGATGTATTGGAACGCAGCCACTGTAATCTTGTGAGGCAAGAGATTTTGATAGTCCAATATCTGTGGAAACACAGAAACCTGATAACGAAGGTTCATTCCTGGGAAGCTTTCCCCGTAGTTTAATTAGCCTGCTTAAATTTTCTTCAAAATAAACACAACAACATCAATTGGAACTGGTCACATACCTTTTTTTTTCCCCCCTCTCGCCAAGTATTATAAGAAACCACCACGTCAATTAAGTACCACCACACAGTTGACCAAAGCTATCTACTAATTTGTGATTTATCAGTAGAAGTGATAGTGAGGTGAATTGCTGCTCACCAGTTTCTCCTGCTCTGATTTACAACGTCCTACTGTAGTACAAGGACTATGTAAAAACTGGATTCAAATCAAGTAATCCAGCTCCAGTATTTTAGGAGAGTCCAACAACAGAGTCGGTGACATTTTTCAACTATAATTTTAAACTTTCAAATAAATGTGATCCACATGATGATATCATTACCCACATTTGACAAAGTGACAAGTTATTCTTCCATTACGTGAAAGGAGTCTGAACAAATGACATAGCAAAAACCAAAATACTGCAGATGCTGGGGATCTGAAATATCAACACAGTGCTAGAAGTAAATGCCAGGTCAGTTAAGCAGTTATGGAAATAATTAGTGTGCCTGCATTTTAGGTTCACACACAGTGAGAACCGAGTGTTGTGGGCACTGTTCTTTCTACTAAGCTCAATATCTGGTCCTGCTAGAAAAATGTTACATAGTTGTTGTAGCTTTTTTCTTCATAGATGCTCCATACAAGGGGGGAAATTAATAACAACACCGTTTAAACATAGAATATAACATTCCTGGTTTTCAGAACACGACAAATTTCAGTAGTTCACCAAGTAATGAATTACAGACCTTCAAGTGTATGGCATAACAATAAACTGATTAAATGTTGCATTTTGGAACAACTTACTATCACATACAGTGGAGGTCATTTGCATTTGTTGCTATTATATATTTTATTTCTAAAATGTTTTGCAAAGCCATAATGTAATCCAGCTTTTATTTGTAGCAGTATCAGTGAAAAATATTCTCTCTTTGTGGCATGCACTCAAAGACACAATGTCTCTGGAATACATTGAGTTTGTACCAAATTTTTGCTACTATTGCCTTGTGCAACATAGCTGGATGAGGGGGGATGTAATTGAAACTTACAGCATACTAAGTGGTTTGGACAGAGAGGACTTTGGAAAGATGTTTCCATTGGCAGGAGAGATTAGGACCAGAGTGTGTGGCCTTAGAGTAAAAGGAAGACCCTTTAGAATGGAGTTAAGGAGAAACTTCTTCAGCCAAAGGGTGGCGAATCTGCAAAATTCGTTGCCAGAAAAGGCTGTGAAGGCCGGGTCTTTGTGTATGATTAAGATAGTGATAGATTCTCGACTATCAAGGAGATCAGAGGTTACGGACAGAAAGCAGAAGAACGGGGTTCAGAAACTCATCAGCCACGATTGAATGGCAGAGCAGACTCGATGGGCCAAATGGCCTAATTTCTGCTCCCATGTCTTATGGTTAGTACCTGGAACATGTTGCCAGGGGAGGTGGTAGAAGCAGATACGTGAGCTACAATTAAGAGGCATTTAGACAGATACATGAACAGGCAAGGGATAGAGGGATACAGGCCATGTGCAGGCAGATAGGTTTCATTTAGAATAGCATCGTGATCAGCACATACATGAAGGGCTGAAAGGTCTGTTCCAGTGCTGCGCTAAATAGCGTATACTTCTCTATTTTGATGTAAAGCAGCCATCAAGCAAGGTTATAAGTGCTCAGACTGAAGTCCTCGGAATAAATTACATGCAAAATTATTTTAATTACACACTCTGATTATCATAAAATGTGAGCTCATTATTTTCAGACTCATCTTAGGAGGAATATTCTGCTGTTAGTCATACACATAAATATGTGTTATCCTTCACTAACCAAGAGTTGATAGTTCCTACAATTCATTGTCTTGCTGTACCACAATCATCTCAAGTAAAATATTTTGAAGTTAATTCAGATTTTACTCAAAACACAAACAGAAAATCCTGGAAAACCCAAGTGTGACAGCACATGTACAGGGGCAAATAGAATTAACATCAGGAAAATTAATTTTCAATGGAAGATCTCATTTGGATCAATTTTTCAGCCCTAATTCCAGTCATAGACTCAAACAGCACGGGAACAAGCCCTTTAGTCCACATGTTCCCAACTAAACTAGTCACACTTGCCTGCATTTGGCCCATATCCCTTCAAACTTTTCCAATTCATGTACTTATCCAAATGTTTTTTCAACATTGTAACTGTAGCCGCATCCACCACTTCCTCTGGCAGTTCATTCCAAACACTAACCACTCTGTGTAAAATAAAAGTTGCACCTTATACCCTTTATAAAAACTTTCTCCTTTCACCTTAAAGATATGCCTCCTTGTCTTGACATCCCCCAGCCTATCCAGCCTTTTGTTTTATAACTTAACCCCTCCATTCCTGGCAACATTTGAACCCTCTTTAAATTAATAATGTTTCCAGAACTGCACATAGTACTCACCAATATCCTGCATTCGACGATTTGAGCAATCAAGGCAAGCATGCTAAATTCCTTCTTAACCACCCTATCTATCTGTGATGCAAATTTCAAAGAATTATGGACCTGAACAACTAGGTCTCTGTTTTACAACACCACCCATGGCCCAACCATTAATTATATAAGTCCTGTCCTTGTTTGTTTTGTCAAAATGTAATACTTCACATTTATCCAAATTAAACTCCATCTGCCACTCCTTAGTCCATTGACACAATTGATCAAGATCCCTTTGTAATCTTTAATAAACTTCTTCATTGTCCACTGATGATACCAACAATTTTGATGTCATCTGCAAATTGACTAACCACGTCTCCTAAATTCTCACCCAAATCATTTATATAAATGACAAACAAAAGTGACCCAGTACTGATCCCTGTGGAACACTGCTGGTTACAGTCATATTGCAAAAAAGTATCTCTAACCCCAGAAAGCATTTAACAGGAAAAGACCATCAGAGATAGATATCGATTCTGGAGAGGATGAGTGGTGCTTGTGAATTAGATTCACAGGTTGATAACTTTTCAGAGATGGAGAAGCGGTACTGACAACTGATTGTGGTGGACGTTAATGGGATGGGTATAGTTTAACAAAAACAGTAAATGCAGGAAATACTCAACTGATCACACAACACCTACTTGTTACCTTCTGTCTTTCAACTATGCTTGTTCGTGACTATGTATTCACTGACATATTCACTAATCTATTAAATGGTAGCTTACCCATTGCCTTGTGAAAGTCCAGATAACTCACGTCTACAGCATTGCCCTGCTTAGTCTCATTGAATCATAAATTTAATGAGATTGGTCAAGCAATACTTCCCCTTTTGAAATCTATCCAAAATATTAATGATTATATCGTGGTTTCTACAGGATAACAGTTGCTCTCATCAGTAACAAAAGAGCAACAGCAGCTTTAAATATTTTATTTATGAAGGATGATTCCTAATATTAGCAACAGGAAAACAGTGAAATATGGAAAAGTGTGTTTGCAAACTTTTAGAAGAACAGGAACACAAAATTGTTTTGTATAGCACTTTAAAGGTAGTAAGAGCATCCATGGTTACTGATCTGCTCAGTCATACTGGTCACCTCCACCTTGATATCCTTGTCCAGAGGAAAACCCTTACTCTCTCTCCCGAGCATGACTTGCTTAACCTCAAGGGATAAAAAACATGTACACTTATGAGAGACAACTGATTTAGCATCAGAACACTAATCATCAGAGCTGGCTGGAATACATACAGCACCACCATGTTTTTCCTTCACTGTTAAAACGGCACCTATTCCAGGATGATCCTGGAATGCAGAGGTAATATCCAGCCTCTCTACCCCACATCTCCTTCAATAACTAAATGTCTGCCATTTAGCCCCTCAAGTTCATTAAAACCATGACTGATCTGTGACTTAACGTCATATGCCATCTTAATTCTCATATCCTTGAAACTCATTAACAAAAATCTATTAATTTCAGAATTAAAGTGAACTGATCTAGCATCAACTGCTGCTTGAAGAGTGTTCCAAACTTCTACGACCCTTCACATGAAATTGTTTCCTAATTTCATTCCTCAAAGTCTAGCCGTAGACAAGGCAACATTCCCTCATCAAAGGTTCCCAAACCACTGGAAGAAATTTCTTTCTTTCTAACTTATCTCTACTCCTTAACATCTTGCAAATCAGTCCTTTAGCTTTTAATTTCCTGAGAATGCAACTTCAGATTTTATTCTGTAACAAACTTTTTTGCAGTTTAACCCTTGAATTCTGGTGTCGCTCTGATAATGTATCCTGGGTTTATGAAAAGTAGTGTAGAAAACAAGAGCCAGGAGGCGATGCTGAATTTGTATAAGAAACTGGTTAGAACTCAGCTTGGGAACGAGGGCACCATGTTTAGCAAGGACATGAACACATTGAATATGTACAGAAGAGATTTAGAAGGGCGGGAGAATTGTATACTCTTCTGGAATCTACAGTACAGGAAGGATTAGATTAGATTACTTACAGTGTGGAAACAGGCCCTTCGGCCCAACAAGTCCACACCGCCCCGCCGAAGCGCAACCCACCCATACCCCTACATCGACCCCTTACCTAACACTACGGGCAATTTAGCATGGCCAAATCACCGATGTGAATGCGTTGGATTGAGTGCTGAAAAGATTTATAAGAATGATTCCAGGGATGAGAAACTTCAGTTATGTGGATAGATTGCAGAGGTTGAAGCGGTTTTCGTCAGGGAGGAGACAAGACAATGCAAGACAAGTCAGAAGTTTTCAAAATCATGAGTGGGCTATGCAGAATACATGGGGAGAAACAGGACAAGATGGCACAGATATAAAGTGATTTGCAAAAGAATCAAATGCAAGGCAGGGGATGGGTGGGGGGGGGTGCGGCAGGGGAGGAAAACACACCTTTGGTTCAGGTCTGGGGTGCAATGTTTGAAGGTGCGGTGTCGGCAGGCTCATTTAAATTATTCAAGAGGGTGTTTGATTGTTGCATGACTGTTTAACCAGAGATCACAAACAAGGATAAGGGGAAAAGAGAATGGCAAGAAACCAGATAAAATGGGCCAAATCACCTTTTTCTGTGTGATAACACTTCTGTCTATATTGCACTGCTTCTAAGATCTAGAAATCCTTACTAAAGTATATAGCCCAGTACCGAACACATTACTCCAGGTGTAATCTAACCAGGGCTTTATGAAGCAGTTTATTGAGCTTTACAGATTAATGTGGCTCTGCTGGTTTCTCTACTTCTCCAGATACAAATGCCAATATTCCATTAGCATTTTTCATTCGCTTTCTGTCTATCTATCTATGATATTTAAGTAATCTACACACATGGAACCAAAGCCTGTTTTGACTGCCATTTTTTCTGGATTTTCACTACATAAAAAGTATTCAATTCTATAATCAGTTCTGTCAATTTCTTACTTTGTTAATATCTTTAATTTAGAGTCAATATAGCATGGAAACAGACACTTCGGTCCAACCAGTCCATGTTGACCATAATTCCAAACCAGACCAGTTCCACCTGCCTGCACCTGGCCCTTATCCCTCCAAACCTTTCCTACTCATGTACTTATCCAAATGTATTTTAAATGTTAAAATTGTATCCACATCCAAAGCTTCCACAGGAAGTTCATTCCACACAGGAACCATCCTCTGTGTAAAAGATATGCTCCTCATTTCCTTTTTAAACCTCCCTCCTCTTACCTTAAAAACGTGCCCAGTCTTGAAATCCCCCATCCTAGGGAAAAGACAACTACCTTTAACTCTTTCTGTACCTCCCATTATTTTATAAATTTCTATCTTCTTCACCTCTCAACCTCCTACATTCCAGTGAAAAAAGTCCCAGCCTTCCTTTATAACTCAAACCTTCTATACCTGGCAACATCCTGGTAAATCTCTTCTGAGCTCTTTCTTGCATAATAATGTCCTTCTGATAACTCAGTGACCAGAACGAGACACAGTATTTCAGAAGAGGCCTCCCCAATGTCCTGTACAACCTTAACATGACTTCCCAATTCCTATGCTCAAAGGACGGCACGGTGGCATAGTGGTTAGCACTGCTGCCTCACAGCGCCAGACAGCCAGGTTTATTTCCTGCCTCAGGCGACTGACTGTGTGGAGTTTGCACATTCTCCCTGTGTCTGCGTGGGTTTCCTCCGGGTGCTTCGGTTTCCTGCCATAGTCCAAAAATGTGCAGGTTAGGTGAATTGGCCATGCTCAAATGCCCGCAGTGTTAGGGGCAGGGGTGAATGTAGGGGAATGGGTCTGGGTGGGTTAAGTGTCAATTTTGATTTTTACCAAGCTAAGACCAAGAAAGGAACCAGCGATTAACTGCCACCTATTCTCTTAGGTTAGAACAGGTGCAGTGTTCTTTGCAGACAAAGAACAAGACACAATGTGCCAAAACATGAGGCTTCGGCGGGTCTGTGTGGACTTGTTGGGCCGAAGGGCCTGTTTCCACACTGTAATTCATCTAATCCGACTGAGCAATGAAGGCAAACGTGCCAAACGCCTTTTTAACCACCCTGTCTATATGTGACGCAAACTTCAAAGAATTATATACCTCCGTCCCGAGTGTTCTACAACAATATGCAAGGCCTAATGATCAATTATATAGACCCTACCCTTGTTAGTTGTACCAAACGCAATACATTGCTTTTATTCAGATTGAACTCCAACTTCCATTTTCTAGCCCAATGATCCATTTGGTCAAGATGCCTTGAAAATAAAACATATGAATTTCATGTGTGATTTTGGAATACTTAATTAAATATATCAATTTAGGGTTCATGTGACCCACTCCAAATTCTGCTCGACAATAAGTCTGCATGGCTTGGTTGCTGTATTGAGACAATTTGGCCCAGACTGATTTACTGAGGAGGAGATGCAAGATGTTCATCCTGTAAATAGTTGTCTGATAATGGATAGACAGCTTAGGCTCTAATTTTTACAGGGAGGTGACAGCAATGTTAAGCTTTATAAATGCTTATACATTAAACTATTTAAGTACAAGATTTAATACACTTGACGGTGTAAAGCGGAGTTAATTAGGACATGCACCTGCATACAAAGTGCCTGTGATTTATACTGTCACAGAGATAGCTTTTGAGAGGTTAGTTTGCAAATTGAAACATAAAAAAAGAGTTAAGGTATCCCTGAAACTCAGAAACAAAGGCTTCTACAAGAATGAGACAGAGAATAGAGGACCCAGCAGGCATCTGAGGAGATTACACAGAATGCAAATAGATCTCCCATGTGAATTAAAGAGACTGGATTTGTAAAATCTTCAGCAAAGTTGGAAGATTCCATCATCATTGACTAGAAGCAGAAATCTCCAGGTCAATCCACATCACAAAAGCCAACTTGGGAATTAATCATTACCTGGCGAGAAAAGGTAAACAGAAGCAAGCGCCAGGAGAAACAAATCATTTTGTATAGGTTCCTGAAAAATCAAGAAATTAATGAAGACTAAGGAAACTCTGTAAAATGTAACTATAAGGTGGGATTTTCTGATGTTAAATGCTTTCATTCATTGGTTTTAAAAAAATCTTGAAACCCGAAATCCTATTGTACAGAAATATCAAATTTCTCTTTTAAAGTCGTCAGCCTTATGGGGACTGTAACAACAACGCTGCCTTTTGTTTTGTTCTCAGCAGATTTGACTGTGTGGGTTCTTGATCTCATCAACTACACCAATTTTTAAAAAGTCATTAGTTGAGGCCTCAACACAATGCCATGTGCTACTAGTGACCTCCTGCCAATAAGGAAACTTGCCTCCTGTTTTACTCTGGCAGAGTGGCAAGATGTTTCGACTTTGAATCAGGTCAATATAGATTTTTTTCAAATGGTTATTTGGTACTGTACTACACAAATTTGAGTATTGCTGAAAAATGCCACAGTTTGTAAAAATTTTCATCTCACACTTATTCGGACAATTTGCAAGAATATAGATTTAAAGGGGGAGAGCAGTTATATTGTAGAAGAGGAAAGTGTTGATTGTTTGGCAAGTGGACTTTACCTGGTGGAGGCATTACCATGGAGAATATTCCAGTTAATGATGATTGATAGTTAAGTGTCAATTTTGATTTTAAACCAGAGTTTGACTGCTTTACCAAGCTAAGACCAAGAAAGGAACCAGCGATTAACTGCCACCTATTCTTAGGTTAGAACAGGTGCAGTGTGTATACTTGCAGACAAAGAACAAGACACAATGTGCCAAAACATGAGGCTTCCAATGTGCACAATTGTACCACATTGCGAGCCTGAATGACAATGTTAAATTGGCTTTAAGTACAATTGTTTGCATGTAGGATTATCCATCAATTGCTGTCCAATTGCAGAATTATATCAGATGTAGGACACTGTGTTGTGACCTTTGCAAACACAGGTTAGCAAGGCACACGAGAACCCAAGGTGGTGATGTTAGTAAAATAGCATGTATAGAGAACTGGGTAACAAATAGAAACAGAGTTGGATTATTGGGGACTTTTTCAGGATAGTATCGTACAACTACTGGAGCACCACAGGAATTTGTGTTGGGACCGCAATGGTTTACAATTTATCTCTTGGATGATGGAAGAGAATGCACCGTAACTAAATATACAAAAATAAGTAGGAAGACAAGTGGCAAGGATCACATATAGATGATACAGAAGCAAAGAAAAACAGGTTATGTGAGCAGACAGAAAAATAGGCAAACATAGTATCATATGGGGAAATTTAGGGCTATGTATTTTCACAAGAACAACAGATCAGCTGATTATTATTTAAATGGGGTAAGATTTCAGGATGTTCAACTCAGAGGAATTCAGAAGCCCTTGTGCATGAATCACAAAAAGGCAGCACATAAGTTTACTGAATATTTGGGAAAGCAAATAGAATGTTGATCTTTATTTTGAAGGAACGGAGCATGAAAATATGTAGATTTTGCTAACATTACGTGAGGCGCCAGTCATACCACAGCTAAAGATAATACTGGATCCAACAAGAGTCATACAAATTGGTCAAATAACAAAACAACAGACCAGAGAAGTGGATACAGTTTAGAATTCAAAAGGAGAACAAAGGGAATGATTAAGAATGGGAAAATAGAGTACGACAATAGACTTGCAGGGAATATTAACACTGACAGTAAAAGCTTCTACCAATGTATGAAGAGAAAAGGATTGGTGAAGTCAAATGTTGATCCCTTACAGTCAGAGATGTTTATGAGGAGTTTATAATGAGAAGTGTGTACAGTTCTGGTCCCCATATTTCGTGAAGGATGTGAAGCATTGGAAAAGGTGCAGAGGAGATTTACCAGGATGTTGCCTGGTCTGGAGGGAAAGTCTTATGAAGAAAGGCTGAGACACTTGGGTCTGTTCTCACTGGAAAGAAGGCAGCTAGAAGGGGATTTGATAGAGACATACAAGATGACCAGAGGATTAGACAGGGTAGAGAGTGAAAGTCTTTTTCCTAGGATGATGATGTCAGCTCGTACGAGGGGGCATAACTACAAATTGAGGGGCAATAGGTTTAAGACAGATGTCAGAGGCAGGATCTTTATGCAGAGAGTGGTAAGGGCGTGGAATGCCCTACCTGCTAATGTAGTCAACTCAGCCACATTAGGGAGATTTAAACAATCCTTAGATAAGCACATGGATGATTTTGGGATAGTGTAGGGGGACGAGCTGAGAATAGTTCACAGGTCGGCGCAACATCGAGGGCTGAAGGGCCTGTTCTGCGCTGTATTGTTCTATGTTCTAGAATAAAGAAACGAATGATCAACTAAGTACATACTTTGGTTTTGTGTTCACAAAGATGGACACAAACATACAGGCGTTTAGTTAGAGGGAGGAGTTGAAATAGATCAGCTTCAGTTGGGAATTGGTTTTGGGAAATTTGATGAGACTGAGGGCTGATAAATCCCCAGGGTTTGATAATCTATATCCCAGAGTTCTGAAGGAAATGGACCTAAATATAATGGATGCATTGGTGATCACCTTCAAAGATTTGAAAGACTCTGGAACAGTTCCTAAGATTGGAGAGTAACTAATGTTACCCCTCTATTTAAAAAGGGAGTTACAGAAAAAACTGGAAATTATAAACCAACCAATCAGCCTGATGTTGATAGCGGGAAAAATTATTTAATAGCAGAGCACTTTGAAAACAGTGGTAGGATCACACACGGCTGGCAGCTTGGATTTATGAAAGGAAATCATGTAGGGCAAATCAATTGGAATTCTTCAAGAATAACTAGTACAGTTGTTCAGGGGAGCCAGTAAATATGGTTTATTTAGACTTTGGTTTTCAACAAAAGACCCACATAAAAGAGATTAGTGTGTAAAATTATAGTGTATTGTGGGGGTAGTGAATTGAAGATGGATAGAAAACTGGTTGGCAGACAGGAAACACACATTGAGAACAAACTGACTTTTTCCAAATGACAGCAGTGACTAGTGGGATACTGCAGGATTCAGCACTAGGACCCCAGCTATTCACAATATAGATCAGTAATTGAGAGGAGGGAACTAAATGTAATATCACCATATTTGCAGATGACACAAAGCTGGTTGGGAAGGAGAGTTTTGAATTGGATGCAGAGATGCTTCAGTGTCATTTGGACAAGCTGAGTGAGTGGGTAAATGCAATATATGAGAGATGCAGTAAATGAGAGTTTATTCACTTTGGTAGCAAGAACAGTAAGGCAGATTATCTGTATGGCTATAAATTAAGATGGGAGAATGTGTGAAAGGAGTTGGGTGTCTTCATGTACCATTTACTGAAGGTAAGCATGCTGGTGCAACAGGTGGTAAAGGCATCAAATGGCATGTTGCCTCCATAGTGAGAGGTTTTGAGTACAGGAACAGGAATGTTTTGTTGTAATTATATAGGGTCTTGGTGAGACCCCATCTTGAATGTGTGTGCAGTTTTGGTCTCCTTATTCTAGGAGGGATGCTTTGCTTTAGGGAAAATGCAGCAAAGGTTTACCAGATGGATTCCTTGGATGGTGGGACTGACTTTGAAGAGAGGTTGAATCACTTCAGACTACAGTCACTGGAGTTCAGAAGAACAAGGGATTATCTCATAGAAACTTATAAAATTCTAACAGGACTAGACAGAATAGATGCAGGGTATGCCGGATGGTGAGGAAGTCCATGATCAAGATCAGAATCTAGAGGGTATGGGCATACCATTCAGGACTGAGGTGAAGGGAAATCGCTTCACACAGAGAATGGCAAGTCTGTGGAATTTGCGACCACAGAATGTAACTGAGGTCAAAACATTTATATGATGTTTTGGGAACATATCGAGTCACTTCACCAGGTCATGAAAATAAAATGTAAAGCAATGAATCTCAAATGATTGCAATAATTACCCGAGAATCTGAATCTTGGACTGAAGGAACCCACTCTAAAACAATAACAGATTTGAAACTAAAAAAAACACAAAATCAGATTACCTCCTCATAATCACTTCATCGAGAGGTTGTAAAAATGTTGATAAAGCATTTTTTAAAATCAGACATACATTTCTGAAATGTAATTTGCCTTTTTCCTCACAGTAATTTCACTCAAGGTCTGTCGATCACTAGGCAGAAACATACTTACAGCCAGACAATAGGACTTCTATGACGTGAACAAATACATTCAGCAAATATTTATCTTGTTACCTTCAATTATTCTGTTGCTAAAGAATTGTCATTTGTCTGCCTTTAGCTTTTACAGGAATGTTATTGATTTTGGTACAACAGCAAATCTACTGAATGCAAAGGATGATCCATTTCAACTTGTCTTTGTAAACATAAAAGAAGTAGATATCTAACTGGTCAGAAAAACTGTAAGTGAAAATTCCATGGAAACGGACCAATATTTGCTAAAGAGCTGAATTTTATTGAAAGAGCCCTTTACTTTGGCTGTTAGAAGAGTACTTTAATCTAAAAGGATGAATTGACACAAAACAAGTATTGATTTGCATTTATACACTGCCTTTCACAACCACAGGATATGCCAAAGCAAGTGAGCATTTCTGAAGCCACATTAAATTGGATTCCCTACAGTACAGAAACAGGCCCTTCAGCCCAACAAGTCCACACTGACCTTCGAAAGAGTAACCCACCCAGACCAATTCCCCTACATTTACCCCTGACTAATGTACCTAACACTACGGGCAATTTAGCATTGCCAATTCATCTGACCTGCAGATTGTGGGAGGAAACTGGAACACCCAGAGGAAACTCACACAGGCACTGGGAGAATGTACAAACTCCACATAGACAGTCACCTAAGGTGGGAATCAAACCCAGGTCCCTGGCACTGTGAGGCAGCAGTGCTAACCACTGAGCCACCATGCCACCCATCTGCTGCAACCTTCAGCAATCAGTTTGTGCAGGATTCTAGAAACAGCAATGAAAAGAAAAATGACATGGCCTTTTGTTTTAGGTGTTGGTTGAGCAATAAAAATTCACAAGTACAAAGGGGTAAGCTCCACTGCTTTTCTTCAAATAGTGACAAGGGAATATTTACATCCATTATGATGGTAATATTTGACAAATCACATCTCAGAATTAAACCTGGCTTGATAGATCATTTTTAAACTTTTGCAGTTGGTTAACACAGTGGTGCATCAACAAAACATATTCACTCAAGGCCACAGACTTTTTCAAAATTTGCATGCAATAATAGGTTTATTAGACAAAGCAAGTGAAGAAAAAAAAAGCTAGGTTCATGAAACAGTTCAAATATCTGAATGCAAACAGCAAAACAATGTTTCGACCTGTTCCCCTACACTATCACTTTAAAAATAGATGATTCCAGACAAAGTTTACTCCAATCTCAAATCTAAGTTTTTAAACTTAACCAACTCTTCGCAGTTTGCTTTCTTTGCAATGCAGAGACAATTTTACTGTTTCTTTCAGAGTCCACTGGCATGAACCTTTCATAATTCCAGTGGCCTGAATTTAAACAACTGTTCCATTGAGGTGAGTGGTTTCCCTGAGCTAAACACTCTATTATCCTGCCAGAAGAAATGAAACTGAACAGTTGATTCTTCGGATTTAGATCCTGACCTTCTGCTTTGAAGTCAAAGCTAAACTAATGGCCTTCATGTGTTTATTCATCATAAATACAACAGTATAAACATTTAATTCATTAACCCTGCAGGCATATGACTGGAGTCACATGTTTTCTTGGTATTAATGGATGTTGGTCAATGTTTGAAATAACTTGCTTTTTTTTAAGCTAAATCATCACAGGACTAACCAAACTCTAGCTGGCTATACTTGTAAAAAAATTCCAAATTCTTAAGATATTAATGCTATAAATTTATCATCCCATCCAACAGGTTCAATGTGACAGAAGGTGTCAGCAACACTGCTATTACGCAGCACTGCCTCAGCAATAGCCTACACACTGACATCCAGCTGGGTTCTAGCAGAGCCACTTAGCTCCTAAACTCATTACTGCTTTGGTTCAAACACAAAGAACTGATTCCAGAGATGAGATGAGAGTGACTGCCCTCGACATCAAGGCTACATTTGACCATGTGTGGCATCAAGGAGCCCAAACATGTGGCGTCAATTAGAGGAAAACTCACCAGTGTTTGGAATCATACTTGGCGATAACATGACAATTATGGTTCTTGGAGGTCAGTCATCTCAGCTCTTGGACATCTCTGCATCTCTCCTCAGATACTGAAACAGTCCATGTCCAAATATAGCAATACCTGGACAATTTCCAGACTTTGGCTGATACATGGCAAGTAACATTTAGAATCTTACCAGGTTACCATCACTGAATATTCCACTAACATTTTCGGAGTTACCATCAACCAGAAATTCAACTGGACTACCTATATGAATACAGTGGCTACAACAGCACATCAGAGGCTAGTAAAACTGCAGGGAGTAATTCACCCTCTGACTTCCAAAGCCTGTCCAGCATCTACAAAGGTACAAGTCGGAATGTGATGGAATACTTCCCACTTGCTTGCATGGCTACAGTTCCAACAATATTTAAGAACTTTGACAGCATCCTAGACAAAGCAGCCCGTATATTGGCACCACATTCACAAACATCCACTCCTTATACCACTGACACTCTAGAGTAGACGTGCTGTAGAAATTCATCAAAGTTCCTTAGATAGCACCTTCTAAACCCATGACCGCTTCTATCTAGAGACACAAGGATAGTAGACACATGGGAACACCACCACCCTCCAAACCATTCCTGACTTGGAAATATCTCACTATTCCTTCAGTGTCATTGGGTCAAAATCCCGCAATTCCCTTACAAATGACATTGAGGTTTTACCTACAGCACACAGACTGCAGCGGCTCAAGAAGGCAGCTTATCACCACCTTCTCAAATGGTTAACAAATATGGGCTCACCCAATGTTGTCCACGTCCATGATCGAATAAAAAGTGGATGGTTTAGTTAAACAATTGCACCTTTTACAATTAACTCTGCCTGTAATACACAGAAGTATCAACTCAAAATTTATGCTCAAAAGACCTGCTATAAAACAAAGGATTGTATGATTCTAATCTTTAAGAGCAGAACTCCCACGTTGAAATGCAATAAAACCTCAGCAATACAGTTATCTCCCAATCTGTAACATGAAATATTTAAAAACTGAAGTACCACGAGAATGAACAGTTGCCTTCACATTTCTGTAGCTTACATTACAGAAAGACAAGCTTGCAAATGACTTTGTTTTGGTGGGAACCTTTCCTGGAATACACTGTTCTGTTGAATTTTTATAACTGCAACAACATATAGAAAGAGTCTACATTAGAGTGATGCTGGAAAAGCACAGCAGGTCAGGCAGCATCTGAGGAGCAGGAAAATCTGCGTTTCGGGCAAAATCCCTTCATCAGGAATAGAGGCAGGGTACCTGCAGAGTTTACCTAACATATAGAAAGCACCAGCAGGAGTCTTGACCTCCTTTGCCGATAAACCTCTAGTTTTGAGGATAAAGAGGACAACGTTAACAAGTCCAGCATACCTCCTTTTGCTGACAGCAGTCCACAAATTTGCAAATTAAGTTCTACCCAAGCATTCCACTAATCTGTCATAAATATTATTCGCTTAATTCCCAAATGCTGGGGAACTGCTGTAACACAGTCAATTAAAAAAAAATTCAAAAGCATGCATCTCCTACAATGTAATATATTGAAAACCAACTCCAATAATGGAAAAGGATAGCTGTCCATATCTGGGATAAATCTTGAACAAAGATCTTTCAAAGAACCAGAGATTTAGCAAAAAAGCACCAAGAAAGTTGTAAATTTAAGAATCTAGAAACAAAAGAAGCCTGTAGCTAGCAGGTCAGTTTTGAAATAAGGAGCTTTCCAGTACTGAATACTCTGCCCAATGATTAAATGAGGCTATACTCTTTCCATCTTACTAAGCACAACAGCAATGAATCATCATGGCTTCAGGCACTGCTTCATTAAATAAGAGGCAATTTCCTCAATGATTAAATGTTAAAAAAGGAATTTTCATAAATGTTTCCATAAACAAGTTTGTCGTTAGTGAGCCAAATTTCCTCCTTTCCCTGCAGATATAAAAATCTGAGGTAGAATGGCCACAATGAAGAGAAGGCAAGGTCCAGAGCAGTCTTCAGGCTTGGGCTTCATAGAATACTGTTCATTCCATAATAAGATTGAATGCCACAACTGATTATATTCGGTGATATATCAGGTTTTAATCTTACTGCAACATTATTGCAGACAATTCCATGAACTCTTCCGACAATTCAGTACCTCCCAAACTTAGAAATCCATCCCCTCCCACCCCCATCAACATCACCAACACATAGTTGGGAACATCGGTTCAAGGTTGCCAAGCTGCAAAATCATAGAATCCACACAGTGTAAAAGCAGGCTATCTGGCCCAACAAGTCCACACCGACCTTTCAGAGTAACCTACCCAGATCCACTCCCCAGCTATCCTACATTTACCCCGAACTAATGCACCTAACCTACACATCCCTGAACACTATGGGCAAATTAGCATGGAAAATTCACCTATGGATTCTAGGAGGAAACTGGAGCTCCTGGAGGAAACCCATGCAGACCCAGGGAGAATGTGCAAACTCCGCACAGACAGTTGCCAGAGGCTGGAATGAAACCCGGGTCCCTGGTGCTGTGAGGCAGCAGTGCTAACCACTGAGGAAAGAATGAAAGAACCTGATATTCCTGGGTGCCATATTTTCTCTACACATTAATTTTGTGGAAAAACACCCAGAAAGGGAATAAGACTGATAGAAAACACCAAAAATATTAAAATTTGGTCAGATATGCTATTGGCAAAGCGGGACAAACATAATCTGGCCAATTATTGGCAAAGATTTGGAAGATGTCACTGATAGTGACATCAAACTGCACTTACCCAGCAACAACTTAGTTCATAGACAGTCATTTTCAACTCTGTCAAGCACTCTCAGTGTCAGATAGCATGACAATCTTGGGCCACGCATTGATTAATAAAAGCTGAACTCCAGAGGTGTGATGGAAGCGATTGCCCTTCCATCAAATAAGCACGTGACCAAGTGTGGTAGCAAAGCACTATAGCAAAACTGGCTTAAAATTCTCCACTGATTACAGTCGTAATTAGCACAAAGAAAAATGGTTGAGAGTGTTGGTACAGTACATTGCTACAGGAGTTCCTCAAAAGCAACCATCTTCAGCTACTTTGTCAAAGACCTTCCCTCCAATGCGGGGTCAGAAGTGGGTGTCTGCTTGTAGTGTTCATTACTATCATAACTATTGAGATATTAAAACAATCTGTGCCCACACGAGATAATGTTTGGACAACATTCATGCTATGTTGATAAAGTAGAGATAACACAATTGTGTCGCACAATTACCTGGCAATAACAACCTCCTGTCAAGAGGATCTAACAATTTCCCTTTGACAATCAATAACATTACTGAATTCCCCCAGTTCCAATCCTAGACATTATCGTTGACTGTCCATAAACAGTGTGTTTACAATAACAGGTCAGAAGCAGAAACTTCTATAGTGAGGAACTGACCTCCTGATTTCCCAAAGCTTGTACAACGTCTACAATGAGACAAGTCAGGAATATAATGGAATATCATGCACTTGCCAAGATGAGTACAGCTCTACCAATTATCAAGATTCTCAACACCATTCTAGCCAAAGCATCACTACCTTAAATATTCCCTATTTCCACCACTGGTTCAGTTGCAGCACTCATGCTTACTATCTACAAAATGTATTACAGCAATTTGCCAAGAGTCCTTCAAAATGCATGGCCGCTATCACCTAGATGACAAGTGTAACGGATGAAAAGATTAGGTTACTTACCCTGGAGCAGAAGTCAAACCTAGAGACTCTCTGAGCAATAAGACTCCAGTATAGTTCACACTGTTTAAAACAGCACTTATCTTAAAATCTTCATTATTCAATAATGCCACCGAAAGAAACAATTAGAATTTTGTTGTGACACCAATCATCAATAACTTTAATTTATAATTAGATAAACTATATAATAAAAATCACAATTGTGATCCATTTGTATCATCTAATACTATTTCAATAAGAAGAGTAGACAAATTTATTAGTTCTTTAACACCACTAATTAACTAAGATACAAATTACTGGAAAGAAAAATTAACAATAGTAAGCCTTACTACACAAGAGGTTAAATTACCATTAAAAATAAGAGAAATGGTGAAATGCAATCAATGCTATCCACAGATTAGTGCCATAAAAATATTACTTCCATAAGTAATATTTGAGCAAGATAACTTCAGGATGATCAAGATATCTAATGATTCTTAGGACTAAATTTTCAGTTGACTCACAGGCTACACTGCAATTTATTAAATACTTTCTACTTTCAACCATTTGCTTTGTTCAACTTCACAGAAATCAGTTATTTTGAAAGCTGTGAACATTCAGCTCTTAATGAGCAAATTATAGCACTTGTGCTGGTTTTTGAAAACTACACAAATATTCTAAGAGGAGAGGAAGTTATTACCACCTGCTCAGGGTTATATTTAGACAGCACTCCATCCCCATGAAATTCCTCCAGTACATCTTTCAGTTTCTTTGTGGAATCTGGGGGAAAAAAAAGAGAAAATTTTGAAAAGGTGCAATTTATTTTTGTATTAAGCTTCAATTCTGAAATGCAGAGGCACTTCGTGTCTTGGCATTTCACCATTCACAGGAGAGGATTCATTCAATCACCTGCTACAGATTTAATACCATTTTGGCTGAGGTATTATTGGGGAAGTTCACTCTGAAAAAAAAAGACATATTTGGATAGCGTAGCTATATCACCTCTGTTCTAAACCAGGTAGTGTGGATCACTTGACCTTTCCACAATCTTTGATTCAGTTTCCAGTGGTTTCACTGAAACAAAGATTGGTCAGCACTCCGCTTGGCCAGGTTATCACCTAGGCAACAAAAGCTGAATATTGTGCTGTACAATCTGTACCATTGTGTTGACATTAGATGTCTTACACAGTGATGGAAATGCTATGATCCAGCATCACCTTATCCAGCATTCGACAATCTAAGAAACTGTAATGTTCAAGATCAACTGAATTCTGTACCGTATTAGATTCTAAACAATATGTTGTCATTTTAAAATTGTATCTGAATATATTGGCAATTACGCCAACTGAGATTAAGAGTAACATTGGCAATGGCAGTTGCAGAATAATATACAAGTAACACATGCTCTCCCTATTTAGCCTTGAAATTCATTGAACTACTGAAAACACAGTAAATTGAGGATTGTTATTACATTTGAAATGTAGTAGTTTCAGTGTACAGGAAGTAGGGCAGTGAAGTCAGGGATAGGTTCACAAGGTTTTGAAGGGGCACCAGCAATCAGGATATTGGTTTTAAATGTGTGTACTTCAATGCCAGGAGTATCCAAAATAATGTGGGTGAACTTGCAGCGTGGGTTGGTACCTGGGATTTCGATGTTGTGGTCATTTCAGAGACGTGGCTAGAGGAGGGACAGCAATGGTTGTTGCAGATTCTGGGATTTAGATGTTTTAGCAGGAACAGAGATGATGGTAAAAGAGGTGGGGGTGTGGCATTGTTAATTAAGGGTAGTATTACAGCAGCTTAGAAAATGTTTGGGTACTCATCCACTGAGGTAGTTTGGGGGCTGAGGTTAGAAACTGGAAAGGAGAGGTCAACCTGTTGGGAGCTTTCTATAGGCCTCCGAATTGTTCCAGGGATGTAGAAGTAAGGATAGCAAAGATGATACTCGATAGGAGAGAGATCAACAGGGTTGTTGTTATGGGGGACTTTAACATGCCCACTATTGACTGGGAATACTATACTTCAAGTAGTTTAGATGGGTCAGTTTTCGTTCCATGTGTGAAGTAGGGTTTTCTGACACAATATGTAGACAGGCCAACAAGGGATGATGCCATATTGCATTTGGCAGTGGGGAATTAACCCGGCCAGGTGTTAGATTTGGAAGTAGGTGAAACCTTTGGTGATGGTGACCATAATTCTTTTATGTTTACAATAGCAATGGGCAGGGATAGGTATATACCGCAGGGAAAGAGGTATAACTAAGGGAAAGGCAATTATGATGAGATTAGGCAAGAGTTAGGATGCATAGGATGGGGAAGGAAACTGCAGGGGATGAACACTCTTGAAATGGGGGGCTTATTCAAGGAACAGCTACTGTGGGCCCTTGATAAGTATATACCTATCAGGCAGAGAGGTAGTTGTTCAGAGAGGGAGCCATAGTTTACTAAAGAAGTTGAAGCTCTTGTCAAGAGGAAGAAGAAAGCTTATGTGAGGACGAGGCATGAAGGCTCGGGGGGGGGGGAGGGGGAGGGGGGGTGTTGAGAGTTATAAGTTAGCCAGAAAAAGATCTAAAGACCTAAGAAGAGCCAGGAGGGGACATGAGAAATTGTTGGCAGATAGGATTAAGGAAAACCTGAAGGCCTTCGATAGGCATATCAGGAATAAAAGAATGAAAGATTAGGGCTGAAAATGTGTTGCTGGAAAAGTGCAGGTCAGGCAGCATCCAAGGAACAGGAGAATCGACGTTTTGGGCATGAGCCCTTCTTCAGGAATGAGAAAAGTGTGTCCAGCAGGCTAAGATAAAAAGGTAGGGAGGAGGGACTTGGAGGAGGGGCGTTGGAAATATGATAGGTGGAAGGATGTTAAGGTGAGGGTGATAGGCCAGAGTGGGGTGGGGGCGGAGAGGTCAGGAAGAAGATTGCAGGCTAGGAAGGTGGTTCTGAGTTCAAGGGTTGGGACTGAGACAAGGTGGGGGGAGGGGAAATGAGGAAACTGGAGAAATCAGAGTTCATCCCTTGTGGTTGGAGGGTTCCTCGGCGGAAGATGAGGCACTCTTTCTCCATCTGTCGTGTTGCTATGGTCTGGCGATGGAGGAGTCCAACGACCTGCATGTCCTTGGTGGAGTGGGAGGGGGAGTTGAAGTATTGAGCCACAGGGCGGTTGGGTTGGTTGGTCCGGGTGTCCCAGAGGTGTTCTCTGAAACGTTCCGCGAATGGGGGCCTGTCTCCCCAATATAGAGGAGGCCACATCGGGTGCAGTGGATGCAGTAAATGATGTGTGTGGAGGTGCAGGTGAATTTGAGGCGGATATGGAAGGATCCCTTGGGGCCTTGGAGGGAAGTAAGGGGGGAGGTGTGGGCACAAGTTTTGCATTTCTTGCAGTTGCAGGGGAAGGTGCCGGGAGTGGAGATTGGGTTGGTGGGGGGTGTGGACCTGACGAGGGAGTCACGGAGGGAGTGGTCTTTTCAGAACCCTGATCGGGCAGGGGAGGGAAATATATTCCTGGTGGTGGGGTCCGTTTGAAGGTGGTGGAAATGATGACGGATGATACGATGTATATGGAGGTTGGTGGGGTGGTAGGTGAGGACCATTGGGTTTCTGTGCTGGTGGCGATTGGAGGGGCAGAGCTCAAGGGCAGAGGAGCGGGAAGTGGAGGAGATGCAGTGGAGAGCATCGTCGATCACGTCTGGGGGGAAATTGCGGTCTTTAAAGAAGGAGGCCATCTGGGTTGTACGGTATTGGAACTGGTCCTCCTGGGAGCAGATGTGGCGGAGACGAAGGAATTGGGAATATGGGATGGCATTTTTACAGGGGGTAGGGTGGGAGGAGGTGTAGTCTAGGTAGCTGTGGGAGTCGGTTGGTTTATAGTAAATGTCTGTGTTGATTTAGTCGCCCGAGATAGAAATGGAGAGGTCTAGGAAGGGGAGGGAGGAGTCTGAGACGGTCCAGGTGAATTTGAGGTTGGTGTGAAAGGTGTTGGTAAAGTGGATGAACTGTTCAACCTCCTCGTGGGAGCACGAGGCAGCGCCGATACAGTCATTGATGTAGCGGAGGAAAAGGTGGGTGGTGGTGCCAGTGTAGCTGCAGAAGATGGACTGTTCCACATATCCTACAAAGAGGCAGGCATAGCTGGGGCCCATGTGGGTGCCCATGGCTACTCCTTTGGTTTGGAGGAAGTGGGAGGATTGGAAAGAGAAGTTGTTCAGAGTGAGGGCCAGTTCAGTCAGTCAAAGGAGGGTGTCAGTGGAAGGGTAAAGGTTGGTACGGTGGGAAAGGAAGAAGCGGAGGGCTTTGAGTCCTTCGTAATGGGGATGGAGGTGTACAGGGACTGGATGTCCATGGTAAAGATAAGGCATTAGGGACTGGGGAAGCGAAAATCATGTAGGAGGTGGAGGGCGTGGGTGGTGTCCCGAACGTAGGTGGGGAGTTCTTGGACTAAGGGGGACAGGACCGTGTCGAGGTATGCAGAGATGAGTTCAGTGAGGCAGGAGCAGGCTGAGACAATGGGTCGGCCAGGGCAGTCAGGTTTGTGGATTTTGGGCAGAAGGTAGAAACGGGTGGTGCGGGGTTGTAGGACTATGAGGTTGGAGGCGGTGGATGGGAGATCCCCTGAGGTGATGAGGTTATGGATGGTCTGGAAGATGATTGTTTGGTGGTGGGAGGTGGGGTCATGGTCAAATGGGCAGTAGGAGGAGGTGTCCGCGAGCTGGCGTTTAGCCTCAGCGGTGTAAAGGTCTGTGCGCCAAACTACTACCGTACCTCCCTTGTCTGCCGGTTTGACAGTGAGGTTGGGGTTGGAACAGAGGGAGTGGAGTGCTGCACGTTCCGAGGGTGAGAGATTGGAGTGGGCGAGAGGGGTGGAGAGGTTGAAGAGATCGAGGGCGGGTAAGAGGCCAGCACGGGGTGTCCAGGTGGATGGGGTGTGTTGGAGGCGGGAGAAGGGGTCAGAGGGTGACGGGAGTCCTGGTTGAAGAAGTAGGCGCGGAGGCGAAAAAAGTGTTTGATGTCTCGCCGCGTGTTGAACTCATTAATTTGGGAGCGTAGGGGAACGAAGGTGAGGCCTCTGCCGAGGACTGATCTTTCATCCTCAGAGAGGGGTAGTTCTGGAGGGATGGTGAAAACACGACAGGGCTGGGAGCTAGGACCTGGTGTGGAGCTGGAGCTGGGAGTGGGGGTGGGGTTAGGCATGGGGGCGGAGATTGGTGTGGGGGGCAGAGTTAGGCGTGGTGATGGAGATCGGCTTGGGGGGCGGAGACACATGCGGCATGGTGGTTGTGCAGGTTAGTGATATCACTGGGGGCAGAAGTGGCTGCGGCGGTGGCAACCCAGGGGGCGGAAGTAGCTGTGGCAATGACAGAAACGGTGTTATTCCCGATAGCCGTGGACCCCGCGGAGGCCGCAAATCTGTCGGCGATGGTCTTTCTGGCGATTGTGGAGGCGGTTGTCTGGGCGGCGATCGTGGAGGCTGCAAGGTCGGTGTGGGCGGAAGTGATGTCATGGTTCGCGGTGGCGGTTGCTGCTGCGGGCGCTGCAGCGGCCACGTGGTTAATGGCGCCTGAGTGATTTAGGAGGCCGATGGAAGATTCTGGAACAGTTGAGGAACCCAGAGTGTGGGGGTAATTACATAAAAGTTTTTGGTACTTAGGGTCTTTAATTTCCGATATGGCTAGGAAGAACTGTTTGTTTAGTGTATGGATTCTTCTGTGGATGAAGAACAGCAGAGGTCCTTTGCAGGTCTGTGAGAGAATTGTCCTGAGCTGGGGTAGGTCTAATTGCAGGGAATGTAGGTAGTGGCGCATGGCTGCAAGCGTGGAGCGAAGGATCCAGAGGGAGGCCTCATACCCGAGGCTTCGGATTTGTTGTAGGTACTGGTTGTCCTGGTTGGGTCCAAATTTTGTTGGTCTGAACATCGTCTGGAGTCCGTGCGGGGTCAGTCGGTTCCATAGGCAGGTGCTGAGGAAGGAGATGTGGCTGTGGTAGTGAGTCTGTTTGAGGACGTGGCTGAAGAGCTTCTGGGCAGGGGAGACTACCTGGGGTGTGCAGAGAGAGAGGGACACACTGAAATTCTTGTAGAGGAAGGAAGAGAGCTTCTTTAAGGAAGGCATCCTTGCAAGAGGATTCGCAGTAGGTTAAAATCTTCAAGGAAGGCATTAGGATTAGGATTAGGATTAGGATTAGGGCCAATCAAAGATCGTAGTGGAACTTTGTGTGCAGAATCTGAGGACACAAGGGAAGTGCTTACTGAATACTTTTCATCAGTATTCACATTGGAAAAGGGCGATGTTAGTGAGAATACAGAGATACAGACTACAAGATTAGATGGGACTAAGGTTGACAAAGAGGAGGCTTTAGCAATTTTGGAAGATCTGAAAATAGATAAGACCCCTGGGCCAGATGGAATTTATCCTCTGATTCTCTGGGAAGCCAGGAAGGAGATTGCAGAGCCTTTGACTTTCATCTTTATGTCATCATTATGGACAGTCGTGGTGCCAGAAGACTGGAAGATAGAAAATGTTGTTCCCTTGTTCAAGAAGGGGTGTTGGGGTAACCCTGATAATTACAGGCCAGTAAGCCTTACTTTGGTTATGGGTAAGGTGTTGGAAAAGGTTACAAGAGACAGGATTTATAATCATCTGGAAATAAATAATTTGATAGTCAACACAGTTTTGCAAAGGGTAGTTCATGTCTCACTAACCTGATTGAGTTCTTCAAGAAGGTAACAAAACAACTGGATGAAGGTAAGGAAGTTGATCTGGTGTATATGGACTTCAGTAAGGCGTTTGCTAAAGTTCCACACAGTAGGTTATTGCACAAAATACGGAGTTTCAGGATTGAAGGTGATTTAGCGGTTTGGATCAGAAATTAGCTAGCTGAGAGAAGACGGAGGATGGTGGTTGATGTAAAATGTTCATCATTTTCATAAATGATCTGGAGGTGGGCGTTGAAGGATGGTTTAGTAAATTTGCAGATGACAGTCAGGTAGGCAGAGTTGTGGACAGTGCCAAAGGATGTTGTGGGTTAAAGAAGGACATAGATAAGATGCAGAGTTGGGCTGTGAAGTGACAAATGGAGTTTAAATGTGGAGAGGTGTGAGGTACTTCCCTTTGGAAGAAGTAACAGGAATACAGAGTACTGGGCTAATGGTAAAATTCTTAGCTGTGTAGATGAACAGAGTTCTCTGTGTCCAGGTGCGTAAAACCCTTAAAGCTGCCACCCAGATTGAAAGGGTTGTTAAGAAGGCATATGGTATGTTGGTATTTATTGGCAGGCAGATTGAGTTTCGGAGCCATGAGGTCATGCTTCGGCTGTACAAGACACTGGTATGGCCGCACCTGGAGTATCGTGTGTAGTTCTGGTCACTGCATTATAGGAAGGATGTGGAAGCTTTGGAAAGAGTTCAGAGGCGAGTTACTAGGATGTTGCCTGGTATGGAAGGAAGGTGTTATGAGGAAAGGCTGAGGGAACTGAGGCTGTTTTCGTTGGAGAGAAGAAAGTTGAGAGGTGACTTAGTCAAGACGTATAAGATAATCAGAGGGTTGAATAGGTTGGACAGTGAGAGCCTTTTTCCTCGGATGGTGAAGTGTGATAGATTTAGGAGAGATATCAGGGGTAGTTTCGTTACTCAGAGTAGTGGGGGCATGGAATGGTCTGCCTGCAACAGTAGTAGACTCGCCAATGTTAGATTAGATTCCTTACAGTGTGGAAACAGGCCCTTTGGCCCAACAAGTCCACACCGACCCTCCGAAGAGCAACGCACCCAGTCCCATTTCCCTCTGACTAATGCACCTAACACTATGGGGCAACTTAACATGGCCAATTCACCTGGCCTGCATATCTTTGGACTGTAGGAGGAAATCGGAGTCCCTGGAGGAAACCCACACAGACAGTCGCCCAAGGCTGGAATCGATCTTGGGGCCCTGGTGCTGTGAGGCAGCAGTGCTAACTACTGAGCCACCGTGCCGCCCTAAATGTTAAGGGCCTTTAAATGGACATTGGACATAAATATGGATAATATTGGAATGGTGTAGTTTAGATGGGCAACAGATTAATTTCACAGGTCGACACAACATCGAGGATGGAAGAAAGGATAAAAGCAAATTACTGTGGATACTAGAATCTGAAACCAAAAGAGAAAATGCTGGAAAATCTCTGGCAGCATCCTTAAGGAGAGAAAAGAGCTGATGTTTCGAGTCTAACTGACCCTTTGTCAAAGGGTCAGTTAGACTCGAAACATCAGCTCTTTTCTCTCCTTACACATGCTGCCAGACCTGCTGAGATTTTCCAGCATTCTCTCTTTGGGATTGAGGATAGAAGGGCCTGTACTGTGCTGTAATGTTCTATGTTCTATGGATTATCAATAAATGAAAGAAATTGCACAAAACTATTGTACAACCATATAATTGGGTAAATTAACATCTTTTGACATTGGTCAACATGAATTTTCTAGGACCCCTTGAAGGCACAATTGATCAAAAATTGCATTGTTGTTAGGCTTATGAAACCATGAGATTATTGGGAGATGTGTGGCTTTTCTGGAAATTTGTGCCAAATTTCACAAAGATAGCCATACCACCGAAGAGTTTATGACGAAAACAGGCAAAGATAATGTGGTCAAAGGAATTTCAAACAGCTTTTGAGAAGCTGAAAACAATATTAATGTCTTAGCTATCTCTGACTTCATTAAACCTTTTAGTACGGCAATTGATGCTAGTGACTGGGATTGTGAGGTGGGGTGGATGTCCAGTTTTATTGCAGTTGGGCATAGAGCAGCTAGTAAGTTATTTTTCTAAGAAATAGAATCAGCATCACAAGAAAATTTCTTTTCCACTGCAGAGGTTTTCAGCACTTTTACGAGCTCAGACATTTGAAAATTATGGCTGCCACAACCATAACAAAAAGTGACTCACTTACACGGTGCACAATCCTGTGACCTGTATAGACATATGTAAAGCTCAACATACCAGTGTATTTTGTTTCAGCTAGTTCAACATTGTAAGAATTGTTCGCTAGAAAAGATAATATAATTGCTAATGTACTATCATATAGTGATGGTGAAATAATTGCAGACTAAAAATGTGACATGAAATTGCGTAAATCCAGGATGAAGAGTGAATTATGATGAATGTCTGTAAGGTTTTGCATTTTGTTGTGTATTATCATGTTATAGTATATTGCAACAAAATTGCATTTCAAAATGATGTTTCACTTCCCAAGTTCAGAGGCAGGTTGGGAACAAATGTTTATGGGTTCCGAGGACCAGCAAATGGATATTTGACAATTATTTTATTATAAAGGATTTATCATGTGAGTGCAGTTCCAAACAAAGTGAAAAAGGTTAAAATGAGACTATGGTCTATTTGCCATTTACAAAAAAAAACTGTCTTTGGAAAGCAACATCCAACAAAATTTTAAGACAAAGATTATGTTGGAGTTATATTGCTTTAATTGTTCAGCTGACAAATAACAAATTGATGCTGATCTTGCCTAGCAACATATTCTGGATGGAGGTAATGGGCTACATCAAGAGGCTATTGGCATTTGTAAAGACTGTCTCTCTCTCGCGCTCTGTGTTTCTGGAGTAGTTTGAAAAAGCTTGATAAATTTTCAAGTAGATGTTATGTACGTTGTATGTGTGTAGTGTGTTGAGAGCATTGTGGGTCTGCGTTTCACCCAGTCTGTGCAAAAATACACCTGTGTTCAAGGTTAAAGGGGTACAGTTTAATTTGCAATATATCTTAATTTATAACTAGTTTGCGACTTGTTTGAATAAGAACAAGGCTACAGATCAAGTGCTGGATAATGTAGAACAGATAAAAGTTAAATTCACTCTTCATGCTGGATTTACGCAATTTCATGTCACATTTTTAGTCTGCAATTATTTCACCATCACTATATGATAGTACATTAGCAATTATATTATCTTTTCTAGCAAACAATTCTTACAGTGTTGAACTAGCTGAAACAAAATACACTGGTATTTTGAGCTTTACATATGTCTATACAGGTCACAGGATTGTGCAAACACAATGAGCCAAAGGGCCTTTCTCCATGGTGTGATAATTCTGATTTTAGGAAGTTTAGAACATGGAAAAGATCGAATGGGCAAGCCAAGCCATAATCATTATGATTGGTCTAGCAGGCTCGAATGGCCAAATGACCTACTCTTCCTGTTTTCTATGTTCATTTTTGAATTTATTAAAAAAGGCTGGTGAAAACTTTTGTTTGAGTTTATAGTAATAACAGGAAACAAGTTCACCATTTTTGTTGACTGAACAAACTGTTGGCACTTTTGGTATAGTTCGTGTTGGAATGGGGTTTGGTTTCCAGAGTGTTTCCTCATGTCAGATTAATGACACCTCCAGGTCCAAATGCACCTCCAAATGCACTTGCACATTGCTGGAAGTGACAGGCCTAAACAGAAAAGGATCTGATTTTAGGTGGACACTGTAAAAAGGAGATTGAAATATTTCATTTGAAGAAAGGTTTCGCTGCATTGGGTATGACTATTGTCCATTTCTGGCTGAAAAAAAAAAATCAGCCACTGACCTTCGGATCTCATTAGAATCTTACTCAAAACATCACCAAAAGAACTGAAATCTAGACACGAGATGAGAATAACTGCTCTTGAAGTCAAGACATTATTTGATTGAGCAAAACTGAACCCCACCCTAGGAATGAAGGGGAAATGTCTACTGACTGGAATCATACCCAACACAAAGGAAGATTAAAAATCGTACAACACCAGGTTATAGCCCAATGGGCTTATTTGGAAGCACCAGCTTTTGGAACGCTGCTTCTTTATCAGGTGGTTGGTCAACCAAATCAACCTGATGGACTATAAACTGGTGTTGTGTTATTTTTAAGTTTGTACACCCCAGTCCAACACTGGCATCTCCAAATCAAAGGAGGATTATCGCAGTTACCACAAGTCAAACCTCTCCACCCCAAAGTATAACTAGAGAGTTCACATGGCCAGTTTCCTAGAAGGACTAGAGCAGAAGGTATATGGGAATATCAACTCATGCACTACCCTGACTTGGAAATAAAGAAATCCCTTGTTTACTTCATAATCACATGTTTGTTTCACAGAGGTTTTAAAGCAGGGGAACTTTCCCAACAATAAAATCAGCCACAATCTGTATTTCCAATAAGTGTGGTTGCTACATGTGTGTCAGGAAGGACATCTGCTCTGTCGTTACTATGCTTGATTCTGACCTCACTAATGTGTTCAAAGTCCTGGTTAGGCCACCTTACTTATCAGGCCAGATGGATAACATGTACATTCACCCAGACTCCTAGGATTATGAGCGTATCATCATCAGACAGACTGAAGTAGTTTAATAAAAGAGGTCACTACCATTTCCAAGGATATTAGGAATGAAAACTAATGGCTTTGTCATGAGATCTCCATCCACAAACAAAAAAATATTCCAGCTTTTAAGCCGAGCTGTGCTATCCTGGTATTTCAGAGCATTTCCCAGTCTCCTGCCATAATCTTTAGGTTATAGTGAAAGTGAAGGAGAAGCTTTGCAGAATTCCAATTACTGTAAACACAAGAAAAATATAGCTAAATTATGTTAAGTCCTATTGTCTGTATTACTCCTTTTCCAAAATATTTATTTTTAAACCTGATATTGGTACTCTTTACACACACTGCTGGATTCACCAAGCCATTAAAACTGTGATCTTTGATTAGTTTTGTAAGAATTTTCTGGATTTGTTATCCAGCAGTTTGTCTCTCATTTCAATGTGCTTTTAGACCAATTAAAGTAGGGTAAAAATAGTATGATGCTTTGAAAATTTTCCCACATTCTATTAAATACCATTAAACAACAGAGTGTGAAAACAAGGTCAATGTATTAATGTATGCTACACTTGTTTATATTTGCGAGAGATTTTTGCACAAACAATAATTAGCATTCATTCTATTAACACCAACTGGAGTACTAGTAAAGAACAATTAGCACACATGCACATTAACATTCAAAGCAAATCAAAGTTTAATGTTTATATGAGGGGTCCATGACATTCCATATTGCAAAAAAAGGTTTTTACATATTTATAACATGTGCATTTCAACAAATAAATACTAAAGCACTTTTGAAATTGCCAATGTGCAAACTTCAGACTGTTTCAAACAGATACAATGTAATATTAAATGTGTTCTCTATGTGATCTATTGACATTAAAGATATTTGATTGACAGTGTTGAGCCACAAGCTCCGGACTACAACCTCAGCCATGTGCAAATTGGCTTAGGGATAAGAAAATTAGGGAAGTAAACACGTGGCTAACGACGTGGTGTGGGAAAGAGGGGTTCCATCTCTCATGGGGCATTGGTATCAGTTTTGGAACCAGGGGGATCTGTACCAATGGGATGGTCTCCACCTGAACTGAGCTGGAGCCAGCGTTCTAGTGAAAAGAATAAATAGAGTGGTCACTGGAAGTTTAACTAGTGAGTCGGCGTGGGGGTGGGGGAGGGGGAGGAAAGAGAACCATGACAGGAAGCATGGTGGTAAATAAAAAGGTAAGCAGCAGGTCAGCATGCGTGCCGGAGAGTTTAACTACATAGTTTTTACTTCTTTCATAGTCTGCTAAGGATAACTCAGGAGATATTACTAATGGGAATGTTGGAATGGAAATGTTGAAAGAGGGTACAAAAATTAGCATAAGGGCATGTTACCTGAATGCTTGTAGCACTTGTAACAAGGTAGATTAGTTAACAACACAAATCATCACGAATGAGTATGACTTAGTAACCATTATGAAGACATGATTGTAGGATGGTCACACTGAGAGTAAAATATCCAGGGGTATCAGACTATCCGGAAGGACAGGCAGGAAGGTAGAGGAGATGGTGTAGCTCTAATATTTAAAGGATGATATCAGGACAGTGCTGAAAGATGATATAGGCTCTGTGGAGAATTAATTAAAATTAAAAAGTCAGCAGTGCCCTGGCACTGATCAGCAGCTGTTGCTGCTGCCTCATATACAAACACTGGGTTGCGGTTTCAGAATAAAGGGTCGCCTGTTTGTTACTGAGATGAGAAAGTTGCTCACTCAAAGGATTGTGAATCTATATCTCAAGGTTGTGGAACTGCATCACTGAATATTCAAGACTGCATTAGGGACAGTTTGACTTCTGAATTGAAGGATCTAGTGAGCAAGCATGAAAAAAAACATTGAGACAGAAGTTCGGAAATGATCTTATTGAATGGCAAAATAGGTCCATAGGGTTGTAAGATTTCCTTTTGATTTTATTTTTGGTCTTTATTTTAAAGTTCCAAGTAGAATAATCAGAATTATGACAGCACAATCTGACAGTGTGTTTTATATTTCTTGTGCTGAAGAAAAATTATTTACAGTAGGAGGGGATTTAATTGACACTTGAGCATACATTGCAAAAACAGAAAAAACTGAGAAGTCCCTGAGGAAACATGAGGTTTAGGTGGAGAGGAACTGGCAGATTTGGGACTTCCAGATGCTGAAAGTATATTGGCTAAGTAATTAAGAGTGGAAGTGAAGGTTGAGTGTTTAATATTGCGGAAGCAGAAGGCAGGAGAAAAACGTTAAGCTAATTCATGAAGTGATTTGAAAATAATGAGAACTTGGAATGAAAACTGATGTGGCATAGTTAGTTTGGGCAAAGACAGGTGATGGGAATACGAAACTAAGCATCATAGAATCCTGCAGCAGAGAAGGAGTCTATTTGGCCCTTCTACACCAGTATTGACAGTTTGGAAGATCTAGTTTGTTCCAACCCTCAGCTCTTTTTCCATTGATCTGAAAATTCCCTTTTTAAAATCTATGTTCAATTCTCTTTCGAAACTGACTATTGAATCTGCTTCCACTATCCTTTCAGGAAGCACAATCCAAATCACATCACTTGTATTGTTTTTTTAAAAAATCTCATTCTTCTTAGCTCTTATGCCAATTGTGTTAAATATGTGCAGTATGGCCAGAGATAATAGATTCCCCTATTTACTGTACCAAAACCCTGTATAGATTTAGACATCTCTGCTTATCAACTTAGATAAAGGGGGCATGTGTGAAATATACTCCTAAACACTTAGTTATATAGAGACCTTGCTCAGGTCTGTAATGTTACAAGGGGTGATCTTGGCATGCTACCCTATTTCCTGAAACACTTTTCACAGTCTATTTGTTGATAGTGTGCTTTTGCTTTAAAAGTGAAACTTCTTACACCATGGGCAACTGTACAAGAGATTTGTTTGTATTTACTTAAATCCTTCATACAGAATCACTGAGGCTTACGGCATGGAAATAAGCTCTTCAGCCCAACTTGTCCATGCTGCCCAGTCCCCGTTCTCACCATTAAACTAGTCCAGTTTTCCTGAGCTTGGTCCATATCTCTTCATACCTGTCTGAACTTTTCTTAAACTGTACTTGCCTCTGGCAGCCTGGTTCAGGCACTGCCCACCCTATGTGAAAAGAAATGTCCCTCTGGACCCTTTTGTATCTCTACCCTCTCACCTTAAACTTATGCTGTCTAGTTTTAGGCTCCCCTACCATGGCGAAAAGCTCTTGGCTATCTACCTTATCAATGTATCCCATGATTTTACAGACCTCTATAAAAAGTCATCCTACCTTGACTGTCACATCACATATAAACTTCTTTGAATCAAATTGGAAGAGGTCAGTATAAAGAAATTGTTGCCATTTGGAATAGTATTTTATAGACACTTCAAGACAAAATATTATAGCCACAATGTCTGCATGCACTTAATTGACCTATATAAAGTAACCAGGGTTCACCTTATAGTTTTTGTAACCAAGCTACAGAGTCAAATGTTATGAAACAATAACAAATTCACATATGCTTAATGAACGACAAAGTTTTCCATGTTACTGTTATCCAGGATGACCAAGATGCTGCAGGCAATTTAGCATTAAACGTATCATACTGAAATCAGCAGTTATGTTTCAATTTAATACAAATTATAACATATAAAACTCTTAAATCATTAGAACACAGTCACATAAAAGGAATTTCTATCCTCCCTTTTTTCCTTTCTTGCAAATTGTGTCTTGCATGCCCTTGTTTGTGCTTTTTTAATGTTAACACACTGAACTGCTGGCTTTTGCACATCAAAATAGGTCACATTCTGCCTTTTCATTGAGTGCGTCCACTCAAGTATCCAAACAGTATTGGACTCAACAGCAAACATTTGGCACTCCACTCATCATTTCTTTCTTTCCTGTTGTAATGAGCATGATTCCTCTACCAAGTATCCACTACTTAACCGTCACTCAGTTTCTTATACAGCCTCTTGTTGATGCGAGCTTTTCTTTTGGGACTATTTTCTGTGTTTTTTTTTTGTTGTTTTCCTTTATCAACTACTTACAGCACTTCACTACATTAATGGTGGTATATGTTTTGTAATAACATTTGACACTGAGCTGTGTAAGGAGATAGAAGAACGGTGACCAAAAGCTTGTTCAAAGAGAAGTTTTATAGATCACCTTAAAAGGAGGACACAGAGGTCAAGATACTTGGAGGTTTAGGGAAGAAATTTCAGATGTTGGAATCCCGAAAGTTGAAAGCATCACTGCTGGTGGCAGAGCAATTAAAAGTTGAGGTGTGTATGAGATTACAGTTGCAGGAGTGCAGCAATCTTGGAGTGATGTAGGTCTGGCAGAACACAGTAAAGTCATTTTTTCTATTCCTTTACCTCAGGTACAAAACCAATTCTCCCTTGTCATGATCCAGTCAAGCCTTAATATTCAACTCGGGAAAAGCATTCTGCATTTCTTTTGTGATCTCCCGATGAATGTGGGCCTGAATGGCAAGGTCAGCATTAATTGCATTTGAGAAGGAGTTGATGAACTGCCAACTTGAATTAAAATAAATGACTGGCCAAGCTTTATTAGAGAGGAGTTAAGATACAGCTGCATCGCTGTGGGGCTGGAGTCGCATAGGTCAGATTGGGTAAGGACAAATTTCTTTTCTAAAGGGACTGTAGTAAACCAGATGGATTTTAATGACAATACAGTCATTTCATGATTAAAGTGACTAACTTTTATATATATATATTTATATTTATTTAATTAACTGAATATAAATTGCCAAGCTGACAGAGAGTCAGAGTCATAGAAATGTACAGCATGAAAACAGACCCTTCGGTCCAACCCGTCCATGCCGATCAGAAAGCCCAACCCAATCTAGTCCCACCTGCCAGCACCCGGCCCCATATTCCTCCAAACCCTTCCTATTCATATACCCATCCAAATGCCTCTTAAATGTTGCAATTGTACCAGCCTCCACCACATCCTCTGGCAGCTCATTCCATACACGTACCAACCTCTGTGTGAAAAGGTTGCCCCTTAGGTCTCTTATATCTTTCTCCTCTCACCTTAAACCTATGCGCTCTAGTTCTGGACTCCCCGACCCCAGGGAAAAAACTTTGTCTATTTATCTTATCCATGCCCCCCATAATTTTGTAAACCTCGAAAAGGTCACCCCTTAGCCTCTGACGCTCCAGGGAAAACAGCCCCAGCCTGTTAAGCCTCTCCCTGTAGCTCATATCCTCCAACCCTGGCAACATCCTTGTAGATCTTTTCTGAACCCTTTCAAGTTTCACAACATCTCTCCGATAGGAAGGAGACCAGGATTGCATGCAATATTCCAACAGTGGACTAAACAATGTCCTGTACAGCTGCAACATGACCTCCCAACCCCTGTACTCAATACTCTGACCAATAAAGGAAAGCATGCCAAACGCCTACTTCACTATCCTATCTACCTGCGACTCCATTTTCAAAGGAGCTATGAACCTGCACTCCAAGGTCTTTGTTCAGCAACACTCCCTAGGACCTTACCATTAAGTGTATAAGTCCTGCTAAGATTTGCTTTCCCAAAATGCTGCACCTCACATTTATCTGAATTAAACTCCATCTGCCACTTCTCAGCCCATTGGCCCATCTGGTCCAGATCCAGTTGTAATCGGAGGTAACCCTCTTCGCTGGCCACTACACCTCCAATTTTGGTGTCATCTGAAAACTTACTAACTGTACCTCTTATGCTCGCATCCAAATCATTTATGTAAATGACAAAAAGTAGTGGACCCAGCATGGATCCTTGTGGCACTCCACTGGTTACAGGCCTCCAGTCTGAAAAACAATCCTCCGCAACCACCCTCTGTCTTCTACCTTTGAGCCAGTTCTGTATCCAAATGGCTAGTTCTCCCTGCATTCCATGAGACCTAACCTTGCTAATCAATCTCCCATGGAGAACCTTGTCAAACGGCTTACTGAAGTCCATATAGACCATATCTATGGCGCTGCCTTCATCAATCTTCTTTGTTACTTCTTCAAAAAACTCAATCAAGTTTTTGAGACATGATTTCTCATGCACAAAGCCATGTTGACTATCCCGAATCAGTCCTTGCCTTTCCAAATACATGTACATCTTGTCCCTCAGGATTCCCTCCAACAACTTGCCCACCACTGAGGTCAGGCTCACCGGCCTATAGTTCTCTGGCTTGTCTTTACCACCTTTCTTAAACAGTGGTACCACGTTTGCCAACCTCCAGTCTTCCGGCATCTCACCTGTGACTATCAATGATACAAATATCTCAGCAAGAGGCCCAGCAATCACTTCTCTAACTTCCCACAGAGTTCTCTGCTACACCTGATCAGGTCCTGGGGACTTATCCACTTTTAACCGTTTCAAGACATCTAGCAATACCTCCTCTGTAATTTGGACATGTTGCAAGATGTCACCATCTATTTCCCAACAGTCTATATCTTCCATATCCTTTTCCACAGTTAATACTCTTGCAAAATATTCATTTAGTATCTCCCCCCATTTCCTGTGGCACCATACAAACGCTGCCTTGCTGATCTTTGAAGGAACCTATTCTCACCCTAGTTACCCTTTTGTCCTTAATATATTTGTAAAAACCATTTGGATTCTCCTTAATTCTATTTGCCAAAGCTATCTCATGTCCCCGTTTTGCCCTCCTAATTCCCCTCTTAAGTGTACTCCTACTTTCTTTATACTCTTCTAAGAATTCACTCGATCTATCCTGTCTATACCGGACATATGCTTCCTTCTTTTTCTTAACCAAACCCTCAATTTCTTTAGTCATCCAGCATTTCCTATACCTACCAGCCTTCCCTTTCACCCTGTCAGGAATATACTTTCTCTGGATTCTTGTTATCTCATTTCTGAAGGCTTCCCATTTTCCAGCCATCCCTTTACCTACGAACACCTGCCTCCAATCAGCTTTCGAAAGTTCTTGCCTAATACTGTCAAAATTGGCCTTTCTCCAACTTAGAACTTCAACTTTTAGATCTGGTCTATCCTTTTCCATCACTATTTTAAAACGAATAGAAGTATGGTCGCTGGCCCCAAAATGCTCCCCCACTGACACCTCAGTCACCTGCCCTGCCTTATATCCCAAGAGTAGGTCAAGTTTTGCACCTTCTCTAGTAGGTAGATCCACATACTGAATCAGAAAATTGTCTCGTACACACTTAAGAAATTCCTCTCCATCTAAACCTTTAACAGAATGGCAGTCCCAGTCGATGTTTATAAAGTTAAAATCCCCTACCATAACTACCCTATTATTCTTACAGATAGCTGAGATCTCCTTACAAGTTTGTTTCTCAATTTCCCTCTGACTATTGGGGGGGGTCCGTAATACAATCCCAATAAGGTGATCATCCCTTTCTTATTTCTCAGTTCCACCCAAATAACTTTCCTGGATGTATTTCCGGGAATATCTTCCCTCAGCAGAGCTGTAATGCTATCCCTTATCAAAAATGCTACTCCCATTCCTCTCTTGCCTCCCTTTCTATCCTTCCTGTAGCATTTCTATCCTGGAACATTCAGCTGCCAGTCCTGCCCATCCCTGAGCCATGTTTCTATAATTGCTATAACATCCCAGTCCCACGTTCCTAACCATGCCCTGAGTTCATCTGCCTTCCCTGTTAGGCCCCTTGCATTGAAATAAATGCCGTTCAATTTATTAGTCCTACCTTGTCCCTGCCTGCCCTGACTGTTCGACTCACTTCTGTTCTCAGCTGTACCCATCTCAGATCGATCTCTTTCCTCACTATCTCCCTGGGTCCCACCTCCCTACCTTACTAGTTTAAATCCTCCCAAGCAGTTCTAGCAAATTCCCTGCCGGTATATCAGTCCCCTTCCAATTTAGGAGCAATCCGTCCTCCTTATGCAGGTCACCTCTACCCCAAAAGAGATTCCAATGATCCAAAAATGTGAATCCTTCTCCCATACACCAGCTCCTCAGCCATACATTCATCTGCTCTATCCTCCTATTCCTGCCCTCACTAGCTCGTAGCACTGGGAGTAATCCAGATATTACTACCCTTGAGGACCTCCTTTTTAAATTACTGCCTAACTCTCAGTAATCTCCCTTCAGAATTTCAATCTATTCCCTTCCAATGTCTTTGGTTCCAATGTGGACAATGACCTCTTGCTGGCCCCTCTCCCCGTGAGAACATTCTGCACCCTCTCTGAGACATCCTTGATCCTGGCACCAGGGAAACAACACACCATTCTGTTTTTTCTCTGCTGACCACAGAAATGTCTATCTCTACCTCTGACTACAGAATCCCCTAACACAATTGATCTCTTGGAAGCCGACATACCCCTCATTGCATTGGAGCCAGTCTCAATACCAGAAACTTGGCTGTTCGTGCTATGTTCCCCTTAGAATCCATCACCCCCTACATTTCCAAAACAGCATACCTGTTTGAAATGGGTATATCCACAAAAGACTCCTTCCCTAGGTACCGACCTCTCTCACCCTTCCTCGAGTTAACCCATCTATATATGAGACTCCACCTCCTTCTTATAACTGCCATCCATCACATACTGTTGCTGTTTCAAATTCCTCATCGCTTCTATCTGTCTCTCCAATCGATCCACTCGATCTGATAAGATTCCATTCCAACAGCATTAATGGCAGATATAATCCGTAGTAACCCTTAAACTCTCTTTAAACTCCCACAGCTGACAAGAAGTACATATCACTGTAAAGGCCATTTTTGCTCCTTCATCAATCTACAGACCCAGAAAATAACACCGTCTTATTCCTCTACAAACACTGCCCCAGGTTAAATCAATAGCTGTAGCTTATATTTTTAGTTTAATCTCCAAAAACATATAATCAAGAAAGAATCCACTATACTCACTACTGCAGCCTCTCTCTTGGACAGACTTAAAACAACAATTAATTTATCTGATTCTGTGCTGTGAACTTCGCCCAACAGTTCCTCCAAGATTAGTTGTGAATTTCAATGTTTGTTAACTTTCCCAGATGCACTCCGATGTCCAGCGATACATGAATTCAAACAGCAAAGGCAGAAATCGTGCAGGTTCTCTCTCTCTCTCTCTCTCTCTCTCTCTCTCTCTCTCTCTGTCTGTGGGATTGATTGCCTGTCTCCAGAACACAAGTCCAAGTTGCTAACCACTCTGCTTGAATTTACTGATATCCCTGTTTGAACAGATTTTTGACTTTCTTTCCTTTGTTTTTCTATGAATAAAGTATATGCCATCAGTATTTCTTTTAATTCACTCATGGGGTGGGCCAGCATTTATTACCCAGCCTGACATACCCTTGTGCATGTGGTGGTGAGTTGCCATCTTGAATTGTTGCAATCCATGTGTTTTGAGTCCACCCCCATGCTGTTAGGAAGGGAATTCTAGGATTTTGAACCAATGATGCTGAAAGAATCACAGTAGGTTTCTCAGTCAGGATGGTGAGTGGTTTGAAGTTAATATAGAAACAGAGGAATGAGGAGGAGTAGGCCATTTGGCCCTTAAAACTTGCTTTGCCATGCAATATGATCATGGCTACCCATCTAATTCTGCACCCTGTTCCTGTTTTCTCCCCATACCCTTTTGAATTGTGCCCTATTGTCAGAAAATTCAACAGGCTCACCACTTCCTGGGTGAAGAAAGTGTTCCTTCTCTTCAGTCCTAAATGGCCCAATCCATATCCTTAGACTGTGACCTTTGTTTCTGAACTAGTCATTGTGAATATCCTTGCTACCTTTACCCTGTCTAGTGCTGAGAGTAGTTTTGCAGTTCCTATGCGATACCCCCATATTCTTATAAATGCCAGTGGACATACTCCTAACCGATCCTATCTGTTGTGATACACCATCCCAGGAATCAATCTGATTGTGGGTGCTCGTGTTCCCAAATACCTGCTGCATTTGTCCTTCTAGATGAAAATGCTCATGGCGAACTTGGAAGGTGCTACCTAAGGAGCTTTAGTGAATTTCTGCTGTGCATCTGATAGATGGTTCACACTGCTGCTACTGAGCATAGTAATGGATGTGGTGCTTTGTCTTGAACGGTGTCAAGTTTCATGAGTGTTGGAGCTGCACTCACTAGTAGGGTATTCTATCACACTCCTGAACTTTCCCTTTTGGACAGGTTATGCAGAGTTAAGAGGGTTCCTCATTGCAAGATTCCTAGCGGTTGTCCTGCACCTGTAGCCACTGTATTCATATAGCTAATCCAGTTCAGTTTCTCGTCAACAGTATCCCCCAGGATATTAATGGAAGAATTCAGTGCAAGTAATGTCATTGAATGTCAAGGGATGATGATTAGATAATCTCTTATTAAAGATGGTAATTGCCTGGTATTTGGGTGGTGTGAATGTTACTTCCTGCTTTTCAGCCCAAGCCTCGATGTTGTTCAGTCTTGCTGCTAAGAGACCTGGGCTGCTTCTGTATCTGAGGCATTGTGAATCATGCCTTCCTCAGCTCTTATGGAGAGAAGGTTGTTGGTGAAGCAGCTCAAGGTGCTTGGGCCTAGGTTATTACTTGTTAGCTCTGTTGACAAACCCTTCCATCATTTTACTGGCGAACACCAATAGACTGATGGGATCACTTCCTCTGGTGGCTTGTTCCGTGCATGCACCATGTGGGTCTGTGTCCTCTGGTTCTGTGCACACCTCTCCCCAAAGAGGGGGTGGGGGGTGGAGAGAAGAGCGGGAGGGACCTTGGTCTGTTTGCCCCATCCACACCCCTCATGATTTTACAAACCATGATGTTACCAGGGTTGGAGGATTTGAGCGACAGGAGAGGCTGAATAGGCTGGGGCTGTTTTCCTTGGAGTGTCAGAGGTTGAGGGGTGACCTCATAGAGGTTTGTGGGGTCATGGGAGGAAGGAAGGGGTGGATAGGCAGGGTCTTTTCTCTGGGGTAGTGGGGTCTGAGGCTGGAGGATGTGGATTTGGGGTGAGAGGGGGACCTGGGTTTGGGGGTGTGTGGGAGGGTGGTGCATATGTGGGGTGAGCTGCCAGAAGAAATGGTGGAGGCTGGTACAATTACAACATTTAAAAGGCATCAGGATGGGGATAGGAATAGGAATAGGAATAGGAAGGGTTTAGAGGGATAGAGGGATATAGGCCAAGTTCTGGGACTACAATAGTTTCGGATATCTGGTTGGCATGTAAGAGTTGGACTGAAGGGTCTGTTTGTGTGCTGAACGACTATGACTCAAAATGTGTTTCAGGATCTAATGCCACCTCAAACATGTGCTGTGATTGCTAAAAAAAAAAGAAAGGAGGTTATTTTCACTACTCACCAATTCCGGTCATTATTTGAATTTGATCTCACAACTAAACTTGGAGGCTTTTGAACAGCAGGAAAGTGGGGAAGCAAAGCGAAGGCAGTTAATACACATTTCAATACATAGAGTCATAACATCATAGAGATGTACAGCACAGAAACAGACCCTTCAGTCCAACTCGTCCTTGCCAACCAGATATCCTGATCTAATCTAGTCCCTTTTGCCAGGGCTTGGCCCATATCCATCCAAACCCTTCCTATTCATATACCCATCCAGTTGCTTTTTAAATATTGCAATTGTACTAGCCTCCACTACATCCTCTGGCAGCTCATGCCATACATGCACCAGCCTTTGCATGGAAAGGTTGCCCCTTATGTCCCTTTTATATTCTGTCCTCTCACCCAAAACCTATGCCCTCTAGTTCTGGATTCCCCCACCCCAGGGCAAAGACCTTGTCTATTTATCCTATCCAAGCCCTTCATGATACTACAAACCTCCAAAAAAAGGTCAATCCTCAGCCTCTGACACTCCAGAGAAAACAGCCCCAGCCTATTCAGTCTTTCCCAATAGCTCAAATCCTCTAATGCTGGCAATATGCTTATAAATCTTTTCTGAACCCTTTCAAGTTTCACAACATCCTTCCAAACTGCCCACAATATTCTAAAAGTGGCCTAAGCTGTACAGCTGCAACATGATCGCCCAACTCCTATACTCAATACTCTGAACAATAAAGGAAAGCATATCAAATACCTTCTTCAATATCCTGTCCAACTGAGACTCTACTTTCAAGGGACTATGAAGCTGCACTCCAAGGTCTCTTTGTTTCACAATATTCCCCAGGATCTTAACATTTAAGTGTATAAGTCCTGACTGATTTGTTTTTCCAAAACGCAGCACCTTGCATTTATCTAGATTAAACTGCATCTGCTACGTCTCAGCCCACTGGTCTATTTGATCAAGATCCTGTTGTACTCTGAGGTAACCTTCTTCACTGTCTACTATACCTCCACTTTTGGTGTCATCTGCAAACTTACTAACTATACCTCTTATACTCATATCCAAATCATTTATATAAATGACGAAAAGTTATGAACCCAGCACCGATCCTTGTTACGCTCCACTGGTCACAGGTCTCCAGTTTGAAAAGCAACCCTCCACCACCACCCTTTGTCTTCTACCTTTGAACCAGTTCTGTATCCAAATGGCTAGTCTCCCTATATTCCATGTGATTTAACTTTGCTAACCAGTCTCTTATGGGGAACTTTGTTGAATTCCTTACTGAAGTCCACATAGATCACATCTACCACTCTGCCCTCATTTACCCTCTTTGATACTTCTTCAAAAAGCTCAATCAAGTTCATGAGACATGATTTCCATGCACAAAGCCATGCTGACGATCCCTAATCAGTCCTTGCCTTTCCAAATACATGTAAATCCTGTCCCTTTGTGAGAAAGCTGGTAGCCTTACACATCTGCTACAGGAAATGCCAAAAAGTGCTTGACCACAGGGTGGGGAGGGGAGAAAGAGGGGGAAAGGAGGCATTTGTTCAAAGAATTAAGAACATCTGGCCTTAGTGTCAATGGATCAGCGTAAATGAGATGATGACATTTGTTCAATGTGTGGCAGTATTTCCTTCTCACCCTGGGGGCTGAAAGCTGCAGATGGATAGGGGATAGGGGAGAGAGAGAGAGAGAGAGAGAGAGAGAGAGAGAGAGAGAGAGAGAGAGAGAGAGAGAGAGAGAGAGAGAGAGAGAGAGAGAGAGAGATATGCAGGTGAGCTGAGTGAGGTTACCTCATGACCTTTTCCACATAGTTTAGACTACTGTCTTGTTTTGATGTATTGTTAAAAGAGAAGGTTATCTAGCCAAAGCAATTAGCCATTTGGCCTGGCTTGATCAGGGTTCCCACTTTGATATGTGTGGAGCTTAATTAGTAAAGAGAACTCAGACCTCTCAATGAGTTTCTCTTCCTCTGCAAACTTTTGCCATTTTATTGCTGTTTATCTGATTAAGGACATGTGGTGTTTCTATAATTTTAATACCAATTTCTGTATAAAGACAGCTTTTTTGCAGCAATAAGGGGAGTAGCCTGAGAGAGCTCTTCAGACTAAGAACTGATGCCGCTATTCTGCTAATGATTTTAAGACCTGAGCTCAAGCCTGGCTTGCAGATATCCATGTTATAGTTTAACTTTAATGCCATTGGTAACTAAAGATAATAACTTCAGCTAAAGTGTCTATAAGAGTTTTATATTCTAGTCTACCAAAGAGTACTATCTATGGGACGAACTAAGAGAGGCTTAGGTAGAGTCCATCAGGGATTCCCTGAGCCATCTCGAACAGGTACTTTAACATCAGCATTCCCTCAATTTGCATACCACCGATGTCAGGCTTTTCCTTGCCACCTTTCTTAGACAGTGGCACCACGTTCGCCAACCTCGTCTTCTGGCACCTCACTTGTGACTATCGATGATACAAATATCTCAGTAAGGGACCCAGCAATCAAATCCCTTGCTTCCCAGAGAGTTCTCAGGTACACCTGATCAGGTCCTAGTGATTTATCCACTTTTATACATTTCAGGACATCCAGCACCTGCTCCTCCATAATAAGGACATTCTTCAAGATGTCACCACCCATTTCCCCACATCCTATATCTTCCATGTCCTTCTCAACAGTAATCATTGATGCAAAATACTCATTTAGTATCTCCCACATCTCCTGCAGTTCCATACATAGGCTGTCATGCCTGAAACATCAACACTCCAGCTCCCCAGATGCTGCCTGACCTGCTGTGCTTTTCTAGCACTGTAGTCTTGACTCTAATCTCCAGCATCTGCAGTCCTCACTTTCGCCTAGCTGATCTTTGAGGGGCCTTATTTTCTCCCTAGTTACCATTTTGTCTTTAATGGATTTATAAAATCCATTTGAATTATTCTTAACCCTATTTGCCAAAGCTATCTCATGTCCCCTTTTTTTTGCGTTCTTGATTTCCCTCTTAAGTATACCCCTACTTCCTTTATACTCTAAGGATTCACTCGATCTCTCCTGTCTATACCTGACACATACTTCCTTCTTTTTCTTAACCAAAACTTTAATTTCTCTAGTCATTTAGTATTCCCTATATCTTCCAGCTTTTCCTTTCACCTTAGCAGGAATATATTGCCTTTGGATTCTTGTTATCTCATTTTTAAAGGTTCCCATTTTCCAGCTGCCCTTTACCTCTAACATCTGCTTCCCAGTTAGGTTTTGAAAGTTCTTGCCTAATACTGTCAAACTTAGCCTTCCTCCAGTTTAGAACTTCAACTGTTAGATCTGGTCTATCCTTTTCCACCACTATTTTAAAACTAATAGAATTATGGTCACTGGCCCAAAGTGGTCCCCCACTGACACCTCAGTCACCTGCCCTGCATTATTTCCCAAGGAGTAGGTCAAGTTTTGCACCTTGGAGAAAATGAGGACTGCAGATGCTGGAGATCAGATTTGAGTGTGGGGTGCTGGAAAAGCACAGTAGGTCAGGCAACATCTGAGGAGCAGTAGAATTGATGTTTTTGGCAAAGGGAGGGGGGTGGAGAGATAAATGGCAGGAGGGGTGCTGCTGGGGAAAGGTAGTAAGAGTGAGATAGGATGAAGTTGGGGGTAATGGTGACAGGTCGGAGTGGGGGTGGAGCGGATAGGTGGGAAGGAAGATGGACAGGTCGGACAGATCATGAGGGTGGTGCCAAGCTGGAAGGTTGGATCTGGGATAAGGTGGGGGGAGGAAAATGATAAAACCCACATTGTTTCCCTGCACCTTCTCTAATAGATACATCCACATACTGAATCAGAAAACTTTGTACACACTTAAATTCTTCTCTATTAAAACCCTTAAAACAACATGTTTGGGAAGTTAAAATCCCCTATCATAACCACCCTGCTATTCTTACAGATAACCGAGGTCTCCTTATAAAATTTGTTTCTCAATTTCCTGCTGACTGTTAGGAGGCCTATAATACAATCCCCAATAAAGTGACCATCCCTTTCTTATTTCTTAGTTTTACTGAAAAAAACTTCCCTGGATGATTCCCAGTAATATCCTCCCTCAGTACAACTGTAATGCTATCCCTGATCAAAAATACCACTTTCCCTCCTCTCTTGTCCCCCTTTGTATCCTTCCTATGGTATTTGTAGCCTGGAACCTTAAGCTGCCAGTCTTGCCCATCCCTGAGCCATGCTTCTGTAATTGCTATGATATCCGATGTTACCAAAATATCAGCGGTTTGAGTCACTGAAAGTCAAGCAAAACAGATACCCAGTGTTTCTCATTGGAAAAGTAGAGAAGTGAACAAAATTGTGGAGGTTAGGTTGTGCAAAGCCAGGATATAGAAGGATTTGAAAGACAAAAACAAGAACTTGACATTGATACAGAGTGAAGTATGGAGTAGTCAAGGTTCGTGAGTATACATTTGGAAGAGGAATGAGACTGTAGAATAGAATTGGACAAGGGCGGTTCAAATATTTGTGCCAGATTGCAATCCATGCAGCTGGCAAAACAGTCATTGGAATTTAGTAAATGCCGGAATCAAATCCCAGGGAATCTACATTTATCTATTAAGTAGAGTGGTGTGATTATTGAGGCAATCCCTTGCAATTTGATGCACGTTATTTTAATTTGCCTTTTTATTTTGACAGTGAGAGACAGAAGAAATTCTTTACTACTCAATCTGTTCACATCTTACAATAATAATAACTTCAAAAATGGCACTGAAAAATGAAGGTCAGTGCCAGAGAAACCCATCATTATTTTAGGTTAGCATGCTGTTGGTGTTTTTGTGGTGTGCAGCAAAGCCTTGGAGCATTTCTATGGCCTTAATTCATTAGATTTTTCAGGGACTATGGCCTCCCCAGGCATCTCAGTTGAAGAAGGTATTGTATCTATGACTGCAACATCCATCAATTCCCCATCGTACAATGTCATCCACCTTTGTTCACATTTTCAAGGTATAAAGATGCTGTGGTTTTAAGAGGAGCATTTTATTCTGGTTTAGTTTTGAAGAGAGGTTTTAAGGCAGAGGCGCTGATCTGGTTAGTGAAGTCTCAAAGTAAACAGCTCGGAAGGCCTTGGGTTTTTTAAAGTTGAAACAATAGATGCAACCTGGATGGGTGTGATCAGGATTTCTAGTTTTTAGTTTATTTAGCTTAGATTCAGTAGCAGTTGTTGTTGGAGTCTCAGAAGGGTTATGAAGCTGCAGTGAAATGTCTCCTGGCTACTGACTCTCTAATTTTTCCTCTATATTTTTCCTTCTGGATTGCTGGAGTTATCTGTGAGACAAATCTATTTTTGGAATTTTGACAAGGGTGTGTTTTTGGAATGTTACTATATTAGAATAGTTGATTAGTAATAGTTATCATATCTAGAACTCTGTAAAGTCCTTCTTTATTTTCTTGTATATAAACACTATTGTTGAAATAAGTTGTTTTGCTTAACATAGAGTAGTTTGACCAGTCGCATTGCATCTGGAACAGCCACTTTACAATTGTCTTAAATACAAGATAAAGTTAGGGTCTGGGCTATCTTCTTAAAATATTGAGGGGGTCTGGTCTGGTTCAGTACAATGATTTTCCCTATTTGAATCTCCAATGTAGGCCAGTTAGAAAGAGGATTGGCATCGCGTTGGATGGCATTATTGTGCTCCCTCTTGTTTTCCACATCTTGTGTAGCTGTACTGCAAACACTTGTAGTGGGAGCAGTTAGTGATTGTGGATTCTATTGCCATTTTCCACACCACCTCCATCATGAAGTGATGAATTCCCACTTCTTATCGAATGAGATCAATACGGTCACACGTCAAGCTTACACAACTTTCAAGTAATTCAGATTTACCAGTATGGAATTTCAGCTTGGCGTGGGCATCATTCTATTAAATTTATGATTCTGCCAATCTGGAGATGGCTGGAGCACAAACTGGAGTCATGGGTCCAAATCCAAATTTGACTTATCACAATGTCACCGTAATTGATTCAGAGAATGAATAATAATTTCAGCAGCCCTGGATCAAGACAAGTATTGGGGTAAGCAATATGAAACATTTGGAAGGGATTACAGCCCAAGGGGAAGAGTACTACTTGCTGACAAATGTTATGGGCAAAAATTAAAGGTAAAATATAACAGAACAAGGCAACAGCATTCAAAGAGTGACCAAAAAAGGAGCAGATTCTAATAACTGGGAGAGATATAAAGAACAAAATGATAGAAGTGTTCAAAATCATAAGGGTTTTGGACAGATTAGATACAGCCAAACCATTCCCATTGGTTAATGAACTCAAAACTAGGCCATTGATCTAAGGTTATTGACAAAAGAACCAACAGCAACAGGAGAGGCAGTTTTTAAATGCAGCAAGTTGCTAGGATCTGGAATACATTGCCTGAGAATGCCAGGCAGGCAGATTCAAAAGGAGGCCTTGGAGAGCGAATTGAATAATTATCTAAAAAAGGATAAAAAGAAACTGCAGGACTGCGGAAGAACAAGATTACGCGAACCACACTTATACGGAGCCAGCACAACCTGATCAGCCTCCTTGTTTGCTGTTACTATTCTATTACTGCATCAAAACATGCAGCAAGAGCTTTGGAAAGGGATTATGAAAAGAAATGTGCAGGGGATACCAAAGTAAACAAAGAAAAACAAATTACAATTGTATTAAGAGAGAGGGAGGGCAGCCAGAAACAACATGAACCCCTCGAAAACTGATAGTGGCAGTCTTGTTGATGAAAATAAGGACTTGCCAGACATGGACAGTTACTTTGCACCATCATTTACAGTAAAGGAAAAGGGTTACCACACCAGACAGCATGGCCTGGAACCCAATATTGAATCAGGACCAAGGACTCACCAAAATCAGTGTAAGCAAAGGACCAGTAATGAATAAAATCTGTCAAAGAATGACAGATACTCAAGCAAGATGGCTTCCAAAATTTTCAAAGTAGTTATGAGAACACTGTCAATGCCCTGATCATAACCTTTGAACAGTCTCAAATCTGAAAGCTTTGCTTTGGCTTGGAAAGTTGCATGTCACTCCGTGAATATAGAGAGATTAAAAAAGACTTAAACCAGGGCATTAGACTAGTTAACCTATTATTTGATTCCTAAATAAGATTGAACAACTTGAACATTTTCAACTAATTAGTCAATGATAAGTTATGACCAATGAAAGTAGTTCAAAGTTTTTTTAAAGAAAGAGAATACTTTGATTCCAAACAGCATTTGTTAAAATATCTCACAGACAGAAATTAAAGCTCATGAAAATGAAGGCAAAACATTGAACTGGTTTGGAAATTAGCTGAGCAGGAGACAGACTAGTGTTCTGCAAGTACAACCAACAGGCCCTCAACTATTCATCATATTCTGTATTGATTTAAAATGATGAGAGAGGAGAGCCACATTTCAAACTTGGCCTTGACACAAAGATAGACAGATTGTAAGCCATATAAATTGAAGTATTAAATTATTTTAAAAGGTTGATAGATTGAATGAAGCAAGAAAAAATGTGGCAAATAGATTTCGATATAGTTAAGTAGGTTAACTGCTTCAGTAAGTCAAATGGGTTTGCCTTTCTAAATAGTAAAAAGACAGAAACAGTTAAGATCCACATAAACTTAGGGGTCCACAGACAAGTTTATTATCTGACTAAAAAAAAAGCAAAACACAAAAATTGTCTTCTCTACAGCAAGGGGTTAAAAGATAACCTAACAAACCTTAGTTCGGTCACAGCTTGAGTACTGTGCTCAGTTGCAGTTTTACATCTTAGAAAATAAATATTGGCTTTGGAAGACATGAAGACTGATCAGCATGATATCGGCATGCTAGGGGTTAAATTACCAGAATATTTTACACAAATTGGGAATGAAACTTAGAACGTTATTGGATAATTCAATCAAATGTCGCAAAATATTAGGTATTAAAGAGAACAAATAGGTTTTCTTTGCCTGTTCAGCAGTTGAGGACCAGGAATATTGTCTAAGAGTTAGAATCAAGTTTTGTTTTTGAGAAATGGTTAGGAAACTTGATGACAGAAGAGATTCCAAGTTGGGAAGGTGTGTCTGTTAATTGTATCACAATTTCAAAACATAGACAGAAAAATTGGCAAGTGACAATGGGATTTTATATAATAGTTTGCCCATCTAATTACAGAAGAATACAAGAACTAGGAACAGGAGCAAGCAAGTCAGCCCCTCAAGCCTGCTCTGCTATTTGATATGGACATGGTTGATATCATCTCAGCCTAAATTCCACTTTCCTGCTTATTCTACATAAACCTTCAATCCATTCCTAATTCAGAATTTGGAGTCAAAACATGTAGTGCTCGAAAAGCACAGCAGATCAGGCAGCTGGATTTGGTGGAGTGGAAGGGGGGGGGGGGGGGGGGGTGGAATTTGAAATGTTGGCCACAAGGTGGTGGGGTTGTTTGCTGCCCAATTCAATTCCCCCTCCCAGTCCCCCAAGGACATGCAAGTCCTGGGCCTCCTCCACCTGCCAAATCCAAGCTACCCAACAACTGGAGGAAGAACGCCTTATCTTCCATCTTGGGACACTCCAATCACACAACATCAATGTTGACTTCACAAGTTTCCTTATCTCCCCTCCCCCCACCTCATCCCAGATCCAACCCTCCAACTGGCACTGCCCTCTTGACCTGTCCTATCTGTCCATCTTCCTTCCCACCTATCTGCTCCACCCTCCCCTCCGACCCATCACAATCACCCCCCCCATCTGCATCCGCTACTGCCTTCCCTGCTACCTTCCCCCCCAACCCCACCCTCCTATTTATTTATCAGTTCCATTCTCCCCACCCCCATCACATTCCTGATGAAGGGCTTATGCCCGAAATGTCATCACTCCTGCTCCTCAGATGCTACCTGACCTGCTGTGCTTTCTCAGCACCACACTTTTCGACTCTGATTTCTCCAGTATCTGCAGTCCTCACTTTCTCCTAATTCAGAATTTGTCTATCTCCTCCTTAAATTCACTCATTTTTCCTCCCAGCATCCATTGCATTCTGGAGTAGCGAATTTCACTGATACACAACCCTTTGAGAAGTAATTTCTACTAACCGGTTTTAAATCTGCTAACCCTTATCCAAAAACTATGGCCTCTCAAAACCTATTCTTGGACATAGATGAAATTAGCTTTTCAAACAGAACATCACATTATCTAATGTCATTCAGTAATTGATTTGAGGGCACAGCACAAAATGCATAGTAAAACTCCACAAAACCTAAACATTTTGAAAAAAAACTCATGCACTACAAAATGTAATTATAAAATTCAATATCTGACCAAAAACAGACCAGGAGTATATCACAATGATAGACAAATTAGAAAAATGCTGTAAGTGTGGAGCAAGCCACACAGATGGATAAGCTAAACAAGCATTCCATTATACATATCAATGAAATGTACAAGTGGGATAACATCACGTGTCAAAACAGAACTGAATCTTTGGTAAACTCTTAACTTTAAGTAATCCACAATGAATTTTTCAAGGAACTAGCAAAATAATTCTAGATTAGAATTGATTAGTATATGATAAAACATAATCACCAGACTCTACCCAACAACACCATTTTACAACACCATTTTCATCTATTCTATTTAAACCAACATTAATCTGCCAGCCACCTGAAGACTTTCTTCAAACATTTAAGCATGATCTTTCGCAATCGTCCAACCAACTTAATTTGACCATGGTTTCAGAAAATAGTATCGGTTGCAATGCATCTCCGGGCACGTAAAATGTATCTCAATGCCACAATTAAGCTGGAATCCACTACACACAGCAAATTCAGTGGTAGCACTTATTCCAAACAAAACAACACAATTCAAAGCCTCTGACAAACAGTCACATTGAAAGCAGACTAGCAAAAGATTAACTGTGTGTCCTGGTTTTCAGCAGTTCTTTTTGTAAGCCATTTGAATTGTTGGAGAAAAGCAAAGGCAGAGAACTCAATTAGAATAGAATTTCAAATGCCTTGAATTAGCTGAAACTTCACCTTAAAAATCAAATTAATAGGCCACCTTCAGTCTCTTTATATTGCCATTTTAACTGATCCAGTTACTGCATAATTGACATTAAACTTGCGCAGATTTTAAAAACAAGACATTTTTTAATGCCAATATTTGCACTGTAGATTTTCAATACTTCAATCCGGATACTCCAATTGCCAAGCAATCATTGGAACACATTGTGACCCTGCTGAATTGAAAATTACAACAGGTAATTCCCTTGCATCTAGGGTCCTCCAAACAAATCTAATAAAGGCAGAGGATTCATAATCTCCTGCTTCCATTAAGTTATCAGTTTCCCAGGAGAATTAAAACCTGAGCCTAAGTCCCTGGGTAACTTTAAGTCTACTACCCACTTCCCCGATACCTTCACTGGTCCCAATATTTCCAACCCTCTGACACTGGTCTTTGCACCATTTACTTCACGTCCCTCACCCCATCACTACACAGAATCAGAGAATTGTGGTGGTGCAGAAGGCATCGCTTCTATGACCTTTTCTCACATCACCCTTACATTTTTGGGCTCTCCATTTTAAGTCTATGCCTGCTTGTTCTTTGTTCATTTGAGCAGAAACAGCTTCTCAGTATCAAAGTTATCCAGCCCATTCATGATTTTGAAAACCTCTATCAAATCTATTCTTGACCAAGAACAGTATATCCCCACAACTGACGTTTCTCATTGCTGAAACCCTTCTTGTAAATTGCTTCTACACTTTCTGCAATACATTTACAAATTTTGCTACAATGTAGCACCCACAACTGTACTCAGTGCTCTAACTGATGTCTAATAAGTGTTGTACATAGGTTCAAGACCACCTCCCTGTTCTTGTATCTATGCCCCGAATAATGCAGCCGAGGACACTGTATACTTTACCAACTGCCCTCTCTATTCATCTTTCCAACTGCAATGATCTGTGTACATATACATCACCGTCCCTCTGCTCCTGTACTCCCTTTACAATTATACCACCTATCTAAAGTTGCCTTTCAATGTTCTTCCAAGCAACATGCATCATCATCTCACACTTACCTGGCCTATCCATTTGGCAGGCCCTTGAACATGGAACAGTGACTGGTGCTGCTGCTTAAAAGGGGGAGCATGGTTTGACTTCCCCTGACACCAAGAAAGTAAGTATTGGCTTCAGGTATGCTCTGCATTTCTGAAGGAGCTGGGATCAACATTTACAGCCAGAAACTGGTAACTCGGTGCTAATTGTAAAAACAGGAGCAGAGTGGCGATCTGACTGTAATCACCACTCCTGGAAATATTTTGGCCATCGTATACATGTTACACAATACAAACTGTGAAGTACTGTATTACCTTAAAAGCACACAGTTATCTCATTACCAAAGAAGATGCCTAAACTTCATGAGCTGATGTGATATTGATTTCCAAAAGCTCCTGTATGCTTTTTGAAGTTTGAGATAGTCATGGTCATATCAAATGATAACCTAAACTCTTAATTCTTCCTAGGATCAGTGACAACATATTGCAACCAACCAAAGAATCAGTGTTCCAACTGTTTGGACCAGGTTGTCTAGCTTTAGAACACCAGAAAATTATTTTATCTACAGTTGATTTTAGCCAAAAGAAAACAGCGAAAATATTTTAGTTCCAGGTTGAAATCAGGAAAAACACCAAAAGAAAAACGTGAATGCGCCAACGATAACACTTCCTCGGCAACACTCACCACGACCCTGGCATTAAGTGCAAAAGAAAAGAGACTAAGGGTGCAGGTTCATAGTTCTTTGAAAACAGAGTCCCAGGTAGATAGAATAGTGAAGGCAGCATTTGCTATGCTTGCCTTATTAGTCAGTGCATTGAGTATTGGAGTTGGAGGTCATGTTGCAGCCGTGCTGGATATTAGTTAGGCACTTTTGGAATACTGATCTCCCTGCTATAGGAAAGATGTTGCAAAATTTGAAAGAGTACAGAAAAGATGTACAAGGTTGTTACCAGGATATGAGGGTTTGAGCTACAGGGAGAGGCTGAATAGGCTGGGGCTATTTTTCGAGGAGTGCTGGGGGCTAAACGGTGACCTTATATAGAGGTTAATAAAATCATGAGGGCCATGGATAGGATGAATAGCCAAGATCTTTTTCCCACGGTAGGGGATTCCAAAACTAGAGGGCATGGGTTTAAGGTGAGAGGGCAAAAATTTAACAAGGACCTGTGGGACAACATTTTCATGCAAAGGGTGGTGTGTGTATGGATTGAGATGCCAGAGGAAGTGGTAGAGGCTGTTACAATTACAACGTTTAAAAGAAATCTGGATGGGTATATGAATAGGAAGGGCTTACAGGGATATGGGCCAAATGCTAGAAAATGGGACTAGATTAATTTAGGATATCTGGTCAGCATGGACAAGTTGGACCATATGGTCCATTTCCATGTTGTCCAAATCTATGACTATGACTCTATTACAGAGTGCCTTCAACTTAGTAATATATCCCAAGCTGCATCAAAGGAGCATAATTAGTAGTAAAAACAAACCAAGGAATGGAACATTATTTTTGGATATCCAGAAGATTGTGCAAAGAGGTAGGATTTAAGAAGCATTTTAAGGAAGCAGAGAGAGTAGGGAGGGAGGGAAAGATGGGGTGGGGAGATGAATGGGAACATGCATGGGGGAAAGAGTGCAGGAGACGTTTTGACGAAGGGCAACAATAGGGAGAAAGAAGAGAGGGATGCGCAAGAGGACAGGAATACCAGATGGTGTTTACCTCAATATTAAATGAGTAATAACTTTAGTTCTGGAGGTCTTTCTTTAGTTGGAGAATGTATCTCCAATATGCTGGCACTGTACATTAATCAGAACATAAAAAGTGCTGGAAATGCATTTGAAAATGCAACCCAGGTTTTTTAAAAAAATACATGCAATCACTTCATTGCACCATTCAACATTCTCAACATATCAGTTTATTTAAACCTGGATCATCTTGCAAGAGTCAGCACCTGACCCTTCAACTCATCATTACTAAGCTGTAAAATAGTGGCCCTGAAACAAAGAACTGAAATAACAGGATAGAAGTTGTTTCATTAAAAATGTTTACTACCATCTCCTTTTTGTCTCCAGAAAGAAAGATTTGCAAGCCATATAAATTGGCTTCTTAACCAATACTCTCAGATATTGCATGCTCCACAATCATGCATGATTTGCCCATTTCTGCTTCAACTGTTTATTAACAGCTTGAAATACATTAACGTCACAATTAGATAATTTTAAAAATTCATACTGAACTCAAGAAAAGAAAATAATCAAGCAAACAAATTTTATGTGCAGATCTTGAATTTTCCCTTATAATCTTTTCTTCCCCAACACACTAGAAAATGTAATGTGACAGATTTGCTAATATAACTAACGGCAGACCAACAAAGACAAGCACCTAGAAGGGTTCAACATACACACATCTACACATAACACTAAGCTTTCCACTTCTCCCATGTATTCTGTTTCTCCTTAGTTACAGAGACTCACAAGACTTAGTGCCATTTAGCAGTAATAGCAATTAAAGTCATACTTACATTCTGTGTACTGCTGCAGCTGAGCAAACTCTTCTGGACTGAGGATAACCCATTTCCCATCACTCATTTTCCACAAATCCACTTAGACCAGATTGTTATTCATGAAGATAGTAGAACAATTCACAAAAAAGTGCTTCTAGAAAAATATGGTCCGAGAAGATAGAACCTCTTCTTCTAAAATTGACAGAAAATGTCTCTGATGTTGTTTCCTCTTGTTGATTGGTTTACATTTGATTTTTAATTGGGTAATGACTCTTCTCTTCACAAGAAACCTGTTTATTAATTGTCCTCATTTGATGATTAACTGTGCTTAGATTCTCTGTTTAATAATTTCATTAACAGGCTCTGTTGAATAAAATCCATTCATATTTTTGAAGGGTGAATCACACGTTTTGCTCAAATCTGCAAAAGCATAAGGAAATGAGTTTACAAGGAAATAAGTAAACAGAAATAATTGCACAATACACTGGCAATATCAATGAATGTGATGTAAGCCTGGTTTAATTATGGGTTGTAGGTTATGTGGGTTTCCTTTCATAATCTGAGCTCATCATCTACTTCTCTTTGAAAGAATTGTTGCTAAACAGAAGAGAAGAAAGTTAATGGTTTATGTGCAAATCTTTCAACAGAACTGGAAATTACAAAGATAAACGTACCTCAGAGGATTGAATAAAGCAAAGAGGAAATAAAAGCAGGACATGATGGAAAACATCAGCCTACCTGGCAACATTTGTAGAGAGAGACAGACAGAGGGGCAGACAGATGGGGAGGAGGGGTGGGGCAGGAAGAGAGAGAGAGATAGAGAGGAAGGGGGGAAAAAAGAGTGGGGAATGGGAGGGGAGGCACGAAAGAGGGAGGGACAACAGGCTTAAGGAAGAGCAAGAGCCGGAGCGAGAACCAGAAAGGGGCGGGGAAGAGAAAGACAGTGGGGGGGGATGAGAGAGAAAAAGAGTGGGGGAAGAAGAAAGAGGGCATGGGGCGGGGGAAGAAGAAAGAGGGCATGGGGCGGGGGGAGAAGAAAGAGAGCAGATGGAGAAGAAAGAAAGAGAGAGAGGGAGGGCAAGAGGGAGGGAGAGAGGGAGGGCGAGAGGGAGGGAGAGAGGGAGGGAGGGCAAGAGGGAGGGAGGGAGGGCAAGAGGGAGGGAGGGGGGGCAAGAGGGAGGGAGGGGGGGCAAGAGGGAGGGAGGGGGGGCAAGAGGGAGGGAGGGGGGGCAAGAGGGAGGGAGGGGGGGCAAGAGGGAGGGAGGGGGGGCAAGAGGGAGGGAGGGGGGGCAAGAGGGAGGGAGGGGGGGCAAGAGGGAGGGAGGGGGGGCAAGAGGGAGGGAGGGGGGGCAAGAGGGAGGGAGGGGGGGCAAGAGGGAGGGAGGGGGGGCAAGAGGGAGGGAGGGGGGGCAAGAGGGAGGGAGGGGGGGCAAGAGGGAGGGAGGGGGGGCAAGAGGGAGGGAGGGGGGGCAAGAGGGAGGGAGGGGGGGGCAAGAGGGAGGGAGGGGGGGCAAGAGGGAGGGAGGGGGGCAAGAGGGAGGGGGCCGAGAGGGAGGGAGGGAGGGCGAGAGGAAGGGAGGGAGGGCGAGAGGGAGAAAGAAAGAGAGAGAAGGTGGAGAGAAGGAAAGAAAGAGAGCTCTCATTTCAGTTTGATGAAAACATTTGTGAGGATGTAATTACTGTGTTGGCAGTTTCCTCATTTTTTTGTTATAATTGTTGTCATAAGAACATTAACAGATAAAAGCTTGTCAGGAGTGAAATAAGCTATAACTTTTTAAAAACATATAGCACATATAACTAATATATCAACAGGATACGTGACTCAAAAGTAAAAACTAAATGAATTCTGTGCATTCTATTTCAATCCTTGTCCTTAATGTTCACCTCTGCTTCTTCTCAAGAGCACATTTGGTCTTGACACTTTGTGTAATGCTGCCCACAAGGAAAAACAAATGAATCAGTATGCGTAAAAGCATCCTGTGCTTGTTTGTAGACTCCAGTGCAGTTGACGATGGGTGAAGCATAAAAATAAAGACGCACAAGAGTATAAAAGTGACCAGTCCAAATAATAGCAATGTTAGTAAAAAATCATTATAAATAAAATGGTGGCTTTGCTCATTTAGGTTCATGGGTATAAACAAGCATTAATTTGACTTGTACATCACCTCAACACAATTCAATATTCCTCAACTATGCAGGCATGAGAAAAAAAAACACTTCCCATTCTGCTTAATTACTAAAAACTACAGTCTAAATAACAAAGTACTGGAAAATACTCAACTGGCTTTGCAGCAGCTTTGGAGAAAGAATCAAACTTTGTTTTACTCTCTGTATAGACACTGCTGGTATTTCCAGCACTTGCTGTCTTCCAGATTTTAAACAGTGACTGCATGTTACTTTTACTTTACTGTAGTTTACATTTTTAGATTGGTTAGACAGATAGGCACAAGACAAGCAACCAACCAGAGAAACCTAACCAAAGAAGGAACATATCAGAAGACAAATTGAAAAACTAACTTGTGTGGGAAAGCAGGTCCTACCTTTAAACAGACAAAGTGCCGAAGCAAGTTAACAGGTCTGGCAGCATCTGTGGAGAGAGAAACAGAATTAAATGTTTTAAGGCCAGTATGAATCCTTTTTAGAACACAACTGAATTGTATACAAAAGTTTTGCATATTTGTTTATAGTTACTCATCCTCAGGATGCATAAAAGATCAGTTTAAAAAAAAGATTTCAAACACACCAACCTTAGCTTAGCTTCCTATTGCATTAGATTATGACACCAATTTTACTCATTTGAAAACAAATTTCCTCTTCTCCTAAATGCACTGACTACAAATAGGTTTTTATTAAAGAAAAAGAAAAAAAATGACAAGAATAAGCTCCTTGTAATTCTCTTCAACCGCTGACTTGCGTGTCGTGGATCTCATGGAGATTGCCACAAAACCAAGATTTAAGGTAAATAGCCCTTTTGGGTTATTGTTCAACATCTCATCTTCCAAAAACTTCCATCGTTCTTGTGCTCAGAAACATAAACAAAAAAGTGCACTGGCCAGCTAGCAGTGCAGTTTGGTAGCAAAATCACAGTACATCACATGTAAAAACATGCACATCATCTCAGCACTGCCAAAGAGACATCACAATGCTGCACTGACTAAACAGCCATACACAATCTGTGCTTCTACGATATACAAGAATGCTGTATACTCAGGCTACATAAAGGTTAACTGCAGTAACTCCACTAAGTATAGTGCAGTAACTTGGTTTTAAGATGAACATCATTCACTGGAGCAAAACCAAATCAGAGCTGTCGATGCGGGTCATTAACAAACCGATGGTGTGAGACAAATTGACTCAAAGGCAAACACTACTTTATTTTTAGGGACAGAATCACATCATGATGATATAAAATATTGACTACGGATTTTCAAATTCCATTGGCAGATTTTTCCCAGATCAGGCATTCCTAAATTGAGAGATATGTGAGATCCTTTTGAATCCTTGCTTTATTTTTGTTGATAGATGCTTTTTGGCAACCGTGATGTAGCGGGACAGGCTTAATGGGCTGAATGGCCTATTCCTTGTCTCTCTGGTGCCTACAGGATCATTAATCAAAACATTCTCCATAAATAGAGGTTTATCCCATTAATCACATAACTCAAATTACATTAATAAGTGGCCTGCTGTTAAAATAATAAGAAAATTACTGCAATTAAGAGGCTACATTATTAATCAATTATTTCAGTTAATAAGGAGGACCCTTAAGCAACAATTGTCAGGATCCCATCACGAGTCACCTGCATCAATAATCACAATAATACAAGATTAACAATCAAGGTGTTATTATATTGATAATTAGATTTCAAACACATTAATAGTTCATTAATAATCTCCCCACTCAACTATGAAAGCCCTAACCTTCTCTCCAGACACCCTTTAAAATTTTTATTTTGCCTAAATTTCCATTTCAGGATCACATCAAATGTCATGCATTAAAATGGAAAAAGGGAAAATATTTTAGGAGGACTGTTCTAGATTGTATATTTCAGAAGTTTGGAACTGCTATGGAAGGATGCTTGGATTAATTTATATAGTGCATCTTGTACACACTGCTACTATTACTGTGATACAGGAAGTGGTGGATAAAAGGTGCCAATCAAGGGAGTACCTTTTCCTTAGTTGAGGTCAAGACTCAAGTGATTGTAAAGCTGCATTTATCAAGGCAAGTGATGAACATCTCATCACATTCTTCACTTGTGCCTTGTAGATTTCAGAAAGTCAGGAAATACATTGCATGCTACTGATAGGCTCCAGAGGGTCATCTTCATACCAGGTAGACACTCAGTTTCCCAGCTAACCCCTTCCAATGACACTGTTTCCTCCTTACTCAGGGAGCAAATGCCCTGCCCACTTTGATAATTTGGTTAATTTCTTCATTTGTTCTGCAGCAGTATAACAACCAGTTTTTCTATATATTTACTTCCTTAGGCCTCACAATTCAAAAGAAAATTACATCACATTAGTTGCCAATCAAATACACGGAGTCCACGAGTCGGTTTGCTCAAACACTGGAGCATTAACTTCACAATTGTAGCACCATTTCAACGATTGGCAATTGGAGAATAAGTACAAAGAAACTTTTAGTAGTCAAATTAGATATTTGGAAATGGTTTGTCAAGGATCCAGGATTATTCATGGGTTGATTTAGTTAATTTCCATTGCATTGAAAATATATGTGAAGACTCTATGATAGAGTGAACAAGCAGCTCTCCTGGGAGTGATGTAATGACAATCCTTTTGCTCCATTGTGACAGTTCAGAATTTTTGTTTATTGTGTAATAGATTTTTTACAAAATTTAGATGAGATTGTGGAAGAAGATATTGCATAATATATATGTTTGATGAATGAGGAAAACAGAAAACAACTGGCTGGAAAGAGGAATAAAAAAAGCTTATTAAAAGATGAATAATAAGCTAAAAGGAAATTGCCCAATTTTAGTATAAAATGTGGATGACGCCACGCAGAAGGAAGTTCAATGAACAGTATTCCTGGCTTTGATACTTGCCAAATTTCTTCCCCGCTCCCCCCACCCATGCTACCTGAGCATGTCAAGAGAGCCTTTACCCCATCCCTACACACATTACTAATTTTTAGCAATTATTCCAAGTATCACATTGATTGCTCAGTTAAGTGGTTAACTTTAAGATTTATATGTTTGATTTATTTATTTCTTATTTTTTGCATGCTTAATATTAACTCTTTGGGTAAGTACAGATAGTTTATTTTGCATATAAGGTGCTATTATAAGCTGCTTTCTTTTTAGGCTTAATGGCTTTAAGGGCATACAAGAGACACGGAGTTAGATGACTAGTAGATTTAGAATAGCGATTATACAACAGGGTAAGTTAGATAGATGGATGACTGTCAGGAAAAAGTAAGAAGGTAATTCAGAAGTCTCCTGTGGCTATTCCTCTCTCAAACAAATACTCAGCTTTGGGTACTATTGGAAAGGTTAGTCTCTCAGAGGAAAACAGAAGAGACAGTCAGATCTTGGGCACAAAGAATCCATCTTATGTTGTTTGGGATTTAATAAAATTTAAAAGAATAATTGTCAAAAGGAGCTCTCCTGTCAAGGTCACAGACAAGAGATTCTGCTGCAGTGAGCATGAATCTAGGATGGTATATTGCTTTCCTGTTGCCAGGATTAAGGATGTCCCAAATTGGTTAAAGCATATAGTATACATTGGCAGGACATTCCATGATACAGTAATGGAAAAAGTGAAGGCTTTACAGAGTGAATATAAGGAGGTTAGGTAGAAGATTAAAAAAACACACAATCTCAAAAGTAGTAATCTCTGGTTTACTCCCAGTGCCAAGCTCAAATGAGGGAAAGAATAAGAGGATGAACGAGATAAATCAACAGCTGAAAAGATGGGTGACATATTCAGGTATTTAGGTTCTTGGATCATTGGAATCTCTTGTGGGGCAGAAAAGACCTGTTCAAAAAAGGATGGATTTCACTTGTATTGGAAAGATAACAATATCCTCATGGAAAGATTTGCTAATACTATTAAGGAGACTATAAATTATTAGAGGGGGTGAAATGGAGGAATCCTAAGTAACAGAGTAAATAGAAAGATAGACTAGGATGGTTTTGAATCTGAAAAGAATAAGTTAATTAGAAAAGATAGACAAGAGCAAGTCAGTGAATGAAGTAACTCTGAAGAATTAAACTGCAGTTATTTCGAGGTAAACGGTCTTACTGCTAAGACTGATGAACTCAGGGCATGTTTGGGAACACGGGCTTGAGATATCATAGCTATTATAGGAACTTGGCTGAGGGATGAACAAGACTGGCAGCTCAATGTCCCGGTTTCAGATGCTTTAGGAAAGATAGGAAGAGACAAAAGAGTAAGGGGAGCAGCAATTTTGATTAAAGAAAATATTGCTGCTGTATCTGGAAATGATATTTCTGAAAACTCATCCTGCGAAAATAAATGGTTTGACATTAGAAATAAACAAAGGAATGATCACCTTGATGGGATTGTACTATAGACCCCCAGATAGTCAGAGGAAAATTGTAGAATAAATATGTAGCGAGATCTCGGGTTTATGTAAGAATAGGAAGGTTGCCACAGATGGTGATTTTGATTTTCCAAACATTGACTGGAAGTAACATACTGTTAAGGTTTGGATGGTAAAGAATTTGTTAAATGTGTTCAAGAAAATTTTCTTTACCTATATTTAAGATTTTTCAAACTAGAGAAGGAGTAAAACTTGATCTTCCCTTGGTTAATAAAACAGGGTAAGTGGCTGAAAAGATAGTAGGGGGACACTTTGGGTCAAGTGATCATAATTCTTTTTGTTTTAAAATAAATGACAGAAAAAATAAGATCTCCATAAAGAGTAGTTTTAATTGAAGTAAGGCAAATTGTAATAGTATGAGAAAAGGACTTTCAAAAATTGATTGGAGTAGACGGTTGGTAGATAAAGGTGTATCTGATAATTGGGAGGCTTTCAAAAGTGTGATAATGAGAGTTCACAGTCTTGTTATGTTCCTATTGGAGTCAAAAGGTAAGGCAGGTAGGATTAGAGGTTCTAGTTAATAATTTTAAAAAATCATATTAGATATGGATAACCAGGTTCAAATGAATCTCTTGAACAATATAAAGAGTGCAAGGCATTCTTATGCGGGAAATCAGGAAGGCAAAGAGAGGATATGAGATAACATTGGCAAATAAGATTAAGGATAATCCAATGAGATTGTACAAGTGTATTGGGAGCAAGCAAGCAACTACAGAGAGTAGGGCCCCTTAAAGATGAAAGTGGTCACCTTTGAGTTGAACCTCAGGAGATGAGGAGAGATATTAATAGTGCATATTAGGTTTTACTGTGGATGAAGAAATGGAGGCTAGAGAACTCCGGGAAATAAACACTGATGTTTTGAAAGCAGTTCATATTTCAGAAGAGTAAGTGTTGAAAGTTTTAGAAAATATAAAAGGTGAACAAATCTTTGGGACCTGATCCAGTATAATCCAGGACTTTGTGGGAAGTTAGGGAGGAAATTGCAGATCTCTTGCAGAAAGATTTGCATCATGTGTAACTATAGACGAGGTTCTGGATGACTGGACAATGTCTAATGTTATGCTTTTGCTTAAGAAGGGATGTAAGGAAAAGCTCAGGAACTATGGATTTGTGAGTCTGACTGGTGGAAAGTGATTCTGAAAGATAGGGTTTATATGCATTTGGAGAGGCAAGGAAAGATTAGGCATAGTCCGCATGGTTTTCTGTGAGGGAAATCATGTCTCAAACTTGATTGAGTTTTTTATGGAAGTAATAAAGAAGATTGATAAGGGTGGAGAGGTAGATACTGTTTACTTGGACTTTAGTAAAACCTTTCTGTATGATAGATTAATTACTGACATTAGATCACATAGGATACAGGGTGAGCTTGCCAAAACTGGCTTTATAGCAGGAGACAGTGTGATGGTGGAGGGTTGTTTTTTGGATTGGAGACCTGTGACCAGCAGGGATCGATACTGTGTCAACTTTTATTTGTCATTTATATAAATGATTTAGATGAGTTTATAGGAGGCATAATCAGTAAGTTTGTGGATGACACAAAGATTGGTGATACAGTGGACAGTGAAGAAAGTTGTCTAAGATTACAAAGGGATCTTGATATTCAGGTCAATGGTCTGAAGAGTGGCAGATGGCGTTTAATTTGGATAAATGCAAGGTATTACATTTTGGTAAAACAAACAAGGGCAGTACTTAGACAATTAAAAGTTGTGCCATAGGTTAAACTGTTGTAAAACAGAGAAGAGGCCAATGGGCTCAGGTACATAATTCCTTAAAGTTTGCATCGGATATAGACAGGATGGCTAAGAAGGTGCCTTCATTGCTCAGACCTTTGAGTACAGGAATTGGGATATTGTGTTGAGGTTGTACAGGTCATTGGTGAGGTTTCTTCTGGAGTATTGTGTGCAGGTCACTCTGTTATAGGAAAGATATTACTAAACTGCATAGGGTTCAGCAAAGATTTGCCAAGATGTTGCAGGGAATGGAGGGTTTGAGATAGAAGGAGCGTTTGGGTAGGCTGGGATGTTTTTCACTGATGCGTAGGAGGTTGAGGGTTGACCTTATAGAAGTGTTTTAAAATCACATGGGGTATTAGAATAAGGTGAATTGAAGGTGTCTTTTCGCTAGGGTGGAAAATTTCAAGACTAGGGGCATATTTTTAAGGTGATGGGGAAAGATTTTAAAAAAGCATGAGGGACAATTTTTATTTACAAAGATTGTTTCATGTGTGGAATGAACATCCTGAGGAAGTGGGAACACATATACATCAAGATTTAAAAGAAATTTAGACAAGGACATGAAGAAGAAATGTTTTGAGGAATATAGGCCAAGTGCAGACAAGTGGGACTAGTTTAGTTTGAAATTATGGACAGAATGGACTGGTTGGACCAAAGGGTCTGTTTCCATGCTGCATGACTCCATGACACTGTGACACTAGCTCTGTCTCGGTAAAGGTCCCACACTATTACTTACAGCCAGAATACATATCCCCTTAAAGAGGTTCAGGCTGCTTTTCTCATGTACACTGCAGTAAAGGTTTGTACATACAAAGTTCTATGTAGCATGCATATCATATTGTTTATTTTGTAACGACTTTAAAAGTTCCCATAGTCCCAGAGGACCATAGAGCTGATCTCTCTTTAAAAGAGACTGACCACTGGAGGGGAGTTTAACCAGGTTCACCTAGCGTCGGGTGAGGGGTGAAGTTGAGAAGGCAAAACCGTCACAGTAACCTCAGCTGGCATAGGAAATGAACCAAAGCTGTTGGCATCACTCTGCATTGCAAACCAGCCAAGATTAGAGTGGTGCTGGAATAGCACAACAGGTCAGGCAGCATCTGAGGAGCAGGAAAATCGACGTTTCGGGCTTTTGCTGGAAACATAGATTTTCCTGCTCCTTGGATGCTGCCTGACCTGCTGTGCTTTTCCAGCACCACTCTAATCTTGACTCTAATCTCCAGCATCTGCAGTCCTCACTTTTGCCCATTGCAAACCAGCCACCTAGCCAACTGAGCAAACTGATCTCTGTAAACTATGTTAAAAGTCTAATTACAGAGGTTTTATTTAAAATAAGACTATAAACTTAAGACTGGAGATTAATGGAACAAAGATTGTGAAGAGCAATATGAAAAAATATTAAAATATAACAATAATGGCATTGGGACAGATTACAATCATCACATGATTAAAAGCACAGAGCATGAATAACTGCATGGATCTGACGAGAATCCTATTTAGGACATGATATCCGGCAACACCCAACTTCTTTTTAAAAACACATAATTATCTCTCTATAATATGGCATATTTCCCAGGAATTTACTGAATGAGTCACCCGTCATGACGTACTTCAATATAATTACCTATTACTCCTTCTTCACTTAACTGCTTGATTTATCACATGGCAGGTAAGAGTGAATGCCTAGTGATTATATTAAGTAATACTGGAGTCTTTTATTTCAGTCAGTAATGTTCACAATGTTTGAGAGCTTTATCATTTTAATATTACAAAGTATATAGTATTCGTCAGGTTCTTTCCTGTGTTCGAATTCACGGTCATCGGAGAATTCATCCAGCTGACTGGGAGTAAGGGCCTCATTTTGGAAGAGCAACCATGAGAAAGTCTTCTCAATGAGAGGCATTCACCTTCAGATGTAGCTCATTGTGCAACAGCAATTAGCTAGAAGTATATATTTAAAGAAAAAAACAGAAGTTGCTAGAAAAACTCAGCAGGTCTGGCTGCATCTGTGGAGAGAGATCAGAGTCAATATTTCAAGTCAAGTGACCCTTCCTCAGAAAAGTTCTGAGGAAGGGTCGCTCGACCCAAAATGTAAACTTATTTATCTCCATAAATACTGCCAGACCTGCTGAGCGTTTCCAGCAATTTTTGTTTTTGTTTTTGATATACAGCATCCGCAGTTCTTTCTATTTTTATAGATTCATAGACACTGTTAAGATTGTTGGGAAACATAGGGTACATTTGTCCCCTTCAAAATCCAGAGCCATTCTCCCAATTTATCTACCTAAGATTGCATGTCATCATTAAACAGGGGTGGGGTGGGGTGGGGTGGGGTGGGGGGCACAGGGGTGGAATTGAATGCAGTCTCCAAAATTAAGTTATACAAAACCATCCCATCATGCTCTCCCAGCATTCCCCTCCCACCCAACCCTCACCTGAGGTAACATCTACCAAAATAATCTTTCATATCTGAAAAGAGATGTTATTAAATCTTTGGTATGAGGACTATTGATCTTCGTATGGGGGATTTTAGCTACGAAGGAGGGTTGGGTTGACTGGGTTTGTTTTCTCAGGAACCGCAGGTGGTTGAGGGGGTGACCTGAAATAAGTTTATAAGATTGTGATGGCATGGAGAGTGAAAAATATGAAACTTTATCCCAGGGTGGAGGGGTCAATTAGGGGACACAGGTTCAAGGTGCAAGGGGGAAAGATGAAAAAAAAAGATGTGCGAGGCACGTTTTTCACACCAAGGGCAGTGAGTGCCTAGAATGCATTGCCAGAGGTTGTGGTGGAAGCTAACACAATAGGGGCATTCAAGCAGCATCTGGAAGGATACACGAACAGGAAGGGAATAGAGGGATATGGATCTTGTAAGTGAAGACAGTTTTAGTATGGAAGGGCAAAATGTGGCGGCACAGGCTTGGAGGGCCTAAGGGCTTATTCTTGTGCTGTATTGTTCTTTGTTCCTTTCATTCTTTGTTGATGTTGATCTTGGCTTTGGACGGTTTGTAAAATCTATCTGCTGGAGGATCTTTTCGCTCTTGAATGTTCTTCTTTGAAGAGATTGGTGCTGGTCATCCAGGTGTTTGGACCATTTCTTATCTGGAAGGCCCTTGAAGTGAGAAAGTTGCCCTGTAACATTGACTGGGAGACCTTTAACCTCATGAATTTCCATTACAGAACACAACTGCTTATTTGGAAACTAACACTTTTCTTCTCTGAAATATCCTGGATTTTTGAGCCGGATAGTTTGTTCTTTTTGACTTGGTATTAAATCTGTGAATGTTGGTCTGACTTACTGGAGTCTACGCAGCTAGTGTTAGATATGTGGAGCAAATCATTATTCTCAACAGATGTGTGAGCAGATTAAAGTGCATAGATATTTTACTTCATTTTGATTCAATTGGAGGTCTTCATTTGCCCTCAGGGTTGCTATATTGATTCAGCAGGCACTTCTTACTACTTACTTGATGTTCTCTATCACCATTCTGTTTTAGATGATGAAAAGTTGAAATGTTCCTCCTCAAATTGTGCCATTTCATCATCTGATATTAAATTCAAATCTGTTATAACAATTTATTCTGTAGCCAGTTTTGCTATCTGAATAACTTTAGTGAACAATGCTTCAGTGAGCTTAAATGGGTTGTGTTGTTCATTATTATTATCCATATTTGTTTTGACTCTCAATTTTTTCTGCTTTGTAATCTGAAGGTTCTTCTGTAATGATAAAAATGGAAAACAGTTCTATTACATCTGTTTAATCACAGATGTCCTTCCTGGTGACAGAATGAAACAATTCTTCTATATCAGCATAGGTGACCATAACATTTTTCTTTTTGGGTTTTGCCATGAGTTTAGGAAGCTTCTAACTAGTTGCCTCTTGACCATTTGACAATAGCCATTTGTTTCTGGACCATATGCTCTAACTGGTTTCTGTTTGACTGGACTTGGCATAAATTAGTGACTCTTGCCCTAGCTACAGTTTCTTGGAATGAGCTGAACAGCTTGTTAACTCAAGGATGTTGAGTTCAATGCATATGCAAGTGCTCAAAAGTGAGAAGTGTTGATTATAAATCATGTATACATTCGTAACACAGACACTTCTAAGTTGCAGGACTTTTTTGTAGCAGAGCTCTAACTTCTAGAGTTTCTAAACCATGTAGTTTTAGCTGTTTAGCTGCAACCTGATTTTTTCAGCCGTGGCATGTGATCTGATAAGCGAGCCAAACACATCCCTAAACTAAATAAGATGCCCACTGACATAAATGGATTCTGCCACAGTTGAAGTTGTTAGTCTGCTAATTTCCCCCAGGAATGCACTAAATTTCTTTTCCATGTCTTTTTAGTTTATTGCATCAACAACTTTGAATAGACATTTGACTTTTTACTGTTCTAAAACACAGTGTCTGACTTCTGCATATCTTCTGGAAGTGACCTACAGCTTTACAGGTGCAACATTCTGCCATCAGCCTGTGCTGGAGGCTTTCTTGTTCAAACAACACTATCAATGACTCTTTTTAATCTGCTTTTTGAACTGCTCTATGTGTTGATCTCTCTGAGGTGGAAAGTATCAAAAAAAATCACATGACACTGTTAGAGTCCAAACAGACTTATTTGAAACCTTCCTCAGGCAGCTAGGTTTGGTTGCTTTCCTTTGCCTCTTGGGAGCTGTGATTCTGCAATCTTCCATGCGTTATAATAAATCTGACAAAACTTCATCAATAATTTCAACAAAATTGCCTCTTATGAATTCCACTTTGCATCTTTTTCACTAATCTGCAGACATTATTAATTAAAACTACCTCTGGTTGCTGATCTCCTCTGGTAATCTTGGACTTTTTTGAACTTTGGTTTTAAACCAATGGTCAAAAGCTTGAGAAATTCTTCAAATGTATCGGTGCTTCCTTTAGTTTTGACTTTTAAAGTCACCAGCTGTAGGTTCTACTGAATACAACCGTGTATTTCAATTCTCATCTTGAGATTTAGCATCAAATATTTGAAACAATCCTGTATTATGAGAATTATTTTCTTCAAGATGTTCAATTCAGTGGACTATATTGTAAGTAACGATTAAAGTGGTGCTGGAAAAGCACAGCAGGTCAGGCAGCATCCAAGGAGTAGGAAAATCAACATCGATTTTTCTGCATCTTGGATGCTGCTTGACCTGCTGTGCTTTTCCAGCACCACTCTAATCTTGACTCTAATCTCCAGAATCTGCAGTACCCACCTCTGCCTATCATGTAAGTAATGTTAATAATCACATTTCCTCATGTGATTATTCTTTGATTAACAATTTACATTCTGCAAACTTTCGTTGCTGCTGCAATCTCGGTTACAAACTTTTATTTCTTTCTCATTTTAAGCAGTATAACAATACTGTGTTTTTTCCTTCTTTTAAACTTTTAGTTCTGTTAAATATTAAAGCTGTATATTTTCGCAATTTGCTGAGGGTTTTCCCTTAAACTGTGGTCAAAATGGGGACTTCCTGCTGGTTACAAAAACAATTTTCTGCCTTTTCAGCTGAATACATGATGCACATCCTATTGCATGACCTCCCCAAATGAAGCTTTGTGCACGTGTCCCTAATAAATTCTTCAAGCCAAAACCGTATTTTAAATTATGAATATCCTGCTCTTCTGGTAGACTCAAATGTCTGACCATTGTCTTTTATTGACTCCATCCACTTCAAGTGTCCAGAGCTATGATTTCAATTTTCCCTGCCAAACCTAGATGCTATCATCCAATTGGGTTGAGCTTAAAGCAATCTCCTAGCAATTGTCAATTTTATGTTGTCTTAATTCTGTTTTGCAATGCTCCCACTGTTGCTTTGGCCCTCTATTTCCTTACTGCAGTTACACTTCACGGTATCCACCAGCTATGGCTCCAGTGTTCATTATGAATCACAAGTACTCTATTTTTTTTCCACCTAGTCTTCTCAATCTTAAGGCATCTGGATGGTTGCATGAATAGGTAGGGTTTAGAGGGATACGGGCCAAGCGCTGGCAAATGGGACTACACTAATTTTGGATATCTGGTTTGCATGGATGAGTTGGAATGAAGGATCTGTTTCCGTACTGTACATCTCTAGAACGCTATGATCATTAAGTCCAAGATTTTCCTTACCTAAAAAAGGATTGTTAACTTTCATCATGGAGCTCCAATCCATCTGGAATATTCCTGCAGATCCCTACTTTCCAATGGGATTAATAATAGCATTTTGGACTAGTCAATGTTCACAGTTCAAAACAACATGTTATAAGATAGAGAGAAAAAGCCTGTTGTCGAAGGCAATGGTTCTGAAAGGGTTGGAGATGGCTTTGAGCTCCACCCAATCTCATGATTGCATCTTGGCATGGTGGAAAAAATTGACAGCATAGCTCTGGATCTCAGAGGGGCCAGATGCATCCTCCACATCTCCCAATAACCTTTTCAACAATGCCCTACTAGCTTTTGGGAGTTTGTACCTAACTGTTATCATGCAAGAACTACATTGTGTCATGTCAAGAACCTTTGCTTGCTAATGCTCACTAGTAATTGCTGTTCTAACACTAAACAAAATAGGCCCTTAGATCCAGTAAAGGAAAGGTATGGTGGCAGCATCCATCTGCATACAAATACCATGGTCAACAGGAGTGGGCATTGTTGTTTAATGCGAAAAAGTACAATGGCAATATAATCTACTTGACCCAGGAGAAGACATTCCAAAAAGGTCAAGTGAGTTTGCAACTTTAAAGACTTTAGGCTCTTATTACCTCTCAGTACTTCTTACCAGGTCTGAACACGAGACCAAGATTAGTCATTTCGCCCTTCAAGCCGACGCTGCCATCTGAAAAATGCTAATCACCCACCTGAAAATCATATCCCTTGACATCTTTTCCATTCTTCACCCTGGCGCTAAGGATGTAACATACCACCCTGGAGTCATGTCTGCAGTCACAGAAACACCTCAAACCATTGAACCGCCTACCAGGATTATGCTTCACTCCTTTTGCCCTCCCTCTGTGGAGCACTTTGGATACGACAAGTTTGGCTCTTGTTACAATCTTCTGATGAAGTTCAGCCCTCATCAGTATCCAAAGGGAAAACCAGAAAATTAGTGAAATAGACACAAGGATCAACAGCCCATTGCTAACCCATTCCCTAATCACCTGCCTAGTCTTAATCTACAGTTTAACCGAACGTGAAAACTGTTACAATATTTCCAGCTGCCTGAGTTCCAAAACTCTGTTTCTTTGCAGCTGGAGACACTTCCCATATGTGATCATCTGGGCCATGTGAAGTGCCCACAACATCCCACATGGTACACAACTGCCATTTCATGCAGCTGAGCTGCCTTGCCATAACTTGAGCCTGCTTTCAGACCAGTTACCTTAAACTGGAGATGAGGAAACACAACTACTCACCAAATGTATCTAGTTGTGTTTTTAACTGTCTACCTCAGTGCCCCTTCTAGGTGCTGCTCACTGCCTCTCTTGGGATTCTTCCTTCACACGTTTCTACAGCTATTGCTAACTATTCATCCTGAGGTATTCCTATCATTTGCTCCTCAAGTTGCTGCTGCTTGCCTTTCTCAGGGTTCTCCCTTCATTTATTCCTCAATGCCACTGACTCACTTAGTGCCTCCTCTCGCCTGTTTCTCTCTAGTCTCTCTTGGACTTAAATTACTGCTGGTTTCTTGTTCAAAGATTTTGCTGACTCCTTGCCTGTATAGATGATTGCAGCTGCTATCTATATAGTACTTCACATAGTAAGTCTCTAAATCTGAAAACTGATTTGGTCTTTTAGAAATTTCTTCTCCTGTGTTCAGTGGAGTTTATCACCATTATACCTTATAGCATTAATCTGCAATACACATTGCTGATCAACATGCAGTAATAATGCATAAATGGACGCTATCATTTTATCTTTTCTTTAACTGGATCTCAAGGCATATTAGGTTACATCTTCCTCCTTTGAGATCCAAAGCTATGCTCCTGATTTACCGACCAAAACCCAACAAGCTTGGCTGCAGATTAATGCAGACCCTTTCTTCCACAACAATCTGTTTTATTCTACTTAATAATATTCAGCTTAGTTCTTTGAACTGTGACAACCAACCAGACCAAGATGCCAGTATTGATGAGTTTAACCAAATTGCTCTGACAAAACACACTAAAATCGAGAATGTTTGACGGCAAAAGGAAAAATAAACTAAAATCTGTAGAAAAGCATACTCAATTTTTTCATCCATAGATGACCCAAATAACTAGCATCTAAAGCATTGCTAAAAATGACTCATCATCCTGTTGTGTATTCCACTGCAGCTGGCTTCATAACATCTTATTGATAAGGAGAGGAATATTGTCCGGGGGCAAAATTGTTCTGTTTGTTATAAACCATTTGGTTGCTGAAATCCTGACATTTTCTTCTAAAGCAGGCATTGTAAATGGAATTCTACATCTCAGGATCTCTGCACAGGAGATGTTCTGAAGATAAGCATACCCCCTGGGGGAGGTGATGGCCTTGTGGTATTATCGCTGGACTATTAATCCAGAGGTCAAGGTAATGTTCTTAGGATCCAGGTCCGAATCTTGCTATGGCAGATGGTGGAATTTGAATTCAATAAATATCTGGAATTAAGAATCTAATGATAACCATGAATCGATTGTCAGAAAAACCCAGCTGGTTCACTAATATCTTTACGGAAATAAACTGCCATCCTTCCCTGGTCTGGACTCCAGATCCACAGCAAGATAGTTGACTCTTAATTGCCCTTTGGGCAATTAGGGGTGGGCAACAAATGCTACCTGGCCAGTAACACCCTCATCCTATGAGCGAATAAAGAATGTTAAATTAATTGCAGAATAATATACTCTGAGAAGTAGAAGAGAAGCAAGGGCTATGGATTGACCTTGCTGGCTTGAAACAAATACTGGACAGGAAACAAAAATCTCTAAAATTAAATGGGTAGGTGCAAATCATCGGTAATCTGCACGTTTTTGTATTTTCTGCATAAATGTTTTACAAAGAGCAAACAGTTCTAGAGGAGGAATGATTCTCAATAACAAAGTTCGTGCAGAATTATAGAGCTTTTATATTTGTTTGGAAATTTTGGTTGAACTTATAAACTACTTGATAAAGAAATACAAGGGAATTTGTTAATTTTCTATGAATTGGATACAGATAATGTCTATTGACTGCATATTCATTTGGGACTTCATATAATACTCAAACTGAAATGGTGTTTCTGGAGTTAAGTGGTGAACGAGTATAATGTTTAACACTAAATACATGCACATCTCAATATCATGGATATGAAATTTACTGTCTCATTCCCATACAAACGGAGGTTACCACAAAGGTCCCTCCTTCTCATCCTCTGCCCTTGGCTGAGATGTGATAATGTTTAGGTTGTAACACCACCAATCATCTCTGAGTGTGCAACCTTATGGTCCTTTGTGACTATAGTGACTTTACCTTTAAACATATGGAAGGATGCGCTTTCTGAAAATCCTTGCACCTACTCAGGAATTTGGGGGCTGAGGAAGGGCAGATGGGAGCCTACAACTCCCTATTGTTTTCTTCACAGAATGCCTTGACCAATCATAATTGCCTTCTTGATGAGCCAATCAACAGCCTCCTCTCCAGTTGTATACATTCTCATCATTGTTTGAAATTGACATTCATCTATTTGTCCTGAGGAGCTCAAGACAAAATGCTTCAGCAGCGGTATGTCTCATATGATATGCATTTTGCTGAAAAGAAAACAAAGATTATCTCAAGCTCTATCCTTCCCCAACTGACTTTCTGTAATGTAACAAAGCAGGACTATTAACTATCAAAGTTAAAAATCACACAACACCAGTTTATAGTCCAACAGGTTTACTTGGAAGTACTAGCCTTCGGAGCGCTGCTCCTTCATCAGCTATCTGATGAAGGAGCAGTACTCAAAAGCTAGTACAGGTACACGATCCTTTATCTGAAAGGCTCAGGACCAGTCCTCTACTTTTTGTCATTTATATAAATGATTTGGATGTGAGCATAAGAGGTACATTTAGTAAGTTTGCAGATGACACCAAAATTGGAGGTGTAGTGGACAGCGACGAGGGTTACCTCAGATTACAACAGGATCTTGATCAGATGGACCAATGGGCTGAGAAGTGGCAGATGGAGTTTAATTCAGATAAATGCGAGGTGCTGCATTTTGGGAAAGCAAATCTTAACAGGACTTATACACTTAATGGTAAGGTCCTAGGTAGTGTTGCTGAATAAAGAGACCTTGGAGTGCAGGTTCATAGCTCCTTGAAAGTGGAGTCGCAGGTAGATAGGATAGTGAAGAAGGCGTTTGGTATGCTTTCTTTTATTGGTCGGAGTATTGAGTACAGGAGTTGGGAGGTCATGTTGTGGCTGTACAGGACATTGGTTAGGCCATTGTTGTAATTTTGCATACAATTCTGGTCTCCTTCCTATCAGAAAGATGTTGTGAAACTTGAAAGGGTTCAGAAAAGATTTACAGGGATGTTGCCAGGGTTGGAGGATTTGAGCTAGAGGGAGAGACTGAACAGGCTGAGGCTGTTTTCCCTGGAGCGTCGGAGGCTGAGGGGTGACCTTATAGAGGTTTACAGCATCGTGAAGGGCATGGATAGGGTAAATAGGCAAAGTCTTTTCCATGGAGTCGGGGAATCCAAAACTAGAGTGCATAGGTTTAGGGTGAGAGGAGAAAGATATAAAAGAGACCTAAGGGGCAACATTTTCACACAGAGGGTGGTGCGGGTATGGAATGAGCTGCCAAAGGAAGTGGAAGAGGCTGGAACAATTGCAACATTTAAGAGGCATTTGGATGGATATATGAATAGGAAGGGTTTGGAGGGATATGGGCCGGGAGTTGGAAGGTGGGACTAGATTGATTTGGGATAGCTGGTCGGTATGGATGGGTTGGACCAAAGGGTCTGTTTCCATGCTGTACATCTCTAGGACTCTATAAGTGACAATTTGATGGTGAAATTTCAAAAAATCTTACCGAAAAACAGACTCACTATGAGTACTATGGCCGCTGAGACAGAACTGAGGCCTACCAGTGCTGGGCCACGTTCACCCACGTCGCATCTGAGTGACACGCATCGAGTAGGTGTGGAGTTGTGTTAACTGTTTGCATGCCAAACAATCTTGTTAATGAGAAAAAAACTTCACAAAAAAAACCTTTAGATTTTGGAGCTTTTCTGATTTCTGATAAAGGGTTGTCGACCTGTAATTCCAAATAAACTTGTTGGATTATAACCTGTGTTGTGTGATTTTTAACTTTGTCCAGCCCAGTCCAACACTGGCATCTCCATATTATATTTAATATCATGAGCTGAAATTCCAATGGACTGAAGGTGTAGAAGCTAAATTTTATGCTTATCAAATCAAACATCAATTTCCACAAACTTGGATGTGTTTCTAAACACCCATTGAAACATTCCAATATATGTGTGTTGTCAGGCTTTAAGTAACCCAAGGAGTTCATAATATCAAAGTAGTAGTTCTGGTTAGCTGATTAATGCAAAGTCAACATTGAGTTATATGGTGAGTGTCATGCAAAGAGCAATACATGCAAAATAAATAACTGCCCAAAAATCCCAAACATTGATTTTTATATAAAATGCCCATCCCTTAACATACATTCTGTTTGTTCAATTTGTACTGTTGCACCGAAATCTTGCTATGTTGTGTTTAGGTATTATGGTCAAATATATTTCCGGAGATCTCGTCTCAATGTAAGGTGCACAGAAAGGTAGAAAACATAAAATGATATACAAAGATTCACTACTGGTGCAAGGTGATCGACAGCATTTTCTGCAACAGGATGTTGACAAGGTAGAATTCAGAACTTGCTAAATGTGAAACACAATCATGATGAACTTTTTGTAGGACGTAGCAATAATGAAAGAAAGTGTGTTCTGGTGGTCACTTGTGAAGCACAAACCAGCTAAATCATTGCTTTGAGAACCACATGTTGGATAAAAAGCGGATATGTTGTGGCCAGCCATGACATGTATGATAACCATCTTCACAAGTTAGGTTGACCGGAAAATATTTTGCGACTTATGGTTGCTCACAAAATTGAGACCATAGAAATATTCTATTTATAATCGCAATAGTTTTTCCAACTGAAATCTAATATAAACTGCTATCGTACAGCATTGAGGGAGGCCAGTTTGGACAATGTTTTTCACCCAAGGAGAAAAGTCGAACCTCCTTTACAATACACTTGTGAATACATTTTTATTTTACTGAATTCGTAAAATCAGACAGCAAAAATCATGCTAGTTTCAATTCTATTTACATGCTTATTTTGGCATTCCGAACAAAGAAGTTTGCAAGTAAACATGACAGTGATTGTGCACCAATCTCCATCTGGAAATATTGACTGAAAAGTTATACAGAACAGCAGCAATTTAATCAGGATTTCAGCACAAAGACAATCACATGAAAAATAAAAGGTTATGCGCATTTCCAACAATGTGTGTGGACCAAGAGAGATGGAAATGTTTTTCTATGGTTCACTAAACAAACTTATTAACATCTCCTGTGACTGGATCCCAAGCTCTCATAATGCACATCACCATGATGTTCTTCTGGTCTGTGATGTCCTCCACAGACTACCCACTCTCTCATTTTTTTCAGCTTCCCTCTAAACTCTCCAGGATCCTGCACCGCTATTTTCCCAACTTGACCACAGATCATTCATTCCTCTCTTCCTCAACACTCGATGCCACAGATTCACCCAAATGACAATCAGATAGACACTCAATCTAAGTGGCTACGAACAAGAAACAGATTCCAAAATACCAAATTTAAGGGAACCAATTTGCTAAGTCTTAAATAATGTCTTCTCTTCCAAAATTATGGTAGAGTCTTCCAGACTATATCAGCCTGTTCCTACCCTTCCTCCCCATATATCGAGTGCAAGTCCTGGATGAAGAAGATGACTTTTTTTTCCTTAATTAACACTTGTGATTGCCTTGCTCCATTCCCACAAGAAGAACCTTGCACTTTTGCTGCTAAAGCCAATAACCGCCAAAGCACATTTTACAATGCAAACCTTCATTCTGTCTGTTCCAAAGCTGTACTTTATTAGATAAAAATGATTCATAATGTTTAAAGTTCCATCAGACTTTGCTACCTCACATCTCAATTACAGATGCTATTTTTGTTTAACATCCCGGATACCAAGTTACATAAACCTCAACTCATCTGAAACTGCGTAACAACAAAGTACTCTGGGATTACAATCATAAAGCCTTAAAGCTTAACATGTACTTTCAATTTTAATCTAAATAAATTTGAGTACTCTATATTAATTACTCACTGGTGGTCAACTAAGATTTATATTTTAGACTAGCAAATCTTTTGGAACTACTCAACATTGAACTGAAAATGCTTTTATCTCACTGACTCATCCATAAAATATATTTTCTGCCTGTGTCAATGTGTCTGTGTGGCACAGGAAACCTGACTTAATCTCCACCCATATAACATCCCCTCCTTCCTGCTCTCCTCTCAGTGGCTAGGATTGGCCATTTGAGTTGTCAATCAAAGCAACAATGCTGATAAAAAACAACAGAGAATTACTATGAATGAAGACAGTGAATTAAGTGTCATTCTCATGTTAAGAATAACGTAAATTTAAATACTTGTTTCATCTTAACTATTAATTTTAATCCCACATATATAATTGAAACAGAAGGTAGCTCACTGAATTGTTCAATGAAATTTATTGGATACAAACAATGCTTCTGATAAATTACTTCACTGAAATATTTCCATGGCTTGTTTCAGTCCATATGTCTATGGGGTGGATATGTCAACTTATTACTTCACAGAAATATGTTTTAATATCTCAGATTTAGTTTCCATCCTCTTATTTTCCAGCCTAGGATGGGTAGCCCAGTTTGTAGCCAACAACTCAAAGTACAGCAGGCCTGCAGCCTCAAACTACATCTGCAGCCTCATCTAGCCACAGTTCCCTCTCTTACTTTCACTCTGACTCTGACTTTGTCCTTTTTGTTCCTCCCCCAATTTACCATGGCCAGGAGAATTTCAGCCCTGCAGTCTCCGTACAAACATCTCCCCAGCTATATTTTGCAAGACCCTGGCATCTCACTGCACAGAACATGAGACAGATGTACAATTGCCCACAAAATTCCAGGAAGTGCAATTTGATAATAGCATAGCAAAGCCAACAACTCAGGACCTCTGGTGCTTTGAAACAGACATTGTATTTTCTTAAGCAAAGATTTGACAAATTATCAGAAAAGGAGAGGGTCACCAACAGTGGATAAATTAAACATGAAGAGTGATAAGTTTTTTTTAAGAAAAAGAATGGATTGAGGGAGGGGAGATAAGACATTGCTAATCATTATGATAACCTTTACACTATTACATCTATTCAGGGTGCCTATGCTCTGAACATTGCATTTCACCAAGGTGACAAGGAAGAAAGCAATGCAGTAAGTTTGGATTCTTTGAGCCACACTCCTGTTTAGCATAGCTGAATAACAGGAGCACAGTATTACTGGTTTTCCAAATATTGGTTTATTTGCCATGCATCATTCTGTGTTATGGAAACTTTCAGAAATTAGTCATCAGCCATCAGTCCAATCTGCCTTTCTTATTTGTCAGTGCAGTGAAGCAATATTCAGCAACCATTGTATATTCTAAAGCAGGAATTCAGAATGAATTCCTGCTGTCAGAGCAGATGACACCAAGTTAGGAAGGAACTATGAATTCAAATTAGGAGTGGAGGGATTATAAATATTGCTCACTGAAATTTGCAACTGGGCTATCAAAGGCAAATAAAAATTGAATATAAACAAACCCAAGGTCTTGTGTGAATGACAACTTTAAATAGAAGCAGGTGTACTCCAAAATTTGCGATGGCAGAAGCTAATGCTGCTGTGAGTTTATAAATGGTGAGTGAAAAATTAAATTTGTGGAAGCAAAAAAGGCAAAATAAATTTACATTTTACATTAAAATATGTGCAAATCACACTGGAGACAGGAAATCTGACATAAAAACAAAATGCTGAAAACACTAAGATCAAGCAGCATCAGTGAAGAGAGAAACAAAGGTAGTGTATCAGGCAGTTACTTTTTGTGTCAGAACTGAAAGATATTAGAGATTAACACTTTTAGAGATTAACACTCCTAAGCATGTATAGGTTGAGGAAAGAAAATAACAAAAAAAGGGGAAGAGTGCATGTGACAAAGACAGTGAGTGAGTGAGAGAGAGAGACAGAGAGAGAAAATGTCAGGAATCATCTATCATAATCCCACTTCAAACTCCGTTTCCACAACATTTTGTACAGCAACAATGTTCAATGCAATCTTAAGGAACAGGATCTTGTAGCTTTTAAACCTCAGCTCTGGTAACAAAACACTGCTCTCATTCTCTTTGGCAACAGGTACTGGTGATAGAAGATGACTGCATCTGATTCACTAGGAGTGCCAAAGGTATGAAACTGGTTCTGGGGAAATCCTGAAGAAGGGCTTATGCCCGAAACGTCGATTCTCCTGTCCCTTGAATGCTGCCTGACCTGCTGCGCTTTTCCAGCAACACATTTTCAGCTCTGATCTGCAGTCCTCACTTTCTCCTCTGGGGAAATCCTGTCTGTACACATTTGGTAGCGTCAGCCCAAGACCTTGGCACCGACCTGCCCACACACCATGACATTCTTGGATCACCAGAGCATTCTTTTTGCCAGATTTTCCCCATGTTTCCACACTCCTGACAATCTACACTTAACACTTGCAACTTCTCTGGAATATCCTTTGTTTCACCATCTATCCAATTACTAACTCTGATCCCCTCAACATCCTCGATTTGTTTACTTACTTATTTCTATCCTCAATACCATCACATACTTCCTTCCTTGTTCACTACTTTCCACGCTTAATTGGTTACTTAACTACTTCTATCCTCAATACTGTCACATACAAAAGTTGTCAAAATCACCTGCATATTGCGGATACTTTACACTCAGAGAATCCAATCATTGAAAAGCAGCTTTCCAACTCAAACTGAAATTCTCTACCTAATTAAAAATTAAAAATCAAATTTTCATCATTTATAGAAATGATTTGGATGTGAACATAGGAGTTATGGTTAGTAAGTTTGCAGATGTCACCAAAATTGGAGGTGTACTGGACAGTGAAGAAGGTTACCTCAGATTACAACGGGATCTTGATCAGATGGGCCAATGGGCCGAGGAGTTGCAGATGCAGTTTAATTTAGATAAATGTGAGATGCTGCATTTTGGAAAAGCAAATCAGGGCAAGACTTGTACACTTAATGGTGAGGTCATAGGGAGTGTTACTGAAGAGAAAAAAAAAGAGACCTTGGAATACAAGTTCATATTTCCTTGAAAGTGGAGTCACAGGTAGATGGGATAGTGAAGAAGGCATATGCTAAACGTTATGAAGAAGAGGTGAGTGTACGGTACCTTTAAGAAAGTTAAAAGCTGGCAAAACTACCTGACATCAAGTGTTCTCAATAAGGTAACAATGTAACACTTGATCGAAAGCTAGATGAGCTGGATTACCTGGAGACAAAAACAGATTCACATTAGGCCAATCAGTTTAAATTATACCCCAAACTCTCATCCAGTTTCTTGAACTTCCTTGGACTTCTCCACAACAAGGATGTCTCTCCCACCTTGGATCATGCCAAATTATAACCCCCCAAACTCCAATCCAGTTTCTAGGGCTTCTCCACAACAAGGGTGTCACTCCCACTTTAAATCCTGCCAAATTTGGCAGGATCCAAGATGGGAGTGACACCGCTGTTTGTGGAGAAGTCCAAGAAAGACCAAGAAACTGGATTGGAGTTTGGTTTTTTGGGGGGGTATAATTTAAACTGATTGGCCTAATTCAAATATGTTTGTGTGTCCAGGCAACCCAGCTAATCTAGTTTTCGACCAAGTGTTACATTGTTACCTTATTGAGAACACTTGGTGTTGTCAGGTAGTTTTGTTAGCTATTAACTTTCTTAAAAGGTACAATACACCCACATCTTCATAACATGTGCTTGCCTTTATTGGTAGGTACATTGAGTAGCGGAGTTGGGAGGTCATGTTGCAGCTGTACTGGATATTAGTTATGCCACTATTGGAATACTGCATGCAATTCTAGTCTCCTCCTATAGGGAGGATGTTGGGAAAGTGGAAAAAGGTTCAGAAAAGATTTACAAGGAATGTTGCCAGGGTCAGAGGATTTTAGCTATAGGGAGAGGCTGAATAGGCTGGAGCTGTTTTCCCTGGAGCGTAAGAGGCTGAGGGATGACCTAATATAAATTTATGAAGTCATGACAGGCATGAATAGGGTAAATAGACAAGAGCCTTTCCTCAGGGTAGGGGAATCCAAAACTAGGTTTAAGGTGAGAGTGGAGAGACTTAAAAGGGATCTAAGGGGCAATTTTTTTCATGCAGAGTGTGGTGCGTGAATGGCATGAGCAGCCAGAGATAGTGGAAGAGGCTGGTACAATTACAGCATATAAAAAGGCATCTGGATGGATACATGAATAGGAATGGATTAGAGGGATAATGAGTCAAATGCTGGCACTTAGGTTTTAAATTAAATTTAGGATATCTGGTGGACATGGACGAGTTGGACCAAAGAGTCTGTTTCCGTGCTGTATATGTCTATGACGCTATGATTTTAATTACCCAGAGCTGGACTGATTGCTACTAAAATTACAGAAGCATCAGGTTCTGCAGGTAAGTGACTACTGCACCGGCCATTTTTAAAAAAAAATTGTGCCCATTATGAACTTAATTTATTTTCTTTGAATTTCAAAATTATTTTGATTGTTTTTCAAAGTTTATTAGTTTCCCATCAATTCAAGTACTGCTGTAAGTTTTGCATGGAATATTTGACATTCATGTTGAGAACTGCATTCTAAATATAACTGCTAATATTTATGGTGCCTCATCCATTAAAAACGCTAAAACAGTTTAATGGCAAAGTCATAGATCAGCTTGCTTAAAAAAAAACTCCCATTTATGTACTGCTTTCATTTGGTGATGTGTTTTAGCAAAAATAGTCTTATCTTACATGTGAACTTTATATTAAAAACCTGCATTAAAACAAAAGCTGTGATTCACATGAGAGCCCAAGAGGTTGGATGCCTCTTCACGAGATGAAAATCTGACCTTTTTGCAGCCTCAAAACACCTCATGGAAAGCAAAGTTGTCCACCACGTTTTTGTGCTGGGTGCTTAAGGGAAACTGTAAGCAGAGTAACCCAATTTACTGAAAGAACACCAAACGAAATTAATCAACAAGATTCCACATTTTGTAACTTTTTGAATTCTAACACTAGAACATACACATGAATTCACATGCAATTACTTTAAAAAAGGTAAATTCCACTTTAAATATTCACCACAACAAAGAAACACCTTACACAACCTGAAGCATTCAAATCATTTCAGAGACATGTGACACCACTTAGCTTCATAGTCCCACAATACAATGTCTTCTGTTCACACAGGGTACATAAGCAGTCCTATCCAACAGTTTTCACTCCAAGTTTCACAAATACTTTCATCATCAGTAAGGCACACTTCCTCTCCAAATGAGGATCCAATAGCATGTTTCACAGTTTGGCCACTTTTGGGAAAACACTCCATTTTGGGGCTACAAATGAAGCTGGGCAGTTGGAAAGAGTGACAGTGGGAGACATTTTGGTGGCAGTGATCATAATTCAGTTAGTTTCAACATAATTACAGGAAAGGACAAAGTTAGGACAGGAGTTAAAAGTTCTAATTGAGGCCAATATTACTAAGGTAATGAGTGATGTAAACAGTACAAACAGCTGCTTAAACATGTAAATCAGCATGAGCACAGTGGAAGGCAGTCAAAGGATGATTCATGGAGTTCAGAGTAAACATGTTCCCATGAAGAAAAAGGGTGTGATGACCAAATACAAGGCATCCTGAACATCAAGGTGTTTATACCATTAGATGAGGCAAATTAAGAAACCTATATCTGACATCAGGCACTCAATATTAGAGAAACCTGAAAGGAATATTGAAAATAGGGGCAACGTTTTAACAAAAGGACATTAAGAAAGCAAAGACTCGGACAGAAAGACAATTGGCAAGTAATATCAAAGTGTATCTAAAAATGTTTTATCAATTTATTAAAAGATAACTAAAGGAGACAATTGGGTTCATAAGAGACCCAAAACGTGGTGTGTGTAAAGGCAGATGTGGGTATGGGTCTTAGTGAATATCTTGCACTGATCTTCACAAAGGGGGAGAACAAAGTAGATACTACGGAGGTGGTAAAGGATTGGATGTGCTAAGCATGGGGAGAAAGGAAGTACGATTGTTAAAGGAAGCCAGGGAGGAAAAAATGGAAAGTCTGACCACCTTGTTCTAATGTGAGCTTGATACAAGTCCAGGGCCAGAAGACCAGAAGAATAATAATGGAGTAGATTTGCCTAAAAAGGCACCAGAGGATAGTTGAGATAAATACAGGCGAGTCAGTTTAATCTCAGTAGTGGGCAGAATCATTTGTGAGGCACAGGATAAACTGCCACTTAGAACAGACTAATAAGGGATAGTCAGCATAGATTTGTTAAAAGAAGATTGTGCTTGACTAACTTGATTGATTTTTTTGAGGAAATAACAAGGAAGATTGATGAAAATAGTGCAATTTAGAAAGGCTTTTAATAAAGTTCTACATGGCAGATTGGTTAAAAAAAAAATCACAGATGCAAGGGAATTTAGAAAACTGGACAAAAAATCATTGGCTTGGTGACAAGAAACAGTAATTGTTGATGACTATTTTACAGCTGGAAGGTGATTTACAGTAGGGTCCTGCATGGCTCAATACAAAGTACTCTTCCTTTTTGTGATATACATTAAATGATACGGTTGTTAACTGCAGGGAGCATGATCCAAGAAGTTTGCAGATGATAAAAATTGGGCACATGGTTGATAGTGAGCAGGATGACTGAAATCAACAAGATTCCAATGAACTGTTCAGGTGGACAGAAGTGGAATTTGACTCCGATAAGGATAATTTGATCCAGCTCGTCTACTGACCATCCCTTTAGTCTATTTTTGCCACCTGCATTAGACTACTCTTTCTTCATACCTCCAAGTGCCTTTATTTAAGTTCAGGTTTAGTTGGTACTGGGTTGCAGATCATGGATCATCAAACACACGGATCAGCTTCTTTTTAAACAGAAGAATGGTATAATTGATCCCTGTACAATGCATACAGGTCATAAGACATAGGCACAGAAGTCAGTATTCAACTCAATGACATCACAGCTAATCTGATAAACCTCAACTCCACTTTCTTGCTGTTTTCCCTTAACCCTGGATTCCCTCACTGATTAAAAAAAATCTGTCTCTCAGCCTTGAATGTATTTAGCGACCTAGACTCGACAGCCTTCTGTGGTAAAGAATTCCAAAGATTCACTACCCTGCTTATTCATTGCGTGGCCCTAGACTCTCTGAAAAAGGGAAATAAACTTTCCCCATTTACTCTGTAGAGTCCCTTAAGAATCTTGTCCATTTCAATAAGGTTGCCTCTCGTTCTTCTAAATTCCAATTCCACTACCAACTGGTCCTGAACGTAAATAAGGGTACTTCGAATAGGCCTAATCTACTCAACCTCTCCACATAAGACAGTCCCACCGTACTTGGCATCAGCTTACTATAACTTCTTTGGACTGCCTGTAGCGACAGTATATTTTTCTGTGGATAAGGAGCCTAAAACTACTCACTGTTTTCCAGCTTTAGCCTGAGTAATGTATTGTTTTAACAAAATTTATTTTTATATTGCACTAACTTTGCACTATGCAAACATTCTATTTATGTTTCCTATCACCCACTGAATCTGGATGCTAACTTCTTCTAATTCATGCTATGCACAATATATATTGATGATTTGGATGAAGGAACAAAATGTAACATCTCAAAGTTTGCAGATGATAGCAAGTTGGGTGGGAGGGTGACTGTGACGAGGATGTAGAGATCCTTCAGCATGATCTGGACAGGTTGGGTGAATGGGCAAATTATTGGCAGATGCAGTGTAATTTGGATAAATGTAAGGCTAGTCACTTTAATAGCAAAAATAAGAAGGCAGATTACTACCTGAATGGCTGTAAATTGGAAGAAAGTGAGGTCTGCAGATGCTGGAGATCAGAGTTGAGAGTGTGTTGCTGGAAAAGCCCTGATGAAGGGCTCCGGCCCAAAACATTGATTCTCCTGCTCCTCGGATGCTGTGCTTTTCCAGCAACACACACACACACACACACACACACACACACACACACACACACACACACAACTGTAAATTGGGAGAGAGGAGTGTGCAGTGGGACCTGGATGTCCTTGTGCACCAGTCATTGAAGGTAAGCAGCAGGTGGTAAGAAAGGCAAATGGTATCTTGGCCTTCACTGCGAGAGGTTTTGAGTATGTGAGCAGGGATGCATTGTAGCAGTTATACAGGGCCTTGGCGAGGCCACACCTAGAATAGTATGTGCAGTTTTGGTCTCCTTTTCTGAAGAAGGATGCTCTTGAGTGCAGTGAAGGTTTACCAGGTTGATTCCAGGAATGGCAGGACTGACTTATGAGGAGAGATTGCCGAGGTTAGGATTGTTTTCACTGGAGTTCAGACGAATGAGTAAGGATCTCAAGACTTATAAAATTCTAACAGGACTAGACATGGTGGATGCGGGGAGGATATTCCTGATGATGGTGAGTACATCCAGAACCAAGGGTCACACTGAGGATTTGGGGTGGACCAATTAGGACATGAGATGAGGAGATATTTCTTCACCCAAAGAGTGCTAAGGCTGTGGAATGCATTGCCGCAGGAAGTAGTTGATGCAAAAGCATTGAATGTATTCAAGTGGTGACTAGATACAGCATTTAGGGTGAATGGGATCAAAGGTTTTGGCAACAAAGCAGAATTAGGCTATTGAGTTGGACCATCAGCCATGACTGTGATGAATAGCAGAGCAGACTTAAAAAGGACCAAATGGCCTCCTCCTGCTATCTTCTATGTTTCTTTATTTCTTGGAATAAGGATCCCCAAAATCCCTCTGTGCTATAGCTTTATGCAATCTTTCTCCATTTAAACAATATTCAGCTCATCTATTCTTTCTGCCAAAGTGCATAACTTGACATTTTCCCAGATTATATTCTGTCAAGGCTTCTGCCCATTTGCTTAACCTTTATTATGCATGTAGTATGTGCATAAATGCATGGTATCAGTCTGATTCATTTAGAAACACAAAATAGTATCAAACAATATGATACTGTGACTTACATTTGACTCTACGATTCACAAGAAACCTGAGATCATGCTGACAACTTGAATTTATACAGAAACTTTAAAAATTTGTAAAAGGATATTATACAACAAAATACAGAACAGACTCCTCCTTCTCAATAATATCCCCATTTACATAATCAAATTATACAAGGAATCATTCCCAGTTATGTATTTACCATTTCTCTCTCACTTATAGTTTAAAATAATTTAAGAACATTTGAAATCAATGCTTTAAGTCAGCTAATACAATTAAGGCCTATCTTCTGCCTCAACTCCACTTTCCATTCACTCCCCATATTCTTTGAAAACCCTGAGAGCGCGAACATCAACTTCTGCCTTGAATATATTTAATGACGAAGCATTCAAAACCCTGAGATAGAGAATTGCCCCAATGTACAATCTTCCGAGTGATGAGATTTTCTCATTTCAGTCCTAAATAATTAACCCCTTACACTGCAACTACATTCCTAGTCTCTCGATTTCCCAATCAGGAAGAGCAATCTCTCAATGGCAAACCTACCTAACCCTTCAGAATCTTTGAAGTTTAAATCAGATTATCTCTCAACCTTTTAAAGTTCAGAAAATACAGGCCAAATTTACTCTGTTTTTCATCATTGGAGAACACTTCCAGCAAGCAATCTTGTGAACCTACAGTGCAAGTACAGCCTACATTCTGTATGAGACTAAAACTGCCCATAATACTTTAGGTATCATTGCATCAAGGCCTTGTACCATGGTGTCCAGACTTCTTTATTCTTTTATTCTAATGCCCTGTAATAAAAGCCACTTGTAGTAATTGAAACAAGATCAGCCAGCTGGACGTCATAGCATATGAGTTCTCTGACTGGGGCTGTTAACCTGGTCCATCAGGTAGCCTAGCTGACATGTGAAAAGGATGAGTGCCGTTGTGGTTCTGTTCGCCGAGCTGGGAATTTGTGTTGCAGACGTCACAGAAGCGCTTCACAGGAGGCTCCCAAGCACTGAGGATGTCACCTAGACAGGGGACGAAACGTCTGCACACAAATTCCCAGCTCAGCGAACAGAACCACAACAACGGGCACCTGAGCTACAAATCTTCTCACAAACTTTGGAGGATGAGTGTCACCGATTATGATATTCTGGTAACTGACTCTGAATGAGGGGGTACTAAAGTCAAGGACTGTTGATATGCAATAAAAGGTGATTCCGATCTGTCTGGAGTTATTTCACTATTAGTCTTCATGATTGCTTTCTGTACCGATATGGCAGCTTCCACTTTCATACACACCAACAAAGCATGAACATCCACATTTAGACATTTCACAGCTTTAGCTTTTAAACCTACAAGTATAGTTTAACACATTTTTGTAAGCCCTTTTCTCCAAACTGAAAAATGTAAATAAAGAACGGTCTGTTCTGTCTTTAATTGCACCAGAGGCTCTTCATACTTTGCAAGATCTTCAGGGTGCTTTCATTTCTTCCAGGAGCAAATCAAGATGTACAATGGTTCTCAATAATTCACTGTGACCCTCTTTAGTTTTCCACAATGGCAGTTAAAAATTTGAGCTATCACTCCCTCTACAAGGATTCCCCTCTTCCACTAACTTTGCCTGGTATTTCTCTCAATTTCAATTCCTCCTATGTTTGGAATTTTTTTATTCCCAACATTAACCCCATACTTAATTCCTGCTTAGTGATTCTAACAGGTACAGGTCCGAGTATTAATTACCTCTATTCTCCTTGTTTGGCTGCCATCAGATATACAACTGCCTTCTCATAATCTTCTAAGTAAACTATGGTTGCCTGAAAAATACACAGATAAAACTAAAGTAAAAAAGACAGCCTCCTTTCAATTTATACCCATGCCAACATGGCATGTTTGGGATGTCCAAGTGAGATTCCAGCTAATTATCTTCCACTTCCAAACTTTTTAATCTGAAAAATTTAAGTCCCTTTTCAGCCATTCTTTGCTCTAGGACACTCAAATAATTTAAATCCAGAATGAAGACGTTTATAGACATCCCTTCTCAACCAAAAAAACTTCGAAGAAATTTCCACTGTTAGTGTGTTCTAATTCATAGTACGTAAAGATACAATATCCCTTATAACAGTGATCTTAGGGGTGCTAAACAGTTCCTCAAATTGAGGTCTTCCACTTGCATTTAGAAATTTAATTTGCCCAAAACTAAACATTATATCCCTATAATATACAAATCATAAAATTTTGTCATCTTCACAATACCTTTTACTCATTAGTAACATTTTCTTCATACAAATTGTATATTTCACTGTCGAGAAAGATAAAATATTTGAACATTGCTGGTATTTCCTCATTCCTCATGATAACTTCAACCTTTGCTTCTGCAGGACAAACATTCACATTAGATTAGATTACTTACAGTGTGGAAATAGGCCCTTCGGCCCAACAAGTCCACACCGACCCTCCAAAGAGTAACCCACCCAGATCATTTACCCCTTCACCTAACACTGCGGGCAATTTCACATGGCCAATTCACCTAACCAGCACATTTTTGGACTGTGGGATGAAACCAGAGCACTCAGAGGAAACCCACGCAGACAGGGGCAGAGAATGTGCAAACTCCACACAGACAGTTGCCTGAGGCAGGAATTGAACCCGGGTCTCCGGCGCTGTGAGGCAGCAGTGCTAACCACTGTGCCACCGTGCCACCCAATTATGGCTTTTCTTCTTATATAATTGCAAAAGCTTGAAACTAATTTTAAGTTACAATTTTATTTTACTCTATTAAGCACTAGTCAACTACTCTCTCAAACATAAAGCCAATAATCGATATAATTTTTTGTTTAGCACTGGAGGCTAGTACAATTGCAACATTTAAAAGGCATCTGGATGGATATGTGAATAGGAAGGGTTTGGAGGGATATGAACTGGGTGCTGGCAAGTGGGACTAGATTGGGTTGGGATATCTGGTCAGCATGGACGCATTGGACTGAAGGGTCTGTTTCCATGCTGTACATCTCTCTGACTCTATGCCTTTTTTTTTATAAATGGAATTTCAAATTAATTTTAAAGGTTTTGTCCCCCACAGAGAATCTTTCATTATGAGATTAACTCTGCGTCATTGCTGTCTACCACATTGAAATAGCTGTATTCCTAGATGATTCTAAAACTAAACTGTTTCAAAAACACTATGAACTCACCTTCCTGCGTCAATGTGATTTATCCTGTCCAAATGAAGATTATTACATTACGATCATTGCAGTAACATAGGCAATGAGGTCAGTTGGGTGGCCCTCATAGATGACAAGTTCTCTGATTGGGGCTGTTAACCTGTATGCCTGTACAGAACATTCAATGCAGAGTTGAAATTTGGAAAGTGTAGTATTTTCCCAGATGACCACTGCTGGGACCATGTAGTATTCGCCACTTCTATGCATGTAGTACTGTGCAAAGGTTATTTGATCTATTTCATTGCAAGTAATTCTATTTTGTCTTAGGCCTGTCTACTGACTAGTGATGGAACATACACTGTCAGGAATAATCTAGAGAACAGATATTTCTTAAATATCAAAGATGATTTACTGCAAGATATCAGTTAAGTACAATTAGATTCGGTCAAGCATAATTACCAAAATCTTTAAGAGCTGCTTCCTCTGACATCTACAGTGGAACTCATCTCCACCCACAGTCCGTGCGTGAGACATCAGCAGAAATGGTTAGAGCCAATGTAACATGAACAACAGCTTAGACAACAGAAAATAACATCCACACAAGTACCAGGCAATGTCCAACTCCAGCAAGAGAGGATTTAACCATTAAACTGTATCTACATGACCAAATTCCCCAACCCGTCGTTTTTGATCAAGGATGACCAGAACACCGAACAGGATCAATACTGCAGCTGCAAGGCAAAAGCAGGTCCTGGGCATGCTGTGGCAGGTGATTCACCTCCCAACTCTTCAAATCCTTTCAAGCCTTGACAGGGCAAAATCCAAGAGTGTGATGCAATACCTTCCATTTACTAGGATGACTGCAGCTTCAACAAAACTTAAGGCTCAACGCTATTCAGACAAAGAAGCCGTCTTGACTGACAACTCATCCATCATGTTAATTATTCACTTCTCCACTGACACAATGGGGCAAGAAAACCCAGATGCCCTGAGTGAGAATTTAATACCTTTTCTCTCTACCAAAATGTCATTCCAACTGCCACCTCAGATGTTGGCCTCCCATGAGTGATGAAAGCTATAGCAATTACATTAACTGTTGAACTATGAAACCTGCAATGCTGAACCTATTTTGATACAGTAGATTTGCACGTTGAGAGATGGCTCAAGTGCATGTTGCCTATTTTGAGAGGGCTGTTGTCCCAATTAATTTGATCTAAATAGACATCCCTCAGACTGTTGTTCTGCAACCTAACTTTTTGAATTGAGTTGAATTTATTGTCATGTGTACCGAGGCACAGTGAAAAGCTTTGTCTTGCGAGAATACAGGCAGATCACACAGTTAAATAGCATAGATAAGTAAATAATAGGTAAACAGCAGCAAAAACAAAAACACAGGTGTAGGCAAATGTTAAGAGTCTGAGAGCCCATTCAGTATTCTAACAACAGAAACTGTTTTGAAACTGGCTGGTGTGGGTGTTCAGGTTTCTGTACCTTCTCCCCACTGGTAGAGGTTGTAGAAAAACATTGCCAGGGTGGGATGGATCTTTAAGAATGCTGGTGGCCTTTCCTTGACATCAGGCCTGGTAGATGGATTTTAAATCGATAGGAGGTTGGTCTTTGTGATTGTCCAGGCAGAGTTTACCACTCTGTAACGGTCTCCAATCTTGAATGGTACAGTTGCCATACCAGATAGCGATACATCCGCACAGAATGCTCTTGATGGCACCCCCTATAAAAGTTGGCAAGGGTATTTGCCATCATGCCAAATTTTCTCAGCTGCCTGAGGAAGAAACAACATTGTTGAGCCTTTGTAACCAGTGCATCCACATGAAGAGTCCAAGAAAGCTTGTTGTGGATGACCACTCCCATGAGCTTGACACTCTCCACTCGTTCCACCTCTGTGCTGTTAATGTGTCGGGAGGCACGAGTAACATCCTGCCAAAAGTCAATAATGAGTTCCTTGGTTTTGCCAGCATTGAGAGCTAGGTTGTTGTCAGTACACCATTTTTCCAGGTCTTCCACCTCCCATCTACAGTCTATTTCGTCGCCAACTGAGATTCGATCGACTATGGTGGTGTCATCAGTGAACTTGTAAATGGCACTAGTCTGGTATTTGGTCATGCAGTCACGGGCATACAGTGAGTACAGTTGGGCTCCAGTGTTGAGTGTTAGTGAGGATGAAATATTGTCCCAGTCTTCACAGATTGTGGCCTATGGGTCAGGAAACTGAGGATCCAGTTGCAGAGAGTGTGGCTTAGTCTGAGACCACTAAGTTTAATAATCAGTCTCAAGGAGATAATAGTGTTGAAGGCTGAACTGTAGTCAATGAGTAGGATTCTTACATAGCTGTTCTTGGTGTCAAGATGTTCTAGGGAGGAGTGAAGGGCATGTGATATGGCACCTGACGTGAATCTGTTGGCCCGATAGGCAAACTGGAGTGGGTCAAGAGTAGTGGGGAGGCTGAAGTTGATTAATCCCATGACCAGCCTTTCAAAGCACTTCATGACCACTGAAGTTAAGGCCAGTTGTTCCTTAGTTCAGAACTCTTTGGCTTTGTGGTTACTGCTTTTGTTCTCACTGCCCACGAGAAAGCAACATTATGAGTTGTGTACAGCGTATTCCAGTAAACAAGATTTTAAACCTGCAACCATCCTTTTGCACCGTTTCCTTGGTTTAAAGCAGTGTATTTCATTTCAGTCTAAAGTCCAAAAATAAAAAAAAATGTAGTCTTTGCAATGGTGACTGTTGAAGATTAGATCAGATTCCAACTGATTGCAGCAACACCCAGACTAAGGGAAGCATCCAGTGTTAATTCATTATAATTTCTTCTCCTTTACACCCATTGCACAGTTATGAAAAATGGCGAGCAACATTCCCACTGCATAAATGCTACAAATGACCATCTCCAATAAGAGACAATGTAGCCACTGCCTCACTACATTTAATGCATTCCCATGCAAATTGCCCAATATCAACAATGACAAGCAACTCAACTGGATTTGCCGCATAATCACAATGGCTACAAAAATAGATCAGAAGCTAGGAATACTGCAACAAGTAACTCACCTCTTGACTCCCCGAAGCCTGTCCACCATCTAGAAGGCATAACTTAGAAGTATGATGGAATACTCCTCAATTACTTGGATGAATGCAGCTCAAGAAGCTTGACACTATCCAGGACAAAGTAGCCCGCTTGGTTGTTTGTGGATGTGGTGCCATTCCACCACTGATGTCCAGTAGCAGCAGTGTGTACTATCTACAAGATGCACTGCAGAAATTTACCAAAGATCCTAACAGCACTTTCCAAACTCATGACCACTACCACATAGGAGGACAAAGGGCAGCAGAAATAAGGAAATACCACCCCTTTCCAAGTTCATCTCCAAGCCACTCAACATCCAGACTTGGAAATATATCACCATTCTTTTGCTTTTGCTGGGTAAAAATCATGGAACTCCTCCCTGGCATTGTGCATCTACCTACAGCACTGGGACTGCAGAGTTCATGGTGGCAGTTCACCACTAAAGTCAAGGGCAGCTGGGGATGGGAAATTAACGCTGGCCCAGCCAATGATGCCTACATCCCATGACAGAGTAAACAAAATACAGCTGCCTTCCTTAAATCTGAGAATAACAAACTAAGTAGAAAAGAACTCATACCTATGCTGCCAAATGGAAACATTACATAAGACAATAACATACTGCTACCAGTTACCAATTGTCAATTCTGACTTTTGGAACAGTGGTGTATATTTTCAAACATTGTATTTGAAAGGCAGCCTTTTATTGAATACACAAACAGAAATGTGCGATTGAAAATGAGGAGATTGGGGAATCAATAGCAATTCACGAAACCTTCCTCATGTGTAGCAAGACAATGAAGGTAGTTGTGAACAAAATAGTTATTTTGGCTTTTGGTTTAAAAGAGCAGTTGTGTTTTTCAAAATGTAAATTATAAATTCTTGTTTTGCTGAGTAATAAAAGTCACAGGACTTATTTTAAGCAGCTTAGATTAAGATTAGCAATGTGAAATCAGTATTGTACTTGTCCAAATCAATTCTCTTGATTAACCCCTTATTAACTGGTGGCAGGTTTAGAGGAAATAAGATCAGATTGTACAGCCAGTGGTCAGTTAGATCCCATAATTGACACATGAAGATTAGTATTATTTCACAGTAATTAAAAGCTTAAAGTTGCCTGAATGCACAACACCAGTTAATAGCATCAGGAAAAAAGTCTGAACTGTAAGTCACCTTGGATACATATAGCGGCAAGATGATTTTCCTTGAGGCATGTTACTGGTAAGTGCAAACAACTACAGAAATTTTTTATTATCAGAGCTTATTTTTGAGTTTAAAATAACCAAGTATTATGTATAATTTCAAAAACCCCAGAGGCAGACAAGCCGTTGGTTCAGTTGAAAGAGTCCTGATAGAGGACAAATGTAAGGGTAGTTTCTCTTTGCTGAGAAACGTGGGCATGGCTACTTTCAGTATTTGAGTCGTCATGAATGGTGCTGAACATAATGCAACCATTAGTGATTATCCCCATTCTGACCTCAGGATGGAGGGAAGGTCATTGATGAAGTAGCTGAAGTTGATAGCGTAGGACACTACCCTGAGGAACTCCTGCAGAGATGCACTGGAGTTGAGTGGACTTCAGCTATTCTGTTGACACAACCAATTCAGATTTCATCAACATCAATGCTCAAATTCCATTTATCCATGCTTTTTTGAGAAAAAAAAACTGATGCAGCTGAGAAATGGAGTCCTTTTGTCATTCAATGTCAGCAACAAAAGTCACACATGCATACTGAAATCAACAATATTCCCAAAATAGCATCAAAGCCCTAAAAACTAGGGGAATCACTAGACTTATTTTATTCACCAGGTAATTTCCAGAATGGTCCAAAATGTAGCTAACATCACTTCAAAATGACTAACCATAATCAATACCGCACCTCAATGAGGTGCAAACTATAGTATGGCCACCAGCTCCTGTCCAAGAGAATTAATGTGCTTAATAACCTAATTATTTTCAAAGATGGGTACAATTTGCCCAAGTTAAATGATTCCATGATTTTGCTGTGGGCCACTTAGGGGTTGGGACTGGACCTGGTATCAACCTCAACATTGTTCTTCTCAGCTGCTGCCAAACCCGCTCAGTTTCTCCACCACTCTCTTTACTGTAAAAAAAAAGCTGACTGATTTGAAGTCAGCATCACTGTAGTGGAACCTATCATTGAAGCAAAGTGACCTGCTCTCATTGATTACGAGACCCAAGGGGGAAAACTGAATTTAACAAGAATCACTTAAATATAATTTTCAACAGACTCCTAGGTAGTTCATAAATGACTAGCGGCTGCAACTCTGCCAGAATTTTAAGATATCCTTTTATACAGGAAATGACAGGGGCGTGCATGACAGGATTAAAAAGACAACACAGACGTGGTAATAATACAGCTCTACTTAAAGCAGCAGCAGAGACAATGAACAGTTGGAGAGATAAATAGATATACCAGGGAAAACACCACTGAGGAAGCTCTATCATCATAGGAAGCCAACCTGTTGTGACAGAGCTGGATATGACACCTATAAACTAAGCTCATAGAACATAGAACAGAACAGCACTGTACAGGCCCTTTGGCCCTAAATGTTATGCTGGCTTTTATCCAACTCTAAGATTAAGTTAATCTATGTACCCTTCATTTTACTATCTTCCATGTGTCTATCCAAGAGTCGCTTAAATGTCCCTAACGTATCTGACTCTACTAGACTCTTGGCAGGGCATTCCATGCACCCACCACTCGCTGTGTAAAAAACCTACCTCTGACAATTCCCCTAAACCTTCCTCCAATCATCTTAAAATTATGCCACCTCATGATAGACATTTCTACGCTGGGAAAAAGTCTCTGGCTATCCACTCTATGCCTCTCATCATCTTGTCCACCTTTATCAAGTCACCTCCATCCTCCTTCACTCCAATGAAAAAAGCCCTGGGTCCCTCAACCTTTCTTCATAAGACATGCCCTTCTGTCCAGGAAGCAGCTGGTAAATCTCCTCTGCACCCTCTCCAAAGCTTCCACATCTTTCCTATAATGAGGCGACCAGAAGTTCCGCAAATCTTTTGAGTCACTTGCCATGGGCAAGACTCCCAATCATGTTATAGTACTCACTAAGCACAGGAAAACTGACAACTTTGCAGCTTCACAATTTCTGCAAGAGGGTGCTAGCTGACAGTGCCCTAGCATATGCACAATGCAAACATTGTGACACCATCCAAGAGCAAGGGCGATCATCTCCCTGCTCAGTATCATGGATGAAGTATTTGTCCTTGTTGTCCTGGTCAACAGCAGATCTTAGGTGGACACATCTCCCTGCAATTTCCAGTGCAGTTTCAGAAGTGGAATATCTACAACTGATGTGACTCTCTTTGTCTGGCAGTTGCAAGAGAGTCTGTGAACAAAGGAGACAATTATTTATTGCCTTCATCAATCTCATCAAGACATTTAACCATGTGGATAATAAGCAACTTACTTAAGCTGCTGGAGAAAAACTGGCTCTCCGTTGAACTTTCTTAAAATGATTTCATCTTTCCACACGCAATGGCAAAAGTCAGTTCTGACAGGGTCAGGATAAGGGCTCGAGTTATGACTAGGGAAACCATTGTGATGCACAGCAGGGTCAAATAGGATTATGTTCTGATACCAGGTTATGTTCTTTGTCTTTGCTTCTGGCATATGCCCACAGGTCATACCATAACTGACAAAGCTGTTCAGCCTTGCTGGCCTGAATCAAAGGCAAAAATTAAACAAGTTGCCCTCGAATGAATTTTCTACTATGAAATGTCCACAAGCATTCCATTCCAACAGTATTGGAGTAAGAGATTGAGGATCGAGGTGAGAAGGAATTTCTCTACTTAGATGGTGGTGACCCTTCAGAAGACTGTGGAGGCTCAGAGAACATTCAAGACAGAGATCGATAGAGCTCTGGATATTCAAGACATCCAAGGAAATGCAGATAGTCTGTGGAAATAGCCTTGAAGTAGATCAACCAAGATCCCAAAGGGCAAAGCTAATTTCAGAGATCGAATGGTCAACTCCTGCTCCACTCATTACATCCAAGAAGTCTAAGAGTATGTAGAAAAACAGCAACCTGGCTGAGAACATCAAACAAAGAGCCGACCCATCCTACATCCTCAGCACATTCCTCCATAGTAATGACACCTGAATGCAGGAGACAAGGCTGAACTCTTTCACATCATTATCTCAGATATATCCTCAACACATCTTGTCAGGGCAAGGTCACCAACTCAGAGATCCTAGAGTGTGCTAGTTCCATCAACATACACTCATTGCTAAGCCAAAGCTGCCTGCACTGACTCTGCCATGCCCACTGGATGGACGACAACTGTTTACCTAAAAACCATCTGTCTGGAGACTTGGCCACTAGGTGATGGCCTCCTGGATATCACATCTCTGCGACAGGGACACTCAAAAATTACAGATACAGACACTGACAACTGCCTGACAAATCGTCAATGACTGTGACCTATCATGGCTGATTGGAAAGGATCCAGAAAAACAAAAAGCTTAGCTGGATGAGAAGAGGGCCTAAAGAAAAAGCAGGCCAACATATTGTGAACCTTCTCAGCCTACTGTATCCTCGAAAGGAAATCCACTCTGCTGTACCAGAGTGGGGTTCCTGAGTGATGTGCAGATTTCCACACCGCAACCAAATACTAACCACAGACTAGGGTAAAACATAAAAAGGAAGATAGAATGACAGTTTGTCAGGGTGACATGATGTTAATCGTGGAAAATTTTAATCAATTTGAAATGTCAGGTGGTCAAAAGGTACCCTAGATGAATTGATAAAATGTTTTCAGGACAACTTCTTGGAACATCATGTTCTGGAGCTGACCAGACAGCAAACTATACTTGACCTAGTATTGTACAAGAAATAAATTTAATTAGTGATCTCATTATGAAGGTGTTCTTAAGTTTAAGCAACCAGAATATGATTGAATTTTACATCCAGTTTGAGGCAGAAGGGAATGGTTCTGAAATTCCTTTTTAAAATCTGAAAGGAGAATTATGAGCATATGAAAACAAAGCTGGCTAAAATTAATTGGAAAATTAAATACTAAATCAATAGAGATGGAGTGACTGAAATTTAAGGGATATTTCAGAATGCACAGAATAGATACATTCCATCAAGTGAAACCGTTTTCAAGCGATGGTCTTACTATCAGTGGTTATCTACAAACATTAAAGATGAATGAACAAAAAGGCATTTAATTTTGTGCAGACTGCTGGCAGGTCAGAAGATTGGGTATAAAAAATTGTGACTAAAAATGTAATAAAGAGGGAAAAGAGTGAGAGAAATCTAGCAATAAGTATCAAAACAGATAAGAGCTTCTAAAAATCCTTTTTTAAAAAAGCGAAGTGACTATTATAGTCAAACAGCACCAAAAGACCCTTCTGCCCAACGCTTCCATGCTGAACAATTTTCCCCAAAGTAAACTAGTCCCATTTGACCCATATCCCTTTAATCCATTCCTATTCATGCACCCTGTCCCAATGCCTTTTGAACGTTGTAACTGTAATCGCATTTACCACTTTATCTAGTGCTTCACTCCACATACGAATCACCTTCTGTGTGAAAACAATGTCCCACAGGTCCCTTTTAAATCATTCTCCTCTCACCTTAAAAAAAAAATTGACTTCTAGTTTTAAAATCCCCTAAAATGAGGGAAAAGACCTTTGCTAGTCACTTTTTCTATGCCAGTCATGATTTTATAAACTTCTATAAGGTCACCCTAAGGTCATCCTATGCTCCACTGAAAGAAATCCCAGCCTAATCAGCCTTTCCATATAAATCAAACTCTCCAGTCCTGGTAATTTTTTTTTGCAACTTCTCCAATTTAATAATATCCTTCCTAAAGCTGGGTGACCAGAATTGTACTCAGCACTCCAATAGTAGCCTCACCAACATTCTGTACAACCTGTCTAGCTGTAACACAACATTCAAAGAGCTATGTACCTGAACCTCTAGGTCTCTCTGATTCAGAACATTCCCCTGGGTCTGACCATTAACTGTACAAGTCCTGCCCTGGTTTGTCTTACCAAAATGTAACACCTCGCATTTATCCAAATTAAATTCTATCTACCACTCTGCATTCTGCAGGGAAATTTGCCAGTGCTACTCAGGAGCCTTTGCAGCACTAGTAATGATGGGGAATGGGTGGATTCTAAGCAGTAGAGAGAATAGAGAAACAGATGAAGATGGTTCAGAAGTTAGAGAGCAAGTTAATTAGACAAGGTAGGCAACAAGTCAGAGAATGAGGTAACTCTGAAGAATTTACTGTAAGGGAGTCTGATAGGCAAGGCGAATGAATTCAGGGCACGAATGGGAACATGGGACTAGGATATCATAGCTATTATAGAAGCCTGGCTGAGGGAGCTGGCGCGGTAGTAGTTTGGCGCACCGACCTTTACACCGCTGAGGCTAAACGCCAGCTCGCAGACACCTCCTCCTACTGCCCCTTGACCATGACCCCACCTCCCACCACCAAACCATCATCTCCCAGGCAATCCATAACCTCATCACCTCAGGGGATTTCACATCCACCGCCTCCAACCTCATAGTCCCACAACCCCGCACCGCCCATTTCTAACTCCTGCCCAAAATCCACAAACCTGACTGCCCCGGCCGACCCATTGTCTCAGCCTGCTCCTGCCCCACCGAACTCATCTCTGCATACCTCAGTCCTGTCCCCCTTAGTCCAAGAACTCCCCACCTACGTTCGGGACACCACCCACACCCTCCACCTCCTCCATGATTTTCGCTTCCCCGGTCCCCAATGCCTTATCTTCACCATAGACATCCAGTCCCTGTACACCTCCATCCCCCATCATGAAGGACTCAAAGCCCTCCGCTTCTTCCTTTCCTGCTGTACCAACCTTTACCCTTCCACTGACACCCTCCTTTGACTGACTGAACTGGTCCTCACTCTGAACAACTTCTCTTTCCAATCCTCCCACTTCCTCCAAACCAAAGGAGTAGCCATGGACACCCGCATGGGCCCCAGCTATGCCTGCCTCTTTGTAGGATATGTGGAACAGTCCATCTTCCGCAGCTACACTGGCACCACCCCCCATCTTTTCCTCCGCTACATCGATGACTGTATTGGCGCTGCCTCGTGCTTCCACGAGGAGGTTGAACAGCTCATCCACTTTACCAACACCTTCCACCCCGACCTCAAATTTATCTGGACCATCTCAGACTCCTCCCTCCCCTTCCTAGACCTCTCCATTTCTATCTCGGGCAACCGAATCAACACGGACATTTACTATAAACCGACCAACTCCCACAGCTTCTTAGACTACACCTCCTCCCATCCCGCCCCCTGTAAAAACGCCATTCCATATTCCCAATTCCTTTATCTCCGCCACATCTGCTCCCAGGAGGACCAGTTCCAATACCGAACAACCCAGATGGCATCCTTCTTTAAAGACTGCAATTTCCCCCCAGACGTGATCGACGATGCTCTCCTCCGCCCTTGAGCCCCGCCCCTCCAATCGCCACCAGGACAGAACCCCAATGGTCCTCACCTACCACCTCACCAACCTCCATAAACATCGTATCATCCGTCGTCATTTCCGCCACCTCCAAACGGACCCCACCACCAGGGATATATTTCCCTCCCCTCCCCTATCAGCGTTCTGAAAAGACCATTCCATCCGTGACTCCCTCGTCAGGTCCACACCCCCCACCAACCCAACCTCCACTCCCGGCACCTTCCCCTGCAACCACAAGAAGACCAAAACTTGCGCCCACACCTCCCCCCTTCCTTCCCTCCAAGGCCCCAAGGGATCCTTCCCTATCCGCCACAAATTCACCTGCACCTCCACACACATCATTTACTGCATCCGCTGCACCCGATGTGGCCTCCTCTATATTGGGTAGACACGCCACCTACTTGCGGAACATTTCAGAGAACAACTCTGGGACACCCGGACCAACCAACCCAACCACCCCATGGCTCAACACTTCAACTCCCCCTCCCACTCCACCAAGGACATGCAGGTCCTTGGACTCCTCCATCGCCAGACCATAGCAACACGACGGCTGGAGAAAGAATGCCTCATCTTCCGCCTAGGAACCCTCCAACCACAGGGGATGAACTCAGATTTCTCCAGTTTCCTCATTTGCCCTCCCCCCCACCTTGTCTCAGTCCCAACTCTTGAACTCAGCACCACCTTCCTGACCTCTCTGCCCCCACCCCCACTCCGGCCTATCACCCTTACCTTATCACCCTCACCTTAACCTCCTTCCACCTATCGCATTTCCAATGCCCCTCTCCCAAGTCACTCCTCCCTACCTTTTATATTGGCACACTTTCCTCATTCCTGAAGAAGGGCTCATACCCGAAACGTCGATTCTCCTGCTCCTTGGATGCTGCCTGACCTGCTGCGCTTTTCCTGCAACACATTTTCAGCTCTGATCTCCAGCATCTGCAGTCCTCACTTTCTCCTGGCTGAGGGAGAGACTGGCAGCTTAGTGTTCTGGGGTTTCACTGCTTTAGGAAGGATAAAGAGGGAGGCAGAAGAGGGGGAGTGGCATTTTTGATTATGGAAAACATTACAGGTTGTTCTGCTATAATGTGTCTGTCATTATATGAATTTGCTATATCATGATTGCCAAATTGACTGTACTGCTGTACTTCAAGATGATATTCCTGGGGGATCATCAAATGAAGCTATGTGGGTAGAACTCCGAAATAAGAAGGGGATGATCGCCTTGATGGAATTGTCCTGTAGGCCCCCAACAGTCAGCGGGAAACTGAGGAGCAAATATTTAGAGAGCTCTCAGATGTATATAAGAATAATAGGGTTGTAACAGTAGGTGATTTTAACTTTCCTTACATGGACTGGGATTGCCATACAGTGTTAAGGGATTGAATGGGGAGGAAGTTATTTTTGTAAAATTTCTTGAACATCTATCAAAACGTGGATGTATATACGATAAAATATACAAAATGTTGACCTTTTCTTGGGAAATAAGCCAGGGCAAGTGACTGAAGTGTTAGTGGGGGAGCACTTTGGGACCAGTAATCATAATTCTACTTGTTTTAAAACAGCTATGGAAAAGGATAGGCCTTGTATTAAAATTAAAGTTCTTCACTAGAGTAAGGCCAATTTTGACAGTGAGAGACAGGAAATTTCAAAAGTTGTTTGGGATAGACTGTTCAGCGGTAAAAGGGACAATTGGCAAGTGGGAGGCTTTCAAAAGTGAGAAAACGAGAGTTCAGTGGAAGTATGGTCCTGTTAGAGTAAAGGGTAAGGCTGGTTTGAGGAGACAACAATGGCTGAATAAAGATATTGAGGCTGTGGTCAAGAATAAGATGATGGCATGCCAAGTATAGACAACTGGGATAAAGTGAATCACCTAAAGAGTACAACGGAGTTGGGGCATTCTTAAGAGGGAAATTAGAAGGCTGAAGAGGAGATAGGAGATAGCCTTGGCAGATAAGGTTAAGGAAAATCTAAAGGGATTTTACAAGCATATTAAGTGCAAAAGAACAACTAAGTGGAGAATAGGGCCCCTTAATGATCAACAGAGTTGTCTACATGTGGAACCACAGGACATAGGAGATACACGAAATGAATATTTCACATACATATTTCCTGTGGAGAAAGATTTGGAGGCTTGGGAACTCTAGAAAATAAATATTAATGTCTTTTAACAGATTTGCTGGCTAACAAGTAGTAAAGTGCAGTCATAAATGTGTTTTATTCCGGTCAGCAAGATATAACAAACAAACAGTACGCCACAGGAGTCACTGCTAAGTCCTCAATGGTTTACAATTTAAATAAATAACTTGGATGAACAGATAGAACATTTGGCAGTGAAATTTGCAGATGACACAAAGATAGATAGGAAAGTAAGTTGCAAAGAGGATACAAGGAGGTTATTAAAAAAGAAATTGGTTCAGTGAATGGGCAATGAACTGACAAATGGTAGTATAATGAGGAAAAACATGAAATTTCAGCAAGGAAGAAAAGCATATTATCTAAATGGTAAGAGATTACACAAAGGGATCTGAGCATCCTCCTGCAAAATATCACAAGGCTAGAGTTACAGCAAGTAATAAGGTAAGCAAAGATAATACTATAATTTATTATGAGTGGAATTGAATATAAAAGTAGGGAGGTTGTGATTCATCTATGGTGGACTCTGGTGAGACCACATCCGGAATACTGAGCACATTTATTTTAATGAAGGATTTATATGAATTGCAAACAGTTCAGAGAAGGTTTATTGTGAGTGGATTCTCAAGGAAACATTAGACAGGCTGGTCTTGTATCCACTGAAGTTCAGAAGGCCTACAAGTGATTTAATTGAAGCATACAAGATCCAGGTCCATGTGGACAGGATGGTTCCTTGTGGAAGGATCAAGGCCTCACCTGTTTAGAACAGAGATGAGACTAAAATTCTCCTTTTAGGGGGTCGAGTGTCTTTGGAACTCTTCCTGAAAACTGGTGGTAACAGAGTCCTTGAAACCTTTAAAGGCAGAGGAATAGATTCTCGCTAAGTAAGGAACTGAAGGTTTTCAGGGGCATGTGGAAAAGCAGATTTGAGGTGACAATCACATCAACGATGATCTTATTGGAATGGTGGAGAAAACCTGAAGAGGCTGAATGGCTTATTCCTTCTCCACATTCATATATTTCTATATTCTAATCCACACCAGGGTAATGCTCAACAGAGCAAATCACTACTATGCAAACCATCATCTTACAAGATGGAAGGCGGTCACATTCTGCATCGAAAGGAAGTCTCAAAAAGGAAAGAAAACAAATGAACAATATAAATATTATCCAGGGAGATGGGGACAATCCTGGTTACTCAATAGCCAGCCTTTGACTTCCCAAAGCTGCTTACATACAGATGGAGAATACTATCCATAAAAGACTAATGTCAGGATAACATGCTCTGTCTGCATGTTACACTGTGCCTGGGTGCACCCAAGCTGCATACGGAAGGTATAGAATTGGTTTTAGTTGATTAACCTGTCAGAACATGATAGTGAATACCCTTGTCAACTTTTATAGGTGTGTCCTTGAGAGCATTCTGTCTGGATGTATCTCTACCTGGTATTGCAACTCTACCATTCAAGATTGGAGGTGGCTACAGAGTGGTGAACTTGACCCAGACAATCACAAAGGCCAACCTCCCATCTGTAGAATCCATCTACCAGGCCCGCTGTCAAGGAAAGGCTGCCAGCATTCTCAAAGATCCATCCCACCCTGGCAATGTTTTTCTACAACCTCTACAATCGGGCAGAAGGTACAGATGCCTGAACACATGAACCAGCCAGTTTCAAAACAGTTTCTACCCTACTGCTCTTAGAATACTTAGTGGACTCACAAACTCTTAACATTCGTCTGTACCTGTGATTTTGTTTTAGCCGCTGTTTACCTATTATTTACTTAGGTATGCTTCTAAACTCTGTGATCTGCTTGTATTGCTTTGTCTGTGAAAAGACAAAGCTTTTCACAGTGCCTCGGGTAGATGTGACAATAAATTGAATTGAATTCAATGCAGAACTCAATTTGAGGTTTCTAAGGTAATATGCGCATAGTCAAAGGTTGCACCATGGGAAAGTCTGCACTCCACAGAAAACCTTGTGCTTGCTCTGCCTGTTTGGCTCAAGCAAGAGGAGGTGATATGAATGTGTCAGTCTCATACATCAGAACACTGTGTAGACCTCAAAGTAGCCTGAAAAGTCAGTTAAGGGCTGCAGTCACTTGACAGTCACAGACAATGTGGTTATTGCCCTACTTTGTGGTTGCAGTAGTAACCGATTTTGCTCACGAATTCTCTATTTGAGTAAAAACAGCTCATGCGCTGACAGTCACAGAAATTGTATTAAATTACCTACTCCCTGAAAAAGCAAAGTGAAAATCCTAATTGGCTGCATGGCTGGTTTGCGATGCAGAATGATGCCAACAGTGTGGGTTCAATTCCTGCACTGACTGAATTTACTTCAAAGGACTCTCCTTCTCAACTGATCCCCTCACTTAAGGAGTGGTGATTCCCCCAGGTTAAACCACTAGCAGTCATTTCTCTCTAGTGAAAGAGCAGCCCCATGATCTGCTGGGACTATGGTGACTTAGTCATGTAGCACTTACAAAAGAAAAGGCATTCCACACCCCAAAATCAACCTGACTGTTTAGAACTTTACCATCCTAGTAGATATCACACCAAGCTTCCAACAACAGATCCTATCAATCATAAGGCCACTTAATTTCACTTCTGGAACATCAATTTCCTGTCTCAGCCCATCTGCTGCCAAACTCTTCATCCATGCACTTATCAGCCCCAAGATTCACTGTTTCAATGATCTTCTACCTGGTTGTACATCCTCTGTAAACTTCATCAACTTAGTGCAGTTTAGATTACAAGCAAAGTTATATCCACCTTTTACCTTTGTACTCACTGATTTATATTCCCAGGGTCTCCGTCATAAATTTATAATATTTACCTTTATACAACAGAACTCTTTAATCTCTTCAGGACTTTTGTAACTTTTTTATATAATTGTAAAGCCATCCAAGAATTCTATGTGTCTTTAATTCTACCCTTTTGTGCATGTCAGACTCCGTTCACTCTACCAGATAGCTATAGTTTTTGCCCTCAAGGACAAAGCTTGGCATTGCCTCTCTAATCCCCTCTACTTATAAAACCAATGTTTTGCATCAAAATGACTTTATTAGCCTGAAACAATAATATAAAAGACTGAACAGCACTATATATATTAAAAAAAAGGTGTAACAGCAGCTAGGGTGGCTGAATATTTGCACAATTGTATCCTATAAAATTCAAACGTCACTAAAAACATTGCCAGGTTGGCCCAAGTGACTCCATCTCCCGACCCCTTCACAAATCATTCTGACAACTGAGTAAGGAGCAAGCCACAGACATAATAAATTTGAAAAGTGGAACCTGCCTAAGAAGGAAACTCTTCTAGCCATACTCTAATCATGTCGCAACATTGACCTGGAAGCAAATTGCTAGGACTATTTTTCGGTAATTGCTTAGTTGGTGAGACAAGATCATACAATGATCCAACTAACCCTCTTTGTGTTTAAGAAACTGCGTTTCTGCAGGCTAAAAAAGAGCAGATGAAGAAGAAATGAATAAGATGGGCTGACAGCAGGCTCTCTTAATCCACTCTACAAGCTCGAGCACCAGTTGTTGCTTGACCATGGAAATACCACAAGCGATATCCATAAACTTACCCATCAGCTGCTGGTTCCAGGAAACCAAGGAGAAAGTTCCTGACAACATCATTAATTTGTCCCATTGCAGAAACCATAAAGACCTTTGAGCCTAGTATGAAGTCATCCAAATGTACTAAATTACTAAATCAGTACATAACTGACTTCCCAACTACTTAAATATGCTTTTATTTCTATCGTCACATAATGTGTGTACCTGCGAGAGTTAGTTTTATTACTATTTAGATCAGTTGTTACAGTCCAATAAATACTTTAAGTTCCAACAAAGTTTGTCTGCATGTCTATCAGTTATAGCACTTAAGCAAACAATCATTGAATCGGCAAGTGTATTCTTTCAAAGATCACTGTTGTACTCAATCGAGGCACTGAGAAAGAGGAGAGCTATTGTACCACTTCCCACCTGATCATAATGTCACAAGTGTATACTAATTTCATATTATTCTCTTATAACATAACTTGATCAAATTTTAACTCCACTGTCCCCCCAAATTTCTCATTCTTTAGCTCAAATGTCAACGTTTGCTCGAGCAGATTTGAGATACAACTTCTGGTATTTTTCTGTTTTAAAAGGTTTGATATAAATCCAAGTCATTGCTGGTTGATCAAAAATCAGTGCTTCCACAGAAATATCAGGTCTCATTGTAGACAAGAGATGCAAAATTGTTCTGATTCATAACATGTTGGAAAATATCATTGAAGTATTAAAATTAAAATGATAGACAACGTTTAAGGTATCAAAATTATTGTAACACAGTCACTTTTGCTTTTAGGAGAAAAGCAAAAGCTTGAAATTGTTTCAAGCCATTTTGTGCACCTTTACATCAAATTCTCATCTCCACTAGAACTGTTTGCAAAGAACATAGAAGTGCTTGTTAAAATACCATACAGAGGAGATTAGAACAATACATGAACTACAGCACTGAAACTAGAGCTCATACAAATTTTTAACTTCAAAATAATTTTCTTTCCAAATAAAAAGGAGCAAAATACCCATCTCAGCATTGAATAACACATTAATTTTGAAATCATATTTTTATTGTCAAAAAAAAATCACAATGCACACGAGCCTGAGTGTAGTTCAGTCAGTTCACCTACTGAATCATTTTCAGACTAAGTTTTTCTCTGTTCTACCACGATGAAGCCATCTCCTGCTGGCCCAGGTCTGTTTTTGTAACATGGCCAAACAATCCAGTGACGGTGCCAATATGCCAGAAGGTAGAATTGTTCACTTGTCAATTATGCTTTGCATACTTCTGCTTTCAGTCTTCTCTGACATGAATACTGTTTATTGCAAACAACTCATGTGTTCATACTGTTCTAAAGAATATGCGCAACATATTGTAGACATGCAACATACCATACAGGAAAGTTGATTTGTACGGGTGTCCCGGAGATGTTCTCTAAAGCACTCTGCAAGGCGGCGTCTAGTCTCCTCAATGTAAAGAAGACCACGTCGGGAGCAACGAATTCAATAAATGACATGTGTGGAAGTGCAGGTGAAACTTTGATGGATTTGGAAGGCTCCTTTGGGGCCTTGGTTGGAAGTAAGTGGGGGGGGATGTGGGCGCAGATTTTGCAATTCCTGTGGTGGCAGGGGAAAGTGCCAGAAAGGGAGGGTGGGTTGTTGGGGGCGCAAGGACCTGTCCAGGTGGTCATGGAGGGAAAGGTCTTTGCAGAAAGTGGAGAGGGGTGGGGAGGGAAATGTATTCCTGGCAGTGGGGTCCATTTGTAGGTGGCTGAAAAATCAGTGGATGATGCGATTTATGCGGAGGTTAGTGGGATGAATGGTGAGCACTAATGGGTTCTGTCCTTTTTGTGGTTGGAGGGGTGGGGTTTGAGGGCGGAGGTGCAGGACATGGATGAGATGCATTGGAGGACATCTTCAAACACGTGGGTGGGGAAATTTCGGCCTTTAAAGAAGGAGGCCATCTGGTGTGCTCTGTGTTGGAACTGGTCCTCCTGGAAGCAGACGCGGTGGAGGCGGAGGAATTGGGAATACAGGATAGCATTTTTTTTGCAAGGGGTAGAGTGGGAGGAGGTGTAATCCAGTTAACTGTGGGAGTCGGTGGGTTTGTTTTTAAAAAAACATCAGCGTTGAGTGGATGGAGATAGAGAGGTCTAGGAAGGGGAAGGAAGTGTCAGAGATGGTCCAGGTGAATTTAAGGTCGGGGTGGAATGTGTTGGTGAAATTGATGAACTGTTCGACTTCCTCGTGGGGGGGGGGTGCACAGAGTGCGGAAAATGAGGTTTTATTTTCCAGGAATTAATGAAAAGGAATATGTTGTTATTTTTCACAAGTGTATTTCTCAGAAATGCCTGAGGATTTTTTTAAAAAGTGCAACACTGAAGAGCTTACCGGTAAGTAGACTGCTTACTGAAAAATATACTAAGTTGGTCTGTATGGTATGTGGAAAATGTGTTGCTGGAAAAGCGCAGCAGGTCAGGCAGCATCCAAGGAACAGGAGAATCGACATTTCGTGCATAAGCCCTTCCTCAGGAATGAGGAAAAAGTGTGGCCGAACATTTCAACTCCCCCTACCACTCTGCCGAGGACATGCAGGTCGTGGGCCTCCTCCATCACCACTCCCTCACCACCCGATGCCTGGAGGAAGAACATCTCATCTGCCTCAGAACCTTTCAACCCCAGGGCATCAATGTGGACTTCACCAGTTTCCTCACTTCCCTCCCCCCACCTTACCCCAGTTCCAAACTTCCAGCTCAGCACCGCCGTCATGACCTGTCCCACATGTCAATCTTCCTTCCCACCCTCCTCTCCAACCTATTACCTTTACCCCCACCTCTATCCACCTATTGCACTCTCAGCTCCTTCTCCCCAGCCCCACTCCCCTCCCATTTATCTCTTCACTCAGAGGCTCCCAGCCTCATTCCTGATGAAGGGCTCCAGCCTGAAATGTCAATCTTCCTGCTCCTCAGATGCTGCCTGACCTGGTGTGCTTTTCCAGCAACACACTCAATTGTGATCTCCAGCATCTGCAGACCTCTCAGTCTTCCAGTGCCAGTATGTCCTTCCTGAGGTGTGGGGCCCAAAATTGGACAGAGTGTTCTAAATGGGGCCTAACTAGACTTTTATAAAGTCTCAAGCACATGGCTGCTTTTATATTCCAACCCTCTGGAGATAAATGAAAACAAATGTAATGTTGTCTTAATCAAGGACTCAACCTGCAAGTTAACCTTTAGAGAATCCTGGACTAGCACTCCCAGATCCCTTTGTACTTCGGCTTTATGAATTTTCTCACTGTTTAGAAAATAGTCCATGCTTGTATTCTTTTTTTCCCAAAAGTGCAAGACTTCACATTCATTCACGTTGAATTTCATCAGCCATTTCCTTAACCAATCTCCTAAACTGTCTAAATCTTTCTGCAGCCTCCCCACCTGTCCACCTAACTGACAACATAGACCAAAAATTTCATTAAAATGTTTTACAAACAAATCAGTTATTTTCATTATATTTACACATGTACGAAGGTATATTTAAAGATAAAACATCAGATAACAGCATTATGCAAAATTAACCTGGACCATTTATTCCAAGTGAGATTCAATTACTTGTTTTGGAATTGTATAGCACAGAAGTGAACTTTCAGATAACTCCCTTACCTGCTCTTTCATCACAGCCTGCAGGTGCGTATCATTACTATTAATGATAATTATAATGATAATGATAATTAATGATAACTATTAATGAAACCATTAATACCTCTTCACCTGATCTCTAAACAATAACCGAGTCAGTCACACAGTAATGAGTGGAAGATGGCTTCTATTCAGCAGAAATGACAGTTAATGGATCTGCCAATCAATTTCCCATCAGTCAGTTAACCTCATCATTCAGACTCAAAAAGGATATCTTCTTCACTGTGGGGTTTCTCAAATCTAGTAGTACTGTCCAGCACACCTCAATAGCACGCAGCAGTATGCCTGGCCAACTCCCCTTCCTAGTTCTCCAGATTCTATCAGATATGGCTACCTGCCACAGTGACAGCCTGGAGTTTTTATCATGCTACAGATCACTATTTGTTCCTCGTCCCTCCTGCTGCTCGCTTTCTCCTCCAGCAAATTCTCCATTCAAATTTCATTGGATTTGAGCAATTTAAATTCTAGCATGCAGGGAATTTGAACACACAGGGCCTAGCTGCACCCCCACCAGTGGGATTCCACGTCAGGACCCCAGACCTTCATCAAGTTGATTCCGGTTCTTCCACCCCACCTCACCACTCCCACAGTGAACACACACATTGAAATTTCTGATCATGGGTTAATAATCAGAATAACCTTTTTGATCACATTTCAGTTTCTGCAATTGATACAAAGACACCAAGAAAGAGACATGAAGAGTGGATCAGGTCCATTACATCAAGAGATCTGCACTAACTAGAAATCTTGCAGATTTGTCTCAAGAATGTATTTGGGAGAAGAGTCTTTAGGACCTATCTTCAGTTTGCTCGTGTTATGTAAGTGCCTGTGCTATCAGCTTCTTGTTTTCTTTTTATGTAATGTAATTATGGGCTGAACCTTTCCACATTTTGGCTAAGTTGAATATTCATGGAGTTTCAGGGAGGGCTTCTCTCCATGAGGCCCCGGGGCGTTCTCACGTGATCATCCCAAACTCTTGTGAACCACCCACCACACCCTTCCTGTCTAACGCTAACTCAATTCTCCAACTACAGAGGATGCTTGGCCTTCCACCTGTATCCTGCCTATCCCAATTTTCTCTCTCCCAAAACCCTTTGACGTTTAATGGGCAGAGCAATGCCCAAGCCCTTAAGCAACTTAGCCGGATAGCCCTGATTGACATCTATACAGCTCCCAAAACATGGTTGCATCACTCCCCACACGCATTGTGCTGGACCCATACAGCTGACCATGATACACTCCTCAGACTGCAGAGACATAGACCTTGACCTTGACGATCACACCCATACCCAAGCCCCCAGACTGATAATCTATGTGCCCTTGTCTTACTGTGCTGGGACCTGGTAACACAAGGGTGTCTTCCTGAACTTGACGGAGGACTTCTCTCTATAGAGTTTGAGACATGGCCAATCATTTGATGCAGACCTGTGTTTGGAATGACATGATATAGCACTGTGCTGTTCAGCAAAGTGGGCATTCCCTCGCCAGCAAACCAGCATGAGAAGATGCCCCTTTTTGTGTCTATGCTAAATAGTGAGGCAAGACAGAACAATTGCGAACATTTAAAAAGGTGCAGCTGAGGGAGCAAAGCACAGAAACACAAGACAAAGCAGGGAGGCTACGTGCATTCACATAGGTGTGAAGTGAGTGAATATTAAAAATGAACAGGCAGCAGCCTGGTCCAGTCCATGAGCTGGGTGCCTGTCCCTGCACAGAGCATATTCTCATCAGCATTCCAGTGAAACATGCCAGTACGCTCCAAAGTGCATTAAAGTGCAGAAACACCTTAGAAATTGAGTTAATTATTCCAGTTGGCTGAACGGCTGGCCTGTAATGTGGAGTGATGCCAACCGGCACAGTAGCTAGTGCTTGTGTTCGTCTAGGCCAGTGGCATCCTTTTCTCTATGTACTTTTTGTTGTTGTCATCGTCTTTTCTTTCTTAGTCTTTGAGTGGTGTCAGTGGGATGGTGGCTGCAGCGTCAGCAGTGGATTGGGACTCCTAGCCGTGGTGGTGGTGCCCAAAGTGGGGAATCCTAGTCGTGCCCAGAGTGGGGACTCCTGGAGACCGTAGGCCCAGAGCCTGGACGCTTGGCAATGAATGGCAGCAGAGCCTAAGTCTCTGGGGTATTGTTGCTGCAGTTCCTGGAGCTGGGACTCTTTGAGGCCCAGAACAGCTTGCAGAAGCCCTGGAGCTGTGCTCAAGATTCAGTCTGAACAGAAAATGAACTCTTACTCAAGTCATTAATTTTTATCTTTTCGTGGCTCAGAATGGCGCCGGATTGTGGCAAGAAAACACTTTTCACTGTATCTTCAAGATACATGTGATAATAAAATTATTAATTAATTCAACAGCATAGGCTCAATTCTTCTACCAGATGAGGTTACCATGAAGATCCCACCTTCCAGTCCTCAGGTTATCTGTGCCGGTCCTCACGGTGATCCTCAGGTTAAACCCACCATCATTTCTCTCCAATGACGTTACAGTCCTACAGCCCTCAGAGATTATGGCAACTTTAGACTTACTGTTTTGATTTTAGAAAGTGTATTGAAGACGTGCCATGATGTCAGACATCTTCTGAGTTATATTCTGTCCTGTGGGGGTAATAGTGAAGGCAAACGTTTCTAGTGATAATACTATAAAGGAGTGCTTTTGAGATAAACGTGATTGTATTTTTACTGTATGCTTCAAAGTCTTTAAACATGCACTGGATAAATAGCTTGGGTAGTGAGGTTGACCAGGTGAATGTAATTGAGTACTAGATCCCTGATTGGGGCTGTTAATTTGGGCCAATCAAGGAGTTTTGACTGACAGAATCTCAAGGATTCTCCTCACTCTAGGGAGTGGCTCTGAATGAGCTGCTCAGAGCCCACATACCATGCACATGCAAATCAAGGGTGACTTGGTGTCAGGGTACTGGCCCCTGAAGTTATTTCTGTTTGATTTTTTAAAATTTCTTTTGCATCAAATTTGTATTTTATTGAAAGACCTGAATCTGACATTGTGCATGCTCGTGTTTCAGCGAGATACCATCTAATGAAAATATGGTCTAACAAGCCCGGTTTCAGTCTGGAATCTGGTTTAGCCAATAATAGCATCAACTGGGATTAAAGCACTGAATTAAGACTTTACATGCTTTAAACTGTTTCATTTAAGCTAAATGAAAACAGAATGTCTTGGAATGGAGTATGGTGCAGTCCTAATAACCCAATCCAGAGAGGGGTCCAGGTGAAAGTGGTAAATGCTGGAACATCACAGTGGGACAGACAGTATCCATGGAGAGAGAGCAAGCTAACGTTTCAAGTCTGGTAGACCCTTCATCAGAACGCAGGTCCACATGGTTTGATTGTCACTGGGAATAAGGGCCAGGCTGGAACCTATTCAAAATGACTCGCCAGTTTTTTTTTTAAAAACGTTTGACAAGAGAGATGTGTAGCTTATCTATCTGGACATAGACTTAATAGATTCCCCTCCTCTGAGTCTCTCCATAACAGCAGATATGTAAAGCAGAGAGAAAGGCTGTTTTGTGTAAGCATCTGAAGTGGGATTGAGGAGAACTGACTTTTCTTTTCAAAGAAATGGGACTTTACAATTTACAGGTGAAGGAGATGCTGGAGTGCTGCTGGATACTGAGGTGGTAATTGCAAAAAGGACATTTAAAGTCTCATCCTGGATGTGTGGGACAGTCGGAGGAGGTCTATTGAAAATCTAGGAGGAATGTGGATTAATTTACAAGACTTTATATTTGCGAGGAGTTTGATTATACATTAACTCAAATCACAAGTACATTACGATCTGTTTATCAGTTAATGGGTTATTTTCTAGAGTTGGCGTAAGTTATTCATGAAATAATGCTTTGGCTACATTGATGGATCTTAAGTTTTAAAAACAAATCAATCACTGGGAACACATCTTTTTCAAAATCAGTATTGGTTTCAAAGGGGCATGTCAAGCTCAGCAATTTTTTTGTGGCAGAGCTTTTAATGAAATAATAGGAAATACAAAGTAGCTTGTGTTCTTTATTATAAAGATGGAATGAAAGCAAATAATTTTTGAAAACTAGGTCAGCATTCTTACTGCACATGCATTTTCTTTAAATACATGCTTCAGTTTAATCAAACAGGCTTTGTAATTAGAAATTCAGCACAGATCTCCACGTCTCAATGTCGAAATATTGTTTAATACCACTGTATTTTACTTCCTGGAAATTCAAACACTTGTTAAAATGTTATGACATCAAATTCACACCTATATTACTATCATGATTCACTAGCAACAAAGTATTAATCCCTTTAAATATTTGGGAAATGTTAAAACCTATTCAGTAACTATAATTTGAGAGACTGCTTATAAAGACAAATTACTCGCCAGATGCAGAACGCATTGGACTGTAGTTAGGAAATCAAAAAGGTGATGGCTCAAACCATTAAATTCTGCTGCATCCTTATCTCTATGAGTCATTACATCTAATCTCATTTCCCTCTCCACCCCACTCCCTTGCTTCTAATACAACAGTGTGCATTTATTTAGCTTCTTGAATGACCCAAACACTTGACAGAGGTGTTAAATTTTAAAGACGCACAGGAGACACAAGAGATATTGAGGACAGCAAATGGAAGTGGAGAATGCACATGACGCCAGTTATGGAGGAACCTGCTTTTTGGAAGGCTTCAATTAGTTACTAAGAAAGAAAAGGGTGAGACCAAATTTGGAGGTGTAGTGGACAATGAAGAAGGTTACCTCAGAGTACAACAGGATCTTGATCAGATGGCCAATGGACTGAGAAGTGACAGATGGAGTTTAATTTAGATAAATGAGAGGTCTGCGAGGTGGAATAGCAAATCAGAGCAGGCCTCATACACTTAATGGTAAGGTTCGGGGGAGTGTTGCCAAACAAAGACATTTTGGAGTGCAGTTCATAATTACTTGAAAGTAGAGTCGCAGGTAGATAGGATATTGAAGGTGGCATTTGGTATGCTTTCATGTATTGGTCAGACCATTGAGTATAGGAGTTGGGAGGTCATGTTACGGCTGTACAGGACATCAGTTAGGCCCCTTTTGGAATATTGCATGCAATTCTGGTCTCCTTCCTATCAGAAGGTGGTGTGAAACTTGAAAGGGTTCAGAAAAGATTAACAAGGATGTTGCCAGGGTTGAAGGATTAGAGCTATAGGGGGAGGCTAAATAGGCTGGATTTTCCTGTTTTCCCTGGAGTGTCAGAGGCTGAGGGTGGCCTTATAAAGGTTTATAAAATCATGAGGGGCATGAATAGAATAGGATAAATAGACAAAGTCTATTCCCTGGGTTGGAGCGTCCAGAACTAGAGGGCATAGGTTTAGAGTGAGGGGGAAAAGATATAAAAGAGACCTAAGGGGCAAAGTTTTCACACCGAGGTTGGTGCATCTATGGAATGGGCTGCCAGTGGAAGTAGTGGAGGCTGGTACAACAATAGCATTTAAAAGGCTGGAGAATAAGATCCACAACCACCTGATGAAGGAGTGGCGCTCCGAAAGTTAGTCCTTCCAAATAAACCTGTTGGATTATAACCTGGTGTTGTGACTTTTAACTTCAAACACTTCAGTCCAACACCGGCATCTCCAAATCGGGACTACATTAGGTTGGGATATTGGTTTGGCATGGATGAGGTGGACCGAAGGACTTGTTTCCATGCTGTACATCTCTATGACTCTAAGACCATGCAGGAATTCAGCAATTCTATTTCTTATCTTTGGTGTTAAGGCATTGTTGACCAAAAGCAGATGAAGATCAGCAAGCATAGCATTGATGGGTGTATGAGAATTATTCCAAATTCAGATGAAGGGAGCAGAGTGTTTGGATAAACTGACCATTATGGAAGACGAAACATGAAACTAATGCCCAGTTTTAGGTAAATGCTAAAGATCAAAGCAGTATTCACTGTAAAAATAAAACTTGCATTTGTATGCAATGCCTTTCAGACACTAAGGACATCACCAAAGCACTTTACACTTAAAATGCTGTCCCTGCCATAACATAGGAAACATGTAAATGATTAACAAGATCTCACCATCAAATTGCTATTTATGACCAACTTATCTGTTTTAACTTTACTGAGTATGGGATTATTAATGGTCAAAACACAGTAATAACTCCCTTTCTCATACAGTCATAGAGATGTACAGCATGGAAACAAACCCTTCGGTCCAACTCGTCCATACCAACCAGATATCCCAGTCTAATCTAGTCCCATTTGCCAGCCCTTGGCCCACATCCCTCTGTAACCTTCCTATTCATATACCCATCCAGATGTCTTTTAAACAGTGTACTGTATGCAGTGGAGTGTCAGCAATGATCTTCTGTGTCTAAGTTTTATCTCAGACAAGACTAGCAATGACATGGTGTCAGTGTAGTGTTTCCTTAATGTCATGGCCTACATCGACTCTACAACATCAACACAACTAATTTTGGTACTTGTGGGATATTGTTGCTTTTCTAAAAAGCAGCAACTACTAAACTACTCGTGAGGCATCAGAAAGAAACAAGATAATATGTAAAAATGTAATTACCTTTTTGTACAGCATTTCTTTCAATCACCATTTTGTCTGAGATATTTCTTATATGACTAGGTATAAGGATTTGCATGTCCTTATCACATTCGCTGATTAACATCAGAAAATGTGCAGAGATCTATCCAGAATATCTATCTGACCATAACATATTCAGCTATGTCTTTCAAATATTAGTGGAAATTATGGACTGTATGATTGAATACAACTAATTTAACTGTGAATCATTGTCTTTGTAGCACACAAAAAAACACTTCTCCATAGCAATCTCTTCCATCCTAATACCAGTTTGTCCTCAAGTCATCAATCTTAGCCATTGTACTCAAAAAAATTTAAATTTTTACATTAATACAACTTACATTGGAATTCCTTCACCTTACCTGACCATAGGCAGGCTGACAAGTAAAATTACGTTATCCCTTACTAATAAGACAAAGTTTAATAGGCTTTTTAAAATGGTGAAAGGTTAAAATTGAGATAGATCTAAGGAACAAAGCAAGGAAATCAACAGCATGATGCTTTTCAATTCTGGAATTGGGATGTTAAATTCAAATCAAAATAGAGATAAAATTCTCTCCCCACTTCTGCCCTAGTCTTAAAGATCTCATGTGAAATTGAACTGGACTCAAATGAATACTTGTGCGTGTACCATCATGGTACAAAAACCTGGCAATTTGATTCAGATTATTTTTAAAATAACATAGGAAATAGAAAACTTCCTAGTAATTGCAAATCATGAAATGTTTTCTCTTTTTGCTCATCCACAATTATCTCTGGAGGCCCCAAGCTTCTCACATTTACCTTCTCCTATTCCTTATTTGTGTGACTGAGAGACACGTCATTTGGCAAACACAATGCAGATTCCATAAACACACTGCTAGCACCAAGTTCTGTTTCACCACTACCTTTTTCAACTCTTTGCATCCTGATTTGTAATACTGGTTGTCCAATAGCAGGTGTACAGAAAAGTTCCTACATTATAAATTTTGTGCATTGAACTCCATTGTATTTCAAACCTGTCAGGAACTGCATTCCACAGTCACCAACGCAATCTGCTTCCTAGGCTGGAGTAACAAATAAAAATCTCAGTATCAAATTTAACAGAGCTGCATTTCGAATCACAAAGAACTCCATGACCAAGGCTACAAACTACAAACTCCATACGATTACTTATGCCATCTCAGCCCATCTGCTAGTGAATGTCCCAGTGTTTTTGTTATCTCCAGGCTCCATTATTCTAATGGTCTCCTGGTCAAACTTTCAGGCTGTACCTTACATTAATTTCAATTCATCCAACTTCTGGTTGCCTGTATCCGGAGGTGCACAAAGACTCACTCATCCAATCAACTCACTGGTACACACTGGCCCACAGTTCGCAATACCACTTATTTAAGTTTCTAAAATCCCTCCCTAGCCTTACTCAAGCCTGCCCATTTTACCTCCACCATACAAACCACTCAAAAGCCATCAAAATCTTCAATTCTGGTCACCAGTAGGGTTTACTTTGCCCTTTCAAATGTAGCAATGTCTTTAACAGTCCCGGCCAACACCGCAGTAAGATATTCCTTAAACCTCTCTATGCTTCTTTAGATTAGATTAGATTAGATTACTTACAGCGTGGAAACAGGCCCTTCGGCCCAACAAGTCCACACCGCCCCGCTGAAGCGTAACCCACCCATACCCCTACATCTACATCTACATCTACCCCTTACCTAACACTATGGGCAATTTAGCATGGCCAATTCACCTGACCTGCACATCTTTTGGACTGTGGGAGGAAACCGGAGCACCCGGAGGAAACCCACGCAGACACGGGGAGAATGTGCAAACTCCACACAGTCAGTCGCCTGAGGCGGGAATTGAACCCGGGTCTCTGGCGCTGTGAGGCAACAGTGCTAACCACTGTGCCACCGTGCCGCCCACGGTGTTGCTTATAACGTTATTCTTTTTGACCTTTTCACTCAGCCTAAAGTTTCCTGCTGTTTGTTTCTTTTCTGAAAAAGAAGCTAATGCTTTTGTAAAATATATTGGTGAGTAATCTTTTAAAAGGTGTTATATAAATGCACAATGTTTGGCCATATGTTAAAACACAAAAAAAAGTTTAAATACCACACTAGCTTCTCACATCATTTTACCAAGTACAATATATGGAAGTATATAGAAAACCTTAATTCAATGTTAGAAATTCCTTTAAAAGTTATTTTGGTATATTTCTAAGGCCAATGAACAGTATACCCCGAGAGTTGAAGTTAATCACCAATCTTCATACCAAATCAAGAATAACCAAAAATAGATACAGGTAGACAATCCTTAATCTGAAATTCCCAAGTCCGAAAAGCTCAGAAATCAAAAAATTCTTTTCTCATTAACCAAGGTTGCTTGGCGTGCAAACACTTAATGCACCTCCACACCCACTCAACCCATGTCACTCAGATGTGACATAGTGGCGTGGCCCAGCATTGGCAGGTGTCAATTCTGTCTCAGTGCTCGTTGTAATTACAGGTGGGTCTGCTGTTCAGTAATTTATTTTTATTTTACTATGTAAATGTCATTTAATCCTTTATCCGAAAAATTCGGAAATCCGAAAGACAGCTGGTCCTGAGGGTTTCGGATAAAGGATTGTCTATCTGTACAAACACAAAAATGTTATGGATGCTGGAGAAAAATAAATATAGAAAATCCAAAATAAAAACAGAAAACTGATCAAGTATTCACGAGGTACCCAGATTGTCGATGAGGGTGCTGCGTTTGATGTGGTCTGCATGTCCTTTATGACAGACTGGTCAAGACAGCAAGAGCCCATGGGATCCAAGGCAATGTGGCACATTGGATTCAAAATTAGTCGAAAGCCAGGAAATAGAGGGGAATGGGTATAGGGATTCTTCAGAAACTGAAAGCCCATTTCCAGTGGGATTCCACAGGGCTGAGTGCTGAAGCCCTTGCTGTTTTTGGTGTGTATTAAATTATTTGGATTTAAATGTAGGGAATATGATCAAGATGTTTACAGATGACATCAAAATTGGTAGGGTGGTAATTAGTGGAGAGGATAGCAGAAAATTGCAAGAGGATATCAATAGACTGGTTACTGGACAGGGCAATGGCAAATGGAATTCAACCTGGAAAAGTGAGAGATAAAGCAATTGGGAAGGGATAGCAAGATAAGAGAAAACACTATGAATCGTAGAAAGTACTGAAGATCAGATGGACCTTGGTGTTCACAGATCCTTGATAGTGACAGGGCATGTAGATAAGGTGGTTGAGGAGCTATATGAGCTAGTTGCCTTTGATAGCTAAGTCATAGCATGTAAGAGAAGGGGGATTATACTCGAACTGCATAAAATCCAGTGAGGCCACAAGTGGAGTTCTGGTCACCACATTATAGAAAAGATGGGAGGGTGCAGTGATTTACCAGATTGCTGCCTGGGCTGGACAGTTTCAGTTATGAAGAGAGATTGGATAGACTGGGGTTGTTTTCCTTGGTACAGTGAAGGTTGAGAGGAGACCTGATAGAGGTGTATAAGATTATGAAGAATATTAATTAGATGGAAAGGAAGGAGTTTTTCCATTAGTCGGGGGTCAATAACCAAGAAACATACTTTTAGGGTAAAAGGTAGAAGGCTAAGAGGAGAGTTATAGAGTCATAGAATCATAGAAATGTACAGCACAGAAATAGACCCTTCAGTCCAACTCGCCCATGCTGACCAGATATCCCAATCCAATTTAGTCCTACCTGCCAGCACCCGGCCCATAAACCTCCAAACCCTTCCCATTCAGATGCCTTTTAAATGCTGCAATCGTACTAGCCTCCACCACTTCCTCTGGCAGCTCATTCCATACACGTGACACTTTCTGCGTGAAAACGTTGCCCCTTCTTTTATATCTTTCCCCTTTATTGAAAGATCACGATCCATAGAACCATATGCTGCCACTGTCTTCAATTAGAGAAAATTCAAATGGGAAAACAAATGCAGTAATTATCCCAATATTACCCACCCCACCCTCAAACAGTGATGAAAATCTGGAACTCATTGCCTGAAAGGAAAACCAAGGTAGAAATTCTCATAACATCTGAGCAGCTTTGAGACATTCCCTTGAATTTCCACAGCCTCCAGGACTGTGGGGCAAAAATTGGAAAATGGGCTTAGTCATTGACAAATGGATTAAATGGCCTCCTTCTGTGCTGTAAACATTTATTAGTCTGAGTTTATGAGGAAGTGCTGGAGAATGTCAGTGTGGATCTTGCAGCAACTGTAGACAGAGACAGTTAATGTTTGACAAATCAGACTTGAAACTTCTTCGATTCTCCAAACACAGATACAAGCAGCTTGGATTCTTCTCCCGGCTGATTACAGTGGGTTACTGATTTTTTTTTTTAAAAAAGCATCGCTGAAGAGTCATATTCAACCAAAAAGGTTAACTATTTCTCCCTCCCAAAAAAATGCTGGTGAACCTGAGCATTTCAAGCACTGTATCTCTTCTACATTTCAAATTTCCAGTATCTGCAGCATTTTCTTTACAGATGCTGTTAAAAGTAGATTCGGTTAGCATACACTGAAATAATTTTCCTCTTAAAGTAACTGGAAGGTTAAAATATGCAAATAACCTGAAAGTTTTAGCACTTTGTATTTTCTTTAAATCTGCAACTGATAACTAACGATGCAACAGACAACTGGGAGCCAGGTGGAAAAGATGAAAAAAATACAGACATTTCGCGTACCTGAACTCAAAGAAAAAATAGCTAGCATCTGCTTGATGACAAAGCTCAAATTATGTCAGAGGAGAGATTCATTGGGAAAAAAAATTTAAAATCTACATCCCGTGAAGAATCAGAGGAGACCAGGCAATCCAACTGTTCCAGTGTAATTATCACAGTAGTCAATTCAGCAGCAAACCAAGGCAGCCAGCATGAAGGAGGAAACAGGAAAAATGGGGAGCAACAGCACGACCTGGCAATGATCAATAAACTGAATTCAAATATCATACAAAAGTCATTTAAATTGGCATCAACAGTTGATGGAAAGTGAGACTAACTGCTAAGTTTGACAAAATTGTAATTTGGTTGATCACTCTCATCCTAGGGGTACACAAATCACCGTACTTATTTAAACATATTTCTTGCACTTGGATTTGCACTGTCACAGGCTTTAAAAGTTCAAATTAAAAAAATAAGAGGAAATATGTTCAGCAAGAAATTATAATTTTCTGTATTCACCTCCTTAATTCCTACTGTGCTGAATGCAGGACCTTAACAGTGTAATGCCCTCACACTTTCTTACCTGGCACCTCAATTCTTTGTTCTTTCAGCTGTTCCTTTTGCAAACTGCAGCTTTTTGTTTAGTAACTAAACTTCAACAGCTTTATCGCCAACTGTTTCCCAAATGGCTTAATCTTTTTTCAAGCAGCTCATTTCCCTCAATTTGAAAATAAAAAAGGACATTTAAACCATTTTGCTATGACAGCAGCAATGTACTCGCTCATACATATCTTCGCAACAATGTGACAACTAGAAAATATAAATATTTGAATGACTTGCACATTCGAATTTTTTAAACACTCCAGTTACACTGTCGCTATCACACTAAATGCCCAGCTTTCATTTTCATAGTGTTTTGAGATTTTCATATTTTTCAGACTTCACATCAGCTGAATTACAACTCCTCCAAAGTGAATTTGTGTTTAGAAAGTACTCATAAAACCAGTGAACTTCTTGGGTAATTCATGAAGTTGGCATTAATTCTAATGCAAAAATCAGACTGCTTGATGCATAATATGAAAACAAAGTTGCGGTAAAAGAAATATATTTAAAAAAAAGTATACACAGCCCATTTCTCACAAGTGATACAATCGTCCAATGAAGTGCATTTGACTGTAAAACTCAGATCATACCATTTACATTTTGCATTGTACAGGACTAATTATAAACCAGCAGCATTGATGGCACAAGTCTCAGTTCAGCCAGAGATAAGAGACTCAAGCCCTAGTCCAGGAACTCCAGCACACTGATGAAATACTAATGAAATGCTGCCTAGTCAAAACATGCATCTTTCAAATGAAATTGTGCACAGCCAATGCAAGCAAGTTGTGAGAAGGTACAGAGAACTTATAAGAGGATATAGATAAATGAGTTGCCAAATCATTTGGCATTTGGAGTATAAATGTCAGAAAATAAGAATTTATCCTCTTTTGTCAAGAAAAACAGATTTAAATAGAAAAATACTGCGGAATGTTGCAGTACAGAGTAATCTAGGTGTGTCTATACAGAATCACAAGATCAGCATGAAGGTGTGAGCAATTACGAAGCCAAATGAAATGTTGGCTTTTATTGCAAGCGGGCAGGGAATATAAACAACAAAAACAGAAATCGCTGGAAAGATGCAGCAGGTCTGGAAGCATCTGTTGGGACAGAGTAGAGGCTCCAGGGTAATCCTCAAGGGTTGGCAATGCATTCCTACTTTTTAAAACCTACAAAAGGTAGGGTCCTAGAGAGTGTTGCTGAATAAAGAGACCTTAGAATGCAGGTTCATAGCTCCTTGAATTTGAGGGGCATGGATAGTGTAAATAGGCAAAGTCTTTTCCCTGGGGTCGGGGAGTCCAGAACTAGAGGGCATAGGTTTAGGGTGAGAGAGGAAAGATATAAAAAGGGACCTAAGGGGCAACTTTTTCACGCAGAGGGTGGAACGTGTATGGAATGAGCTGCAAGAGGAAGTGGTGGAGGCTGGTACAATTACAACATTTAAAAGGCATTTGGATGGGTATATGAATAGGAAGGGTTTGGAGGGATGTGGGCCAGGTGCTCGCAGGTGGGACTAGATTGGGTTGGGATATCTGGTCAGCATGGACGGGTTGGACCGAGGGGTCTGTTTCCATGCTGTACATCTCTATGACTCTAAATTATCAATAAACTTCAAACTGTTGAATGGTATATTTAAAAGTGCATGTTTCAAATTTGCCCTTTTTATACTCATCTGAAGTGGCTGAATAAATATCACTTAAATTAAGCGTCTTTTGGTGCATGTTAAATGTATGTGCCATAGAAAGTGACCAATTGCCAAAAAGCAAAGAGAAACAAAAAAAAATTGATTTTTTTTTTACATTTGTAAATTAAGTATGCCCGAGATGGCAAACAGATCTGCTTTAATTCTTATAGTGTAGGCATACACAGTCTATGTTTGTGATCAATAACAAGTATTACATCTAAAACAACTTAAAACAAATGCAGATATAAATCAAATTTCAAACACCTGCCAGGAAGATTATCTAAGGTCAGAACTGTTAGATTATTTTCAAAATCACCTGATTCCATAATGCAGAGATGCAGAGAACAGCGTTCAGGTCATTTCATTTCATGTTCATAGATGTGCCAGTTTCATTGGCATTTTGACCTCAATTAAACCTTTTTTCCTCCCTCAAAAATGAAATTCTAGTCCTTAGCTAGAAAACTGTGTGTTTACATTCTATCTTAACTATATTAATTATGGGAGTTAATGACAAAAATGGGATAATTACCTACAGCACAGTGATAAATTAAAATCCAACTGATGGAGTAAGATTGCTAGGAATAAGTGCCAAAATTGAGACAATTTGAACATAACTAAATGTTGAATTAATGTGAAGCTATATCAAATTGTTTTCTCTCTCCAGGTTACTACACAAATACACTTTTAAATCCTTTGATCTATTTCACATTTAGTTTTGTCCTCAACCATGGAATTGAATATATACATCTGTATAAGGAAAATATCAACATATTTAATGTTTTCTCTATCCAAAGTTACATTGTTTATCTCAAAGTATTTTCTAAATCCATTCACCAGTGCTTCTGTTTTGAAAATATCTGAAATGTACGCCAGTGTACACTTCACCAACTGGTCATTTGTTCTTTGTTGATTTATGATTCACAACAAGTTCATGATTTTGAGTTTCAATTATAAACTAGTTTTTATTATTTCCAAGTATATGGGAAGTAGGATCAGACAACAACCTTCGGGTCCCTCATGCCTGCTTGCAAATTCAACATGATCTCTCTTAACTTTGGAGAATTGAGGAATATGGGAAGCAGACAGGAAAGCAGTGAATAAAAATCTCAGTCTTGAATATACTCAACAATGGAGCATCAAACACCCTCTAAAACAGATCAGTCTGACAGTTCAAAACCAGCACTTCTAACTGTGGTTAAATTTATTTGCGGAAGGTTCATCACATGACTTGCCCCAGGCTCCAAACAATAGTTGGCCAAAACATTCATCTCTGTGATGCACTGCCTTCCTACATTAATTCGAAAGCAAAAAGGACTCATTAACCAATTGGATGATGCTTGCTGTCAGCCAAACAGCCTTTCCAATGTTTTTTTTGGATCAGGGAAAGACAAATATTTAAAGAAATGACAAACTACATACATTTCCTTATGATTGTTCTCCAGGTGACTATTATTGCACTTAACAATATCCTGGAAATTGATCTTCAATCCCATGAGACTTCAGGATGATCCTCGAGGGTTGGCAACAGAGTAATGAAGTGAGTCAATGGTTTAGGTCAAACTCCATGACTGGTTTCAGTTTCTCCAATGTGATAGGTTCACCCCATACTCAAATTATAATTTGGAAGTTCTCTCTCACTAAAGAAAAAAGTGACTTAAATTTATCATATTAACCTTAATTATTCTTAAGTTAAACTTTTATCTTGACTGTGTCCTTTACCTAAGCATATAAAAGATGGTCGAGCTCTCTTCAAAATTAAAAGAACAAAATTATGTAATTTGTCTTGATCTTCTTTCTTCTAATGGGCTTTTTTTGTAACTAAATAACAACTGAAGAATTGAATGCTCACAATGAAACCTTTAATATACTGGACTCCAAATGAAAAAAAAAGTTACAGAACACTACAACATCACAATCCTGCAATCAATTTGTATTTCACCATAACATTCTTTTTATACGTAAGGTTTGTAAAAACACAATAAAATTCACATTGCTGAAATAGAGACAGATTTTGTGGAAGCTTTTCATCTGGCACTCATCAAGGCAATTTGCAGGGAAAATCCCTACTAATTAGAGTCCACTGACCAACACTCAGTCTCCTCTCAGATAAAAAATAAAACTGTCAAATAAAACTTCAATGCATACTTCAATGAGGAGGTCCAGTATGACCAGTGTTACTTTCTTAACTTTTCTGTCCCCCCTCTGGAAGCTCTCATGCCATATAAATTTTGGTTTCCCCTTTGGAGTTCGTATTCGTGCCCTGATGATGGCAAGGCAAAAACTTTAGACAGTGTGTACATGTTTCAGTAGTAACCAAGTTCTAGACTATCAATAAAATCCTATTAATTATTTTGCACAGATCTGTAGCTTGACTTCCATGTTGCCTAATTGACACAAGTATATTCAATAATCACATCCATACTTTCATATCTCTATGTAGCCCAAAAATATGAATTCCTGTAATAAATTATGAACTCGAAGTGCAAAATGTATTCCCAGATTGTTTGTATGCAGCCTGGAGCTCACAATGTTTAAAGTTTAATCTGGTTTTAAATCTCAACCGTAACACAAATATACATTAGGTAATGTTTAAAAACTAAAAATAAAATTTGAAATGACATGTAAGGCCACACCTTGGAGGCTAACATTTAGATCAGTGATTTGGAGACACCCAAGGAACAGAAAAATTTATACCGACACAATACAGCAATGTTCCTTATGCCCATATTCAAGTTGCTCTATTTTACCTGTAACACAGCATCTTAAACTTAACAGTTTGCTTCCTAAATAATTTTCTTCTACAAAAAATTTAAAACAAAGACATTGTGGAAGCATTGCCTTTAATTTTAAAATTTATTGTAACATACATGCCACACAAATGTTAAACAATGACTATCTACCCTACCATTTGACATTCAATGGCATTACCATCACCAACCCCCATCAACATTGTGGGGGTTACCACTGACTCAATAAATACAGTGGCTACAACAACAGATCAGAGGCTAGGGAGATGGCTGAGTAACTCACCTCCTGACTCCCCAAAGCATGTGAGATCACACAGAAGTGTGATGGAGTTCTCCCCACATGCCTGGATGGGTGCAGCTCCAATAACACTCAAGAAGCTTGACATCATCCAGGACAAAGCAGCCAATTGGATTGGCATCACATCCACAAACATCCACTCCCTCCACAAGTGACGCTCAGTAGAAGTAGTGCATACTATCCACAAGGTCCTTAGATAGTATGTTCCAAACACATGACCACTTCTATCTAGAAGGATAAGGGCAGCAGATACATGAAAGCATGACTACCTGCAAGTTCTTCTCAAGCCACTTACCACCCTGACTTGGAAATACATTGCAGTTCCTTCACTGGCGCTGGGTCAAAATCCAGAAATTTCCTCCCTAATAGCACTGTGCTTCAACCTATAGCACATGGACTGCAGCCGTTCAAAAAGGCAGCTTACCACCACCTTCACAAGAACAGCGATGGATATGCAATAAATTCTGCCCAGCCAGCCAGGCCCATATCTCATGTGAATAAAAAAAAACACTCCAACTAGAACAACTGAAGTGCTCGTGACATTTTCTGCTTATACTCAGAGTTGTTTCAACAGTGCCAATTCGACTTTTCAGTTGCATTCAATGCCTGAGAAAATCCTATATTAAAGTAATAAATGTCACTCAACCCTTCAACAAATAAATTGACACATGCTGCTCGATTTAATCTTGAAACACCCGAATCAAGGTTTTGATCACAAATCTAACTTCCCAAATTGTCTGATCTAGGTCGCACAATTGTTGCAAAAGCCTTAAGACTGTGATCAATATTTTAATTGCTTGAAATGCAACTGTTTTGTTTCTGACTGGTGACACAGTTGTACTAAAAAGAGAGAGGATCTCAATGATAAATAACTCAAACAAAAATAAAACTAATTTTCTTGGGGCAAAAGAAGTCAGCACTTCAAAAGATTCCCTGTAGTCAAGACAGTTTATACCTTTTCAATTACCTCAGGACTCAATATTCTACAAAAACTCCAACCTAATTTGTTTCCTGCAATGTGCTGCTCACCCAACAGTACTATCCTTACTCATCCTCACCAGGCTCCTTGTTTCCTAATGCAATTAATTTAAAATCCCATGTTTGGGCAGATGGAATTTGAACCAATATCTTCTGATCCAGAGGTAGGGATTGTACACTGCACCACCTGAGCCCTTCATCTCACTTCAAATATTTGCTAATTACCTTTGCCACTTTTACAGTCTCAGTGGCACTTCCAGATCTGTTAAAGGTAGAATTAATACATACAAACTGCAAAAACAGACAAAATAAAGACAAGCTAGAATATAGGATTCAACTGAAATACAAAAACTTCCTAGAATACCAAAATAGTAAGGAGAAAGTGAGGACTGCAGATGCTAGAGATCAGAGCTGAAAATGTGTTGCTGGAAAAGCACAGCAGGTCAGGCAGCATCCAAGGAGCAGGAGAATCAACATTTCAGGCATAAGCCCTTCTTCAGGAATGAGTAAAATGTGCCAAGCAGGCTAAGATAGAAGGTAGGGAGGAGGGACTTGGGGGAGGGGCGTTGGAAATGCGATAGGTGGAAGAAGGTTAAGGTGAGGATGATAAGGTAAATGACCCGGGGTGTGCAGTGAGAGAGGGACTCACTGAAATCCTTGTAGAGGGAGGAAGAGAGCTTCTTCAAGGAAGGCATCCTTGTAAGAGGATTCGCAGTAGGTTAAAATCTTCGAGGAGAAAGTGAGGACTGCAGATGTTGGAGATCAGAGCTGAAAATGCGCAACAGGTCAGGCAGCATCCAAGGAGCAGGAGAATTGACATTTTGGGCACGAGCCCTTCTTCCTGAAGAAGGGCTTATGCCCGAAACATCGATTCTCCTGCTCCTTGGATGCTGCCTGACCTGCTGCGCTTTTCCAGCAACACATTTTCAGCTACCAAAATAATAAGGTTTAAAAGGTTACCAAAAAAAAAGAACTTAAAATTATGGAGTTGAAATAAGTCATCAAAAATACAAATGCATAAAGAATAACAAATGGGCGCCTTTACTGAAAAGTACAGAACAAGGAAACAATACAAATAAAACATGAAAATCAAAATGTATTTACAAATGAGAGGACATTTAATACATCATTTCATATCATTCTCCAACATAAATTTCTTTGCAATGCGTTAATCTAGAGTTTGTCCCATCACAACTTCATAATATTTCCAAAAGCAATACCTTTCTACAAACGCAATACTGCAAAATAGAGAGGCAATTGTTATTGATGAAAAGGATCAAACCCATCAGAATGTGCCTTACAAACCAGAGGCATATCAACTGTCAAAAGGTGACAGCTGGAATCCTAAACTGGCATTATTAGGAGGAGACAATAGAAGTCCCCTCTCGAAGGTCAAGTTGAACCTATATCCCAGACATGTTAAATGATAATGCTGAGCTGCCATTTAGAAGTTGATATTTAAGCACTGAGAATAAATTTCAATACGTTTAGTGCTTAAATTGTTTGACATAAAGTTTTATAGCCTGTGTTTAGTTCACAATGAAAAATATGCTTTCTTAAAACTGCTCAAAAACCTAGTTCAAGTTTAATATTGTCATATACAGCACATTAATCTACTATAGAATTCAGAGCTCTAGTTTAACATTGGCATATCACACAGTAGAAAATAAATGATAAAAATCATTGATGAAATTAACTTTTTTTGCATTCTATCTATAAAACAGTTTCCAGTTACATGAAGCAAGCAGCTAAATGTTAAATTAATCTGGTGTCTCAGCTTTACCTCATTGGTGGGAAGCACTTACTTGGGACATTGTGTGAATTTTCCTGTTAATTTTGGATCACCATTCTTATTTGGTATTGCAAAAATCTGTCAGTCATGCTTTTATTTGTTTTGTACAAGGCACGCCAAAGTGAGAACAGTTAGGTGACATGCATAACAATGATGCCAGTCCTGCACTAAGTCATAGGCATCTCATGGTGAGACCAGTTTTACAACTTCTGTAAAGTATGGCTGCAAGATAAGGTCTACAACTATGTAGAGAGCATGTAATAGCGAGAGCTCGATGCTTGAAGCTGATAAAGAAAACAAAGATGTAGTACTTTGAACTTTCCTAACCCACTCACTGCAATAACTTTTTGATTTAGAAACCTGAACAAAGAAGGTGGCTGACAGTGCAGTTCACCACCAAGACTGGAATATGTTGGGCCAAAAGATGGATTAATAAATTAAGAATTAAGTAGATCGCAAGGAGTTAAAAGAACTGAAAACTAAAATATAACTCCTACTCTTCAGCTGGCTGGTAACCATATGTTAGACCACACAACAAAACAATAAAACAAATGTACCTGAAATTATGCTTTTTTCATGTTCCCTACCTAAATTATAAACTACATGTTTTGGCTTAATAAGGGCAGGGCTACATTTTCAGAATGTCTTACATTTGTAAAATTTTAATCACAGTAGAGTTTTAACGATAGGATAAAGTCATTATAGAACATTGCAGATTAGAGTGGTGCTGGAAAAGCACAGCAGTTCAGGTAGCACCCAAGGAGCAGGAAAATCAATGTTTCGGGCAAAAGCCTTTCATCAGGAGTACAGGCAGGGAGCCTACAGAATGGAGAGATAAATGAGAGGAGGGTGGACGTGGAGAGTAATTAGCATAGAGTCTGATAAGTGAATGGAGATGGGGATGGAGGTGATAGGTCAGAGAGGAGGGTAGAGTGGATAGGTAGAAAGGAAGATAGGCAGGTAGGACAAGTCATGGGGACAGTGCTGAGCTGGAAGTTTGGAACTGGGGTGAGGTGGGGGAAGGGGAAATGAGGAAACTGGTGAAGTTCACATTGATGCCCTGGGGTTGAAGCCGATTTTCCTGCTCCTCGGATGCTGCCTGAACTGCTGTGCTTTTCCAGCACCACTCTAATCTAGAATCTGATTTCCAGCATCTGCAGTCCTTGTTTTTACATTGAACATTGCAGCAGAATGGTTCTGCATCACTGAGTATCAGGGCCTGCATTTATACTCGCTAAATCCTCAACATGATTTATCAATATCAGCATTATCATCATGATAATGCTGTAATTTGGGGATTAAGCAATTTCTCACAGGCAAAAATGTCATCTGGGCTATTCACATATCCAGTGGTGTTCTAAAGTCAATTGAAACAAGAACAGCAAGAAGAAAACAGCAAGAAATTACAACTTTTTTTGCATTTGATCTGATCACAAGAATATATTGCATACAATATTAGCTTCTATTTATTGCGTACACCTAACATATTTTCTGGATACCTCATGGCGCTTTGTACAGTTACGTATACATTTACAACATTAAAAGAACAATATAAAATCAAGTTATTGCAATAAAATGTTCCAAGGCATTTCACAGAAGCAATATTGTATAAAATGAGAACCAAATATGAATATATTAACTTCTGTTTGGGGCATCTTGCATTGCTCTGACAAATATTCAAAATCTCTGTATGGCATCTGAGCTTTTCAAAAGAGTGAAAATCAAAATGTGCAGGTACAGATACAGTAGCCAATGTAAATCAGCATAATTATCTCATGATGCAAAACTGAATCCACTTGAAAAGTACATGTTCTATTTTCTCCTCTCCATTGTCTTGTGTTTAGTTTATCAGCAAAATGTTTAGACATTTGAAAAAAGAAAAATGGCACAAAAGCATACATGTTTCAGTAGGTGCTCTCAGCTGGATCTTTTGATGTTATCCAAAGGTTAGCAATGATACTCGTTTAAATAGTTAATACAGTACAATTTTTGAGTTTTACATCATCCTATTGCACAGGTCTTGAAAGACTTGCAATTATGCAAGAAATGTTTGTCAGGATTTTGAAGTTTGGGGTCATACTGACATAGGGAGTGTACTTTCTTTTGAAGAAGTAGCCTATACTTTGGTTGGATTTCTTCCTCATGCATAAAGTCAGATGAAATGGGACTTATAATACATTGTCTGAACAACCTGATAGGAAGAGACAGATTTTTTTTAAGACTGTTTATACCCTTCCTGATTTATACAATATGGTTCCAAACATGTGAGGAGCACCTGCCTGAACAGTCACCTCTGAGGCCACCCAACCAGTGTACATCATAGTCAAACTTGCCTTGTTTATACCTCATGCCCAAAGTGACCCTGTCAGAGCCACTGAACCCAGCCATCCTTTCTTCATTTTTACAACAGTGGCTTTAAAACCCGTGGTTTATGTTGTAATTGCCATCCTGATTATGTTCAAATAACTGAGCACTGGCAGGATAGAATTGCTTCTTGCTTATTCAGTGAAACATCAGGGATAAGCATGTTAGTTTAAAACTTATTTTTACACGTGTTGTTTAATAAAATAGACATGGCTATCTAATAACATTTTAGAGAGCAAAAGCTAATTTTGATCCAAGAATGGTTTTCTTTAAAAAAAGATATATTTATTTAAATTTTAATAACCTACTTATAGTTTGACAGCAACTGACTATATTTTTCCTGCAATAAATCAAAATGCCTCTTCCTCAATTTTATTTCACAAATTATTGAAACATTTCTTCCTTGTTGCATTTTCCAATCTACGAAAGAAAAGTAAAACAGAAAATACTGGAACACAGCAAATCTCAGAATCTGAATTTGTTAATATTTCATTCCTTGGGAGCTTTCAATGTGAAACCTTAATGATCTTTTTCTTGTTTCACATTCTTCCTCGCATGTTTAATTTCAGTCCAGGGACGGGCCTGTTAATAACAAGTATGAATTTTGAATGGATGCAATTAATATTGAGGCCTTTCACTTATCTCTGCATGTTCCTCAAAATGACATTCTACTACACTGGTTATTCACACTATTCATATTGCAGTCTTAAAATTCCTTCATTTCCATACAGGAAAAAAAAAGACATGTCACAAAATATTAATGAAAGCCACGAGATCAAAACAAATCTCTAGTCCATGAGCCCACTAGCTACTGAGAACCACTCAACCGACAAGTTAAATGCCTGTGGCTAAAAAGCTATTAACAAAAAAAAGGTCACTCTTCTCATCAATCAGAGAAGCCTTTACTGCACGTTTTTTAATACAACATAAAAGAACATCTATTTCTTAACGGCTTAATTTGAGTAGTAAGACGAAAACAACCAAGTTCAGAAGTAAAATCAATTGCAAAACACCATTTTGTAATGCAAAGCAGACAGATCATCTCAAGGACTGCTGATAAAATGAAAGGAACATTGAAACACAATTGCTCCAGTTCATCTGTGATGAACTTTATCGATGGCAGGATTTTGAATGGTAAATGAGATCTGAGGAATGCAAAACCGTGCATAGCTGACTTGTAAACTCAGTTTCATCTGACCAGCATGAGATTTCTATTATGAATCTTAATTTAAAGAAAAGATTATCAGCACCACAAAAAGAAAAACAAATGTGCCGACAATTCTAAAAACCAAACTGATGCAGACTACCCTTTCAATCTCAATCGTTAAAACAGCAAATCTGACATCATGCTCGTCACCTTGATAATTACTTATTGAATATTAAAAAGGTCACCATTAATCTGAAAGCCAATACAACATCAGAATCCATCTATTTTAGGCAGTAATTTGATCATTCCCATTTGTTTAAATTGGTGGGACTCAATAGAACAGGTTTGAACAGGCTAGAGAAATTAATTTGGATTTCTGTATTAAATCCGAAGTTCAGGTTTTTAACATTACAACTAAATGTATATATTGTACAAACAAACTAACTAACTAGGATAAATATAGTAAATTCAGACGTTAATCATCACCTGGACGAGGTTGCTAAGACACCTTTGGTTCCGACTGGCCTAAACTGAATTGATTCAATACAATTGAATTGGAAAGAATGTAGGGTCTGTTTCTGAGCTGTCTGACTCTATAACTGTCTGCAACATTAAACGCAAACTTTAATCGTTTAAAACTAGAGCAACTTACTAATATTTGCCAATTTATACATTCCAGCTACAGATCATCAAATTTGAAAACGAAGGAATTTGGGGGGGGGGGGCGTCAATGTCAAGTTTAGAGATACAAGAGCTACGTGTACATTTGTTGCGATGGAAAAATCCAATCGTTTATAAACCTTGCATAGACAATCTTCGCACCAAGTTGTCTTATTTCACCGATTGGTTTTCAGGACTTTTAACACTGGAGGAAAGCGTGCTGGTTTTGAAACTCTCGTCCCATCAGCTTCCTTTAAAGCTAAGGTAACACTGTTACACAATGTGCAACTTTTCGGTCGCGTTCAGGCGAGCTCGCACAAGTTGTCACATATATAACTGTCTACTTGCACAAGGAGCACGTACGCTCGAGGTTTCCGCATCCCGCAACGCGTTGACTTGAACAGCGAAATCGACACACCGAGAATTAGAGACTCATGTATGAGGAGGTGGTTGTGGGACAGGAGTGGAGACTAATTAAAGAGGGAGGGGGAGAAAAAGAGGGAGGAAAACCCACTGCAGACTTTGACAGGGGAGAAGTGAATTTACATCCCAAAACTGAGGCAGGGAAACCAGCGCTCGCACCATCCATCTATCCCTCCCTCTGTCCGGCCAGTTCCTTCAGTACAGCCCCGAGTGACAGGGGCGATGTACCGGCGATCGCTTTGCAAAGCGCCGCCAGCCTTTTCCCCTCGCCTCGCCCGCCCCCTCACTCTCTCAGAAACCCAAACATAACAGCGCTGCACCTTCCCAGAGACAAGCCGCCAACAACAACAACAACAAACAAACAAACAAACAACAAAGTCTGCCTTAAAAAAAACAAACATTTCCACTAGCTGTGCTGTTCCATCGCCCCCCACCCCTTCCCTTCTTATTCACTCACCTCAAAGCCTCTTATCCCCTTCTCCTTCCACCCCCGGCACCAGTGGCAGCTCTTCCCTCCGCAATAAACTGCGAGTTATTTTACTTTGTGTGTGTGTGTGGTTTTTTTTGTTTGAAGAGCCGACAGTCTGGTCGTTGACTGGTTCAGTGCCACTGAAAATCTCAATCCTCTTTTCACTTTTGTTCTCTTTTAAAATGTGCCCTAAGATTCTCCCGTGCTTGCCTTGCACTACAGGAGTTTCTGATGGCTGTGTCGGGTGCGCGCCCTGTCCAAGCCGGTGCTCGCGCTTCCCCCTCAGCCCGGGAGGGCGTGTCACGCGCACGAGCCTGAAGCTCGCTCTTGCCGGATCCAGGCACACGCTGTGTGTCTGCAATCAGGAGCAGTGAAGGCGCTTCACTGAAACATGCAGGCTTTTGTTCTGCAATGGAAGTGCGCGCTGGCAATGACCGTCCTGTAATCTTAAAGGGTTTGTTTATTTATTTATTTTAAAACAAGGACTTCCTTCAACACTCCCCAAACGCCGTGCAAAATTAAAGACCTGCGCTGAGAGGGGGGCCTTTCCGAATCTCGGGACGTCCCAATTCACCTCACAGACTGTGTAATCATTCATTGTACTGTAAGGAAAACTGTAGTAATACAACGCAGTGTAAAATCGCACACATGACCCCGAGCAACAAGCAGTCACTAGGAAACTGACGGCAGGATTTGCTGTGAGTATTTTGGAAAGTTACGTGTCTCTGGGCAGGCTAGGAGGCTGAGGTGAAAGTGAGGACTTGCAGATGCTGGAAATCAGAGTCTACATTAGTGTGTTGCTGGAAAAGCACAGCAGGTCAGGCAGCATCCAAGGAGCAGGAAAAACGACGTTTCGGGCAAAAGCCCTTCATCAGGAGACTTAGGTAGTAGGCTCCATTCAGTGCGATGATCCGATGGATTTTAATAGCACCGTTGGTGGTGTTTCGGAAAGGAAGTCTCATCGCCCGCTCTGGTTTATTTTCACCGGGAAGTTGTCCTACGAACTACGGCTGATCACTTTCAGAATTTTTTTTATTGGAAACGACAAGTGTTGGAGATCACAGCGGGTCAGGCAGCATCCACGGAGATAGAGAGAGAGAGGGCAGGCTAATGCTCCGAGTTTAGGTGACTCCTCAACTCAGAGCTGGTAGAGTTGGGGGGGGAGCGACAACATTTACACGATAGTTTTCGGTAGGAGGCAGTGGGTGCTTTTGTTGTAAAGATGTTGATGGTTCAGATTCCAGCATCTGCAGTAATGTGTTCCTTCAGAATGTTTATGTTTGTTGAAAAATCACTCATTGCGGGCAGTGAATTGGTGAATTTATCGCAAGCTGGGTATATAAAATGAGTTTCCTCGGTTAGAGCCGAAATAAACACGAGCACGCGTGGAAGGGGGAACCCACTGAACATTTGAGCAATAACTTTAAATTGAGAGAGAGAGAGAGAATCCACATATCCTGCGCTTTCATGGGGGCGGGGATGACAATTTCGCTAATTTCGACCGAATGAATTAAACGCCAGGAACACGTGGGTTGTTTTCCTCATCTTGCAAAGCACCGACCGCTGGCGAATCCGGCTTCGCTCCTGATGAAATGATATTGCCCAATGTTGTGATAGAACCGACTAAATCGTTTCCCTTCACAGAAAGAGCGAAGTCAACAGCAGAATTGTCTTGGTTGCTATGACTTCGTCCGAATGTAAACACGACATATTTTGGGATATGACGCCAGCTGCCATGAGGACAATCCTTTATATTTTCCAGTGTGCAGTAATGTAGCTGCATGAGGCCAGGAAAGTTTAGAAATGTCGTAAGCATGAGTTTCATAAGCTGCTTTCTCTGCAAAAATAAAGGCGCCCACGCATAATCAATCACATTTCCATCTGATTTCCGATTTCATGGGGGGAGGGAAACAAAGCTGCATTCTAACACTCTCAAATTCCGATTAAAGTGACACAACACATTTGGACTGCAATCAAAAACAGGTTGCCGAAAAGGTCACGAATTTGCGAACTGGTTGCATTTTCACCTCTCGGCTGAGGAAGCCTCAGCGCTGCTCCCTGACGGATAACAACCGATCGAGATACTTACTGTTGAGTAACTGATAATCGCGGTTGCAAAAATAGTTCAGACTAGATGTTGCAAAATTACACATACTGGGCTGTAGCGTTTCGGTTATGAAGAGAGATTGGACAGACTGGGATTGCTTTCCTTAGAGCAGAAGGACCATGGTTGAGATGCATAAAATTCCACTGCTAGGGTAGACAGGAAGAGGTTTCCTCCCAGGTGGAGGCATCAATGACCAGGAGGCATAAGTTTAAGGTGCAAAAGATTTTAGAAGGAATGTGAGGAAAAAAACTTTTTACTCAGAAAGTCTAAGGGATACGCGACCCACTGCCTGTAAGGATGATGGATGCAGAAGCCTTCATCACTTAAAGTGTATGTGGATGTGCACTTGCAATGTCAAGGCGCAAGGCTGTGGGCCACATGCAAACAATTGGGATCAGAATAGTTAGGTAGTTGTCTTTCACTAGCATAATTCCTGAAACTTTTGCCCGAAACGTCGATTTTGCTGCTCCTTGGATGCTAGCTGAACTGCTGTGCTCTTCCAGCACCACTAATCCAAAGGGCCCTTTATTGTGCTGTAGATCTCGATGACCCTATAAACACACATGGTCAGAAGAAGTTGAATCATGTAATTGTTTATCTGTTGATTCTCCACAAAGTCTTTGAATGATTCTGTTGCAAACTTATCTTAATAGTTAAACTTTCAGAGTTAAGAAAATATTTACAATACCCGCAGTTGGTTTGAAGGCTTTTCTTTCTCTGCAGGGAGTATTCTGAATGAGATAATGTGTAAAATGGCTGAAAACCACTTTCTTAATACTCTGTATGGCTATTTAGATTGTACCCTCTCCACCAGTCAACAAAATAGCCATTTTACTTTTAAGAAGTTTTCTTACTGTTGTTTTACATGGGATTCCATCATCCTGTTGCACAACTCTTAACTGTGCCTATTGTATTTACCTCCCAGAAGATTACCAACAGTCACCCTCACAAATTCTTATTCCATAGTGTTTCTTTAAATCACTAATCATGCATTGAACTGCAGTTAGTTCTTTGGACATGTTTCTCTATCTTGATCTCTCAGCTTCCAAACTAATTCACAGATAATTCTAAAAAGACAATGTCTTGTTGCTTATAGAAGTAATTTTAAATGATTGCTCCAAAACTCATTGGCTTTGCAAATGCCACAAACGTATAATTTAATTTAACAGTACAAAAACATTCATTCTAAAGTTAGCTTTAACTCATTTGGTGCCACCAACACCTGACTAATTTAAAACTGAGAGCTAACAAAAATAAGGGAGTGCTGCATTATCTGAGTTGCTGCTTATCATAGGTTCAGACAGTGGGACTGAGCAACCTGAAGTATAATGAAAATGCATGTGTTAGTATTATGATAAGGTATAAAATGGCCTGATACTGACATCAACAGTCACATGCTATCGAGCTGGTGAGGACAGAATAACCTGTATTAAAGTCATATTACAAAAATCCAGATTCCATATACTAAATGAAGAGTTAGCTGGAGTTCCTGAGAGCCAAGACAATAGTCACTTCTCAGTGAGATAGAGCCCCAATACAACATGAAATGGAAATGTGCAGACAATGTGAATAGTCTGTCAGCAGAACAAGGTTGAACCCAAAGTTCTAAACCTCACAGCAGCCTCGCTCATGAGGGGTGGTTAGCTATTAGCTATTTCAGTGAAGCCAAAATAAACCTACTGACCAGAATGCATAAAAGTTGTTTCCACTGTATTTTCCTGATGTCCCAAGTCAATGATCCTTCTTGCAGCTAAATCCAACAAACATAGATCATTCATCTCTCTTGCGCAAATAGGTGTGAAAATGCAGACGAAACATTAACTGCACTTCACAATGTAATTAATTCAGTGTAAATGTTATAGAACTTTTTATGAGTTTTATGAGGTGGAATAGGAGGTTTTAGTTACTCAGTTCCTCCATATTCAAATGTTGATATTCAGTTCATGTAGCATTGATATCATGGTTTTAATTCTGCTGTGTTGACAGGAAATGTCTGGGGTAGCTCTGTTACATTAGTATAAGAGAGAACCTTAGTACAGAAAGTCAAAGTGTAGAATCAATCTTGGTAGGGATGAGAAAGAACAAGGGGAAGAAATTATCACCAAAAGAGAGGGAGTGAATTGAATTATTTATACTGTTCTCCTCTTCTACCAATAACAGAGGTGATTTTAAAATTTTCTTTTCCTTTTTAAATTCGTCAATGGCATGTTTCCTGAAGCCCTATTTGTGAAGTTCAATTTTAACGTGACCTGCAACAAATTCTTTAGGGTTAAAATTGTATCGGGTTTATTAATGCATTCGAACCACATGAGAGATATTTATCACAGCACACACTGACACACAGACAAGCATGCAAAGAAGAAAGAAAGCAAAATGATACAATAATGAATCATCTAAAAACCAAAGGTATTGGCATTAATTCACATAGATTAGTGTCCAGCAAGTCAATGTCCAGTAAGTTCATGGAGTTGATGGTCAGGCAGACTTCCTACTTTTGAAGGAGCTTGGATGTAATTGGAAGTGCAGCAACACAATTCTTGAAGATGAGAAATTTGTTCACTTTTCAAGAAAAATACAAAATTCTTCCCAAAAGCAGCGTTTTAAGGAAGGTACAGACACCAGACAGGCTTTTAGATTAGAGTCAAGATTAGAGGGGTGCTGGAAAATCGCAGCAGGTAGGGCAGCATCTGAGGAGCAGAAAAATCGACGTTTCGGGCAGGAGCCCTTCATCAGGAATCCTGGTGGAGAGCTCCTGCCCGAAACGTCAATTCTCCTGCTCCTCAGATCTGCCTGACCTGCTGCGCTTTTCCAGCACCACTCTAATTTTGACTCTGATCTCCAGCATCTGCAGTCCTCACTTTCGCCTCGGCTTTTAGATTAACCTAGAGCTACTTGATTTCAAAGTTTATGAGCTGTTCAGAATGAAAGCTATTCAAAAACCATAAGCTTTAGTAATGTGGCTGTGGATTCTGAATGAGTCACTTTGTTAACATGATGGCTTTGATACATCTGGTCATCACCATGGTGTGTTGCACGAGATAAACCATGGAGCTATAATCACCAGCTCAGACTTAAGATTTTGGCATTTTCTTTCGACCAAACCCAAATGGGGAGATGCATGGTCCATGGGTTCATGAGGCCTTTTCTCCATTGAACCTTTGAGGCCACATTATGTGGTTGCTGGTACCTATCATAAGTCCAACAACTGCCCACTTAAAGAAAAACAAGAACGTGTAGCTTAATTAATTTAGAGAAAAAAAAACTCTTCATGCTTTGTGAGCATGGCAGAGTCACTTGGGAGAGTAGCTTAAAAGCCTCCTGAAAGCTTTGCTGCAAGATGGAAAATACAGGAAGAGATAAGAGGAGAAAGTGAGGACTGCAGATGCTGGAGATCAGAGCCGAAAATGTGTTGCTGGAAAAGCGCAGCAGGTCAGGCAGCATCCAAGGAACAGGAGAATCGACGTTTCGGGCATAGGCTTATGCCCGAAATGTCGATTCTCCTGTTCCTTGGATGCTGCCTGACCTGCTGCGCTTTTCCAGCAACACATTTTTGGAAGAGAAAAGAGGACCTTGTAAGAAGAGTATTCCAAAATTCATGGGTGGTTTTAACCTTCATGTAGATTAGACAAATCAGATTGGTAAATGCAGCCTGGAAGATGAGTGCAAAGAGTGTTTTTTGGGAAAATTTCTTAGAGCATGCATTCTAGTGCCAACCAGAAAATAGACTGTTTTAGACCTGGCAACATTCAGTGAAATCAAATTAATTATTAACCTTATAATAAAGGAGCCTAAAGGCATTAGTGATTGTAACATGATAGAATTTCACATTAAGTTTGCAGTTGAGAAGTGTGGGCTTAAGACTGGTGTTATAAACATGATTGCAAGCAATTACAAGGGTATTAAGACAGAGTTGGCAAAATGAAGTTGCAAAATAGATTAAAATATAGGACTGTAGAGAAACAGTGACAGACATTTAAGTGATGTCCCATAATTCTAAGCCAAGAAAAATTCCTTTGATTATAAAATGCTCAAAAGAAGGTTGCATTAGCTGGTAGGTCAGAAATCTGAACAAATTTCAGAAATCAGCAAAATGTGATATAAACATAATAAAGGTGAATAAATGAGAGTATGGGGGAAAGCTAGCTAAAAATATAACAAATAGATTTTATAAAGGAAAGAGTAACTGAAGTGAACGCTAGTCTATTAAAGGGTGAGAATAGGAAATCATGGAAATTAAGGATATGGTGGAAATGATAAACGGTATTTTGTGCCTATCTTCACTAGGAAGACACAAAAAACAAGAATTCTTGAAAATCATGTAGTAAAAGGCAGGGTGGAACTTAAACCATCACAAGGATAAAGATTTTGGGAAAAATAGTAACTAGGTTAGCAAGTCCTCTGAACCTGGTCTCCCTCCTATACTAAGGATGTTGTGAAACTTGAAAGAGTTCAGAAAAGATTTACAAGGATGTTGCCAAGGTTGGAGCATTGAGGAGAGGCTGAATAGGTTGGGGCTGTTTTCCCTGGAGCATCAGAGTTTATAAAATCATGAGGGGCATGGAAAGGCTAAATAGACAAAGTTGTTTCCCTGTGTTAGGGGAGTCCAGAATTGGAGGGCATAGATTTAAGGTGAAAGGGGAAACTTTTAAGAGGGACCTAAGGGGCAACTTTTTCACGCAAAGAGTAGTGCATGTATGGAATGAGCTGCCATTTACAACATTTAAAAGGTATCTAGATGGGTAGATGAATAGGAAGGGTTTAGGGGATATGGGCCAAGTGCTGGAAAATGGGACTGGATTAATTTAAGCTATCTAGTCAGCAGAGACGAGTTGGACTGAAAGGTCTGTTTTCATGCTATACATCTCTCTAACTCTATGTTGGCTTTATTTTAGACTCTTAAAATAACTGGTTACAAAAGTAATAGATGCATTTGTTGTGAGCTTTCAAAACTCCCTACGTTCTGAAATGGTCCCAGCAGATTAGAAAGTCATTAATGTAACACTTCTGTTCAAGTACTGAGTGAGACAGAAAACAGGATGGTTTTGGTCAATTCGTCTAATGCCTGTCTTGGGAAAGTGAAATTAATAAGAAGGCTATTGCAGGGCATTTGAAAACCATTATACAGAGCCAATTTGGTTTTGAAAGAAACACTGTTTAATTTATTAGAGTTCTTTCACAAAGTAACATTCAAGGGAACCTACAGATGTGGTGTATTTGGGTTTCTCAAAAACGTTCAATGAGATACCTCAGCAATGGTTACAACACAAAATAAGAGCTAATAGTGTTGGCTTAACATGTTACCATGGACAGAACATTGCTTAGCTAACAAGAAGCTAACAGGAGTAGCATAAATGGATCCATTTGGGGTTGAAAGTCTCTAACTAGTGGAATGCAACAGGGGATCACAGCTGGGGCCTTTATTATTTATAATCCATTTCAGTTTCTGGAGGCCAAATGTATAATAGCTAAATTTGCTAGCAACACAAAAACATATAGGAAAGTAGGTTGTCAGCAGGACATGGAGTCTGTAGAGGAATTTCGATAAGTTAAATGAGTGAATAACAATTAGGTAGATGGAATATAATGTGGGAAAATTAGGACCTTGTTACTTTAGACAAGATAAATAAAAAAGCAGTATGTCATAGAAACTGGGCGAGATTACTGAAAACTCTACCTTACAGTAGCATCTAAATGTTCTAGGACATGAATCACCAAAGGTTAGTGTTAAGTTCCAAAAACGATCAGGAGGACAAAGCTTTAAACAGCAAGAGCTTTATTATGGAGATGTTTACTCTCCAGGCAGTCCAAAAGGGCGGACCAGTCGCTTAAAGTGATAATCCACCATACTTAAATATGTGACAGTTAGAATGCAGGTGCAGCAAGTGATTTGGAAGACAAATAGAATGTTGGCATTCATCATAAGAGGAATCGAATATAAAAGTACAGCAAACTTTGTTTTAACTGGCACTCTCAAACTGGCAACAATGATATACCTCAAATATTGGAAATTTACTGTATTATTACAATCCCCAAGTAGTCAGTTTAGTGTGTGAGTGAGAAGGCTCTCTGCTGTTAAGTTTTATTTAAAGCAAAAAAAATGCATTATTATTTAAGTGATTTATGCTATAAATAAAGTTTTAACAGTGATGTTTATACTCCCAGCATTATGTCTCTATTTCTTATGTGCGTTTTTACATTGATTATGTGGACCTTTTGATCAACTGGAATATTTGATCAACCAACACACTCCTGGTCCCATAGGTGCTGGTTAATAAAACATTTGTTATAAGAAACGTTGCTACAACTATAGTGGAATGTAGTTCAGCTGCATTTGGAATACTGTGTGTAATTTAGGTATCTTTGCTTAGGAAAGAATATAATTGCTTTTGAAGCAGTACAGATAATATTCAGTCATCTGATTCCATGGAAGTTATATCTAATTAGAAACGATTGAGCAGATTGGGCATATACCATTGAGGTTCAGAAGCAATGATCTTATTGAAACACACAAGATCCGAAGAGGAAGTGACAAGGTGGATGTTGAGAGGATGTTATCCCTTGATGAGGATATTAGGGATGTAGTTTTAAAATTAGTGGTTTCCCATTTAAGACTGTGAGGAGATTTTTTTTTCCGAAAGGGTTGTTAGTCTGTGGAAATCTCTTCCCCACAGAGCAGTGGAAGCAAGGAGGTAAAGGGTTATAAGGAACAGACCTAAAGAGTCAGCTATTATCTTATTGCATAGCATAGCAGGCTTAAGGGGCTGAATGGCCTCCCTTTGTTCCTTGTTCTTCTGTATATAACCATTTGTTTTTGCAGGAAGGTGCACAGCATGAGGCAGGAAATCAGCTCCAAGGGACATAACTCAGAGCTACTTGTACATGTGCAAGCTGTTGTCTCAAACTGTAAAGAGCTTTTACAAATGTATAAAAAAGGAAGTATGTAGCTAAAGTAAACATTTGTCCCTTAGAATAGAGACCAGAGAAATCATGGGAAATGAGGAAATGACAAAGACTTTGAACAATTAGCTTGTGTCTGTCTTCAAAATAGAAGAGACAAATTACATACCAGAAACAAAGGATGAGCAAGGGGCTAAAAAGAATGACAGACTTAAAGTAGTTAATTTTGGGAAAGAGAAAATTGAATAAAACAAGACTATGAGCAAAGGTTAGACAGACTAGGCTTGTACCTGCTGGTGTTTAAAAGAATGAAAGGTGACATGATTGAAATGTGAAAGTCCTTGAGGAGTCTTGAAAGGGTGGATCCTCTTGTTGGGGAATCTGGAAGTAGGGAGTTACTGTTTAATAATAGGGTGTTACCCATTTAAGACAGAAGTGAGGATAATATCTTTAGATGTTTTTAAGGCAGAGTGAGATAGATTCTTGATAACATTTCACTCCCCTGTTTATCAGCGTATGCTACTTCTACTCATAAATCATATGTTCATGTGTCCTAATACAGCCCTCAGATACAGCTAAAAAAGATTGCTGTGGATACAGCTACACTGGTTATGAATTTCTTAGATTCTGGAGTGTTCCCAGCAGATAGGAAGTATGCAAGTATAATGTTGCTGTTAAAGAATGGAGAAAGAGAGAAGCTGGGAGCTATAATAATGCTGACTTCAGTCGTGAGAAAAATGTTGGCACCTATTCCTAAAGAATTCTTAACAATGCATGGAGAAAATCATAACATATTCAAACAAAGTCAAGGTGATTTTATGAAAGGAAAATCATATATGGTTAACATATTGAGGGACTTTCATGATTTAAATGTTAAGATAGATAAAGAGGAGCCAATGGTCTTAGTATATGTGTCACATTAAATATTAATAAGCAAAATAAGGCCTCATGGAGTTGGAGGTGTATATAAGCACGGATGGAGGATTTATTAATGGACAGGAACTAAACGGTAGACATAAAAGGGCATTTTCAAACTAGCAAGTTGTGATCAATGGATTACCACAAGGATTACCAGCTGGAACCTCAACTATTTATAGTCTACATTGATAACTAAGATAAAGAGATTAAGTGTAATGTATCAAAGTTCATTGATACAAAACTAGATGGAAATGTAAGCTGTGAGGGCAGCAATCTGCAAATATAAATAGACATGTCATGTGACTGGGTAATAAAGGGATTGTTGAAGTGTAATTTGGGAAATATGAGGCTATTCACTTTACCAATAATAGTAGAAAATAAGACCTTGGGTGAGAATGCAGCTGGGTTGACCGTGGAAGTGACTTAGTACAGACTCAATAAGTTGATGGATGCATGGAAAGTCCTTGGATGTGAAGCTGAGTAAACTGGGCTTTCCCTCTCTGAAATCTAGCATGAAGAGAAGTAATATAATTGAAATAAGCAAGATTATGAGGGAATTTCATAGGATGAACACTTAGAGGTTGTTTTCTCTGACTGGGAAATCTAGAACACGGACAAAATCTCAGCATAAGGAGTTGATCGTTTAACACTGAGTTGAGAAATTTCTTCAATCAAAGGGTTCTGAATCTTTGGAATTCTCTATACCAGAATTACAGAAATTGAAATACCTTTACATTTTTGCACACGTGTGTGTTTTGTCATATAAATACTTGCAGGTGCGCGGAGCATTCTGAATTTCAGAAGTGGTTACAGTAGGTACAGCCTATCTACAAATTGGTCCAAATCTTCTGATGAGGATCAGAAACCACAGTTACACATTTACTTTGAGAGTCAAAAGCAGAAATTGCTGAAAAAACCCAGCAGTTCTGACAGCATCTGTGGAGACAAAGTAGAGTTAACATTTCGGGTCCAGTGACCATTTGTCAGAACCTTGAGAGGAGTTGTCAGTGTGAACTGCCAAACCAGGAGCCTTGCCAGTTGAAACTATCTGGTGTAATCCAGGATTTCATACAGTCATCAGTGAAATGGGTCATTGTTAAAACCATGGTCCCTTTCTCATGAGAATACCTACTATATTCCAGGATTTAAAGGCCTTGAAGCTACTTTAACAGATACTGAAAGAAGAAAAACGATTAAGGCCGATGAGGAATTAGGGTAAGGCCAGATGATTTGGGGGTATTGAGTGCCTGGCTAGTGAGAGCATTGGGTGCCAGATGGGTGAAAAGTTAAGGGGCCAGTGAGAGGGAAGGAGGGTGACAGGTGGGTAAGGGTAGCTCTCCAGGTGGATGAGGGATGTAATGCAAAGTGGATGAGAGAGTCAGGTAAGGTCTTTGAGAAGATTGTTGGGTCTGGGCAGTGCCTGGTCTTGCGACTGGAGAATAACAGGTCAGTTGGCTAAGGAAGGGTGGGACAGGTGGTTCAGATTGGAGAAGAGTGCAGTGCTGGGTTCTTTTGGGAAATTGAGTTATGGCCATCAGCCCAATAGTTACCGAAACCTCAGCAAGTTTTAATTCTTCTAATACTTCCTGGGTAACTACCCCCTTAAGTCACCAACTCTCTAACTTGGTGTTGGGGAATTTTTCAGAGGGTCTCACACACCAGACTATTGCCATTTGAAGTTGTAACTTCCTGAGCATTTCCCAGGGAGTCAGCTGAGTTGGAACTTATATATGTTTCCAACTCGCTAGTCCTGCCTACACTTCTGCAATGAATATCTTCCGATCGGAAAACCTGAGCCATTAAGACTTGCTGTGTTGTTTATTAGCTCAGAGGTCAAACTAATCCTACAGGGAGGCTTCTGAGAATACCATGAGGACTGGATGATCCTATGCCTTATACAATGGATTCTGATGAAGGTTAATTGCCTTGAAATGTCAAATCTGTTTGTCTCTTGACAGGTACTACCTGACCTGCTGTGTAATTCCATTATCTTCTGTTTTTATCTTAGAATACCTTTGTCGCTGACAAGTTGATTTTGCATTGGAATATTGAACACCTTATACAGTCCAGATTAAAAATATCACCAGCCAACTACCTTGTGAGACATCAGTGAATTTCTCAGAATTTAGATTTATTTCAGTTTGGGGTTCTCCACTGGCATTTGCATGCAGTAGTGACATTTCTGGGGGGTTGAATTAAAATACAACAAGAATATTATTCTGGAAAATGTACATCATAAATTAATGTCACTGATGATTGTTACCTCATGGCCCCTTTTGGTAGCAACCAAATGAACAAAGTTCAGGTTCTTATTCTCATAAATATAGTTCTATTTGAGCAAGGCAATGAAAATGGCCAGTATCTCTGAAAACAAATAACTGGATGCTGAAAATCTGAAACAAAAGCAGAGTGCGTAGGAGAAACACAGCATCTGCTGAGAGAGAAACAGAGTTAATGTGACCTTTCATCAGAACGGTTCTGCTGAAGGGTTACTGGATCTGAAAAGTTAACTCTGATTTTCTCTCAACAGACTTGCTGTGTTTCTCTGGCATTCTCTGCATTTGTCCATGAAACTATATCCAACTTTAAGTTAGTGCTCAATATGAAGAATTGAGGTGATATTACAAATTATAGAATGTAAGACGTATGTAAATGTACCTTTTTCTTTAAAAAAAGAGCAAACAAAGAGTTTGCATCTGTTCTTAAATATAATTAAAGGTTCATCTCACAATGATATAAAATTCAAAATGACTATTGAAACCACTGTGTCAGACAATGAATTGCAAATGAGTTAGGACTTACAACCAGCAGGCCTTAAAGGAAAATGAAATTTACAGTAGCAAACATCAAAACAAATAAAGTCTATTTAAAAAGAAATCCAGAAAGTACAGCAAACAGAAATTATCCATAACATCAATTACAGTCACTCACAGCAGTGGGGTTCCCATGTGTGATTGATGAGAGAATTATCCAGTCATCTCCATACAGACTCGGAAAAGTCTGTAAAAAATGAGGTTGATAATACCCATCTTTTTCAGTTGATCTAACTTGCTTAATAAAACACCCTGATGACTTATAAATTATATTGCATAAAGAATAAAATAATACTTGTGCAGCAAAGTATATGATATTTTTGTAAACTAGCATTTAGTCTGGTATTTTTAAAATGAATTGCAGGCTACATGTTAATTATTTATAGAATCATTATCACAGCTGCACACTTTTGATGGTTATTCAATGTCAAAACGTCTAAAAATCTTGCATGCACAAATTATATAATTCTCTTTTCCTGTTTGATAGAATTAAAGGTTGCAACACATGCCAGCGCTAATCCCTTTAATGTCCCAAATGGAATTGCCAAATGTGAGTGCATATTGGATACAATCATGCTTAGTTGCTTGACCTCAGTGTACTGAGATTCAAATAGATTGCTGTGGAGTACACTGTAATTTAGAGAAGAGTCTTAAATGAACTTTACTTAGCTGTATGATGCTTGCAAAAATGATGAGGTTCTTTCATATTCTATGTTCTTCTGCAGCTGCCTGAAATCTTATGGTTAAAGATCAAAGCTGAGTCAAATAATACTGTAATGTAGTAGGGAAAAAATACAATTTGTTTTAATAGTCTGCTCCTTCCCCACCACCCACTTCACTTCCTTGAAAATCCTTATGTTTCGATCATTCTAACTAAAGGTCGTCATCAACCTGAAACGTTAACTCTTTCCCACAGATGCTGCCTAGCCATTGGGGATTTCTCGTAATTTAGTTCCCATTTCAGATTAACTGTGACTGCAGTATTGTGCTTTTGTACAATCCATTTAAGTTTTAACTTGTTCCACTTTTTTTGTAAATAAACAAATGCATTATTGATAAAGTGGGGAGATTGATTTTTGACAGGCAAATTGACATTTGCTGTATTGACATCAAGGAAGTATTAAATATAATTTGAAAAATAGTAATAGGATGTGGTGCTGACATTTAATACAGCACTTGCTAATGTAAGAGTAGTCTATTGTGCAGGCCAATGGCAATGTGACATCAGAATGCCTTAAAGTGTAAGCAGAAACAAGTTGCAATGAAGGAAATGGCTGCTCCAATGAATTTTCATTTAAAAAGTAATAACAGTAAGGTAGGGCTTTTTTTTTAAAGAAAAAGATACAGTCTTAAAATTAATTAAAACATTTACATTCAAATAGAATTCCAAGTTAGAAAATAAAATAGTGTAAAGTAATTAAGCTCTTTGAATAATTAAAATCTGCGGAAAAACAATCATAATAATGCATGTGTATTATAAGATGTGAAAGGCAACAAGATATTTAATCAAAAACTATGCTATTCAGTTTGATATAATCTTAATATGTGTTCAATTGTAGATAAAATCTGGTGAAATATGATGGAATATCGTGGTAAAATTCTAATCAGTAACAGATCAGAGTTTTCCAATTTCATGTCAGTGTAGCACATTCTTGCTTATTTAGAGAGTCATAGAGATGTACAGCACAAAATGCTGTATGTTTCTCCTGCACAGATGATCCAACCCGTCCATGCCGACCAGATATTCCAACCCAATCTAGTCCCACCTGCCAGCACCCGGCTCATATCCCTCCAAACCCTTCCTGTTCATATACCCATCCAGATGTCTTTTAAATGTTGCAATTGTACCAGCCTCCACCACTTCCTCTGGCTGCTCATTCCATACACGTACCACCCTCTGCGTGAAAATGTTGCCCCTTAGGTCTCTTTTATATCTTTCTCCTCTCACCCTAAACCTATGCCCTCTAGTTCTGGACTCCCCCATCCCAGGGAAGAGAATTTGTCTATTTATCCTATCCATGCCTGTCATGATTTTATAAACCTCTGTAAGGACACCCCTCAGCCTCTGATGCTCCAGGGAAAACAGCCCCAGCCTCTTCAAGCTCTCCCTATAGCTCAAATCCTCCAACCCTGGCAACATACTTGTAAATCTTCTCTGAATCCTTTCACGCTTCACAATATCTTTCCGATAGGAAGGAGACCAGAATTGCACGCAATATTCCAACAGTGGCCTAACCAATGTTCTGTACAGCCGCAGCATGACCTCCCAACTCCTGTACTCAATACTCTGACCAATAAAGGAAAGCATACCAAACACCTTCTTCACTATCCTATCTACCTGCGACTCCAGGAGCTATGAACCTTCACTCCAAGGTCTCTTTGTTCAGCAACACTCCCTAGGACCTTACCATTAAGTGTACAAGTCCTGCTAAGATTTGCTTTCCCAAAATGTGGTACCTCGCATTTATCTGAATTAAACTCCATCTGCCACTTCTCAGCCCATTGGCCGATCTGATCAAGATCCTGTTGTAATCTGAAGTAACCTTCTTCACTGTCCACTACACCTCTCTTAATTTTGGTGTCATCTGCAAACTTACTAGATATACTTCTTATGCTCACATCCAAAGGATTTATATAAATGATGAAAAGTAGTGGACCCAGCATCGAATCTTGTGGCACTCCACTGGTCACAGGCCTCCAGTCTGAAAAACAACCCTCCATCACTACACTCTGTCTTCTACCTTTGAGCCAGTTGTGTATCCAATTGACCAGTTCTCCCTGTATTCCATGAGATCTAACCTGGCTAACCAGTCTTCCATGGGGAACCTTGTTGAACGCCTTACTGAAGTCCATATAGATCACGTCCACTGCTGTGCCCTCAATCAAGTTTGTAAGACATGATTTCCCATGCACATGTTGATTATCCCTAATCAGTCCTTGCCTTTCCAAATACATGTACATCCTGTCCCTCAGGGTTCTCTCCAATAACTTGCCCACCACCGACATCAGGCTGACTGGTCTATAGTTCCCTGGCTTGTCCTTTCTTAAACAGTGGCACCACATTCGCCAACCTCCAGTCTTTTGGCACCTCACCTGTGAATATCAATGATACAAATATTTCAGTAAGAGGCCCAGCAATCACTTCCCTACGTGCCCACAGAGTTCTAGGGTACACCTGATCAGGTCCTGGGGATTTATCCACTTCGTGCATTTCAAGACCACTTCCTCCTCTGTAATATGGACATTTTTCAAGATGTCAGCATCTATTTCCCTCATTCTATATCTTCCATGTCCTTTTCTACAGTAAATACTGATGCAAAATACTCATTTAGTATCTTCCCCACTTTCTGCATCTCCACACAAAGGCCGCCCTATTCTCTCCCGAGTTACCCTTTTGTCCTTAATGTATTTGTAAAAACTCTTTGGATTCCCCTTAATCCTATATCCAAAAGCCAACCCATGTCCCCTTCTTGCCCTCCTGACTTCCCTATTAAGTATACTCCTACTACCTTTATACTTTTCTAAGGATTCACTGAATTTATCCTGTCTATACATGTTGACGCATACGCTTCCTTCGTTAGTCATCCAGCATTCCTAATACCTACCAGCCTTTCCTTTCACCCTAACAAAATGTACTTTCTCTGGATTCTCGTTATCTCATTTCTGAAGGCTTCCCATTTTCCAGCCATCCCTTTATCGGTGAACATTTGCCCCCAATCAGCTTTTGAAAGTTCTTGCATAATACTGTCAAAATTGGCCTTTTTCCAATTCAGAAGTTGAATTTTTAGATCTGGTCTATCCTTTTCCATCTCTATTTTAAAACTAATAGAATTATGGTCACTGGCCCCTAAGCGCTCCCTCACTGACACCTCAGTCACATCCTCTGCCTTATTTCCCAAGAGTAGGTCAAGTTTTGCACCTTCTCTAGTAGCTACATCCACAGACTGAATCAGAAAATTTTCTTGTACACACTTCACAAATTCCTCTCCATCTAAATCCTTTGCATTATGGCCGTCCCAGTCTATTTTTGGAAAGTTAAAAATCCCCTATCATAACCACCCTATTATTCTTCCAGATAACTGAGATCTCCCTACAAATTTGTTTCTCAATTTCCCTCTGACTATTAGGGGGTCTATAATACAATCCCAATAAGGTGATCATCACTTTCCTATTTCTCAGTTCCATCCAAATAACTTTCCTGGATGTATTTGTGGGAATATCCTCTTTTAGTACAGCTGTAGTGCTATACCTTATGAAAACACCACTCCCCCTCCTCTCTTGCCTCCCTTTCTATCCTTCCTGAAGCATTTGGATCCTGGAAATTAAGCTGCCCGTCCTGTCCATCCCTGGGCCATGTTTCTGCAATTGCTATGACATCCCAGTCCCATGTTCCTAACCATGTCCTGAGTTCAACTGCCTTCCCTGTTAGGCCCCTTGCATTGAAATAAATGCAGTTTAATTTATCAGTCTGACCTTATCCTCTGCTTTGTCCCTGCCTGCCCTGACTGTTTGACTCACTTCTGTTTTCAACACACCAGCGTCACATTGATCTTTTTCCTCACTATCTCCCTGATGAGAGACTTAACAAACAATCAAGGTATCTTTCAATGTATAATTTCAGGTGCATCACACTAAACTTTTGCTATAAATTCTGTGTCTTACAATAGTGTACTCCACAACCACCTGATGAAGGAGCAGCGTTCCGAAAGCGAGTGCTTCCAATTAAACCTGTTGGACTATAACCTGGTGTTGTGTGCTGAAGGGTGACCTTATAGAGGTTTACAAAATTATGAGGAGCATGGATAGCGTAAATAGGCAAAGTCTTTTCCCTGGGGTTGGGGAGTCCGGAACTAGAGAGCATAGGTTTACGGTGAGAGCGGAAAGATATAAAAGAGACCTAAGAGGCAACTTTTTCACACAGAGGTTGGTACGTGTATGGAATGAGTTGCCAGAGGATGTGGTGGAGGCTGGTACAATTGCAATATTTAAGAGGCATTTGGATGGGTATATGGATAGGAAGAGTTTGGTGGGATATGGGCCAGGTGCTGGCAGGTGGGTCTAGATTGGGTTGGGATATCTGGTTGGCATGGACGGGTTGGACCGAAGGGTCTGTTTCCATGCTGTACATCTCTATGACTCAATGACTCTATAATTATGAGGTGAAACTGGTGGATGAATCTTCAGAGAACAGGACTGTTATAGAATCTAATGGCTGCTGGACCAAAAGGAATGCTATAGCAATTCTAAGTGAAGTCATTCTCCTTTAGAGTGCCTCCTGTAGCAAGCCTTCTAACTTTCTTACATTGAAGAAAAATGTGGGATACGTAGCTCCACCATGCTATTTAAGCATTCAGACAATTTCATCTTATATAAAAGAAACTTTTCCTTTTTATGCAGAGCCATTGTTATTTTACTGTGAGCTAAATCCTAGCATAATTCCTGTAGTTGAGTTTTTCTTCATTAATTTTTTCATGGGCTGTGGGCATCGTTGGTATTTGTTGACCATTCCTGCTTTCCCTTGAACTGACTGGCTCACTAGGCCACTTCAGAGGGCAGTTAGAGTCAGCCATTTTGCTGTGGAATTGGAGTTACTTGTAGGCCAGAGCAAGTAAGGTTCAAAGAATTCCTTCAGTGGGCCTATTGAGTTTTTACAACCGTAGATAATAATTTAATAGTTACCATTACTGAGATTAGTTTTCAAGTAAATTCAAATTCCACCAGCTGCCTTGATAGATTTTTAAACATCGTTAGCCTGGGCCTCTGGATTATTAGTCCAATCAAATTATCATTATATCACCGTCTCCCGTTATGACAGTAATTTATGACATGGAATTCATCCCCTTCCAAACCCGAGGCTGGAATTTCTTGTAAATCATGCCAGAAATTAGGGGTATTGTAAGTTTAACAGAATTGAGTGGAGCAGTGCAGTAGAGATTTTTGAATGTTGTAAAACAGCAGTTATTATGAAAACACAAGTTGGGTTAAAATCACTGCATTTTTAGGTGGATGGAGAAGCCCCTAGATTGAATAACAACAGTTCAGCACTTTCACTTGGAAATAACTGTTCGCACCACTATGCAAGGGGAGATTTAGTGACTGTGAGTAACTGTGAGCCAGATGCTTCAGGTTCAAGTTGCACTTCAGAGCTTGATGACCAGGAAAGTTTTGCTTACAACATGGCCAAATAGATTTAACATTAACCTGAAAATCCTCCAACACATTGCCAATTGCAGATGATGAACAATTCTTGGGACAACTATGTGGTGGAAAGAGCATTGGAGATTCTACCATCACTGTCTGCAGCTCTAGACTATAATATGCATGGAAAACTACATGCTGCCTCAGCAGCACAGACTCCCTTAGATAACTGTAACACACCACTGAGTTATACATTAGAAATAAGTTTTTATTTTAGTCTATATTTAGTTCTATCCAACCATCTGTTCGCTCAGGTTCCTATCATTATTCAGTTACTTTAAAATGCAAGTGAATTAATATGTTCACTGCAGACTAATAATCGAGTTGAGGAGATCTAATTACATCACTATAAAACACCAAACTGCAAGCAATTTAGAGATGTGACTTAAACTGGCAAAATTGGATACAGCCTGCTAAGTTTTTTGCTAACTTTACAAGCTTTTAGTTTTCTATTTGATTTTATAGTATCAGCACTTCACAGTGTGGATACATTTTAAAGCGCGAAGCTAAACTGGCAATGATGCTGAAAGTTTACAACTGCTACATGATAACTTACTTATGTAATATATTGTCACTTGTAAAGTGGATAATGTTGCCACATTCCAGCACCGTGGGCGGCACGGTGGCACAGTGGTTAGCACTGCTGCCTCACAGCGCGGAGAACCGGGTTCAATTCCCGCCTCCAGCGACTGACTGTGTGGAGTTTGCACGTTCTCCCCGTGTCTGCGTGGGTTTCCTCCGGGTGCTCCGGTTTCCTCCCACAGTCCAAAGATGTGCAGGTCAGGTGAATTGGCCATGCTAAATTGCCCGTAGTGTTAGGTAAGGGGTAGATGTAGATGTAGGGGTATGGGTGGGTTACGCTTCGGCAGGGCGGTGTGGACTTGTTGGGCCGAAGGGCCTGTTTCCACACTGTAGGTAATCTAATCTAATCTTTAATATCAGAATAAATTATTGAATAAATTGTATAAATGGTAAACATATTGAATAAACTAAAATGAAATCGATATTTCTGAAACTGAAACAGCTACATCTTTCCCTGGGCATAGACTTCACCCTCTCTGCTCCTCCTGGCACTGCCATCTGACAACATCCCAGGGGTCCTGGCAATGTGCTCCTTTTCTGCCACCATTGGCTTTTGTGGGGAAATGAATTCCAATTGAACCTGGAAATGTCATGCCCAGCATTAAATGATAAATTATTGGGAATGTCGAGTAAATTGATCAGCAACTCAACAAGAAAATTTACCATTTTAGGTGTGACGAATACTGTTAGTCAGGAACTGCCCTCTTCAGCTCATGATCTTGCACCAAACCTGGCAGAGAACAGAAAATTGGCAGCCCTATTTGCCTGGAGATCTCTAGATAGTGCAGGTGGATTGTCCTCTACCCACCGGAACTGGCCATGGAGGCATTGATACCAGGATGTGCCAGCGTTGGCCAAGGTCACCACCCTGATCAGTGTGATCTCAGCCATTTGGGGAAATATGCAGCAGTCTAAGAAGAAGGTCAAAGACTGTTTCTACTGTACTTGAATAAGTGTCACCATCTTCTCTATGATATCATCAAACTTTCACTATTGCTGCTACTCCACACACCTCCCACCAAGGCTCATAACTCCTCCATTCTCACTACTGGCTGCAACATCTTGCCTCACCTACTGTCACTTACCCCAATTCCAACATCATTAACTGCTGCCTGCTGTCTGTGCTGCCTTCTCCGTGCATCTTCCAATAATAACAGCTGTGCTAACCACTTTAATTTTCCTCAATACCTGCTTCTATCTTCTTCCAGGAGGAAAACAGCCCATAATGGCAGGAAGAGTCAAGATGGATGACAGGCTGCCAAACATTTGGCTCCTTACCCCCTTGATTCTGACCACCCCGGTTAGCTGACTCTGGACTGGTATCAGAGGCTACCATAGCCTTACTGTGCCAGGACTTTCCAACTGAAGGCTAAACTTGATTGAAGACCACGGAATAAGCTTTCTGGTTTTGTGTCTGCACTAAGCAGTAAGGCAATGCAGTATTGTGAGTCTGATATTTTTGGCTGAGAGACAAATTGTGAAAAGGTGAGGCAATAATGCTGTAAGAAACCAACTAAGCTCAAAGTGAATGAGATAGTGAGTGAATGCTATGTATGCAAGTGTACAGGTTGGCCCCTTGTGAGAGCGCAAGGGTTCTTTCAATAAAATTGAGTTCTCTTTATATCCTTCCTTACAGATCATCTGCTCATGGATCTCACATGGAGATCCCATGTGAAATCATCATGGCCTTGCTACAACTCTGAAGGCAACATGAAGAAGCCAACAATCACAAGTTCAGCAATCACAGCGACCTCCAGTGACTGCCCCACGAGATCCAAAGGGAGAAGAAGCAAGTGAGGATCAAGCAAGAAGGAGGAGGAGATTGATGAGACCATGTTTAAAATAAGATGAACACTATAGTGTTCTGTTTATACACGGTTATCTTGTTTGATCCTGTTCTGCCTATGTTTGAAAAGGAGATCCTGCAAATAATGACATTGAGTCATAGAGATGTACAGCATGGAAACAAACCCTTCAGTCCAACCCGTCCATGCCAACCAGATATCCCAACACAATCTAGTCCTACCTGCCAGCACCCGGCCCATATCCCTCCAAACCCTTCCTATTCATATACCCATCTAAATGCCTCTTAAATGTTGCAATTGTATCAGCCATCACTACTTCCTCTGGCAACTCATTCCATACACGTACCACCCTCTGTGTGAAAATGTTGCCCCGTAGGTCTCTTTTATATCTTTCCGTTCTCACCCTAAACCAATGCCCTCTAGTTCTGGACTCCCCGACCCCAGGGAAAAGACTTTGTCTATTTATCCTATCCATGCCCCTCATAATTTTGTAAACCTCTTTAAGGTCACACCTCAGCCTCTGCTCCAAGGAAAACAGTCTTCACCTGTTTATCCTCTCCCTATAGCTCAAATCCTCCAACCCTGGCAACATCCTTGTAAATCTTTTCTGAACCCTTTCCAGTTTCACAACATCTTTCCGATAGGAAGGAGACCAGAATTGCACGCAATATTCCAACAGTGGCCTAACCAATGTCCTGTACAGCCGCAACATGACCTCCCAACTCCTGTACTCAATCCTCTGACTAATAAAAGAAAGCATACTAAACGCCTTCTTCACTATCCTATCTATCTGCGACTCCACTTTCAAGGAGCTATGAACCTGCACTCCAAGGTCTCTTTGTTCAGCAACACTCCCTAGGACCTTACCATTTAAGTGTATAAGTCCTGCTAAGATTTGCTTTCCCAAAATGCAGCACCTCGCATTTATTTGAATTAAATTCCATCTGTCACGTCTCAGCCCACCGGCCCATCTGGTCCAGATCCTGTTGTAATATGAGGTAACCCTCTTCCCTGTCCACTACACCTCTTAATTTTAGTGTCATCTACAAACTTACTAACTGTACTTCTGATGATCTCATCCAAATCATTTATGTAAATGACAAAAAGTGGAGGACCCAGCACCGATCCTTGTGGCACTCCACTGGTCACAGGCCTCCAGTCTGAAAAACAACCCTCCACCACCACCATTTGTCTTCTACCTTTGAGCCAGTTCTATATCCAAATGGCTAGTTTTTACTGTATTCCGTGAGATCTAACCTTGCTAATCAGTCTCCCATGGGGAACCTTGACGAATGCCTTACTAAGGACCATATAGATCACATCTACTGCTCTGCTCTCATCAATCTTCTTTGTTACTTCCTCAAAAAGCTCAATCAAGTTTGTGAGACATGATTTCCCACACACAAAGCCATGTTGACTATCCCTAATCAGTCCTTGCCTTTCCAAATACATGTACATCCTGTCCCTCAGGATTTCCTCCAACAACTTGCCCACCACTGATGACACACTCACTGGTCTATAGTTCCCTGGCTTGTCCTTACCAACCTTCCTTAAAGAGTGGCACCACGTTCGCCAACCTTCAGTCTTTTGGCACCTCACCTGTGACTATCGATGATGCAAATATCTCAGCAAGAAGCCCAGCAATCACGTCTTTATCTTCCCACAGAGTTCTAGGGTACACCTGATCATGTCCTGAGGATTTATCCACCTTTACCCATTTCAAGACATCCAGCACTTCCTTCTCTGTAATATGGACAGTTTGCGAGATGTCACCATCTATTTCCCTCCAGTCTATATCTTCCATGTCCTTTTCCACAGTAAATACCGATGCAAAATACTCGTTAAGCATCTCCCCCATTTTCTGCGGCTCTACACAAAGGCTGCCTTGCCGATCTTCGAGGGGCCCTATTCTCTCCCTCGTTACTCTTTTGTCCTTAATGTGTTTGTAAAAACCCTTTGGATTCTCTTTAATCCAAAAATATTAGTGTTTAGCATAACTGGTAAAATAAAGCGAGTGTTTCAAGGCCAGCCCACCTTCTCTTATGATTTTAGGACAGAACTGTATGGTTTTGTTGGGAAAGCAAGTTGCAGATGCCACAAAACGGCATGTTTCTGAAGTTGCCAATCTTCAATGCTCAGCATGCTTGAATAACTTTTCCCTCGATTCCATAACATATATTTCTATAAATAATATTTGCTTTGGACCTGGTATTGATTGCAAAACAAATGCTCTTTGGCAAGAAAAGTCTGTAGTTCACAGAATTCCTAGAAAAAAGAACTTGTATATTTCAGAAGAGCAACCCACCCAGACTCATTCCCCTACACCTAACACTACAGACAACTAACCTGCACATTTTTGGAGTGTGAGGAAAGCAGAGCAAACCCACTCAGACACAGGGAGACTGTGCAAACTCCACACAGACAGTTCCTGAGGTGGGAATTGAACCCAGGTCTCTGGCACTGTGAGGCAGCAGTGCTAACCACTGTGCCACCATGTCACCCATAGGTTCCAAACCTTTCATTCCCCTCTACACATTAGCACATCATCATGGATTGTTTACACAAATTTACAGGACACTTTCCATGAGCATCTGAGGGGAGAGAGAGCTTCATTTTTACTCAGGTAGTTTTTTTTATTCCAATTAGTTACAAATCATGACATGAATGAATTGGTTGGAAATATGAAATGGTTGGTGTAGTGCTAGAAATTTAGAATTATTGGATCAGTTTTATGTTTACACTAAATCTCAAAAGTGACATATTTTCCTTAGTTATCTTAAGAACTGGAGATGTTCAATATGGAAGCATTCAAATCGGATATTCTCGTACAGAGTGACACTTGTAATGCCAGACTATTGATCTCTCTCTGACCAAGTTACTGGGTACCACCCCATCTGCTAGAAAAGAAAGGATACTGAATCTATTAACTAAATCTCTTGCTTTATTATAATCTTTCACGGAAAAGTTGTAGTTTTTCATTTTCTATTTATGATGCTAGAAAGCTTTCCAACCATGATTAAATGTGAAAATAATTTTAACAAAGCTCTTCTTTGTTCACTATGTTTAATGAACATTGGTGCAACTATAATGGCAGTGCTGTCAATTTATATTTTTGTTTTCTTTTAACTAAAATTCTGTATACAAGCAAAGGTTGAGGAAGCTCTGGATGTGCTGTACTCCACACTGACACCCGAGAGACAAAACACCCCAAGGCCCTGTTTATTGTAACTAGTGACTTCAATCAAGCCAATCTAAGGAAGGTGTTGCCCAAGTACCACCAGAACATTAGCTGTCCCACTAGAGGCCCGAACATTTTAGACCACTGCTACACCACTGTGAAAGATGCCTACCACTCCATCCCCTGCCCTCATTTCGGGAATTCCGACCACAATCCCGTGCTTCTTCTCCCGGCTTACAAGCAAAAGCTCAAGCAGGAGATCCCCTCACGGATACAGGTCCAGTGCTGGTCGAAGGAGACAGAGGATCAACTCCGGTGCTGTCTGGAATCGGCTGATTGGGCCATGTTCAAACAGTCTGCAGGTACCTTGGACAAGTACACCACCACCGTCACAGACTTTATCAGCAAGTGTGTGGAGGACTGCATACTGAGGAAGTAAATCTGGGTGTTCCCAATAGGAAACTCTAGATGAGTCAGGATATAGGAACCTACTAAAAACCAGGTGTGAGGCCTTCATGTCAGGAGACCCACTCAAATGTAAGTAATCCAAGTATGACCTTTGCAGAGCCATTAACACAGCCAAGGACTAATACTGATCCAAACTAGAGACCCAGATAGACACCCAGCAACTATGGCAAGGACTGAATGACAACACAGGTTCTTAAAAAGCAGTGCAAGATAGCAGACGATGACACATTCCTCCCAGGTCATCTCAACACCTTCTATGCTCACTTTGAGCAGAATTTCGATGAAGGGGTAACACCTATTCTGACAAGTCGTGACGAACCCAACAGCCACTGCATCAGAGGTCAGATCAGTTTTCCTTCATGTGAATCCAAGGAAAGCGATGGGACCAGACTGAGTACCAGGTCATGCACTCAGAGCATGCGCAGATCAACTGGCAGAAGTCTTCTCAGACATCTTCAACCTCTCTCTGCAGCAGGCTGCTGTCCCTGCCTGTTTCAAGAGGGCCATCATCATCCCTGTGCCTAAGAAGGCTCATGCAGCATTGCTCAATGACTACTGCCCAGTGACCTTAACCTCAGTGGTCATGAAGCACTTTAAAAGTCTAGTCATGGCATTAATCAACTCCAGCATTCCCACTACTCTTGTCCCATTTCAATTTGCCTGTTGGACCAACAGATCCACGTCAGATGCCACATCACTTGCCTTTCACTCCCCCCCCAAGAACATCTTGACACCAAGAACAGCTATGTAAGAATCCTACTCATTGACTACAGTTCAGCCTTCAACACTATTACCCCCTCGAGACTGATTACTAAACTTAGTGATCTTGGACCAAGCCCCACTCTCTGCAACTGGATTCTCATTTTCCTGACCCACAGGCCACAATCAGTGAAGATTGGGGACAATATTTCATCCTCACTAAAACTCAATACTGGAGCCCCCCGGGGTGCGTACTCATCCCCCTTCTGTACTCACTGTATACCCATGACTGCGTCACCAAATACCAGACTAATGCCATTTACAAGTTCACTGATGACACAACCATAGTTGGTCGAATCTCAGATGGTGACGAAACAGACTACAGATGGGAGGCGGAAGACCTGGAAAAATGGTGCACTGAGAACAACGTAGCTCTCAATGCCGTCAAAACCAAGGAACTCATTATTGACTTTCAGTGGGATGTTACTCATGCCCCCCCCCCCCATACATTAACAGCACAGAGATGGAACGAGTGGAGAGTGTCAAGCTCCTGGGAGTGGTCATCCACAACAATCTTCCTTGGACTCTTCATGTGGATGCACTGGTTACAAAGGCCCAACAATGTTTCTTCTTCCTCAGGCAGCTGAGAAAATTTGGCATGATGGCGAATACCCTTGCCAACTTTTATAGGGGGTGCCATCGAGAGCATTCTGTCTGGATGTATCACTATCTGGTATGGCAACTGTACCATTCAAGATTGGAGACGGTTTTGGAGAGTGGTGAATCTGGCCTGGACAATCACAAAGGCCAACCTCCCATCTGTAGAATCCATCTACCAGGCCCGCTGTCAAGGAAAGGCTGCCAGCATTCTCAAAGATCCATCCCACCCTGGCAATGTTTTTCTACAGCCTCTACCAGCAGAGAGAAGGTACAGCAGTCTGAACACACACCAACCGGTTTCGTAACAGCTTCACGCTACTGTTGTTAGAATACTGAATGGACTCACAAACTCTTAACATTCGCTTGTACCTGTTTTTCTCACTATTTACCTATTATTTACTTATCTACGTTACTTAACTATGTAATCTGCCTATATTGCTCACAAGACAAAGCTTTTCACTGTGCCTCCGTACATGTGACAATAAATTCAATTCAACTCAATTCAAATAAGGGACAGAGAATGGCTACAATGTTTATAAACATTGATAATCAACTTTTGGAGATGGATTTTGTTTATTTTACAGTCCAGTTTCCTTTGATAACATCCACATTATCTTGGTGTATTTTGCATCTAAATTTCTCAAGCTGAGGGATATTTGCATGGTGCATTAGTCAACAATTCAGATGTTTCCAATTAGTCTAATGTTGCGTTAGGAAAGTTACTATGCACAATTTCCCACCCCAACTCACATTTGTGTTGCTTTATTTCATTAACCATTTGGAATTGAACTCACTTAACCTGTAGCTCCCTGGTTCGGTGTGACTGAATAATAGCCAGCAACAGGACACTTCACAAGGATCAGGGCGGAAATCCCAGCAAATGGTAAGAAAAGCTGGAAGTGATCAGAAGATTCCTAAGAAGTGGTCTCCACTCATTTGTCTAAATATGGCTGGTTAGGCTTTACAAGAAGAATGTTTCTGATCCCGTGAGTTTTTCCTATCAGTTGGAATTGTTGCCTGAAAGAACTGAGATGCAAAATTCTGATCTCACATTCTTTCCTCTGGGTAAGTACATCACTTCCACTTGGCAAATCTGCCAGATGCCCACGTCATGCAGAGAACAAACTGCATATGGATTAATAAGGCAAAATGGCATTTTAATCCAAGAACACTTTAACCTTCATGTGCTTCTGCTTGTAAGCACTTCTCAGAGACAGGAACTTCTTGTATTTGTATGAACTCATTGTTGTCCCACATTCATTAAAGGGCATGTTTTCATGTTCTCACAGGGAAAATAAAATTTGCTCTTTTGACACCTCAGATAAAATAGCATGAAATGTCAAAGTTTGCTGTTGGATATGTCAATAAATAGACATTGCTGGCAAGAACAACTAAAAAGCATCTTGTGCAATCGTAATTCTTAAACTCATAGTGTGTGGATTTCCATTTCATGCGGATATATCTGGTGAAGACCTAGGACATCCATATGCTGCTGCTTGATTCAATTTTTTGGCTTTAGACAGGCTCTTAAACAGGGGCTCGGCACTCTCACCAAAATAGGAAACTGTTTACATTTTAACATTGGTCAGTTGTTGGAACCTGACCGCAATTTTCATTTAAAAAGTGGCATAAACATACAAATTGTGTGCTGGCCCTAGTTTTTCCCACACAGTCTAATTGGTGATTCTTAAAGGTGGAGCTCATTTCTTAGCCTTACAATAATCTTCTGACTAATGTTCAACTTTTATCACCCCTCCGGGGGCTCCATCTACCTCCCACACAGAATCATTGAATTCCTGCAGCATTGAAAGAGGCTGTTCAGTCCAACGAGTCTGTACTGGCCCTCTGAAGAGCATCCTATCCCCAATCAGCCTCCAATGCTATAACCCCACATTTACCAAAGCTAGCCAACCTGGCTTGCACAAACATGGACACTACGGGACAATTTAGCATTGCCAATCCACTTAAGCTGCATATCTTCAGACTTTGGAGGAAACTGGAGCAACCAGAGGAAACCCACACAGACATGGGGAGAATATGCAAACTCCACACAGATAGTTGCCCAAGGCCGGAATCAAACCTGGGTCGCTGGCACTGTGAGGAAAGCAGTGCTGACCATTGAGTCAAGGTGCTGCCCAAATGGTGTCCACAATGTGTCCGTGCAATTTAAATGAGACACAACTCCATCCATGGTTTGGGCACTCAGACTGTGGTCATGGGTAGATGTGATGGCTGCTCACCATTATCATCCCCATTTTGAGTCTGACATGAACATCTGCCCAAAATCTTACTGCATTTCCATATTCTTTACAAGAAGTATTATAGAACTGCCATTAGCACAAGACAGTAACTCAAATCGTTGAACATTCAGGTAGATTTCAAAGGATTACAAAGGTTTGTGTGATGAGATGACTATTCAACCCCTCTTGAGCTTATCTTTTTAAGAAAATATCTACATGCTATCATGACATCCAACTGTTTCTTAGGTGATTCCAAGCTATTGATGTCAGTACTTTATCTGGAAGTCAGTTTAGGTGCTGAGGACTCTTTTGGGTGACTTGACCTCATGCCGTAATGTGTAATAGATGATAGTATAAAGGATACCTTCAGCATAATAAATAGAAGCAGGAGTAGGCCATTTGACCCCTCAAGCTCCTGGCTCTGTCAAACAATAAGTTCAGACTTGATCTGATTGTGGCTTTTATTCCATGTTCCAACTTCTGTCCTATAACATTTGATTCCCTTGTCAATCAAAACCTTATGTCTCAAATTTTTTAATGTCCATTAATCTCAATCTTTCAGACTCAATCCTGAAGATAAAGAAAAGAAATGTGAAGTAGATTACAGCATCTATTTTAATACAAGTGATGAAGCATAAATGATTAGATCTAACCAATAAGATTTGAATTTGCATTGAATTTATTGTCACGTTCATCGAGGCACAGTGAAAAGCTTTGTCTTGCGAGCAATACAGGCAGATCACAGAGTTAAGTAGTTGAAAAATGTGGTGCTGGAAAAACACAGCAGGCCAGGCAGCATCCGAGGAGCAGGAGAATCAACGTTTCGGGCATAAGCCCTTCTTCTGGAATGAGGCTGGTGTGCCAAGCGGGTTGAGATAAAAGGTAGGGGGGAGGGAATTTGGGGGAGGGGCGCTGGGAATACGATAGGTGGAAGGAGGTGAGGGTGAGGGTGATAGGCCGGAGAGGGGGGTGGGGGCAGAGAGTTGGGAAGAAGATTGCAGGTCAAGAGGGCAGTGCTGAATTCGAGGGTTAGGACTGAGATAAGGTGTGGGGGAGGGGAAATGAGGAAGCTGGAGAAATCTACATTCATCCCGTGTGACTGGAGGGTTCCTAGGCGGAAGATGAGGCGCCCTTCCTCCAGGCGTTGTGTGGCCAGGGTCTGGCGATGGAGGAGGCCAAGGACCTGCATGTCATTGGCAGAGTGGGAGGGGGAGTTAAAGTGTTCAGCCACGGGGTGGTTGGGTTGGTTGGTGCAAGTGTCCCAGAGGTGTTCCCTGAAATGTTCCACAAGTAGGCGGCCTGTCTCCCCAATGTAGAGGAGATCACATCGGGTGCAGCGGATGCAGTAAATGATGTGTGTGGAGATGCAGGTGAATTTGCAATGGATATAGAAGGATACCTTGGGGCCTTGGAGGGAGGTGAGGGGGCAGGTGTGGGTGCAAGTTTTGCATTTCTTGCGGTTGCAGGGGAAGGTGCTGGGAGTGGAGATTGGGTTGGTGGGGGGTGTGGACCTGACGAGGGAGTCACAGAGGGAGTGGTCTGATAGGGGTGGAGAGGGAAATATATCCCTGGTGGTGGGGTCTGTCTGGAGGTGGCAGAAATGATGGAGGATGATACGATGTATCCGGAGGTTGGTGGGGTGGAAGGTGAGGACCAGTGGGGTTCTGTCCTGGTGGCGATTGGAGGGGCGGGGTTCAAGGGCGAAGGTGTAGGAAGTGGAGGAGATGCGGTGGAGAACATCGTCGACCACGTCGGAGGGGAAATTGCGGTCTTTGAAGAAGGAGGCCATTTGAGTTGTTCAGAAGTGGAATTGGTCCTCCTGGGAGCAGATGCAGTGGAGGCGAAGGAATTGGGAATATGGGATGGCGTTTTTAGAGGTGGCAGGGTGGGAGGAGGTGTAATCTAGGTAGCTGTGGGAGTCGGTCAATTTGTAGTAAATGTCCGCGTTGAGTCGGTCGCCCAAGATAAAAATGGAGAGGTCGAGGAAGGACAGGGAGGAGTGTGAGATGGGGTCCAGATAAATTTGAGGTCGGGGTGGAAGGTGTTAGTAAAGTGGATGAACTGTTCAACCTCATCATGCATCTGCAGTCCTCACTTTTTCCCACATAGTTAAGTAGCACAAATAAGTAAATAATAGGTAAACAGTGGCTAAAACAAAAAACACAGGTACAGGCGAATGTTAAGTGTTTGTGAGTCATAGAGTCATAGAGATGTACAGCATGGAAACAGACCCTTAGGTCCAACCCGTCCATGCCAACCAGATATACCAACCCAATCTAGTCCCACCTGCCAGCACCCGGCCCATATCCCACCAAACCCTTCCTATTCATATATCCATCCAAATGCCTCTTAAATGTTGCAATTGTACCAGCCTCCACCACTTCTTCTGGCAGCTCATTCCATACATGTACCACCCTCTGCGTGAAAAAGTTGCCCCTTAGGTCTCTTTTATATCTTTCCGCTCTCACCCTAAACCTATGCCCTTTAGTTCTGGACTCCCCGACCCCAGGGAGAAGACTTTGTCTATTTATCCTATCCACGCTCCTCATAATTTTGTCAGGTTACCTCTGGGTCTCCGATGCTCCAGGGAAAACAGCCCCGGCCTGTTCAGCCTCTCCCTGTAGCTCAGATCCTCCAACCCTGGCAACATCCATGTAAATCTTTTCTGAACCCTTTCAAGTTTCACAACATCTTTCCGATAGGAAGGAGACCAGAATTGCACGCAATATTCCATTCAGTATTCTAACAACAGTAAGGTAGATACTGTTTTGAAACCAACTGGTGCATGAGTTCAGGCTTCTGTACCTTCTCCCCGGTGGTAGAGGTTGTAAAAAAGCATTGCCAGGGTGGGATGGATCTTTGAGAATGCTGGTGGCCTTTCCTTGATAGCGGGCCTGGTAGATGGATTGTATGGATAATTTCCTTCATAGCTTACATGCTCTAAGTAAAGGATTGACTTTTCATTTATACCCCTCAAACCATCCTGAGAAATTCAGCATGAAATTGGTCTTAATTAAGGACTTAATGGTCCTTCACGGGCTATGTTTATTTCTTAGTAATTTCTGTGAACAGACTTCGGAATGGAAATAAGGCTTAATGGCAGCACAAATTACAATAAAGTGCATTCTGGTTTACAATCAGTTTTATTCCTTTTGTGGGTGCTTTTCCACAAAATTAATGCGTAGAGAAAATATGGCTCTCAGGAGTATCAGGTTCTTTCATTCTGTCCTTAGTGATTCATACTGCTGCCTCACAGCACCAGGGACTCTGGTTCGATCCCAGCCTCGGGCAACTGTCTGTGTGGAGTTTGCACATTTCCCCGTGTTTGCATGGGTTTCCTCCGGGTGCTCCGGTTTCCTCCCAGAATCCAAAGATATGCAGGTTAGGTGAATTGCTAAATTGTCCATAGTGTTCTTGGATGTGTTGGTTAGGTGTATTAGTCAGGGGTAAATTGTAGGGTAATAGGGTAATAGGGTCGGGGAAAGGGTCTGGTTGGACTAGTCTTCGGAGGGTCGGTGTGGACTTGTTGGGCCGAATGGCCTGTTACTTACTGTAGGGATTTTATGATTCTATGGCAACTTATAACATATTTGCTGTGATTTGTTAGGTAAGCCATAAGCAGGTCTCTCTCTCTCCATTCAGTTTATTTCCACTTAAGGCCCCACTGACTTCCAGTTAGAACTGAATAGCATGCATTTTTCAAAGAAACTCTCCCTGATTCATCAGCCCAATTGCACTGGGGAGTATGTATTATGATTACACTCCATTGGAGGTCGAAATATGTAACAGTATGACCATTTCTCGGCATAGTTCTGGGGCAAAGCAAGCCAATCCACACAGGCAATTATTCCACAGCTACATTTATGGGCTCTTTTATTTATGTGTCCCAGCCAAGTATCTAAAAAAGATGCTAGCCCCTTGAGCATGTAAGTTAGGTGTCCAATACTCTTAAGATTTTAAATACATCAATAATAGGTGGTCTACATATCAGGCTTCTGCTGTGGCTGAACAGAGCTCGGCTGAAGGTTTCTTCCAAAAAAAACTCAATGCAAGTGAACAGTCATCCTCCGACTCCACAGAAGTTGTGGATCTCTCCCCCATTCTCCAATACCCAGATTCCAACAGAGGCCACTCTAATGCTCCTTATTCTGGGACTAACCTCCAGGTTGCTATCTCTGAAGCCGGTTGGTATAACATTAATCACTTGAATGTGCAGATGCAATCAGCTTGTACCATGTGTGCTGCTGATGCCCAAAGACCGGGCTGCCTCAGTGTTCAGGCCTTTCCCTTGCAGTGATCATGCAGGGCTATGTCTGAATGCCCTGAAAATGTTGATTTCTAACTCCCTAGGTACACAATGATACTACATAAAGAGGAAACATTCTTTCTTGAAATTGCATCTATCAAATCTGCAAAGTACCCCTTTCAGGAAAGAATAATTAAACCAGCAGTATGCACTTTTTACTTACCCCAGAATGTAATGAGTTCGTGAATGGGATGTCACAGAGTGGTTGCAGACAGTGCTACAGTGGTTGTGTGAGCATGACTCAGGACAGATAAGCAGGGCACACACATCACAACAACAGATCTGCTTGAAAGTGTGGTTACAAGTAGCAGCAGTGAGGGATAATAAATCAGTACATTTCGTGGTCTTGGAAACTCCCTGTTAATGCATCAGTAAATTGAGCGCTTTCCAACTATTACTCACAACACACAATAACCAGTGTCAGTGATGACTTCACAAAAGTAACCTAGCATACTTAGTTCTGATGTAATCAATACCAAAATACATGGCCATTCAAATCTATCAAGTAGCACACAGCCCACAATGGCTAGCTCCCCGATGCTCAGTTTGGATGCTATAAGAACTCTTCGACTTCTCATCTCATTACAGTCCTGTTCTTATCATGAATAAGGGAACAGAGTTCCAGTGGTGAGCTGAGAGAGACTGCCCCAGACAACAAAATGGCCTATGAGTGAATGCAGCGACAAGGAATACAATAAAATTGATTTCAATGGAAATCGGGGGAAAACTCTTCACTGATTGGAGTCATACTTAATATAAATGGTTGTGAATATAACAGGACATTCATGTCAGTCTTAGATTGCTGAATGAGTTCCTCAAGGTAGTGTTCAAGATCTAAACATCTCCAGGTTCTTTATCAATGACTTTCATTTTATCATAAGGTCAGAAGTGGGTTCCAAACTAACTGTCTTTATCAGATCACAGCACAGGAGCAGTTAAGTGCATGGTCTTTAAGTGTAACCTTTCTGCCTTTTTAAAGTATGAGTAGAGTGGGTTCTTTTTGTATATATGTTTTATTGAGATCTGTCTCTTGATTAAAATTAAAAAATTCAAAACACAGGTACTAAGTTAGCCTGGAGCACTGTTTTTTTTAGAGCAGTAAGACTTACTTTCTGTAACTTGTTAAGGTGCAAAGTTGGCCTTTAGTAGAGTGATGTGCTCTTCCTGTCTAATGTGGGAGACTAGGGAAAATTCCCATGTTACTGCTGATGATAATGTCGGCAGTAAGTGTGTTTGGTTGCGAATCCTATTAAATCGCATGGATCAGTTGGAGTGGCAGTTTGAGGCAATGAGGAATTTACAGGAGCTAAGGGATATGAGGGATGGCAGTTATAGGAAGGGAGAAAAACCACAGATGCTGTCAGGTTAATAGGTTAACTCCAGGAAAAATAGGAGAGGGAGACAGGTACTGCAGGAGTCTCCTGTGGCTACCCCCATCTCAAATTTGTATCTATTTTGGAAAATGTAGGGGGTAATGGACTCTCAGGGGAGTGTAGCATGAACAGCCAAGTTTCTGGGACTGAGACTGACAGTAATGTAACAAGGACTATGTCAGGTTCCAAGTGATCAATTGTAATAGGGGACTCTCTAGTCAGAGGCACAGACAGTTGTTTCTGTGGCCAACAGCAAGACATCAGAATGGTGTGTTGCCTCTCTGGTGGCAGAATCAAGGATATCTCAGAGACAATGTAGAATATTCTCAAAGTAGAGTGGGACTAGCTTGAGGCCATTGTAACATTGGAACCAATGACGTAAGAAGGGAAAAGGATGAGATTCTGAAGGGAGAATATAGGAAGTTAGGGAGGAATTTAAAAAGGAGGTCCTCAATGGTAGCAATATCTAATTTACCCCAATGCTATTAGCTAATGAGAGTAGGAATAGGAGGACAGAGCAGATGAATGCGTGGCTGAGAAACTGGTGAAAGAGAGAAGGGTACATATTTTTGGATCATTGGAATCTCTTCTGGGGTAGAAGTGACCTGTATAAGAAGGATGGATTGCACCTGAATTGGAAGGGGACTGATATACTGGTAGGGAGATTTGCTAGAACTGTTCAGGAGGATTTGAACTACTAAAGGGGGTGGGACTCAGGGAGATAGTGTGGAAAGAGATCAATCTGAGACTGGTCCAGCTAGGAAAGGGAGCCAGTCAGTCAAGGCAGACAGGAACAATGCAGAGAACAAGTTAAACTGAACTGCATTTATTTCAATGCAGGAGGCCTACCAGTTAAGGCTGATGAACTCATGGGATAGTTAGAAACATGGGTCTGGGATATTGTAGCAATTACAGAGACATGGCTCTGGGGTGGACAGGACTTGCAGGATACAAATGCAATAGCAAGGATAGAAAGGCTGGGGGGTGGGTGCAAGAGAGGAGGGGGGGTGTGGCGTTTTTGAAAATGGCTGTACTTAGGGAAGATATTCCTGGGAGTACGTGCAGGGAGGTTGTTTGGGTTCAACTGAGAAATAAGAAAAGGATGCTTACTTGATCTGGATTGTACTATAGACTACCCAATAGTCAGTGGGAGATTGAGAAATGAATTTATAAGGAGATCTCAGTTATCTGTAAGAATGATAGGGTGGTAATGGTATGGGATTTTAACTTTCTAAACGTAGACTGGGACTGCTATAGTATTAAGGGTTAAGATGGAAAGGAATTTGTTAAGTGTGTGGAAGAAAATTTTCTGATTCAGTGTGTGGGTGTACCTACTAGAGAAGGTGCAAACTTGACCTATTCTTGGGAAATAAGGCAGGGTAGCTGACTGAGGTGTCAGTGGGGGAGCACTTTGGGGCCAGTGATCATAATTTTATTAGTTTTAAAATAGTGATGGAAAAAAATAGACAGGATTTGGAAAAGCAAGAACTGAACAGAGATAGTCAACATGGCTTTGTGCATGGGAAATCATGTCTCACAAACTTGAGCTTTTTGAAGAAATACCAAAGAAGATTGATGAGGGCAGAGCAGTGGACGTGATCTATATGGACTTCAGTAAGGCAGTCGACAAGGTTTCTCATGGTAGATTGGTTGGTAAGGTTAGATCACATGGAATACAGGAGAACTAGCCATTTGGAAACAGAACAAGCTCGAAGGTAGAAGACAGAGGGTGGTGGTGGAGGGTTGCTTTTCAGATTGGAGGCCTGTGACCAGTGGTGTGCCACAAGGATTTGTGCTGGGTCCACTGCTTTTCGTTATTTACATAAATGATTTGGATGGTAAACATAGGAAGTATGGTTAGTAAGTTTGCAGATGACACCAAAATTGGAGGTGTAGTGGACCTCGAGTACAACAGGATTTTGATCATATGGCCAATGGGCCAAGGAGTGGCAGATGGAGTTTCATTTAGATAAATGTGAGGTGCTGCATTTTGGAAAGGCAAGTCAGAGCAGGATTTAATCACTTAATGGTACGGTCCTGGCGAGTGTTGCTGAACAAAGAGATCTTTGAGTGCAATTCATAGCTCCTTGAAATTGGAGTCTCAAGTAGATAGATAGGCATTTTGTATGTTTTCCTGTATTGGTCAGAACACTGAGTATAGTAGCTGCGAGGTCATGTTGCGGCTGTACAGGACACTGATCAGGCCACTTTTGGAATATCGTGTGCACTTCTGGTCTCCCTCCTATCGGAAGGATGTTGTGAAACTTGAAAATGTTCAAAAAAGATTTACAAGGATGTTGCCAGGGTTGGAGGATCTGAGCTACAGGGAGAGGCTGAACAGGCTGGGACATCGGAGCATCGGAGGCTGAGGGGTGACCTTGTAGAGGTTTATAATATCATGAGGGGCATGGATAGGGTGGATAGACATGGTCTTTCCCCCGTGGTGGGGGAGTCCAGCTCCAGGGGGCATAAATTTTGGGTGAGAGGCGGAAGATATGAAAGGGACCTCAGGGACAATGTTTTCATGCAAAGGGTGGTGTGTATATGGAATGAGCTGCCAGAGAACGGGGTGAAGGCTGGTACATTTACAACATTTAAAGATATCTGGGTAGGTATATAAATAAAAAAAGTTTAGAGGGATATGGGCTAAGTGCTGGCAAATGGGACTAGATTAATTTAGGATATGTGATTGGCTTGAATGAGTTGGATTGAAGGGTCTGTTTCTGTGCTGTACATCTCTATGACTCTATTTGGAAAGACACAGGCAGCAATTGAACTGGAACACCATGATCTCCAAGTTCCTGTCCCTCACACAGCATCCTAAATTGGCAATGTATCGCTATTTCTTCATTATTATTGGATGAAAAGCTCGGAGCTCCCTCCCTGACAACATTTTGGGGAGTATCTTCACCTTACAGCCTGCAGCAGTCAAGAAAATATTTCACCATCTTCTCAAAGGTAATCAGGAATGGACAATAACTATTGCCCTTTCCAATTATGTTGCATTCCATGAGTGAATCAAAATAATTACAACAGATTTGGTTTTGCTGAACCCTAGCCTATTTCCTGCTGTACTGAATGCTTCCACCAAAATTACAGTCGAAGAACATTGAAATGGATGTGGATTTTTTGAGGTCAGCATTTTTAGTTCAGCAGAAATCTCAGTGTCTGAGCAGAGGATGTTATTTCTGATACTTGAGTACCATTTTGTGAGTTAATTTAAGTTAGAGTGGTGTTAGTGATTAATTTCAATGGGTACATACACACACATCATAAAATAAATGCATGACTTTTGACAAAGCTTTTTGAACTGTAACAACACTTTCAATTAGAGGTATAAGTCTTATAGCATAAACATTCATGCATATGTCACCACACTATGACATATATGCATGAAAATAAACTAATGTTTGAGGACTAGCCCCTGGAAAGTATTTCTATGAACAAATTCAGGTACAGGTAATGTCATTTTATGAAACAGCACTCAGTTGCTGGCTTTATTAAGCTTCTTGACAAAGGAAGCTCTGCAAATGACAAATGTGGCTCTTCTATAACAACAGATGTGCCTCAAAATACTTGCCAGTAATTATTTTTAATCTCAAACTTTTAGTACTACTCAGGCTCTCTTTCCCCACCCATCTGCTGTTATCCCAGGCTTGCCTCCATTAGATCAGTCTACAGCTTCTCTCTGTACTTCTCTACAAATCCTCTGAAGAGTCCATCAAGTCATTTACTCTCCATTTCATTACAAGAAGCACCCTCAGCTGCTTTCTCTTGTTCTTGCCAACCTGCCCATAACAGCAATGCCCATTTGGGTTAGTCTTGTCAATCTCTGTCTCATCTCTGTCTCTGATTCTTCCACAAGTGAGATTGTGGACTCTGCTAGTAGATTATGCATCGCTTCCCACTTCACATCGTCCTGCAAAATATTTCTTTCCTTGTTGACAAGACTCTTGTCATCTGTGAATTATTGTGGCTGATTCTATCAACACAATGGCTTTGCGAGGAACCTGGCTGAGAGGTGTTGGCACCTCCCCTGTCTGATTTTATCATCCACCAATTGCTCTGTGAGACAGTCACAGCAATGGTAATTTGCACTATAGTTTGTCCCCTTACTCCTCTGGCACTTATATCTCCTGAGAGCAGCTCATCTTGGTCCTCAGTTTGAACTCACATTCAAAATCCTCAGTCACCATCACTCACTTGAAAACCGCATCAATATTTTTGCATCTTCACTCTCTTATTTCATCAGCTTCCGCATTTAGTAAATTCTTTTCCTCAGAGATTTCAAACCCCAGCACAGCTGACTATTTCTCTCACAGCATTACTCTACTATGTTCACTTATTCTCTCCTCCAATAGAAATTCAACACCCATATTCACAGCCATTTCCTGAACTTGCCATCGAACATGGTCTTGCTAGCTCTATTGTATCAATCAAATATCACTGCTGATCACTTCCTTGTAACACTCAGCAGCCAAATTCTCCTTCCTAGTCCCACTCTTATTTTCTTCTGCCTCGGCCTGTGGAAAAACTACTCTCCCAAATCACATGTTCAGTTGCCTTACCTCCATCCCTCTGTTAACCACTAGAGTTCTGCAGCTAGCCAAATCCACAGACCACCTTTGATGCTATAATCCCCTGAAGAATCATTGCCACTTCTTGAGCTTGCCGTTTCTTCCTGATAAAGCCCTTGTCTGTCCTTCTTTAAGTCCAAGGAATAAATGAGACATATACGCATCCATCATCAGAACTGGCTGGAATACAGAAAGTGTTGTGGACCTACTCCCAGCTAAATCTGTGGTGCCATCATTTAGGAATTGCAAAGATAACTCCCAGTATCTTTACTGTAAATCAGTTTTATAAACCCTTTTTCTCCTCAGCCCTCACCAACAACAAGTCTGAAGGGCTCATGAGATTTTTGGCACTAATGTTGAACCCCGGCAATTAGAGTCATAGAGATGTACAGCATGGAAACAGATCCTTCAGTCCAACCCATCCATGCCGACCAGATATCCCAACTCAATCTAGTCCCAAATGCCAGCACCCGGCCCATATCCCTCCAAACCCTTCCTATTCATATACCCATCCAAATGCCTTTTAAATGTTGCAGTTGTACCAGCCTCCACCACTTCCTCTGGCAGCTCATTCCATCCATGTACCACCCTCTGCGTGAAAAGGTTGCCTCATAGGTCCTTTTATATCTTTCCACTCTCACCCTAAATCTATGCCCTCTAGTTCTGGACTCCCCCAACCCAGGGAAAAGATTTTGTCTATTTATCCTATCCATGCCCCTCATAATTTTGTAAATCTCTATAAGGTCACCCTTCAGCCTCCGACGCTCCAGGGAAAACAGCCCCAGCCTGTTCAGCCTCTCCCTGTAGCTCAAATCCTTCAAACCTGGCAACATCCTTGTAAATCTTTTCTGAACCCTTTCAAGTTTCACAACATCTTTCCGATAGGAAGGAGACCAGAATTGCATGCAATATTCCAAGAGTGGCCTAACCAATGTCCTGTACAGCCGCAACATGACCTCCCAACTCCTGTACTCAATCCTCTGACCAATAAAGGAAAGCATACCAAATGCCTTCTTCACTATCCTATCTACCTGCGACTCCACTTTCAAGGAGCTATGAACCTGCACTCCAAGGTCTCTTTGTTCAGCAACACTCCCTAGGACCTTACCATTAAGTGTATAAATCCTGCTAAGATTTGCTTTCCCAAAATGCAGCACCTCACATCTATCTGAATTAAACTCCACCTGCCACTTCTCAGCCTATTGGCCCATCTGGTCCAGATCCTGTTGTAAACTGAGGTATCCTTCTTCGCTGACCACTATACCTCCAATTTCGGTGTCTTCTGCAAACTCACTAACTTTATCTCGTATGCTCACATCCAAATAATTTATGTAAATGATGAAAAGTGGAGGACCCAGCACCGATCCTTGTGGCACTCCACTGGTCACAGGCCTCCAGTCTGAAAAACAACCCTCCACCACCACCCTCTGTCTTCTACCTTTGAGCCTGTTATGTATCCAAATGGCTAGTTCTCCCTGTATTCCATGAGATCTAACCTTGCTAATCAGTCTCCCATGGGGAACCTTGTTGAACGCCTTACTGAAATCCATATAGGTCACATCTACTGCTCTTCCCTCGTCAATCTTCTTTGTTACTTATTCAAAAAACTCAATCAAGTTTGTGAGACATGAGTTCCCACACACAAAGCCATGTTGACTATCCCTAATCAGTCCTTGCCTTTCCAAATACATGTACATCCTGTCCCTCAGGATTCCCTCCAACAACTTGCCCACCACCGAGTTCAGACTCACTGGTCCTTATCACCCTTCGTAAACAGTGGCACCACGTTAGCCAACCTCCAGTCTTCCGGCACCTCACCTGTGATTATCAATGATCCAAATATCTCAGCAAGAGGTCCAGCAATCACTTCCCTAGCTTCCCACAGAATTCTAGGGTACACCTGATCAAGTCCTGGGGATTTGTCCACCTTTATGCATTTCAAGATGACCAACACTTCCTCCTCTGTAATATGGACATGTTTCAAGATGTCACCATCTATTTCCCTACCTTCTACATTTTCCATATCCAATTAAATGCCGTTGTTGCATTTCTCCTTTGCTCTAGCCCACTTGGCCAAACTTCCTCTAAAGATACATTCTGGCCAAGTAGTGAACTCACTTTATTCTCAAGTCTCTTTCTGATCTCTCATGAGGTCATGCACCCAAACCACCTTATTTTTCCTTGACACTACTCTCACAACTGCTGCAAACACAACTTCCCCTTGTGGCTCCTCTGTCAGCTGATACTTTTAGTGGTTCCTCAAAATCATCTATAATGCTTTCTTATCCCATTTGTGTACCACTAGCTCTTGTGTCTAGTCATGAAACATGTCTGCCTCTTTACCATCTCTTTCTTCTTCGAATACACTACTTAAAATCATCCTCTCTTACTAAGTGTTTCATCTAATACCTCCTTATGTGGCTCAGTGTTAAATTTTAATTTCTAATGCTTCCTGTGGAGCACTCTGTGCTGTTTTATTGTGTTAAATATGGTATATAAGTAAAATGTACTTTTTTTTCAGTTTCAGTTTGATCCCAAAAGCAACCCATTGTAATGCAGATGATACATCACATTGATTGGAAAATCTATAGAAACATTTAAGGGGGCAAGTTGAGCCCCCATTGATGGTATTTGGGAGTTTGGGGCACTCTTGAAGGAGGCATCAAATTCCTTGCTATTGGCAGTTCCCTGGCTCCTGTCTTACGGCATTTCCCAGGGGGCATGTGGGAATGAAGTGAGATGGACTCCCTCAAAAACTAATTAATTCAACAAATTAGCAGTCTGTTAATGCCTGTTATCGGCTCAGGACCAATTGGAATTTTCCAGTTGGCTTTTGGAAGCAGCAGGGAAACATCTGGACATCACCTTCAAGCTGCTGACCCAGGGCAAGGGCAGCACTCAAGTCTGCCATAGAGCCCTGGCATCGGCTGCAGACACAGGAAGCCTTGTGCTGGTGCATGTCTCTTCTCTTCTCTTTAATCTTGGTTACAGAATCTCAAGTTGCCAAGATGGTACATGTCGTTTGCTCCCTCTCACTGACCTGCAAAGGCATCTTGTTATTGCCTCAGCCTAAATTCAACAGCAAGCTTGTCTTCTGACATCTAATTAGAGTTGTAGTGTTATACAATGGAAATAGACTCTTTGGTCCAACTCTTCCTTGCTGTCCAGATATTGAACTGACCTAGTTCCGTTTGTCATCATTTGGTCCATATCCCTTGAAACCTATTCTATTGATGTACCCATCTGGATACCTTGTAAGTGTTGTAATTGTACCTACCTCCACTACCTCCTCTGGAATCTTGTTGCATATATACACCACTCTGAGTGAAAAAGTTAACCCCGGGTACCTTTAAAACCGTTCCCCTCTCACCCTAAACCTATGCCTTCTTGTGTTGGATACCTCCACACCAGGGAAAAGACCTTGTCTATTCACCCTATCCATGCCCCTCATGATTTTATAAACCTCTAAAAGGTCACACCTCAGATTCTGACACTCAAGGTAAAAAAGTCCCAGCCTATTCAACCTGTTCCTATGGCTCAAAGCCTCCAATCCCAGCAGATGTAAATTTTTTTCTGATCTCTTTCAAGTTTAACATCCTTCCTATAGCAGGAAGACCAGAATTGAACACAGTCTTCTAAACTTGGCCTCAATGATATCCTGTACAGTCACAATATGACATTTTAACTCTTGTGCTTAACGCTCTGGCCAATAAAGGCAAATGTAGTAAACGCCTTCTTTACCAGCTAGAAAATGCATCACTAAAATTATCCAGGATGGCTGTGCAAAAGACACAGAGATACTGAGCAAATAACCACTGGCTCAATATGTGTCAAGAAATCTAAACTGTCTGTAACAATGGAAGCCTACTCTTTATATCTGATGGGAGCAAGGGACACCTACCATCATTAAAGTTGCCTGTCAATGATTAACTCATTGCAACTCACAGGTGAATGAATGAGTGCACTGCACAGGGCTTCTGAATCCTAATTTAACTTAATTATGAGGTCCTCTCAAGGGGAAAATCCTACTCTTGATGTCTCAATCAAATTGCAATGCATATAAAAATAGATGGGATTTGCCACATTTGCTGTTGTGAACTTGCAGCAATGTCTAACTAATTTAGTTATTTCTTTAAGTAGAATATTCAAAGGATTGTTTCAACTGCATTGTCTGGTTCTAATAACTCTCAGTCAGTTTGTTCAAGGTAGTTTTCTATTCTTTGGCCACACTAAGAACAGGGACAATGGCGTGAGACTGTAGGAAATGCAAGCAATGAGACAAGGCAATTTGACCAAACAAAGCCAACCTCACCATTTCAAAAGCGTACCTAATCCTGTTATTCTCTTTTATTTTCAATGAAGCCAATGTTTCTGCCTCCATCAGTCTGCTTTTCAGGTTCTTTTAAACATTTACTTCTTTGTAAGTAGAATGCTTTTCTTAATAGGTGCATTTATCTTTTGATTAATTTTAACTACCTTCCACTTTAGTTCTCTGATTTGTTGTTGTTCAATGTAACAGTCTACATTTACTCTACCTTAACATTGTAAAGGTGAAGTTTGTCTCATCCAGTAAAGCAAAATGAATTGGCAGCTCAGTTTACCTCCTTCCTCCATGAATGAGTCAATGGAAAATCCAAGCAGTTGCTTTGCTGTCAAATTATTCTGTGCTGGCAATCAGAACAAATTTAATCCCTTTATAGTGCTGTTGCCTGCTTTCTTATAAAGCTCAAGCTTTTCCAACTACTATTTATTCAGCTCATTACTTTGTAATGGAGTCAACACTCTGACGATGACTACTGAGCATGTACGTAAGTAGATAAGTCGTGATAATTTCAGATCATATGTGTCTGAGACCAATGGAGGAAGGCACAAATGAACTCCTGTTCTGTTATGCTTATGTATATCATTTACAGATAATGCGTGTTAACAATTTGCACTAGATTAGTGTTCAGCCTTGGTATGTCTAGAGCTCCTCAGGATGTTCTTATATGCTGGCAAGCAATGGCCAGACATAGAAAAATGGCAAGAAGTGACAAAGAAAAGTCTGAAGAGAAACCCAGCAGCTACAAGAGCAACAGGAGTACGACTTCAAGGTCAGCCTAGTAACTGAACTGCAGAGCAGACAGTGGTGTGGATTACTAAAAAAGGACAGGGAAGTAAAAATAATCCTTTGACTGTCAGAACACATTAGGAAGTCAACATTAAAACCTGATGATGGACAAAGCCATTTTCTTTCCCATGCCACCAAACCATCAGGGAGGACTTGAGGAAGTCTCCCTTTGGAGTGCCTGGAATCACTGCTTCAGCTGCTGCCATGTTGCCTTTAGTGGTGTAGTGATTGGAAGAAACACCGACAATGATTTACCATTTTTGCTCACTCTAGACTGTGTGGCTGGGTGATAGAGGGAATTCTTCCACAAGGTAATCAAAATTCTCACCATGCCAATTGCAGTAAGCTTATGTGTGGATCAATTTAATGTCAGTGGCATCCACCGTTCCTATTTCATTGACAGCGAAATCCAGACAATTGCAAAACGCTCATGAATGTCTAGGCTGTTAACTAAACTCTGTTATTCATTGCCGAATCAAATGTGTCATGCTCCCCTTGTTGTCTTTAAGTCATTTGCTACAGAAATTACCCTGAACACATTCTGCTTTAGAAGTTTCTAAATCAAGCTTACAGGAACTTTTAAGACTTTGCAGATGAGCGTTCACATGGTTGAGATGAGTGTAATTGAGATCTTTCATACTTGTTAATACTTTGTGCTACAAATATGAAGATAATCGTCATTAATGTCAGCCAAATCTACACTCAGAGATGAATGAATTCCAAATGTGTGTCATCAAATCCATCATTATGGGCCATCTATATATTCCAGTAGTTAGTGAAGCTAACCCTGAGATTAGATTGTACGCCAATGCCACAAAGCTTAAAGTAATTTTTGTACGAAATGAAATTTGGACCAACTTAAGCCCCTGTAAATGTTGCAAACCATTACTTCAGCTTTGCATATCTTACATACATGTCAGTACCACTCCTTGAATATTAATTTCATTGTGTAAGGCCATGGGCAGCTCTCCAAATCTTGTTGCTCAGAGGATTATAGAACATAGAACATAGAAAAATACAGCACAGAACAGGCCCTTAGGCCCACGATGTTGTGCCGAGACATAATCTTAATGTAAAATATAGTAACTTTACCTATGCACCCCTCAACTCACTACTATCCATGTGCATGTCCAGCAGTTGCTTAAATGTCCCCAATGACTTTGCTTCCACCACCACTGCTGGCAACGCATTCCATGCATTCACAACTCTCTGCGTAAAGAACCTACCTCTGATGCCTCTTTTATAACTTCCACCTAATATCTTCAAACTGTGACTTTTCGTATCAGTCAATCCTGCCCTGGGGAAAAGTCTCTGGCTATTGACTCTATCTATTCCTCTCATTATTTTGTACACCGTGTTATGTGATCGTATGTATCCAATGGTTCAAATATATCAGCCTCACAACATCAACACATCAACCACCTATTACAGCTGCATTTTAATGCTGGTTGTAGAAAAAGCTGTGTGGTATTGAACTGGCAATGAGGGAAATGGGCGGGAGTGGACTGGGGATGAAGGATAATGAATGATATTGGATTGGTTATAGGGGAAACAGGAGATATTTGACTTGCACTCCCCACCACCCCCCAACCCTATAATCTTCCCTTTACTTTCAATGAAAAGGAAAATTAAGCAAGTAAAGGAAAACCTGAGAGAACTGCGGATGCTAGAAATCAGACTCAAAATACAAACAGAAATTGCTGGAAAACCTCAACAGGTCTGGCAACATTTGTGGAGAGAAAACAAAGTTAGTATTTCAGGTCCAGCGGCCCTTCTTCAGAACTGATGGTAGCTAGGAAAAGGTTGGTGTGTATGCAAAAGATGGGGTGGGGGAGGGGGAGGTGTCAACAAGAGGTGGAAATGGAGCCCAAAGAGAGAGAACAACAGTTGGACAGACAAAGGAGTGGATAAAGATCAGTTTGGGAGAATAAACAGCTGTTAATGGGGACTATTAGTAGCAGACAATGGGTTGTATGTAGTAGCGCCCTGGCGTGTGCAGGTTGGGGTAAGGAAGTGGGACAAGGTGCTCAAGGACTAAAATTGTTGAACTCGATATTGAGTTCCAAAAGCTGCAAAGTTCCCAAGTGGAAAAAGAGGTGCTGTTATTTCAGCTTGCACTGCACTATGTTGGAGTACAGATTACAGTGGTGCTGGAAAAGGGCTTTTGCCCGAATTGTCGATTTTCCTGCTCCACGGATGCTGCCTGACATACTGTGCTTTTCCAGCAACACACTAATCTTGACTCTAATCTCGAGCATCTGCAGTTTCGGCTATGCTGGAGAACAGCAGCAAACCTGATCCAGAGATGTTGGCCAGGGTAAAAGGTGGTGTGTTGAAGGTAGGTGTTTGGCAACGTGGACACCCAGGCTACAGTTTATTTCCCCAATGAAGAGGAGAAATTAAGCAGGTGCACTTTTGTGAACATGAATAAATGTAAATTCCTGAAGAAGGGCTTATGCCCGAAACGTCGATTCTCCTGCTCCTTTGATGCTGCCTGACCTGCTGCGCTTTTCCAGCAACACATTTTTCAGCTCTGATCTCCAGCATCTGCAGTCCTCACTTTCTCCTAAATTTAAAGACAGTCCTGTTCTCTGTTCTTAAAACTTTGTATAGAAGCACTGGGGAATATAATGCCCAATCACGACTTAGCCTTTCAGTTCCATTTGTTCCAAAATCGGATAAGTTCCAGACAATCTGTTCTGTCAGCGTCCACCTAACTGATGAAGCAGAGGATGACCAAATCTATTGCTGTACTTTGAACTGGAGCATTTAAGCAGCAACACATTTTTCATTTTGCCCACTAACTGTAAGTGCACTGCTATCACAAATCCATCTCTTCATCTGAAACTGTGCATAATGATCATTAAGAGCAGAAAATTGGCCATAAATAGTACACATCTCTTCAGGTTACTATCAATTCCATTAAGCGTTCCAAATTAAAATAGGCTTAACAGTGAGTAAAAGAAAACATCGCTTTTTCAAAGAAAAAGTGTATATAATACATTCACAATCCCAAGTGTGTACATTTTTGGTATCACAATTACTTCATTTAAAAAAAATGACTGGTCTCTAAACTGATATTTAGATAGTACTCATGCACAGAAAGCTACCTCAAAGTGCTCTATAATGGAGCAAAATGGATACAGAGGTTATCAGTCTTAAATCTTCAGAACATCGAATTTTGGAATATGGCAAGAAATGTTGTGAAAAAGGGATATGGTTCCTATACCGATCTACTGTATTAATGGCTCCATAGAATCATGTGCTGCACTGGATGGCTTCACTTCAGAAGGATTCCAGTCTGGAATTTCCTGAGGAGAACACCTCTACAGGTACAGGTAAAGGTTTGTTTTTATTCTGATAAGCATTGGACATGTTTCTGATTCCGATCGGAAGAGCTGAGCCTCAATCTTCATGCAAAACCATTCAAGCAGCTCCTTACTTTTGTATATAAGTTAACAGACATTAGAAGTTTCTCTTACCGGTGGGAAATTATAGCTGAATGTATTTGGAATTTGTTTCTGATAAATTTGATTAGCATGCTTGGCTGCCTTTCTAACATGAGTAAATCCAAATGAATAGAATTACATGTCAACTAATCAACTGGAAGAAGTTAGCTTGAGATCAAATAAATGTGTGTGCCACCTAATCTACCACAGGACATTGATAACATAAATTGGTAACATATGACACTGAAACAATATCTGAGATAAGCAACAACATGACCGATGTAAAATGCATATTCTTATTGATGTTTACCAGTGCTGTACTGTGGAGGTATGGTAACACTGTTTACTTGATAACATGACCCAGTTGTGCTCTAATTCAGTTAACTTTCCTTTCATCAGGAAAACCTACACATGGTTGGAAAATGCAAATGCATTTATTTATCTAACCTTAAACAAGTCACTGCTTAGGTAATATATGATGATTATAAATGCATTTGGCACAGTATTTTAATGTCAAATATTTGGCTTACAGACATAACCAGCTCACACTTTAAAGTATTTGACACAATGGATTTGAGTTGATTTAATCCTTATCCTCCATAAGTCCATGTGTAATGAGCTGCAAATTTCAAAAGCTTTATCGTGCAGGTGCAATCACCGAATTCCATTTGAATAGCCTTCAGTTGGGGTGGCCTAGTGTGGTGCAGTGGTAATGTCCGTATCTCTGAGAGAGGACACTCAGAATAAAGTCCCAGCTGCTCCAGGGATGTACACTAATATCACTGCACAGATTGTTTAGAAAATATCTAGTCTTCATTTAAAAGGGCTCTTGTGGTGCAATACAAGTATCTCTATCTCTGGACTAGATGGCCTGTGTTCAAGTCTCTGAAGACTCAGGTTCAAATCTCAATTGCTTCGAAAGTGTGTAATAACCTTTCTGAAGGTTGATTGGAAGATATCGAGTCTTCAATTGGGAAGGACTCTTATGGCACAGGGTTAGTGTTACTGCAGGTGAGTTAGGAGGTCTGGGTTCAAGCCCCATGTGCTCCAGAGGAGAGTCATAACATCTCAGAAGATGTTCCTTAGGAAAATATCTCATCTTCATTTGATGACAGTAACTTGAAAAACATAATATTTGAGTGAACTATAATTCACTCGGTCTTCAAATGGCATCATCTATAACAAACTTGTGTGGTTATGTGGCGAATCTGATCCTGTGTGATTTAGAAAAGGTGAGTGAGTAGTTAAAAACATAGCAGATGCAGCATAGTGTGGATAAATGTTAGCTGATCCACTTTGGTAGCAACAACAGGAAGGCAGATTATTGTTTGAGAGAGGAGTCCGGTAAAGATTCACCAGACTGATTCCTGGGATGGTTGGACTGACATATGAGGAGAGGTTGAATCGATTAGGGTTATATACACTGGAGTTCAGAAGAATGAGGGGGGAATCTCATAGAAACCTATAAAATTTGAAGAGAACTAGACAGGGTAGCTGCAGGAAGGATGTTCCTGATTGTCCACAACAAGGGGTCACAATCTAAGGATATAGGGAAATCATTTAGGGCTGAAATGAGAAATTTCTTCACCTACATATGAGGACCCTTTGGAATTTGTTAACCCAGAATATTGTTGAGGCCAAAACATTGCATGATTTCAAGAAGGAGTTGCATATAACACTTAGGGATCAAGGGATCAAAAGATATGGAGGAAAAGGTAGGATTATTGATCAGCCATGATTATAATGAATGGCAGAGCAGGCCCAAAGGGTCAGGTGGCATACTCCTGCGCCTAATTTCTATGTTTCTTTGAGATTTTGATACTTCTTAAAATTCCTGACAGGTTTTGGTGAATCACCTTATTGAATCCAATGATCCTATTAATGTAGGTGCACCCACAGTTCTATTCGGGAGAGAATCCATGTTTGTGACCCAGTGATAGTGTTACCAAGTCAGGATGATATATGACTTGGCAGGAAAATTGCAAGTGTTTTGTGTTCCCTTAGGCAACATGTAACGTGCAAGGCAGTCAGTGATCTCAAAGGCAAACTGGACACCTTGGGGTGGGGGCGGGGGGGTGGGGTGTGTCAACCACTCCTCAGCTGTTTACAGGTGATGAGGTCAGGCTGGGGTCAGGGTCACTGCAGGAAGTCAGGCAGGCTCTAAGACTGAGGGTGAGGTTGGGTGTTTAAGTGGTGAAGGTGGTGGGAGGGCAAGAGTCATTCCACAAGGGACCAGTGCTAGTCGCTTGGAGGGCTCTCCATGGGATATTGATAAGTAGGGCCCTACCCTCACTTTGAGCCCACAGGGTGCACATCAGGTTTTACTGAATAGGAATGAGTACCACCTCTCACTACTGACATCTTTCTCGTGATAGTGGGAAGAAGCCCACAACTGGTAACTTAAGAGATTCAACCAACATTTGGGCAAGAAAATAGTTCTCAATCTTCCCAGCACTGAAAGAATTGCATGTTGTTGTGTGGTGCCTTGCTCATTCTACACCTTTCTTGCCCTCCCCTTTGCAGTCCTCAGACTCACAACTCACACTCATGGGCTGTATTAACACTTAGCTAGTGCTCTGGTGCAGCAGAAATGTTATTCCCAAAGAAGAGTTTTTGGACTTGAAATACTAACTCTATTTCTCTCCACAGACCTTGCCAGACCTGCTGAGTTTCTCCAATATTTATTTTTTATTTAAAAATCTTCCCTGCTTTGACCTCTATGCCATTATTCATAAAGCCCAGGATCCCATATCAGCAGTATTGTCTACTCCTACACCTGCTTTAGAATTGTACCCTTTATTTTAATATTGATTGACCTTAAAATTCTACAACATTTCTATTTTTCATTCAGATTAACAGCATGCATAGTTCTTTGTTTTATTTTGCGCAAAATCCCTCAAATTTCTTGTCTTTTACATCCAGGTTGATAAAAGCATGAACCAGCGGACCAGCAGTCTGTACTTAGCAACAGTTACTATTTATTGTGTGAATCCCTTCACACATCTCTGCATTCATTTTCATGTCACTTTTTCACATCCATCAATGCACACTTGAACTCTATCTTAATCCTTCTCATAGTTCATAATGTTTCTTAGTTTTGTGTCAACTGCACATTTTGAAATTGTACCTCGTGCGCTCAAATCTAAGTCATTAATATATTTCAAGAAAAGTAGGTAATCAACCCTCACCGTTTTGGTACTGACAATGGACAAACTTCTGTCCAAAAAAAGCATTATTTTGCTTTAATAAATTCGTGCTGGTTTTTTTAATCGATCCACATTATCAATCAGATACCTTTCATATGCACCTTTATTTCTTCTTCATTTTTACTCTCTATCTCTTCCATTGTTCAGTGAGTTTGTTTGAACTGTCTTGCCTGCTCATAGGAATATACCTCTCATGTATCTGATCTTTCTCCTCTTCAAAGGCAACCCTTTGCTTGTTATACTATCATTGTGCCAGCTAATCTACATTCCAATTTACCTGGTTCTGTTATTACACTGTTGAGGTTGGCCCTTCCTCAATTATTTAGCTTTACTTCGGATTAATTCTTATCCTTTTCCATGAGAATTATGGAATGATTCTATGATCACTGTTCCTTAGCAGTTCCTTGGCTGACACTTATTTCACTTGGCAAAAGTGAGGACTGCAGATGCTGGAGATCAGAGTCTAGATTAGAGTGGTGCTGGAAAAGCACAGCAGGTTAGGCAGCATCCGAGGAGCAGGAAAATCGCCGTTTCGGGCAAAAGCTCTTCATCAGGAATGACTGATGAAAGGCTTCATTCCTGATGAAGGGCTTTTGCCCGAAACATCAATTTTCCTGCTCCTCGATGCTGCCTAACCTGCTGTGCCTTTCCAGCACCACTCTAATCTAGACACTTATTTCACTTGGCTCACTTCATTCTCCAGAATTAGATCCATTAATGCCTGAATCCTTGGATTAGAAAAATGCTGATGCAGAGAATTGTCCTGACCAAACTTTTGAAATTTAAGCTCCAGTCTTTATTATCACTTTTTCTACAGGTAAACAGTTATGAACTATTGACACGTAAGTCTACAAGTTAAAAGCTCAACCTCCTTCTTAAACGTCCTCTACACACATATAGACAGACAGGGTGGAGGGAAGAATTGGCAATGCAGTTCAATGTTTCCTGTTCCCAGAGATGATCCTTTTGGCTTGTCAGGTTTTACTGCTGCTCAGTTTCACTTCTCTAGGTTCTTTCACTAGCTCACAGGAAGCACAATGCAAAATGGTTCAAAACTTATAAAGTCTCTGACTTACTGTTTAAAAGCAATCACTTACAGCAAATGGTGAGGAATAATAAGGTGGCTAACTTCAGCCTTTAGGTTTTTACCTTCTGCAAAGAAAAGGCAACGCCTTCTATTCCAGACATCAGTTCAAATGCTTCTGAGTATATTGTTCACACCCACAAGCTGTTCTGCCATCTGGGAAACAACCACGTAACTGTTGGCAGGCAGATGGCCTTTGTCATCACCAACTGGTCACCATTCCACAAACCAATCAACTGATTGTTATCAGCCAAAACTCCTTTTGTATATACACTGAGGTTCCAGCTCATCTGCAATAGCCTCCCACTGTTATTTGAAGAAAGAGCAGTGTAAGCATCAGTTACATTGAATGGTAGTCACCTGCTTCTTAAAGTGCAGCAATCCTTTCCATACACACAAAACATTTCAAAAACAGTTTATGTCCCACCAGGCCACAATCCAAAATACAGGAAACTAAAAGGATGCATTCTTTACAATTGCTCTTCCTGACCTGACAATAGAGGAATGACCGTTGTTGAAACAGCTGAAGATACTGTCCAGAAGAATGCCTGTGGTGATGTCTGTGGGCTGAGATGGTTGTCCTCCGACAACCTCATCCCTTGTGCTTGGGTCTGCCTTGTTGCTGCCTTGATGCCACGGGTGGTCCATCTAACCTCACCTCTAGAATTCCACTCTTTTGATTATATTTGAGCCAAGGCTACAATTAACTCGAGAGTTGAGAACCTTAACTGAGCAGTGGTAAGAAGTGTGTCACTTGATAACACTACTGATGACTCCTTAAATCACTTTCATGCTTAGGAATAGGCTGATGGAGTGTTAATCAGAGATACAATAGATTTTTTCTGTTTTTTGTGGACAGCATCCATCCATGCAAGGAAAGAAAAACTGCTGGACGCAGAAGAAGACTGGGTTGTATGATAAATTAACACACATTACCGTGGTGGGTGTACATAATAAATGTTAGCATGGTAGGTGCGTAAGACCATAAGACCATAAGACATAGGAGTGGAAGTAAGGCCATTCGGCCCATCGAGTCCACTCCGCCATTCAATCATGGCTGATGCGCATTTCAGCTCCACTTGCCAGCGTTCTCCCCGTAGCCCTTAATTCCTCTAGACAACAAGAACCTATCAATCTCGGCCTTGAAGACATTTAGCGTCCCGGCTTCCACTGCACTCCGTGGCAATGAATTCCACAGGCCCACCACTCTCTGGCTGAAGAAATGTCTCCGCATTTCCGTTCTGAAATGACCCCCTCTAATTCTAAGGCTGTGTCCACGGGTCCTAGTCTCCTCGCCTAACAGAAACAATTTCCTAGCATCCACCTTTTCAAAGCCATGTATTATTTTGTACGTCTCTATTAGATCTCCCCTTAATCTTCTAAACTCCAATGAATACAATCCCAGTATCCTCAGCCGTTCCTCATATGCTAGACCTGTCATTCCAGGGATCATCCGTGTGAATCTCCGCTGGACACGTTCCAGTGCCAGTATGTCCTTCCTGAGGTGTGGGGACCAAAACTGGACACAGTACTCCAAATGGGGCCTAACCAGAGCTTTATAAAGTCTTAGTAGTACATCTCTGCTTTTATATTCCAACCCTCTTGAGATAAGAGACAACATTGCATTCGCTTTCTTAATCACAGACTCAACCTGCATGTTTACCTTTAGAGAATCCTCGACTAGCACTCCCAGATCCCTTTGTGCTTTGGCTTTATTAAGTTTCTCACCATTTAGAAAGTAGTCCATGCTTTTATTCTTTTTGCCAAAGTGCAAGACCTCGCACTTGCTCACGTTAAATTCCATCAGCCATTTCCTGGACCACTCTCCCAACCTGTCTAGATCCTTCTGTAGCCTCCCCACTTCCTCAGTACTACCTGCCTGTCCACCTAACTTCGTATTATCGGCAAACTTCGCTAGAATGCCCCCGGTTCCCTCATCCAAATCATTAATATATAATGCGAACAGCTGTGGCCCCAGCACCGAACCCTGCAGGACACCGCTCGTCACCGGCTGCCATTCTGAAAAAGAACCTTTTATCCCAACTCTCTGCCTTCTGTTAGATAGCCAATCCTCAATCCATCCCAGCAGCTCACCTCGAACACCATGGGCCCTCACCTTGCTCAGCAGCCTCCCGTGTGGCACCTTATCAAAGGCCTTTTGCAAGTCCAGATAGACCACATCCACTGGGTTCCCCTGGTCTAACCTACTTGTTACCTCTTCAAAAAATTCCAACAGGTTTGTCAGGCATGACCTCCCGTGTAGCAAACTGACAGACATCTTGTCTTGTGAAAAAGGCCTTGAAACGAAGGCTTGATTATAAAGAAAGGCTGGATAGGCTGGGACTATTTTCACTGGAGCATTGGAGGTTGAGAGATGACTTTATCGAAATTTTAAAAATCATTAGGAGTATAGATAGGGTTAATGACAGTTGTCTTCTCCTAGGATAAAGAATTTCAAGACAAGGGGGATCATTTTTCAGATGAGAAGAGGTTTAAATAGACAATAGACAATAGACAATAGATGCAGGAGTAGGCCATTCAGCCCTTCGAGCCTGCACCGCCATTCAATATGATCATGGCTGATCATTCCCAATCAGTATCCTGTTCCAGCCTTATCTCCATAACCCTTGACTCCACTATCTTTAAGAGCTCTATCCAATTCTTTCTTAAATGAATCCAGAGACTGGGCCTCCACTGCCCTCTGGGGCAGAGCATTCCACACAGCCACCACTCTCTGGGTGAAGATGTTTCTCCTCATCTCTGTCCTAAATGGTCTACCCCGTATTTTTAAGTTGTGTCCTCTGGTTCGGCACTCCCCCATCAGCGGAAATATGTTCCCTCCTGCCAGAGTGTCCAATCCTTTCATAATCCTATACGTTTCAATCAGATCCCCTCTCAGTCTTCTAAACTCAAGGGTATACAAGCCCAGTCGCTTCAGTCTTTCCGTGTAAGGCAATCCTGCCATTCCAGGAATTGACCTCGTGAACCTACGCTGCACTCCCTCAATAGCCAGAATGTCTTTCCTCAAATTTGGAGACCAGAACTGCACACAGTACTCCAGGTGTGGTCTCACCAGGGCCCTGTACAGCTGCAGAAGCACCTCTTTGCTTCTATACTCAATTCCTCTTGTTATGAAGGCCAGCATGCTATTAGCCTTCTTCACGACCTGCTGTACCTGCATGCTTGCCTTCATTGACTGGTGGACAAGAACACCCAGATCTCTCTGAACAGCCCCTTTACCTAATTTGATACCATTGAGGTAGTAATCTGCCTTCCTGTTCTTGCCACCAAAGTGGATAACCAGACATTTATCCACATTAAACTGCATCTGCCATGCATCTGCCCATTCACCTAACTTGTCCAGGTCACCCTGTAATCTCCTAACATCCTCATCACATTTCACCCTACCACCCAGCTTTGTATCATCAGCAAATTTGCTAATGTTATTGCTGATACCATCTTCTATATCATTTACATATATTGTAAAAAGCTGCGGTCCCAGCACGGATCCCTGCGGTACCCCACTGGTCACTGCCTGTCATTCCGAAATGGAGCCGTGAATTACTACCCTTTGTTTCCTATTAGCCAACCAATTCTGTATCCAATAGACAATAGACAATAGACAATAGACAATAGATGCAGGAGTAGGCCATTCTGCCCTTCGAGCCTGCACCGCCATTCAATATGATCATGGCTGATCATTCCTAATCAGTATCCTGTTCCAGCCTTATCTCCATACCCCTTGACTCCACTATCTTTAAGAGCTCTATCCAATTCTTTCTTAAATGAATCCAGAGACTGGGCCTCCACTGCCCTCTGGGGCAGAGCATTCCACACAGCCACCACTCTCTGGGTGAAGTAGTTTCTCCTCATCTCTGTCCTAAATGGTCTACCCCGTATTTTTAAGTTGTGTCCTCTGGTTCGGCACTCCCCCATCAACGGAAATATGTTCCCTCCTGCCAGAGTGTCCAGTCCTTTCATAATCCTATACGTTTTAATCAGATCCCCTCTCAGTCTTCTAAACTCAAGGGTATACAAGCCCAATCGCTTCAGTCTTTCCGTGTAAGGCAATCCTGCCATTCCAGGAATTGACCTCGTGAACCTACGCTGCACTCCCTCAATAGCCAGAATGTCTTTCCTCAAATTTGGAGACCAGAACTGTACACAGTACTCCAGGTGTGGTCTCACCAGGGCCCTGTACAGCTGCAGAAGCACCTCTTTGCTTCTATACTCAATCCCTCTTGTTATGAAGGCCAGCAAGCTATTAGCCTTCTTCACGACCTGCTGTACCTGCATGCTTGCCTTCATTGACTGGTGGACAAGAACACCCAGATCTCTCTGAACAGCCCCTTTACCTAATTTGATACCATTGAGGTAGTAATCTGCCTTCCTGTTCTTGCCACCAAAGTGGATAACCAGACATTTATCCACATTAAACTGCATCTGCCATGCATCTGCCCATTCACCTAACTTGTCCAGGTCACCCTGTAATCTCCTAACATCCTCATCACATTTCACCCTACCACCCAGCTTTGTATCATCAGCAAATTTGCTAATGTTATTGCTGATACCATCTTCTATATCATTTACATATATTGTAAAAAGCTGCGGTCCCAGGACGGATCCCTGCGGTACCCCACTGGTCACTGCCTGTCATTTCGAAATGGAGCCGTTAATCACTACCCTTTGTTTCCTATTAGCCAACCAATTCTCTATCCAATCTAGTACTTTGCCCCCAATACCGTGCGCCCTAATTTTACTCACTAACCTCTTGTGTGGGACTTTATCAAAAGCTTTCTGAAAGTCCAGGTACACTACATCCACTGGATCTCCCTCGTCCATCTTCCGAGTTACATCCTCAAAAAATTCAAGAAGATTAGTCAAGCATGATTTCCTCTTCATAAATCCATGCTGACTCTGTCCTATCCTGTTACTATTATCCAGATGTGCCGTAATTTCATCCTTTATAATAGACTCCAGCATCTTTCCCACCACTGAGGTCAGACTAACTGGTCTATAATTTCCTGCTTTCTTCCACCCACCCTTCTTAAAAAGTGGCACAACATTAGCCGCCCTCCAATCCTCAGGAACCGACCCCGATTCTATTGAACTCTGGAAAATAATCACCAGCGCATCCACGATTTCCCGAGCCACCTCCTTCACTACCCTGGGATGCAGGCCATCAGGTCCCGGAGACTTATCAACCTTCAGACCTAACAGTCTCTCCAACACCAAATCCTGGCAAATATAAATTCCCTTAAGCTCAGGTCCTTCAGCCACTGTTACCTCAGGGAGATTGCTTGTGTCTTCCCCAGTGAACACAGATCTGAAGTACCCATTTAATTCCTCTGCCATTTCTTTGTTCCCAGTAATATATTCCCCTGTTTCTGTCTTCAAGGGCCCAATTTTTGTCCTAACCATTTTTTTGCCTTGGACATACCTAAAAAAGCTTTTACTATCCTCCTTGATATTCTTGGCCAGTTTACCTTTGTACCTCATTTTTTCTCTGCGTATTTCCTTCTTACTAATCCTCTGTTGTTCTTTAAAAGCTTCCCAGTCCTCAGTTTTCCCACTTATCTTCGCTAAGTTATACTTTTTCTCTTTTAACTTTATATGTTTCTTTACTTCCCTCGTCAGCCATGGCCGCCCATGTCTCCTCCTGGGATCTTTCTTCCTTTTAGGAATGAACTGATCCTGCAACTTCTGCATTATACACAGAAATATCTGCCATTGTTCCTCCACGGTCTTCCCTGTTAAGGTATTGCACCATTGAACTTTGGCCAGTTGCTCCCTCATAGCTCCATATTTCCCTTTATTCAACTGAAATATTGTCACTTCCGATTGTACCCACTCCCTCTCAAATTGCAGATTGAAGCTTATTGTATTATGGCCACTACTTCCCAATGGCTCCTTCACTTCGAGGTCACTGACCAATTCTGGTTCGTTACACAATACCAGATCCAGAATCGCCTTATCCCTGGTCGGCTCCAGCACCAGCTGCTCTAAACATCCATCTCTGAGGCACTCCACAAAGTCTCTTTCTTGAGGCCCGATACCATCCTGATTCTCCCAGTCTACCCGCATGTTAAAATCCCCCATAACAACTGTAGTAACATCTTTGCGACAAGCCAATTTCAGCTCCTGATTCAACTTACATCCGACATCCAGACTACTGTTTGGGGGCCTGTAGATGACTCCCATGAGGGTCTTTTTACCCTTAGTGTTTCGAAGCTCTATCCACACTGACTCTACATCCCCTGACTCTAGGTCCCCCCGCGCAAGGGACTGAATATCCTCCCTTACCAACAACGCCACCCCACCCCCTCTGCCCGTCAGTCTGTCCTTACGATAGCACGTGTAGCCTTGAATATTCATTTCCCAGGCCCTGTCCCCATGAAGCCACGTCTCAGTTATCCCCACAATATCGTATCTGCCAATTTCCAAAAGAGCCTCAAGCTCATCCACCTTGTGTCTAATGCTTCGTGCATTCATATATAGAATTTTTAATTTGTTACTGCTCTCACCCTTCCCCTCAATCCTTATTTCACTCAACTTTACAGCATGATGCCTTTTCTAGTTTTCTGCCTCCTTGATACAGTTGTCTTTCTTGACTTCTCTTGTTCCAAATACCCCTTCAATTTCCTTTTTAAACATCCAGCTTGTCCCCTCCCCTCCGCTACTTAGTTTAGTAGCGGTGTTGCAGCAGAAAACCTGCCTGCCAGAATGCTGATCCCTGATCTATTAAGGTGCAAGCCGTCTCTCTTGTAGAATTTATGGTTACCATAAAATATACCCCAGTGATCCAAGAACTTGAAACCTTGCTTCCTGCACCAGTTCCCCAACCACACGTTCAAGTCCATTATCTCCCAGTTTCTGGCCACACTAGCCTGAGGAACTGGAAGCAAACTGGAGATAACCACCTTGGACGTCCTGCTTTTTAGCCTTCTACCTAGTTCTCCGAAGTCTCGCTGTAGTATGTTCCTCCTCTTCTTCCCGACATCATTTGTGCCGACGTGTACCACCACCTCGGGCTCTTCACACTCGTCCTTGAGGATGTCCTGCACCCTGTCCGCGATGTCTTTCACTCTAGCACCAGGAAGGCAACACACCATCCTTAAATCCCGTCTGCTGCCACAAAAACCCCGGTCAGTTCCTCTCACGATGGAGTCCCCTATTACCACGGCTCTGTGCGATGTCCGACTCTTTCGCTCTGCTTCTGCGGCAACTTTTGATTGACAAACATGGCTGCCTTGCGAACTGGCAGTGTCATCAGACTCTACTGTTTCCAAAAGCTTCAACTTATACAAAAAATACAGGAGGGACAGACATTTTACACAAAGAGTGGTAGATGCATGGAATGAACTTCATGAGGAAGTCATGGATGTAAGCACAACTACAACATTTAAAAGACATTTGGATAAGTACATGAATAGGAAAGGTTTATCGGGAAATGGAGCAAGCAAGTGGGACTAGTTTAGTTTGGGTTTATGTTGGGCATGGACTGGTAGGAGTGAAGGGTCTGTTTCTGTGCTGTATGACTCTATGACTATGACTATGTTTATGACTGTGACTGATTCTACAGCATTGCCATCTGTGATTAAGTGCGTTTGTGAAGTCTTCATCACATGACTCAATACAGGCTCCAGACATTAGCTCACTAAAACATTCATCGCTGTGACGCACTACATGCTCAGGTCAATTGGAAAGCAAGAAGGCTCGTTAACCAATTGGATGATGCTTAGTTGTCCGCCAATGAGTGTTACACCCATCCCCATTTTCAATGTCTTTTTCTGATGAAGAAAAATACAAATGTTCAAAAAAAAGTCAAACAATTAATCTTTCTTAATGTCCGCTGGTTTGTAGTGCAGCAGTGCCTGAGAGATTGGGCTTCAGTTTCTGGAGATTCCAAGGCAATCCTGAAGAATTGCTGACTCGACTGTTTTGGATGAGGTACATTGGGAACCTACCTCTTTACTCTAGCCATGGGGAGATTATAATGAGTTGGATCTGATTTGCCTTTGAATAGAGAGCTGCAGAATGATTTTGCTCTAATTATTATCTTCTTAACAATCAGGGACAATGAACAGAAAATGACTGGAAATATCTTAATGAAGATTTCTTAGAGAAGTAAAAGTCTGCTTCAAGCAGAAATGTTCCACACAATTGTATTGTGCGATTGTAGATACATTTTACATTCAGGATAATGAAGCATTGACTTTAATTTATAATTGTCAGAGGACACTGTGGGTGTGAGGTTTCTCTCAAAGTCAAACGAAAGTCAAAACAAACCACCCACAGCTTTGAAATTATTTTTAGATATATTTGTGTGGCTTTATTTATGTTTTTGCATATTGAATCATGTTTGCTGTTCATTTTATGAATGGTTCTGTGGAATTCTCAAGATGATGCATTAGAAGTGTTTGAATCTGCCCTGGAAAACACTGACCAATATTGTCTGTCATGTCATAGGAGAGGAAACAAATGGGCTAGGTACATTTTAAAGGATGGGGACAGTTAAACACAATATCACAAAGAGGAGGATCTGGAGACCTTTTGTGTCTAAAGTCATTTAAAGACATTTCCTGAACCCCACTAGCATGGGATTAATAGATTACAGACCAACCTAAAGAGAAGTGGACCATTAGATGCAGGAAAGACTCCACAGGCAAATTACTGTGCAGCTCAGCACCAGCCTTGCCCATAATGACTGCTGACTTTGAGGTGACTCCATTCTTGATGTTTGCAACATAGGCTTTACTCCTTGTTACTTTGCAGCATTATTTTATGGATTAACACTGCAAGGATTCAGTGAGAAATATAAACAGATTTCACACTACAGCAGACCCTTGCTGTCCCTGTGTGTGTCCCTGCATTATACTGCATTGTGAACACAAACTGCTCCAGCATCAAGCAGTATGGGTCACCATCCATACCTATATTGATTGAGATGCTGAGAATGTAGCATCTCATTGTCATTCCCGGCAAGGGGGGGTGGAGTTCCTTGTTCTGTAAATGGGGTTTGTGGTGCAATGGCAGGTGAGGGGTTATAAGGAATATTGTCTGGTGATGTTCCTGACAAACCTTCATTTATGTTGGACCAATCAAAGTTGCAGTTTAGTTAGAACTACTAAATAACCTTTGAGTCAATGTCTAGCAAGGTATTATAATCCCTTTGCAATATCACCCTGGATGTTGCTGTCCCCATCAGGAAGAGAACCTTCACCAGTATCTGCCGATGTGAAACATGCTACCTCTCCATGCAGCTGGTGGGATGATGGTGGGTGACAGCAGGTGGGACAGAGGTCCTTGCTATTTCTCAAACCCTTCCACCAAACATCAAAACTTAACGATGTCTAGAGGCATCTCCTCTGATGTCAATGAAGGGACCTCAGTGGAAAAAAAAATAAAAACACTTAGCTTAAAATCCCAGAGGAATTTAACAATGAACTGAAGGGTGCAAAAGGAAAACAAATGACTAGATTTTTTACAAAACCAAATCCAATTTCCTTTAAAATCTGAAGCACAACCTTGATGTTACCCACATATGTGTGATACCTTGTACCCACAGGCTAACACATTTTATCCTCAGCCTGCCTGAGTCCCCTTGCACTCAGCCTAAGACCTCCCACCTACTAAATCTCTTAGGGAGAGAGATGGGGGCTTAGTGTCCAGCATGGATTTGAGCAGTATTGAACATCCTGCCCTTCTGTGTGCCATTTTACACATGGCAATGATTTGCCAATTTAAATGGACTGTTTAGTCACCCACTCAGCTCCCTTGTTTAATGTACCGTGAGGCCCAAAATTCGTGACAGAAGTCAGGAAATCTGCTCAAAATTGTTCCTCTTACATTTCCCAGCTGTTTAATTTGGGGTGTCATGATATGCAATATTGATTCCTCCTGTATGCTTGTTGCACTGATATATATTAGCATGAAGATATATTTTGTTCCACAATTGTGTCAGGAGAAGATTAAACTATTTAAGAAGATAACTCGGTAGAACCATATATTCAAATATCAAGTTAATTACAGGGATCAACAACCATCTCTGAAGAACTGAACTGCTAATACCTCAGTTGTTGGACAGTTTGACAGCAAATTGCAGAACAGAATGCTAAGGAGACTTATAATTTTTGCTGTGTAGATAATCTCGAACATTGTATTGAGTGTCTAGAGTCTGACTACAAGGTAAAGTAGTGAAGTAAGCAATTAGACTGCACTGCCCATCAAATGTACATAAGAAATAGGAAAATGAATAAAAGTGTGTTTGGTTGATCTTGCTGTTTTTCCTCAATAAGGCTCATTTCCAATAATGAAAAATAACTTAGTCCTTGAAGATATTCACTGTGCAACTTTACCTCCTCTATACATTCAGACACAAAATGTTCTTCACAGATCAATTTACCAAGCTGCACAGCAAGATATCAGCAAAAATAGAATGATTCAAATGCATCAGTTCCTTTTCACACAGAAAGCAGCAATTAATGTACAATGTATGCTCTAATTCTGCTTCACTTTAATTACTAAGATGTAGATAGGTGACAGTGTTCTAACAGTTATTTGTTGGAAGTGGCGATATCATAAAACAAAGAAAGTTGAATGATATTTAAATATAATTTCAAAATAAATTCACTTTCTCAAAACTTAAATGCTTACTTTTGATCATTATGCAAACAGATTACTTGACTCCCTGAATTACAGATGCTTTATGAAAATAACTCCTGGAACTACTATACCTTGACGTAACAAGCTTAGCACCAATATAAAAAACCTTGGTGGTGTAGGACCTATTGGAAGCGATTCTGACTTATCAAACCCAGAACCTGGGCATTGATTATTCTAGCAGCAATGGAATGAGACTCCAAACTGACAATATTCTAATTCAGATTCAGTTTGGCACGACGGTCAGGATTTTCAACAAGTCATTAGAAACCACAGGACCCTTGGTAACCTTTCAAAGTGGTGGACAGAATTTGTAAATGGTATTGAGGGGTGCTAAAGTCTGTAAAATTGTCAAACCATTAAATCATTTAAGCCTCTAAAAATGAAAAGGAATGCCTGCTTGTGTCTGTGAGAGTTGAAAATATTCAACCTGCCAAGTTATTCAAATTGCCAGTCCTGTCAAAGCTGAGTGCCCAAAACAACTTCCTGTGCCCGTGAGGATTGAATAAAATGTGCCATAATAATTTCAATAGTTGTTTGTTGATATCATTGCAAGAGCTATCATTATAGCATTATTAATGGCTAGGTGCTTTCTACAACCAATCATTATCATAGGAAGAGGTGGTTTTGCAAATTCATAGTTCAATGACTGCTCAGAGAGGTTATTAAAAGATTAAATGCCTTTGATATCAGGTAATAAATATAAGTCTGTTTTCATAAGTGATAAAATACTTGACAGGATTTAAATATTTTGAATGTGCTTTTATGAATGACACTTTATAAAAAAATTAGTGAACACAGTAATAGATGTTTTCAAATCTATTAAGTTGGCCTGGAGGGTTCAAGAACAAAGGGTGAAGGCCATACATTAGTATTTCACGGTGGTGGTAGATCAGTAGAAGCAAGATGTTACCAGAGACTGGAAAATCTTGTTCTGGCAAAGTGGCAAGTCACTCCAAGCCCATGGTTGAGCATTTAACGAGAAGGACTATAAGTTGAATTTTATTTCTTTTTTTTATTTCCCTGCCTTTATATTCTATGTTTTGGTTTATTTTTCTGTGTTTTAAGATGGTGTCAGAGAAACGCAATGCTATACAACAATTTTCACTCTATCTTGTTACAAAATACACGTGACAGTAGTCAAATCAAATAGAGGTTATATCGAGCCATGGAGATAGGGAAATAGGTTGGCTTGTTTGGACGCGGAGTTTGGGCAGGTTGTGGGTCAGAGGTGCAAGCTGCGAGAGTTAGAGGGTTTAATGTTCAGTAAAACAAATGGACAAAGTCTCAGCAAATTATGGTGGGCTTGTTAAATAGGCCCAGCAGCCAATAGTCCCAACACCAATGTTTGATCTGCATCTGAGGGTAATGGCCTAAACTATATCTCCTGCCGCCCTGAACACTGAAGATCTGACCATTCAGGATACTTTTCCTGATGGTGAGTGTGGGAATGTATCAAATCAAGCCACCAACCTTAGATCTGAAAACCCAGGTGAGAAAATGCGAGTGTGTGAGAGAATGTTTGTGCATGGGGGAATCAGTGCGTGAATGTGTGCATGTGTATGAGTGTGTTTGGGACCACAATTTTCACTTTATACATTAATGATCTAGGTGCAGGAACTGAAGGCATTCAGGCTAGGTTTGCAGATGACACAAAGCTAGTTAGAAGGACAGGTAGCATTGTGGAGATAGGGAGGCTGCAGAAGGATTTGGACAGGTTAGGAAAGTGGGCAAAGAAATTACAGATGGGAGTACCACGTGGGAAAGTGCGAGGTCATGCACTTTGGTAGGAAGAATAGAGGCATGGACGATTTTAAAAATGGGGAGAAAGTTCAGAATTCCGAAGTGCAAAGAGACTTGGGAGTTCTAGTCCAGGATTCTTTCAAGGTAAAGTTGCAGGTTGAGTCCCCAGTCAGGAAGGCAAATGCAATGTTGGCACTTATTTTGAGAGCACTTGAATATAAAAGCAGGGATATACTTCCAAGGCTCTATAAGACTGTGGTCAGACAACATTTGGAATATTGTGCACAGTTTTGGGCCCCATACCTCAGGAAGCATATACAGTCCTGGAGCGTGTTCAGAGGAGGTTCATGAGAATGGTCCCAGGAATGAAAAGTTTAACATACGAGGAACATTTGAGGACTCTGGGTCTAAACTCAGTGGAGCTTAAAAAAGATGGGGGGGGGGGGGGATTTAATTACAGAATACTGAATGGCCTGGACTGAGTCGATGTTGGGAAGATATTTCCATTGGTAGGAGACACTAGGACCTGAGACCGTAGCCTTAGAGTAAAGGGAGGCCCTTTTAGAATGGAGATAATGAGAAACTTCTTCAGCCAGAGAGTGGTGAATCTGTGGAATTCACTGAAGGCTGTGGAGGCCAGGTCATTGGGTATATTTAAGACGGGGATAGATAGGCTACTGAGTATCAGGGGATCATGAGAGAAAGCAGGAGAAGGGGTTTGAGAAACTTATCAGCCATGATTGAATGGCGGAGCAGACTTCAATGGGCTAAATAGCCTAATTTCTGCTCCTAGGTCTTATGGCATCAAGGTCTTATGGTGCGTGTGAGAGAGAGACAGAGAGAGAGAGAGACAGAGAGACAGAGAGTGTGTGTGTGTGTGTGTACGAGGAAGTGAGTGAGTGCGCGTGCGAGATTCTGAGTCAGTTAATATACATATGCAAGATTGTGTGGGTGTGTGTGAGACAGGAGTTAGTATGTTTGAGGGTGTGGGAGAGAGAGTTTGACTGGGTACATGTGTGTATGAAAGGGCTTGAGTGATTTTGTGTTAATGTGTGTACGTCAAAGAGAGAGTGTGAATGAGTGTGAGTGAATGTGTGTGTAAGTGAAAGAGTGTGCAAGTGAAAGAGTGTGACTACATATGGGAGAAAGAGGATGAGTGATTGAGGGCAGGGACTTGGGAGAGGATAAGGCCTTTCATGGAGAGAGACAAGAGTATGGGGTTAAAAATCAACAAAAATAAAGTTAAACCCTTTCCAAAGACTTCCCTCCTCTTTATGTTTGCCCAATCAAGCATGTGGTGAGTACAGTTTAAAGCAAAGAGATATGGGATCAGTGGAAAAGTCTGTCCTCCATTTGTCCTTCCCTGGGATCCATTCACAAACCAGACCACATGCAGGTATAGGTAATCTACCTTCCATGTTTATTTCCAGATGTTAAACATCTCTTTAAAATAAAACATAAGAATAGACAAAAAAATGACCAGTAGATAATGATCCTTTGTTCTGATCACTACGTCCCCATGTGCCTGCAATGCCTTATATTGCAAAATATATAGACATCCCAAGTCCAAATGAGACTGTCATATCTCCAATGAGGCAAAAATATATTAAAAAGAAAAGGTCAATTTGGAGAAAACGTTTCTGGGCACTTTCTTCCCAATTCCTTTAGACCATTGGGAAACTAAATAGCTGGCGCTATTAAGAATTTTACAAGGTAATTGTTTAACGTAATTTGCAGATGCTATCTGAGCACAAGGCCTTGAACCTTGGCTTCTAAACATCCAGACCAGCAGACAATTCCCCAACGTTCCTTGTTGATTTGAAAGCTATTGATAATTATCCAGAGTTTCCACTTCTGTGCTGTTGTAGCTTGAACAAAATCGTTCCAAAGTTTTTCTTGAAATCACCAGCTGTAACATCTTTTACTTCACTGGGATCATGGTAATATTTTTAGGTATGACTCTTATTTAGTGGCTAAATGATAGAACTCATAAATTGTAAATTTAAGTTTAAATCCCATTATTGGATTTGCATTTAGTTAACTACATAAGCCTCTGGGGAAAGAAGAGCATCAATCAGTAAGGGCGATCAGGAAGCTACACAATAGGTTCACTAATGTCCTTTAGCGAAGCACACCTAACACAATCCAGACTCAATCTATTTATTTGCAACTCATAGTATACTGCAACTCCCTAACAAAGCCTTACTCAGAGATTGACATTTGTCACCTCATTCCTTAAGTACTTTACTGACATCCTTAGATGTGTCCTGAGGGAGTGAAGAGTTTGGTGGAAGGTGGTCAGAGAATCAAAGTGAGGGAAATACCTGCTTGAATACATCCTTGCCGATCTATATGTTGCACATTCATATTATCATAACCACAGTGACCAGCAAAACTATCCTGATGGAGACAACATCACAGGCAAGAAATCTTTTGTTGTTTTGTATAGCGTGACAGTCATGCTCAGTGGAATTGAGCCAGTTGAAATCTAGAACTTCCAAATTGGGCATCCATGGAATGCTGTCAGCTAACAGCAGCAGAATTGTAATTTCACAATATTTGTAATATCATGACAAGTTAAATTCCTCATTCTATCATGAGCATCAAACCAGGTTCAAGGATCATGGAAGAGCCATATTCAGCACCACCTATACCTGATAGAAGCAGGTAAATCTTAAAATGAGTTGTCAAGTTGGTGAAGCTACAAACTGGGACAACATGGATGCTGATAATGAAAGCAAAAAACTTTAAACAGAGCTAAGAAAACACACAATTGAAGATTGTGTGGTTCTGCCATACCCAGTCAAAATTTGTGAACGCGATTTTTCCAGCAAACTCTCTTAAGACATAAAGTAGATTCACCATAGTTTGACTGGACCATAGGGCTGCTCTTTCATCAGAGAGAGATGGCTGGTGGTGGTTTAACTTGAGGGTCACCATTCCTCAGGCAAGGGGGAGAGGTTGAGAAGGAAATTCCTTTATGATAACCTCAGCTGGCACAAGAATTGAACCCAAGTTGTTAGCATCAGTCTTCATTACAAAGCAGCCATCCAGCCAACTGAGACATGACCTTCAACATTTCAAGCAATGCTTTAAATGTGAGAATTCTGGAACGGTATGCCCACAAGTCTGTATCCAAAACCTGCATGAGGCATGGTTAACATTGCTAAGTATTTAGCACACTTGAGACTGTAGGTTAAGTAATTGTGTGGCGCAATGTGTAATGATCCAGTCTCTGTGGCCAAACAGGTTAATTACAAACTTGTAAATTCCTCCAGCACATGACAATGGCAGGCAAGAACAGCAAGAAGATTACTGGTTGGTCACATTCCAGAAGAAAGTTGGAATGTCCACTATTAATATGAGAGAGAGAGAGAGAGAGAGAGAGAGACACCTTGAAGCCAACATGTGTCCAACATACGTCTCTGTGGAACAGCATATGGCTGAGGAGAAACAGTTGGTGCTGGAGGGCAATTCAAGGTAAGAGAAGATTTTTCCTTCAATCTAGAAATCCCCTGTTAATCTGGGAAAGCTGTGCGAAGTAATCTCTCCTCTTAAACCTGCAGACAGTTCTCCAATGAGGACACTCCATTCTCAGTATTTTCTCCTTGCAGGAGAAGACTGCGATGAACTGCAGGGATTGGGAGAGAAGCAGGGTCTAGTTCTCCAGTGGTGACCAGTGGCAGTGTGTGTCCACCCTGCTCCAGTGGGATGGGGGGATCCTGCTCTGGGAGGCTGTAGATCTCAGCAATGAGCTACCATGAGAGCCTGAGCCTCCTGATGCAGCTTCATCCCCTGGTTCTGGTGCTCAGAGTGGTTGGAAAAGCTGACTCTCTGTCTGTCGACCCCATTGTGGGGGGGTTCTCCCCTGCTCCCAGCTTGATCTCAGTGTCAGAAGGAGCTGTTGCTGTTGCTGAGTTTGCTCCTGCTGCTGATGTTGATGCTGTTGATGTTAGAGTTTCAGCTTCTCTTGTTCCTCATCAGAGGTTCAAGGCAGAGACACATAAACTGCTCCTGTGCTGGGGTGAAGGCTGAGAGCAGGGAAATGAAAATCGAGGGGAGAGGAGTTCAACGTAAGAAGAGTGATTCTGGAAATCCTGGTCAGTCTGTGAACCAGTGGGGGGGGGGGGGAGCTGTTTCCATACTAATCAGAATCAAAAACACGGCTTTCACAAACACATTCTGAGCAGCAAAAACTCTCCCGTGGGATGTGGTTACAGCTCTTCAGTCTTCACAGTGTCTGAGAGGGGCAGAGTATAGTTCTGATCACCAGTTTGGATTGGCACAATCTGTCTCAGGAAAATCACTTGAAGAATGAACTCTGAGCAGGCTCACATGATTTCTCTGAACTGACTGACAACTTGTTGTGTGGTAACTTTGAGCATACCTCAGAACTCAGATAGTTGACATAAAAATGCAGCGCCAAGTGAGGAAAGTTTACCAAGAAATCACACCCAAGAATGACTAGCATCACAAACACACAACTGGAAAATATTTCCTCATGTGCAGACGGACCACAATTTGACTTTAGATCAGTTTAACATATATATCATGGCCAATATCTCAGTGTACATGTACAATAAATCTGATGTGAATTCCAACACAACTTGCAGGACACCAATCATACTGGCAAGGTCCAGGTATAAACAAATCAATTTGACTGTTTGAATCCAGCTCACGTGAATAAGTCTGTATTGATCAATTTGGTCTCACAGGAGAAACCCTTGGCTTTCTGGATAAACTTTGGGCAGTGTTTGTGAAAATAAAGATTCCTGCATTCAATGAATGTCATCATTGCTCTTCAAATTGGCCTTTTCTACAGTGTCCCCAGCTGAGAAAGGTAGCAATCACATTCGGGATGTCTGAGAAACCTACTAAATAGCTCAATAACTTTAGACCAACATGGCGGTGGAGTAGGACGCTCCAGCTGGAGCTCGTCTGCTTTGCTCGCTCTTTTTCTTTTTTCTTTCCCTTCTCCCTAATGCTCTTTTCTTCTTCTTCTTCTTCTTTTCAAATTCCCTTCGACATCCAGCCTCCAGCGACCTCCAGTGAGGAGTGACAATCCTTGGCCTCTGGCGAACAATGATCCCCAGTGAATGACAATTGCCAACCTCTGGTGATGACTCCTGGCCTGGTGCAGTGCCCTCCCAGCATGGCGTGGTGACCTTCCAGACTGGCGCTACGGCCTTCTCCCATAAGGGCCTCCTGGCATGGTGTGTTGTTGGTGTGGTGTGGAACCAGGGCCTAGGGTGGACTGGAAATGAAGTGCCATTGTGGTCTATTGTACTGAACTCGTTTCTGTAATGCTGGACATTTTATTTCTGTGTGGTGATCTAAGTTGTGCTATAATTGGCAACATATAAGCTTTTCACTATATTTATTGAATATATGTGACAATAAAGGCTATTCTGTTCTGTTCTAACTTACTACTTAGAAGCATTACCTTTAGTATGTAGATTAGCTCAGTATGGATCATCGACTGGTCAGGGTGGTTTGCAGGGCAGCTAATTGTCCTGAATGTTGTGATCCTGAATCATGGTGAAATGTAGTACCAGGACTCTCACAACATGGATATAAGCTTAAACTGATGGAATCATATTCCTGGGTGCAATGGAATGAAGAATTGTGAAGACAGCCCCTCTGTTTCAAGCATTGTCATTTTTGTCTATGTGTGGAGCCTGAGGGGACCCTGTCTGGAGCCAGATCGAACTGGGGAACCTTGCCTACAATCTGGCTGCAACAACATACTGCTGACTGGAAAATCCTGCATCACAGTGGAGTGAACAGTATGATACTATGTATTGGTTTACAGTGAGCTGAAACCTCATCGAGATTCTGCAAAAATTCTGAGAACTAAACAAGAGGCACATCTACAGGCATTGAGATTTCATATTGTAGGCCTATTTTAGGCACTTGTTGTGACTGTATTCACTATGGCTGTTATCACACGCCAGATCTATAATCTGATATATATTCCAACACCATTTACAATCCATCAATCTATGTGAGAGAGATCCAATGTAAACAATTCAATCTAACTTGTTATGGACTAGGCCAGATTCCCCCTCAAAGTATTTCAAGAAGGCCCTACTTATTATTTTAAAGGCAGATGTGAAGTGGATATTCTAGATGTGATGCAGCTGATCAAAAGACTTGGTTCGAAGCAAAACAGAATTTATTTAAACACTCCTTGAAAGCAGAGTCACAGGTAGATAGGATGGTGAAGGCAGCGTTTGGTATGCTTTCCTTTATTGGTCAGAGTATTGAGTACTGGAGTTGGGAGGTCATGTTGCGGCTGGACTTTTGGAATATTGCGTGCAATTCTGGTCTCTTTCCTATCGGAAGGATGTTGTGAAGCTTGAAAGGGTTCAGAAAAGATTTACAAGGATGTTGCCAGAGTTGGAAGATTTGAGCAATAGGGAGAGGCTGAACAGGCTGGGACTGGAGCATCGGAGGCTGAGGGGTGACCTTATAGAGGTCAATAAAATCATGATAGGATAAATAGACAAAGTATTTTCTCTGGGGTGGGGGAGTCCAGAACTGGACGGCATAGGTTTAGGGTGATAGGGGGAAAGATATAAAAGAGACCTCAGGAGCAATTCTTTCATGCAGAGATGGTACATGTATGGATTGAGCTGCCAGAGGAAGTGGTGGAGGCTAGCACAATTGCGACATTTAAAAGGCATCTGGATGGGTATATGAATAGAGAGGGTTTTTGGAGCGATATGGGCCGGATGCTGGCAGACCAGACTAGATTGGGTTGGGATATCTGGTCAGCATTGACGAGTTGGACTGAAGGGTCTGTTTCCATGCTGTACATCTCTATGACTCTATGATTCTATGACAACAATTGAAACATGAACAAAATAAAACAGAATTTAGAATAATTGAACTATTTGAAAACTCAACTGACTCGATATGGCAATTTAACTAAGGAGCTGCTCCAATTCCCGTAACATCCCATAAACACACCCATGGCAAAAGGTAAATTCAAACACAGGTTCTTACAGGCAGGAGAGATTTCAGAGAGAGAAGCCAGCCAAGAATCATGGAACCTTTTTTCTGTGCCTGCTACAACTAAACCAAACTAGAAAAGACTGAACAGGGAGAACTGGCCACTCCCTGTCACTGTTAAACGAGGCTCTTTCCAAGATATTTTAACACTTCTGCCTTTTCAACCTTTTTTTAAAAAAAACCAAGGACAAACTAACCTTGTTAAAGTGACAGCATTGTCACAAACTGTTCAGATCCAGGGCCCATGAAAACCTTTGTGTTGATCTATTTGATCTTACATCACCTTTAAGGCTGATGCTTAGACTTTATACGACTTGATATTCTCTAGTATGCCCCAAGGTCAGACTGGCAAGCAGTGGCATCTGGGAAGTGTGATTGGTGAACCAGCAAGAAAATTAATAATTAGAACCATCATCATGTCTTTTATCAAAAAGAATTTTCATGGGATGTGGCCATTGCTGGCTAGGCCAACATTTATTATCTATTCTTAATTGCTTGGAGGGCTTTAGAGTCAATCACATTGTTGTGGGTCTAGAGTCACATACAGGTAAGTATAGCAGATTTCCTTCCCTGAAGCATGTTGGTGAACCAGGTGGGTTTTCATGACAGTTGACAGTGGTTACACAGTTGCCATGAGGCTGGCATTTTATACGAATATCACCATTTGTCATGGTGGGATTCCACCCCATGTTCTCAGAACATTAGCAATTCTCCCCTTAAGATGTTCCCATTGAGTCCTAGGATAGATGCCCATTTGACAAAAGTCAGACTGTATTAGGCTCTGACCTGGGGCGTTGCAGTTAGCACCAAGCAGTGCTAAAACTGAGGCCGAAGTGTGAGCAGAGTTGGTTCAAAATACCAATACAGGGATATGAGAGTTCGATGTGAAACATCCAGCCTGCACCGACTGGGTGGGGGAAACTTACACTGAATAATGGAAATAGATGGTAGAATACAATGTGATATTGATATTAACGGTGAATGCCCCAGTGATCTTACTGGTCAGAACACAGCCCTGAATTCTAATCAACAAGTTTCACTACTTCAAATATTTATCCATATTTTACCTGAAGATGTCTTCAACATTCTTTCCATAAGATAGTTCTTTTAACAAGAAATGTCGAAAGATTTGTTGGGGTGGTTATTGTTAACTATCAATTCAAAAATAAAGGATGTAGCACTGCCACTGAGAAATGGATGGGGCATTGAGGGATAACGTGAGGAGAGTTTCAGTTGCAACACTCCTTTCATTGTGATATGTTCATTGGCATTGATTGGTTTTTAGTCTGAATTCACTCTTTCTTTTATGGATCCACTTGCTTTTGTCTTCTATCTCATGTTATGTCTGTGGGCTGTTTGACAAAATCCGCACTTCATTTACTCATCCTGACACCAGTTGTGTACCTGTGACAGAAGCAGAAATTAGAGACAGAAAATACCGAATTGTACCAAGTACAACTGGCGTTCATTGTATAGCTCCTCACATCTAGTGAAACCATCTAACCTGTAAATAGTGGATTCTGGGAACAAAATGGACTGGTTTGTTTCTTTCCTTGAGATGTTATTTGTGTCTGTTTACATTCCGTCATTTTTGGAGTTAGAGAATCGATAACTTCTTCAGACCATTTCACAGTTCATGTCTCAATTATTTAAGTCACCTTTTGAGGAATTTATTTAATTCCCCACTCTCTTCATTGTCCAAGTTTTATCCCTGACCTCTCAGTGCTACTGAATACTGAGCTAAGCTTTCTGTCATCCCCCTCAGTGTCAGTCCTTAGTCATTCACTCAAAGCTACAATCAATGTCAGTCATGTCAATGGCTCTCAACTACATTTAGAAAAAAAAACCTTTTACAGCAGCAACCTTCCCTGTATCAGCCAGCTAGTAATAAAGCAATTGTTCACACTCACCTCACAAAGCAAATCATTTAAGACCTTCTGAACATCTGCAGTCAACCTTAAAGGAGTCAGCCAGGGAAAACAAGAGTCAATGCCACTTTATTCCTGTCATTGAAACTGGTTGTTCAGCCTCCTGCCTCAAATTGCCTCAGTTTACAAACCAAGGTTAGAGCAGTTTCATATTCCTCCTGCAGATTGTGGCAGGTGAGAGACACTTCACATGTCTCTGCCGAATACATCTGCGTGAAGTGCACCCAACTCCAGCTTCTCGAAAACTGAGTTAGGGAACTGGAGCTGGAGCTGGATCCAGGAGGCTGAGGGGGAAATTGAGAGGATGTGCAGGGAGGTGGTCACGCCCCAGGCACAGGATAAGGACAGGTAGGTTACTGTCAGGGGGAGGAAAGGGAAACGACGGTCAGAGCAGGGATCCCCTGTGGCTGTTCCCCTCAGCAATAAGTATACCGTTTTGGATCTGCTGGTTGGGACAGCCTACCAGGGGAAAGCCATAGTTGTCAGGTCTCTGGCACTGAGCCTGTCACTGTGGCTCAGAAGGGAAGGGGGGAAAAGAGAAAAGCGCTAGTGGTAGGGGACTCAATAGTTAGACGGATTGACAGGTGATTTTGTGGTCAGGAACAGGACTCCCGGAAGGGATGTTGCCTCCCTGGTGCCAGGGTCTGGGATGTCGCCGATCGGGTTTACAAGTTTCTGAAGGGGGAGGGTGAGCAGCCAGAAATCATGGCACATATTGGCACCAATGATATAGCCAGGAAAGGGATTGAGGATCTGAAAAGTGACTACAGAGAGTTAGGTTGGAAGCTGAAGAGCAGGATGAGTAGAGTAGGGATTTCAGGTTTGCTACCGGTGCCACGAGACAGTGAGATGAGGAACAATCAGCGAATGTAGCTTAACACGTGGCTACGAGGTGCAGGAGAGAGGGCTTCAGATACCTTGACCATTGGGACACCTTCTGGGGAAGGTGTGACCTGTACATGAAGCATGGGTTGCACCTGAACTGGCAGGGAGATTTGCTTGTGTGATTTGGGAGAGTTTAAACTAGTTTGGCAGGGGCGTGGGAATCAGAGCCACTCGTCTGAGAGGGGGGTCAGTTGCAGACGGGACAGTGACAGGATATATTGAATCTATCAGGAAGGCTTCTCACGCGATGAAACAAATGGATCAGTTAAAGTGTGTCTGCTTTAATGCAAGGAGTGTCTGGATTAAGAGTGACAAACTTAGAGCATGGATCAGTACTTGGGGCTACGATGTATAACGGAGACATGGGTTTCACAGGGGCAGGAAGGGTTGCTTGATATTCCAGGGTTTAGAACGTTTAGAAAGAACAGGGAGGGTGGCAAAAGAGGAGGGGGTGTAGCATTGCTAATCAGAGAGTGCATCACAGCTACAGAAATGAAGGTTGCTGAGGAAGGTTTGTCTAATGAGACAGTATGGGGGGAAGTTAGGAACAGCAAGGGAATAGCCACCGCATTGGGGGTTTTCTACAGACCACCTAATAGCAGTAGAGAGATTGAAGATCTCACAGGTGAGCAGATTCTGGAAAAATGCAAAAGTAGCAGGGTTGTTGTTATGGGAGATTTCAACTTTCTCAATATCAACTGGAACCTCCGAAGTGCAGATAGTTTGGATGGAGCCGTTTTTGTCAGGTATGTTCAGGAGAGTTTCCTTACTCAGTATGTAGACAGACCAACAACGGGAGAGGCCATTTTGGATTTGGTGCTCTGCAATGAGCCAGGACAGGTGTTAGATCTCGCGGTGGAAGAGCATTTTGGTGAAAGTGATCACAACTGACTCACATTTAGCATAATCTTGGAGAGTGAAAGGAGCTGTTACCAAGGGAAGATATTTAACTAGGGAAAAGGAAATTATGACACGATCAGACAGGAGTTGGGAAGTACAGACTGGGAACAATTGTTCCAAAGAAAGGGCACAGCAGACATGTGGAGACTATTTAAGGAGCAGTTGTTTCGAGTGATCCACAAATTTGTTCCTCTGAGACAGGTAAGAAGGGGTAAGATTAAGGAACCTTGGATGACAAGAACAGAGGAACTTCTTGTCAAAAGGAAGAAGGCAGCTTACGTAAGGTGGAGGAATCAAGGATCTAGCACAGCTTTAGAGGATTACAGGCTAGCTAGAAAGGAGCTCAGAATTGGACTGAGGAGAGCCAGGAGGGTGCACAAAAAAGGCTTAGCAAGAAGGATTAAGTAGAACCCAAAGGCATTTTACTCATACGTGAGGAATAGGAGAATGATTAGGGAGAAGGTAGGGCCGATCAGGGATAGCGTAGGAAACTTGTGCGTGGAGTCTGAATAGATAGGGGAAGCCCTAAATGAGTTTTTTGTTTTGGTTTTCACCAAGGAAAGGGAACTTGTTGTAAATAAAAACTTGGAGCTGGGATACAGTCTTGACCAGATCAAGATTGATGAAGTTGATGTGCTAGACATTTTGGAAAACATTAAGATTGATAAGTCTCCAGGGCCAGACCAGATTTATCCTAGGCTGCTCTGGGAAGCGAGAAGGGAGGTTGCTAAGCCGCTGGTGAGGATATTTGCCTCCTCACTCTCCACAGGAGTCGTACCGGAGGATTGGAAGGAGGTGAATGTTGTTCTTCTTTTCAAGAAGGGTAATAGGGAAATCTCTGGCAATTATAGACCAATCAGTCTTACGTCTGTGGTCAGCAAAGTTTTGGAAAGAATTCTGAGGGATAGGATTTATGACTATTTGGCAAAGCATAGTGTAACTAAAGGCAGTCAGCATAGCTTTGTGAGGGGCAGGTCAAGCCTCACAAATCTTATTGAGTTCTTTGAGGAGGTGTCAAGACAGGTCGATGGCAGTCGAGCAGTGGATGTGGTGTATATGGACTTCAGCAAGGCATTTGATAGAGTTCCCCATGGTAGGCTCATTCATAAAGTCAGGAAGTATGGGACACAGGGAGATTTGCCTATCTGGATTCAGAATTGGCTGGCTGGCTGACAGAAGGCAGAGAATGGTTGGAGATGGGAAGTATTCTGCCTGGAGGTGTTGAGTGGTGTCCCGCAGGGCTCTGTTCTTGGGCCTCTGCTCTTTGTAGTTTTTATAAATGACTTGGATGTGGAGGTTGAGGGGTGGGTTAGTAACTTTGCAGATGACACCAAGGTTGGAGGTGTTGTTGATAGTATAGAAAGCTACTGCAGGCTGCAGCATGACATAGACAGGATGCAGAACTGGGTTGAGAAATGACAGATGAAGTTCAACCTGGATAAATGCGAAGTGATGCATTTTGGAAAGTCGAATTCTAATGCTGAATTTAGGATTAAAGATAGGATTCTTGGCAGTTTGGAGGAACAGAGGGATCTGGGTGTGCAAGTATATAGATCCCTCAAAGCTGTCACCCAAGTGGATAGGGTTGTTAAGAAAGCATATGGTGTTTTAGCTTTCATTAATGGGGGGATCGAGTTTAAGAGCCGCGAGGTTTTGCTGCAGCTCTACAAGTCCCTGGTGAGACCACACTTGGAATATTGTGTCCCGTTCTGGTCACCCTACTATAGGAAAGATACAGAGGCTTTGGAGAGAGTGCAAAGAAGGTTTACCAGGATGCTGCCTGGACTGGAGGGCTTGCCTTATTAAGCTCGGACGTTTCTCTCTGGAGAGGAGGAGGAAGAGAGGAGACCTGATCGAGGTGTACAAAATAATGAGAAGAATAGGTAGAGTCAATAGCCAGAGACTTTTCCCCAGGGCAGGATTGACTGGTACAAGAAGTCATAGTTTGAAGATATTAGGAGGAAGGTATAAAGAAGACGTCAGAGGTAGGTTCTTTACACAGAGAGTTGTGAATGCACGGAATGCATTGCCAACTGTGGTGGTGGAAGCAGAGTCATTGGGGACATTTAAGCGTCTGCTGGACATGCACATGGATAGCAGTGAGTTGAGGGGTACGTAGGTAAGTTACTATATTTTACATTAGGATTAAATCTTGGCACAACATTGTGGGCCAAAGGGCCTGTTCTGTGCTGTACTTTTCAATGTTCTATGTTCTATGTTCTATGTTCTAACTGAACTGTCTGAGATCACTCTAATGTTTATTATAAGAGTAAGCTTTCCCCTGTGATTGCAGTTTATCCAGGCCGTCTGAATAAAAGGCTTCGCTTTGCAAGAATTGTTGGACAAACTACCTTGTGCTTCATTTAGGTCACAATGACGGAATGCGTTTGAACATAAAACCAGGCTTCCACATTATTTATACTCAGAAAGATAGGGCCTGAGAGCAATCAGCAGTGATGGGAATGTTCTGTACCCCTTACTCTTAGTGGAGGATGGTTCCAACACTCCAACGACATTCTGAAGTAGTGCTTGTCTTTTGTGTTTTTAGGTTGTTGTGGAGTTGAGCTCCATCGATGATGTCGGACATGATAGATCAGAATCTTTTAATACAGTATTGCTATCAAGAAGGATGGCGTTGGAGGGGGATCGAAGTGGGGAGCTTTGTGGGGGTAGCTTATTAGGGCAGATTAAGGTCTTACATGCGGTTGAATCCGATCCTGATTGTGTTAATGATATTGTTTAGCTTTCGGCTTTTTAATATGTCGTTGCCTAAGAGAACAGACATGGCTGCTTAATGAATTAGTTCTACAAAATTTCATTAAGTACATGAACATAGCATAGGGGAGCCAGGGATGGAGAGTGAATGTTTACTGGGACTTCAAGGGAGAACTAGGTAAGACTTGTAATCAATCTTTCAGACTAACAGAGAGATCTACTAATCCATGGGGAAAATAGACAGTATACAAATACTTGTTTGGGCAATCGGGAAGTACTTGAGAGTGGAGCTGTATTACCATTGATAACCAGATTCCAGGATCAGGCAACCTTTGAATACTTATCAGCAACAGCAACTCAGACTAGTATATCCAAATCTGTATCAGTATTAGCTGAGTGTATTGAATTGATCATATTGCTCACTATGACATTCATAAATTACAAAAAAAATGTAGTCATATTGAATTCAATCTCTGCAGCTTTCTATCTAATCTACTGGCAGATGATGTTGCCATAGGCCATAATCCCTTCACAAAGTAAATTTGTTCAGTTCTTCCAGCAGATCATATTCACTTTTAGATAGATCAGTCAGTTAGTAACAGTCCACATCTTTCACTGAAACTAATTATGCCATCTTCTGTCTTAAATTTACCTAGTTTATGAACCTATTGTGACTTCTGATCTCACAGTGATGATGCAAACATGAGCCTTAATCTGTGATCGCCCCTTTTGACTCAACTAGCTGAAGGCCTTGTCTTGATGAACATGTAGGGAAAATACCCTTAGGCTTCATTTAGGTCACAGTGACAGAATGAGCCATAAAATAAAATAAAACACAGCTTACCATGTTGTTTCCGGAACCATGACAGACAGAAATAGTGAGGGGATGATTTACCTCCTCTGTGAGGAATGAGAGATGAAACAGTGCCTTTGGTTTCTTGGGTTTTGGAACAGAGTAGAGCTGGTGCCAGATACCATCAAACAGGGCCCATTGTCAATGGAGTCGATAAGTGTGGCACTGGAAAAGCACAGCAGGTCAGCGAGCATCCGAGTAGCAGAAGAGTTGAAATTTCGAGCATAAGCCCTTCACTTTACTTTCTCTTGCTCGCTATTGATCACCTGCTTTCAGAGGTGGATGAAGCCAGATCAAATTCTTGCTGGGCCTTGTTGAGAGAAAGGACAGCGTAAGTGAGCCAGTGGTGTTAAACTCTACACCATATCTGATATCTATCCAGGACTTCAGTGGAGTGTTTGCCAATTAGGATATCACAAACAATGCAAATAATGTTAAGTATTGTTGCTGTGTATAGAGACAAAGTATGATGTGAGAACCAAACTCACAAGTTGGCAGTGAGGGTCAACACAGATTGCAGGAAAAGCCTTTTGAGTGGATTTGATTTATCATCAAAGATACCTGAATGACCTGTGAAGAATAAATGGAAGATTTACCCAAACAAGAAAGTGACATTACTAACTTTGTAAGGTCCTTCACAAATTACGAAGCTGGATAAACCTTACCATGTTTGCAACGTTCCATTGAATCTATTGCTTCGTCGTATCACTATTGTTTTTATTCACTTCACAAAGAAAACGTGTTCAGTTCTTCCATCCGTCACATTCAGTACTCGATTGCTTCTTACTAGGAGTTATGGCTACTCCTCCCTTTCCTTCCCTTGAACTATTTGTGCAGTCTCAAGTGTATCCAGTTTACGCATTGTGATATCACTAGGATACACATTGTGACAATAAGACAACTCCGTGATGTCATGGGTCACATCTTGATGATGTTGTGTTTAATAAACTCTTGGGCTTCGTTCATACTGTAATCACTCACTGTTCTGGAAAACAGCAACAGCTTTCCATGAGATTACATCTTAGAGAAAAGGAAGTATTGGGATTCTTTGTCTTCTGATTTTGATGTTAAGAAGTTGTACATACTTATAGCAGCAAGAGAAGCCATCAGCTCCCCATGTTGCTAATAGCTGACCTGCACCTTAATTCAATCTGAGCGCACTGCTTTCATATCACATAATAATTTAATATAAATGTCACTTCCATTGTTTATGTTCCTCAATTAATTCTGATCTCCACTCTACTTTACATGCTTAAGTGATTTTTGACATCGCCCTTGAAAATTCTAACTTTAGTTTTAAGAATATTCCCATTATCCTGGACTCTGCCACTAGACAATATCATTTTTCACTATCTGATCTAACATATTATCATAACCTGACCACATCTTAAGCACCTCAAAACTAGGATCAAACCTCTAACTTTACATGAAAGAGATACAAGCTTAGTTTACCACTAAATCTTCATAAAACAAACCTTTGAATCTCAGTATCATTTTGGTGAATTCACATGCCTCCCTGTCCAGGATCAACATATCCTTTCTGAGAATGTAGTGCTCTGAACTGAACACAATAGTCTAAAAAGGGCCTTTGAAGAACTGCAACATAGCATCATTTATATTCCAGTCCATTAAGGGTGCAGAGTAGGACTGCATGAAGTTATGACATTAGTTTATGGTTGTTGCATCAGCTTTGAGCTTCTCATCATTTTGGAAATCTGACTGATCTTGCATAGATCCAAACTGGATGAATTCCCACTTCACAACATTGAATTCCATCTGCCACAGTGTCCACTGAGTGTATCAAAGTTCCTTCACAATTTTCCACCTTTATCGGCATTAATTACTTGCCATGAAATATCTTCAGAAAAATGGCGATATGGTACTCTCTATTCCTTCATTTCAGTTAATAAAAAGCATAGTAGAAAGTTCACAAAGCAGTACAGATTCCTGCAATCATCCCTGGTCACATCATATTGATCACATAAAATTTTCTGATACATCCTGTCAATCAGATAAAATTCTCATCATCTAATGCCATGCCACCAGCTTCCAAACAATTACCGTAACCCACCTCATCAAATTACCTCCAATTCAATCAATTCTCATTTTTACTGTAATCTCTCCTGAATGGAACCTTGTGAAATGTCACTGAAAGCCAAAATGGTCAATGTTTAGAAACGTAGTGTCCATCGTTATTGTGAACTCCACAAATTTCTTTCATGAGGTTAGTCAGCTGTATTTCACATAGCCATGCTGACGTAGTTTACTTACCTGCGAACAGGCAGCTGCTCCCTTGCCTTCCTTTGAACTGTTTGTGCATCCCCATGCCTTAAACATGTCCAGCTTACCAACACATTGTGATGTCTGATATCACTCGGATACATATTGTGATGGTGAGACTAGCTCTGTGATGTCACGGATCATCAAAGGGTCCCACTTTGATGAAATTGTGTTTGAAAAGACCTGGGCCTCATTCACGCTGCGATCACACATTGTCCTGGAAAACAGCAACAGCTTTCCATGTGACCACCTCCCAGAGAACAGAGAGCACAGGCGATAAACAACAATGTCTTCTTTAGCGTAACACCATAAGAAATAGGAACAGAAACAGGCCAATTCGTCCCTCATGTCTACTCTGCCATTCAATAAGATCATGACTGATCCAAGATTCCTCATGTGCACTTACTTGCATTTTCCCCCTACTCCTTGATTCTGCTGCTGGTCAAGAATCTATCTATTTCAGCCTTAAATATGCAGAAGGGTTCAGCATGGACAAGACGGCCAAATGGTATTCTTCTGTGATGTATTATCTCAATGGTGTCTGTGGACTCCATCCCTGCAGTTGTCTGTGGCAAGGTGTTCCAAAGATTGTCCACTCTCTGAGAGAAGAAATTCCTCTTATCTCAGTCTTAAATTGCTGTCCCTTCATTCGAAGACAATGCTGGATAGTCCTAGACTCTCCCATGAGGGGAAACCTCACCTCAGCACTTACTCTGTCAAGCCCCTGAGGAATCCTATACATGTCAGTAAGATCACCACTCATTTTCCTAAACTTCAGTCAGGCGAGTTCCAACTTGTTCTCCTTTGCTCATAAGACAATCCCTCCATGTTGGACATCATCCTAGTGAACCTCCTCTGAACTGTCTGTCTCCAATGAAATTGTGCCTTTCCTTAAATAAGAAGGCTAAAACTGCTCACAGTATTGCAGACATGGTCTCACCAACATCTTGTACAGTTGCACAAGAACTTCTCTACTCTTATACTTCAACCTCCTTGAAATAAGAGCCAACATTCCATCAGCCTTCCTGATTAACTGCTAGACCTGTGTGCTAATTTTCTATGTTTTATGCATAAGTTTCCCCAAGTTCCTTTATGTTCTGCTTTCTGAATACTTTTGCCACTTGATGTAAACTAATTACATTCATTTACAGTAATAGAAGTGAATAGGACATTCCCTATTCCTCTCATTTAGATCATGGTTAGGCAGCACTTCACACATGTTGTGCTGTATTTGATCTATTTTCTTTATTGAACTTAGGAAGAGAAGAATTGTCTTGATCACATCTTGATCACAGCAATATAACTTGCTTGCATATTAGTTAATAATCTAGTTCATACAAATCACTCACTAATTTTTCACATTTTTGGTTCATCTAGCTAAAAAGACAGCTCTTCAGAAATCGAATTTCTGATTTTCCCAACATTTGTGCGATGTTCCGTTGCCCCTGAATAATGTAAATTCTAGTACTAAAAATATGTTCAATGCCTTTGACTCCCTCAGTGGGCAAAAGAATTTCTCATGATATAATCTAAAATGCTACTATCATTAGATGCTGGGCACCACAACCAAGATTTAACCTTAGGCTTCATACTAGAAAAAAATACAAGACTTGTCTCACCAATAAGCACACATGCAATAAAAAGTTGATCATTTGGTTCTTTGAGCCTGTTCTGCTGTTCATTTAGATTGTGACTGGTTTGGATATTAATTCAAGCACACTGTCTTGCTTTCGTATCCCACAATACCCTGAGTAACATGAATCACCCACTCTAATTTGTCAAATTTTCAATTAACCTAGCCAAATACACAACTTTCATGGAGGAGAGTTTGTGATTTGCAACCCCTTTTGTGAGTTGGAGGAGCAGGTGTAGGACTGGAGTGGACAAAATTAAAAATCATACAACAACAGGTTATAGTCCAACAGGTTTATCTGGAGGTACTAGCTTTCGGAATGCTGCTTCTTCCACAGGTAGCTGTGGAGCAGGACCATAAGACACAGAATTTATAGCAAAAGATTGCAGTATCTAGGATACAGCTACCTGATGAAGGGGCAGCACTCTGAAAGCTAGTGCTTCCAAATAAATCTGTTGAACTATAACCTGGTGTTGTGTGATTTCTAACTTTGTCCTCCCTTTTGTGTGCTGAGCTGCTTCCTGACATCACATCTGAATAATCAACTCTCATTTTAAGAACATGGTTATTATTCTTGCTGTAAGCTAAACTATCATAGCCTTGAATCAGCTGCTCAGTGGTAATTAGATTGCAATTTTCTTGTTTAATAATGTGAATAATACTGAAAACTCAATTTTTATTTAATAAAATCAGTAGTTTTATTTGTAAACTCCGATCACTCATTTTGGATGGAAATATTATAAATACAAAGTTGAATAATATAAACCATAGCTCACTTTGTCCATTCTAGCCAAGATATAATAAATTACAAATGCCAACCCATTCAACTTTTCAATTTTCGACTTTGTTTGCTGCTTAAACCTTTGGCAACATTTTGAAAACAAATTATTGATCACCTGTTCATAAAATCTCTTGGTTACAAACTAAGAGACGCATTATGGAAACAGCTGTGAGAGAGGAATAATTGAGTACTGAGTCATAGATCAGTTTTTGATGTCTGTGGCAACAATAAAATAAGTACATTTTAAGTTCACTATATTTATTAAGATTGTATATTTTGTGACAGGTTGCTTTACCTAAACAAATACAAAAAAAAACTGTATTAAGACAGTATCAATCCCATCAACATTTCAACACTAAGATGAAGAGGTTGCATCAAGCCAGTGAGAAAAATAATCATGGGATTAGATTTTGCAAAGGGAAATTGGGTGTTAACCCATATCCCCCCAGGATGATGTCAGGTTGACATCAGTCCCTGATAATACAGAATCTGTGAATCCCGAAATCAGAAGTCACACACCTTCTCAAAAACGTCCATGAACAAATTCAGAGAAAGTGAGGACTGCAGATGCTGGAGAGACAGAGTTGAAAAGGGTGGCCCTGGAAAAGCACGGCAGGTCAGGCAGCATCTGAGGAGCAGGAGAGTCAACACATTATGTCCGAAACATTGACTCTCCTGCTCCTTGGGTGCTGCCTGACCTGCTGTGCTTTTTCCAGCGCCACCCTTTTTGACAATGAACAAATTAACCTTGTTTAAACCTAGTTGACTGCAAGTTTTCATTGTTCACTCCATTTATTAGGGGTATACAGTAAAACCATCAGGAGTGGTCTACCTTGAGTATGCAGAGATGGCCCAAGGGCTTATGTAAAGACCTGCAAATGGGTCCAGGTTGCAACAGACTCTGCTGTGAAGATGATCATGTATGCCTGTTAGTACACTAATTTGTTCAGGTTTCATGGGCTGACAAGACAACCAAAGAAGCAATCAGAGTTATCATGGATACTGAATTAGCCACATGGGCAAACACACTGTGAAGAACTATGGGTACATAACATGCCCATAAGTTCATAAGAGAGAGGAGCAGAATTCAGCCCATTGAGTCCGCTCCGCCATTCGATCATGGCTGAAATACTCCTCACCCTCATTATCCTGCCTCCTCCCTATAACCCTTCAATCCATTACCAATTAAAAATCTGTCTAACTTCTCCTTAAATTTACTCGCTGTTCCAGCATCCACTGCACTTTGGGTAGCTTATTACACAGATTCGCAATCCTTAACAGTGATAGTTTCTCCTCAACTTTGTTTTAAATTTGCTACCTCTTATCCTAAGACCATGACCTCTCATTCTAGAATGCCCCACAAGAGGAAGCATCCACTCCATGTCTATTTTATCCACACCTTTTAACATCTTGAATACCTCAATTTGATCTCCTCTCATTCTTCTAAATTCCACAGAGTAAAAGCATAAACTGATCAATCTCTCTTCATATGATAAACCCCTCATCTCTGGGATCAATCTAGTGAACCTCCTCTGAACTTCCTCCAATGCTATCTATCCTCGAATAAAGGGACCAAAACTGTGCACAATACTCCAGGTGTGGTTTCCCTAGTACCTTCTATAGTTACAATAATACTTATTTACCTTTATATTCTATTCCTTTAGCTATAAAAACCAACATTCCTTCCGCTTTCTTTATTATCTGCCATACATGTGATGAAAGCTTTGTGAGTTTATCGCAATAGTTCCTCTCAAGTAACTTGTCCCTCACTGCGCTTGAACTATACTTATCATGAGGACTCCTGACACTGTTTGTTTTATGTATAAGAGGAATAACTAATTATCACTAATGAAAAATACTTTACAAAGTTCTAGGAATGGCAATGACACAAACTCTTAAAACCACTAACTACCAGGACAATTACCCTTAAATCCCCCTTTTACCCTCAAATCCCCCTGGTACTTTAATCTGACAAACAAATTCAAAGGTTAAGTGGAGCTTAGAAATAAACAAAGGTGATAAGCCACATGACCTGACTCAGTATTTGAATCTTAGGTTAGCAGTTCTGACCTCTGAATACACTAAACCCTTCTGAACACTGTAACAGTTTAAGCTCAAAAGCTTAAGCCTTTGAAAGAATTACTGAGTTAGGTTGGTTCCTTCTTCTAGGCAGTCTCCTGTGTAGTACCCTACCAATCAGACACTCACAATATGGACCCTCACTGAAAATAGGCTTTCAGTTTGACCTTTACTGCTCCAGTCATGGTTTTCTGTTCTTTGCTTCAAGCAGTGTCCCCATGGTTCCCTACCAACTGGACACTCATAGTGTGTCCCTCTCCAGGAGCAATCCCTTCTCAGGCATCACTGCTCTCAGGCATCACTCTGGCCCCTTGATTTTCCCTCCAGATTGTAACTTTTCTTACTTTGTGAGGCCAGAGTTGTTATGAGGTCAGAGCTCCCTCTTAGCTTTGGTTGGGGGGAGGGAGCCCCGATCAGCGGCCATTCCTGATCTATGCTAATTCCTACTGCCCCTAAGATTGATTCCCCAGTGGGGGTCCACCGGATTGAATTGTGGACCTTATGCAGAAACCTAGTCTTTGCTGAGAAGTTTTAAAAATTAATGTTAGAAGTTGGTTACGGAAGGAAAGGTTAGAAACAATGGATGGGGTGATAACAGAGTACGGGGCCCCTCAAGGGGTCTTGAGTTACGTAATGGTGGGGATTGAAATCAGTGCATCACTCATTTCTCCTTCTGCCTCTCATACCCTATCATTAAGTCTAAAATTTAGCCCATGCTTCAGATGCTGTAGGTTATATCAAAGCAAACAACTTGAAGAAAACAGTCTGAAGGTACAATATCAGAGTGAGAAAGTCTGATGTTAGGCTGCAATTAAATTATCCCAAATCTCCAACCCTCACTGAGAGTGAGGCATCATGGTATTTCCCCCTTTTTAAAATTTGTTCACAGGATATGCCAGTATTTCATGTCCAGGCCTAATTGCCCTTGAGAAGGTGGTGTTGAGCTGCCTTCTTGAATTGTTGCAGCCTGTAGTGTATAGGAGACCCATAGCACAAATATAATTCCAGGATTGAATGAAGGAGTGGTCATTTCGTTACAAGTCAGGTTGATGGTGTTGTTCACATTCATCTGTTCCCCTTATCTTTCCAGGTGGTAGCAGTCATGGGTTTGGAAAATGCTGTCAGAGGAATATTTGATGAAAATATCTTCAAGAGCAAAAACTAAACTTTAAAGAACAGCAAGGTCTGAGATTATTTGTTATTACTCAAGGCCATTCAAATGGCAAGGTATATTCAAACATCAGAAAGCTACAGATTAGCTACTATTCTCTTCACTGGGCTTCAAAACATTCTCTCATGTGAACTGTGAAAGCTGCCAAATTCTTAAAGACTTTCCCACAGTGACAGCAGTTTTCAGAAGAAGTGTGAGATCTCAGTTGCTATCATTTCACATTCAGTGTATTTATATCATCTTTCTCATGTGTGGAACTCTTGGTGATAATGGAGTATCCCTGATTCTGTGAAATTCTTTCAACATTTCTATAGTCTCTTGCCTATTCATGGCAAGGAAAGAAATCATTGCCCCTTGTCTGCCTTTAACCATTGATGCCTTTGTCAACACTTTTGCAACGTGCTTTAGATTTTTTAGAATATGGTAGTGCGGAAGAGATTGGGACCATTCAGCCCAATGTGTATGCACCAAATCTTTTGAAGAGAAATCCAGTCAGTCCTACGTTTGTCTCTCCCCTATCTATTCTTGTCCTAATTTAATTTTTCCAAGTAAATATCCATTACCTTTTCAACATTAATTTTAATCTATAACCACCACAATACTAACAATGGAGTTCATTGGAAATCCTAACAATTGTTGGTGTAAAAGCTTTTCCTCATGATGTTTCCAGATCTTTTGTCAGTCAATTTCAATTAAGTTCAGTCTGGGCCTCTGAATATTGTCTGTTCAGCTCTAGGAAACAATTCTTATTTATTTTCTTTCAACTCCTTATAATTTTATATACCTCCATCAAATGCTCTCAGGCTTCTTGATTCTAAGAAAATACTCTCAGCTTCTCTGCAATCTTTTCTTGGAGCCATTAGCAAATCCCTTCTGAAACTTCTGCAAAGCCTTCACAGTCTTCTGGTGACCAGAACTGGAAACCACAGTTCCAGTGGGATCAAAACATATTGCATACCTTCAACAACTCCACTGCTGTTTTACACTTTATGCCTCAATTTATAAAGCTCATGAAAAGTGCAGATTCTAGTATATTGCACATCACAACTACTGCTTTATCAGACAATTACATTGAAGTTGGTCATTCATATTTGCAACTTGTTCCACCTCTTTGAACCTGGCCTATGCAATATCCAGTCAGCAACATCAAACAAACTTAAACTTTGCAAGGATCAGAAACAATAATTCTATGTGCCGCTGAGAACATCTTGTTTGATTTTCGCAGATTCCTAGTTTCAACTCGAAATGTAAAAAATGGCAAAATTCTTTCAGTAAATTAACAAAGAACAAAGAGAACAAAGAACAGATCCTTCAGCTCTCCAAGCCTGAGCCGATTCAAATTCACTGTCGAAACCTATTGCCCCATTCCTAAGCATCTGTATCCCTCTGCTCCCCACCTCCTCATGCATCTGTCCAGACGCATCTTAAATGAATCTATCGTGCCTGCCTCTACCACCTCTGCTGGCCACACATTCCAGGCACCTACCACCCTCTGTGTAAAGTACTTGCCATGTATATCCCCCTTGAACTTTTCACCTCTTACCTTGAACGTGTGACCTCTCGTTATTGAATCCCTTACCCTGGGAAAAAGCTTATCTCTATCTACTCTGTCTATACCCTTCATGATTTTGTGAACCTCAATCAGGACCCCTCAATCTCCTTTTTTGTAATGAAAACAATCCTTACCTACTCAACCTCTCTTCATAGCTAGCACCTTCCATATCAGGCAATATCCTCGTAAACCTTCTTTGTATCTTCTCCAAAGATTCCACCTCCTTTTGGTAATGTGGCGACCAGAACTGTACACAGTATTCTAAATGTGACCGAACCAAAGTCTTGTACAATTTTAACATCACCTGCCAGCTCTTATACTCAATGCCCCGTCTGATGAAGGCAAGTGTACCATATGACTTCTTGACCACTCTATCCACCTGTACAGCACCTTCAGGGTACAATGGTCTTGAACTCCCAGATGTCTCTGCTCATCAACTTTTCCAAGGCTCTTCTGTTTACAGTACAGCTCGCTCTACAGTTAGACTCCCCAAACTTCATCACCTCACATTTGCCTGGATTGAACTCCATCTGCCACTTCTCCGCCCAATTCTCCAGTCTGTCTATATTCTCTTGTATTCTTTGACAGTCCACTATGCTTTCTGCTACTCCACCAATCTTGATGTCATCTGCAAACTTACTGATCAGACCAAAAACGCCCTCTCCCAGATCACTTATGTATATCACAAGCAACAGTGGCCCCAGCACTAATCCCTGCGGAACACCACTGGTCACTTTTCTCCATTTCGAGAAACTCCCTTCAACTACTACTCTCTGTCTCCTGTTGCTCAACCAGTTCTTTATTCACCTAGTTAGAACACCCTGCACACCATGTGACTTCACTTTCTCCAAGTTTGCCAAGGGGAGCCTTATCAAATGCCTTACTAAAGTCCATGTATATGACATCTACAGTTCTTCCTTCATCTATCAACTTGGTCACTTGCTCAAAGAACTCTATTAAGTTGGTAAGGCACGATCCACCCCGCACAAAACCATGCTACCTACCATTGATAAACCCATTCTTTTCCAAATATAAATAGATTTTATCCCTCAGTATCTTCTCCAGCAACTTTCCCACCACTGACGTCAGGTTCACTGGTCTGTAGTTACCTGGAATATCCCTACTATCCTTCTTGTACAGGGGGACAACATGAGCAACCCTCCAGTCCTCCGGCACCTCACCTGTGTTTAAGGATGCTACAAAGATATCTGTCAGGGCCCCAGCTATTTCCTCTCTCACCTCCCTCAGATAGATCCCATCTGGTCCTGGGAATTTGTCCACCTTAATATTCTTTAGCCCTCCTTATATCAATGTGATCCAGAGTAAACAAACTTCTATCTCTAATCTCAGCATTCATCACCTCCCGTTCCTCAGTGAACACTGATGCAAAGTAATCATTGAGAATCTCACCCATTTTCTCAGGTTCAACACACAACCTTCCTTCCTTATCCTTTAGTGGACCATCCCTTTCTCTGGTTACCCTCTTGCTTCTAATATAAGAATAAAAGGCCTTGGGAATTCTTCTTAATTCTGCTTGCTAAAGTTATTTCATGACCCCTTATAGCCCACCTGATTTCTCGTTTAAGATTGGTCCTACTCTCCCGATATTCCTCCCAGGCCCATTCAGTTCTTAGCTGCCTGGACCTTACATACGCTTCCCTTTTCCTCTTGGCTCATCACACAGTTTCTCCTGTCATCCATGATTCATGAGTCTTGCCTTTCCTATCCCTTGTTTTCAAAGGGACATGCCTATCCTGCACAATCTTCAACCTATCTTTGAAAGCCTCACACAAATCAAATATGGACTTGCCTTCAAATAGCTGTGTCCAATCCACATTTCCCAGCTCCTGTCTAGTTTTGATATAATTGGCCTTGGCCCTTAGGACCACTCTCATCTTTGTCTATGAGTATCCTAAAGCTTACAGAATTGTGGTCACTATTCGCAACAAAATCCCCCACTGCAACGTCTACCACCTGGCCTGGCTCATTCCCCAACACCAGGTCCAATGTAGCCCCTTCCCTTGTTGGACTATTGACATACTGCTCCAGAAAACTTTCCTGGATGCTCCTTACAAAGTCTGCCCCATCCAGACCTCTGACACTAAGTGTATCCTAGTCAATGTTGGGAAAATTAAAATCTGCCATCATCACCACCCTGTTGCCTCTACATATTTCCATAATCTGCTTATCTATTTGGTCTTCAACCTCATACTCACTGCTGGGAGGTCTGTAATACAGTCCCAACAATGTAACTGCACCCTTCTTATTTCTCAGCTCCACCCATAACATCTCAATGCTCAAGCCCTCCATAGTGTCCTCATTTAGCACAGCCGTGATATCATCCTTGACCAGCAATGCAACTCCGCCGCCCCCTTTTACTTCCCTCCCTGTACTGTCTGAAGCATCTATATCCTGGAACATTTAGTTACCAATCATGCTCTTCCTTCAACCAAGTATCTTTGATCGCAATAACATCAAAGTCCCAGGTACCGATCCAAGCCCTAAGTTCATCTGCCTTACCCACTATACTCCTTGCATTAAAGTATATGCACTTCAGGTCGCCAGTTCTTTTGCGTTCATCTGCTCTCTGCCTAATCTTCCCCTTGCTAATACTAATTTTGTGAAGTCTCCAGCTTCTACCTCACTGTCTAGTAGTCTTCTCATCTGGTTCCCAGCCCCTGCCACATTGGTTTAGAACCTCCCCAACAGCAGTAGCAAACATTCCCCCAAGAACATTAATTCTAATCTAGTTCAGGTGTAGACCGTCCAATTTGTAATAGTCCCACCTTCCCCAGAACTGGTCCCAATGTCCCACAAATCTGAACCCCACCCTCCTACACCACCTTTCAAACCATGTGTTCATCCTGCCTATTCTTTCATTTCTACCCTGGCTAGCACGTGGCGCTGGTAGTAATCCCGAGATCACTATCTTTGAGGTCCTCCTCTTTAACTTCTCTCCTAGCTCCCTGAATTCTGCTTTCAGGACCTCATCTCGTTTTTCACTTATATCATTGGTGCCAATATGCACCACGACAGCTGGCTGTTCACCCTCCCCTTTCAGAATGCTCTGCAGCCGATCAGTGACATCCCTGACCCGAGCACCAGGGAGGCAACATGCATCCAGGAGTCTCGTTTTTGGCTACAGAACCACCCATCTACTCCCCTTACAATAGAATCCCCTGTGACTATGGCCCTCCGAGTCTTTTTCCCACCCTTCTGAACAGCAGTGCCCCCCCATGATGCCATAATCCTGGCAACTGCTGCCCTCCCCTGGTGAGCCATCTCCCCTAACAGTATCCAAAATGGTGTACCTGTATTGGAGGGAGATGACCGTAGGGGACACCTGCACTGCCTTCCTACTCTTTATCTGCCTTTTGGTCACCCATTCACTGTCTCCCTCAGCAATTCTAACCTGCGGTGTGACCAGTTCACTAAACATGCTATCCACGACCTCCTCAGCTTCGCAGATGCTCCACAGTGAGTCCATCTGCAGCTCCAGAGCCGTCATGCGGTCAAACAAGAGCTGCAGTTGGACACACTTCTTGCAAATGTAAGACTCAGGAACGTCAGCCACGTTCTTGAGCTCCCATATCAAGCAAGAGGCACGTGCCACGGGTCTGAGGTTCCCTGCCATGGTCAGCCTTAGCTTTATATCAACTAACTAAAACCAAACAATGCACTTAAATATATGAAAGAAAAAAATATAAACCTTACCTTACAGAGTACTTTTTGTTCTGGCTAGAGGGTGGGCGGGAGGGAGATACTACACGTGTAGTATCTTGGGTTTAGCCGCTGCCCAAATTTATACTCAGTCCTTACCTTCCCAGCAACTTCCTGGTCTTCAACATCACCTCTGCTCTGTCTCCTGCTGCTCCCGAACAGGAAAAAGCTATTTATTCACTGGCAATAGTGTACCATTTCTGTTCACATGATTGGGCTTTAACAGAAAAATGCACTTTCTATTGAGTGAGAATTTTGTTCCTCATTTTAAATTAAAACCAACACAATTAAAATTACCCAGCATGAGCAAATAATTAGAGGCCCTTAGTGTAGATGATGGAAATTTAAAAAGCACATAGCGACTACCTGAAATGCGTAGTCAGAACAGAGTCAATACTTCAGATCAGTACTATTCCTGATGAAGCATCATTGTTTCTATCTATTAAGATTCTGCCAGTTGCATTGAGTATTTACAACACTTTTTGTTTCCTTTGGAGCAATAATAACCAACTTCCTTGCAGCCTTCTCCTTCTTTCAGTCCATCTCTCATTCTTTTCACTCCCACCCACAGCGGGCAGCACGCCTAAACCAGCCAGTGCCGCTTCCTAGACTTGATTGATAGCATGCCCAATGATATGTTCATCAGAACCATTTACCTTCGTAGTTGCTACCTTTTCAGTTATCAACATTACTCTGTGTTTGTCATTAATCAGTAGTCAATGTGTAACAGAAACTAACAGGAGAAGTGAACCAAAGAGCATGGAGGACCTCAGATTCCTTGTATTTGTTTTGACTCTGTTGTATTTCTAAGCTGCCCATGGACATTTTAAATGGAATGCTGTTGATGAATCAACATACAAGTGAATACAATTGAATTTGCATATTTTGAGGCGTTCTTCCTCTGCAAGGTGGGTTCCTATGTAGAATATGTTCAGCTAATGTGTGTATTATGCATAAACCATGGCACTATATTGTCATGATTTTAGTTAGTATAATAGCGAATGACGAATATGAAAGTGTCAAATGATAATGAGTCCTTTGTCATGTTGCATTGTACTCACGATTTAAGCTATTTTTAAAATCTATTAGAGTGTTGAATTATTAGAGAATAATTGCAATGATTAAGATTATTGATAAGCATCGTTTTTCATAATTTCTCAGTTGAAAGTAGAAGTGAGGAAGCTTTTTTCCAGGCTCATGCCATAATGAGCTGACCATGTGGAAATCAGCAATGTCAGCTCAAAGCAATGATTTCTCTGATTATCTCTGTTCTTCTTTGGGGATCTACCTAGGTTGCACTTCGAGCCTTGTTCTGATGCTGTAACAATAATGAAGAACATATCAATGCTGCAGGCACTGTGACTCCCTATCGGATACTTTGTAAACTTAGATCCAATGCATTTTAGCACTATTGCAAATTCTATTTCATGTCAATAGGGCTTTGGAAAACCTATGCCTCTGTGGGCAACACCATTGGAAATACAGGTAGTTCCTCTACAATACAATGATTGTGTTCTAGTGCAACCACATGTTATATAAAGATCACGCTTTAGAAACAGCGCTTAAAGCATTGGTGATGTAATCACGTTACAGCCAATACAGTTTTAAAGTTCAGGCTGTAGAAACAATATCCCCATTTTGCCACTGCATTACAGCAAATTTGTGTTAATGAAACATGCATTATAGCAGAACAACCTATAGCTTTTGTGCTGTCAACAAATAATCACATTTTAAACTCATTTAGGTATGAATAATAAAATTCATTGGCAGTTGTTTATTTTATGATATTTTAACTGATATTTTATTTATCACTATGCTTTGTTTGCATGTGCCATTGGATAAATGCTAAAATTGTCGATCATCCACACTTATCGCAACATATTTGCCCCACCACAGATTAATTCTGGCCATTTGGCTAGCAGCTGGAAAACCCAATGAATAAAGCAAAAAATAATACTGAGCCTCTGTCTCACACATTTAAACCAATTAAAGTGGAGATAATTTCTTTCAAAGCAAAAGAAAAGATGTATGAGCCATTAAGGTGCAGAACCAGTTGGAGTTTAAAATATTCCAAGTTTGACAGTTGCTATTCCTTGAAGTACATACTAATTAGTCTATTATAGTTTATACCATCATAATGCTCCACAGCTGACATGGTAATGAAAGCAAATAAAGACTAGCCATCAATGTGGTGAATACAAATGAGGTAAGATTGCTTTTTTGATCAAGACCAGGACAAAATTTAGCTGTCACTGGAAAACAGCCAGTAATGTATCAGCTACCATAGTCCGCTTTGCAAAATTAACCTTTCCATTGTAGACATTGGGCACACTATCCCCTGCTACCTGGTTTCCACTTGACAATGCAAATTAACATCAATCCCAAGACATGAAGTAAAAGAAACTATATTCCTGCTTTGAATATGCCCAATATATTTTGACAAATATTGTACTCTACAACACTCTTTTTATTCTTTGCTTCGCTAGTACTGTTAACTTTCTGCTACTTTACACAAATGCCTCTATTTATTTGGGAGCCACAGCTGCAAAATTGTGGGTTATTCAACTGAGGCAATACCCCAGTTGAGTATTAGGTTGCTGTAAGCTGATGTTCATACATGCACAATTTCAACATGACTTGCTGAGTAGTAAACACATTTGAGAACTCAATCGATTTTCCCTATCAAAATGGAAGCTAATCTTAATACTGCTGTTCCAGCTAAGACCAACTCACACAAAGCCAAATGTGAAAAACTTTTTTATCTGAGCTAATTGAGGAGTTTAAAACCATTGAAGAAAATTGAAGGAGAAGGTAGAGGGCTGGTATTTGGCACTGAGACTGGGGAACCATTTGAAGTCATGGTAAGATCTGATTTGTTGATGTTTGCCCTGGGTCCCAGTTTTTACCAGTGTAGGATATGGGAATGGGAAATGATCTCCTGCACCCTGCATTCCCACCTGGGCCAGCTCCATTATTGTGCTAGGTATCTTTCAGTACCAACAATTTTGATGGAGTCGAGCCAACATGTCCTTGATTCATATCTCTTCTGGGTAGGAGTGAACAATGCTCTTTATTCACAAACCTTTTGATTTGTAAAATCAAATTATATTACCCATGGCCCTCAGCTATGCCCCATGTCTCTCAAACTCTTAAAGCCAACTCATCTGCCCTTGCCATGAATTTGCTATGTGCATAACCATGAGCTATATAAAACAAATGCATGGCTGAGGAAAGAAAAAAACAATCAGAAATGTTCTTAGAAAAATAAACTGCTGTTTCTCTAACCCTATAAACATGTTAACCAGATGTTGGGTTTTCATGTGTACCCAGTGTGTTGGCACTACTTTGGGATGGAGGGTATGAGGGGCCATGAGGGCTGGATGGGGAATAAGAGTTGACATTAGATTCTGATAGAAGGTATGAACAGTCATTGGGAATGTGTAGGTGGGAATGAGGTGGTTTGTGGCATTATGTCTGGAGTGCCGAACTGGTTTTATTGCAACAGAAAGAGCTGAAAAGACCCTTCTAACCAGCCTGCCTCAGCATTCACCATCTCCCAGGGGTTGCTAGGATCTGCCTCCAGGGTCAGTGGGCCTGGCAATATCCTACGATGCTCCCCACTCCACAAAACATCCTGTGGCAAGGTGCGACAGACACTTGAAACCAAGTCTGCTGAGACTAGAAACACGTTTACTGAAGTTAACAAGCTCGATGACAATAATTTGACTCTATTTCCTTTGGTCTTCCAGAAGGAAATCAAGAACATGATCTTAACGTTTGAGCTCAGTGATCCAGCTGCAAAATCAGCAAACATTGTTTCACATGAAGGATACTAGAAAATTGAAACTCCTTTCTGCAATACGACTGCATATGCTGGATCCGTTGAAATCTTGAAGACTGAGTTTGTTGTCAAACAAGAGGTTTGTGGGTCAGAGATGGACAAATGGGTTGGGGTGCAGATCAGCCATGATCTAATTCAATGTTGCAACAGGATCATGACGCTGAATAACCTACTCAGGCTGTTAATCTTCTCGTAATCCTAAGGTCCATGTGGACCAGCTATTCTTTGGGAAATCCCAATGAGAAGAAAGTCAATACTTTGTTTCTCTTTACAAAGAAACTAAATTATCTTGGCATGAAAAGCCACACACTATCCAATGGAAGAGAGAGCTGACCTTCAAAACTTCCAGCAATTTTAGTCATCTCTAAACTCTGAGACCTAGGTGTTGGCTCCCTCAACCCCATCACAGGATCCTCCACTTCCTGACCCATAGACCGCAATCATGTAAGAACAGACAATGGCACCTCTTCCACAAACATCCTTAACACTAGTGCCCTGCAAGGCTGTGTGCTCAGCCTCTGACTATACTCCTTATATTCTCAAGATTGTGTGGCCAACTTCCACCCCAACTCCATTTACAAGTTTGCTGATAACACCATCATTGTAGGGTGGATCTCAAACAACTAGACATACAGGCAAGGGATTGACTGCTTAGCGGCTTGGTGTAAAGATAACAACCTCTCCATCAACATCAGGAAAAGGAAGGAGCTGGTCATTGATTTCAGGAAGCAGAGTGGAGGACACGCCCCTGTCCGCATCAATGGTGCAAAGTTGGAGATGGTCGGGAGCATCAAATTCCTGGGAGTAGTGGTCACCAACAATCTGTCCTGGTCCATCTGTGTTGATGCAATTGTCAAGAAAACACAACAATGTCTACTTCCTCAGGAGCCTAAGGAAATTCGGCATGTCCACAAAGATTCTTACCAACGTTTATTGATGCACCACAGACAGTGTCCTTCTGGATGCATCACAGTGAGGTGTGGTATGGCACCTGCTCTTTCCAAGACCGCAAGAAACTACAGAGAGTTGTGAACACAGCCTAGACCATCACACAAACCAGCCTTCCATCCATTGACTCCATCAATACTTTCCACTGTCTCAGGAAAGCAACCAACATAATCAAAGACCCCTCCCACCCTTGTTATACTCTCTTCCACCCTCTTGGGCAAAAGATATAAAAGTTTGTATACATGTATGAATAAATTCTTTAACAGATTCCTGTTCTTAGACTTCTGAATGGACTTCTCAAATTTTAAATATAATGTTGATCCTGCTGTTTGTGCACCTTCTCTGCAGCACTATTCCTCGCTCAGTTCTATTACCCTATTCACAATGTATGGTATGTTCTGCCTGTACTGTATGCAAAGCAAGACTTCTCACTGCACTTAGGTACATGTGGCAATAATAATAAATCAAAGCAAATCAAATGATGGTAATTAGGTGCCCCATGATAATTAAGGGATGACATTCGCTATTTTCCTTATTTTCTTTAAGAAGGTATCTGCCTTTGAACAGGTGATGCACTGAGATCAGGAACTTAGCAGCAGGGCAGGCAGCACTTTGTGGCATGTGGTGGTGCCCCTACCTCTGGGGCAGTCCCACCTGCCTCACATGCGCATTGTAATGTTCCTGAAGCAGGTTGATTAACAGTATCTGCAAGTAGCATAGGCAGAATTGCTGTTGTCACATCATTTTGGACAAATTATGACTTTGGACAATTGAATTGAATGAGCAAAGTAGCTGCACGGTGGCTCTGCAGTTAGCACAGCTGCATCACAGCACCAGGGACCCAGGTGTGATTTCAGCCTCTGTGTGGAGTTTGCACATTCTTCCCGTGTCTGTGTGGGTTTCCGCCAGCTCATCGCCTAATTGGCTAACTTCAGACGGCTGCTTCAAACGTTTTTGTGGAAACAGGCGTGAGGGCAGTACATCCCTATGCCTCCCATATTTTGGGTAGGTTTCGACCAGCTACGTTTGAAAATGACTAAGTGTAACATACATGTTTACATACTGCAATGTGAAACATTTTTTCCACCCTCTTGTGCTAAGACTTAGTGTAGCACTCTTGCCTTTGAGTCAGAATGTTGAGAGTTAAAATGCTCCAGTTTCCTGCCACTGTCCAAAGATGTGCAGATTAGATGGACTGGCCATGGTAAATTTCCCATAGTGTCCTGTGATGTGCAGGCTAGGTGGATTAACCATGGGAAATATAGGGTTACAGGGATAGGGCAGGATGTTGGGTCTGGTTGGGATGCTCTTCTGAGGGTCAATGTGAACACGATAGGCCAAATGGCCTGCTTGCATACTGTAGGAATTCTATGACACATGCACAACTTGTATCAGATTTGGTTCTAATAAAGTTTTATCATCCAAAAATCAGAATACTTTTCCTTGAGCTGTAGTCAGAAGCAAAACTAAAGCTGACACATGAATACTAATCACCGGGAAGATGGAGATTACTGTATCATTAAGATAACAGCTAAAGAAATATTCAAACTTTGTGGAAATCTGACACTATGCAACAAAAGGAAACTCATGCATCTTACAAATTCAAAAACAAAATATGCTTGTTAAGTAAATTCCTGTAACATAACAAACCTATTGGATTTCATTTATTTTGCTCAAAGTGCTTTACAATTCCATAGCTTTCACAAATTATCCACAGATTTGATTACTCCAAACTCAGAAATTCTTTTTAAACAGGCACTTTGCTTTATTTCAACAGACAGCTATTTGTATTTCTTTTTCATGAAGAACCCTCATCTTCCATGCGTGTCAGTTGCTATGGTAGTCTATAAATAGAAAATGGATCAAATGAATCAGTCTGGTTGAAAATAAATAACCCTTCCAATGAAAGTGACAGCAAGAATGTATTGTCTGCATTACTAACTTTAAGTAATATGAAACACTTAGAAAAATGTTACCTCATAATGAAAACCAATATCATAATTTAATGTCAAATAAGGCCTAAATCTACAAAAGCAGCTTCTGTTGCATATTAGCGTTTGACTAAATTCCTGCTTCATTTGAGTAACATGTGTGATGAATTGCCAGTAAAAATAACAGTCAACATTTCAGGTCTGGTCTCAATTCTTTGATAACCCTGCTCAGGCGAAATGGAGTTTCTCCCAGAAGCAAAATCACACTTTCCTTCACTCAACATCATTGCTTGTCGGCTAAATGGCTAACTTCTGCCGGCTGGTTCAAACGTCGCTATGGAAACAGGCTTAAGGGCAGTACATCCCCATACCTCCCATATTTTAGGTAGATTTCTACCAGCTACGTTTGCAAATGACTAAGTGTAACATATATGTTTACACAGTGCAACATGAAACATGTTTTCCACCCTCTTGTGCTATGACTTAGTGTAGCACTCTTGCCTTTGAGTCAGTATGCTGAGAGTTCAAATACTACTCCTGAAACTTCAGAGCGGAATCTAGGCTGAAAATCCAGAGCAGTGCTGAGAAGGTGCCACATTGTCAAGAGCACTCTCTTTTGGAAATGGTGTTCAGTTGATACCCTGAATATTTTCTGAAAAGATTGCAAAAGATCTTAGAACACTACTACGAGAAGAACGGAGGATTTTTCTCCTGCGTTCAGGACATTTATTCTTCAACCAGTAATATTGGAACAAATTTTACAACTAATCTAATTACATTGTAGCAGTTAGTGATAGCTTGCGGTGCAGATATTACCTGTGGCATTTCCAACATCACAACAGTGACACCGGTTCAAGCGTACGTAATAGTTGTAAAATGACACATCTTTCTTTTTCATTTTAAATGGTTCAATATACTTCACATACTGCACATAGATGTGCAGTAACAATATTATGGAGACAAGCAGTCCAGGACTGAAGCTTCCCTGAGCATCCTCATCTTTAAACCTTCACACAGAAGACTGATTTCTTGCGAGCAAACTTTAATCTTTCTTTCACAAGAAGTGACTTTTTTGTAGCTCAATATATATGTGTGTTGAATGAGCAGATTGCTCAGGTATTTTTTAAAATGAGTGTTACTATGGACTGAACCTTCACTCTTTGGCTGAGCTGTAATGACGTTTTTTTGGCGGGGATTTCTGCTGCAAGGCCTAGTGAGTTTTCTCATCATATCTTGCCAAACATGCCTCATTCACTACCTGCCGCATCTCTCATGTATGCCTCTAGACCCAGCTGTAGGAATTCTATGACACATGCACAACTTGTATCAGATTTGGTTCTAATAAAGTTTTATCATCCAAAAATCAGAATACTTTTCCTTGAGCTGTAGTCAGAAGCAAAACTAAAGCTGACACATGAATACTAATCACCGGGAAGATGGAGATTACTGTATCATTAAGATAACAGCTAAAGAAATATTCAAACTTTGTGGAAATCTGACACTATGCAACAAAAGGAAACTCATGCATCTTACAAATTCAAAAACAAAATATGCTTGTTAAGTAAATTCCTGTAACATAACAAACCTATTGGATTTCATTTATTTTGCTCAAAGTGCTTTACAATTCCATAGCTTTCACAAATTATCCACAGATTTGATTACTCCAAACTCAGAAATTCTTTTTAAACAGGCACTTTGCCTTATTTCAACAGACAGCTATTTGTATTTCTTTTTCATGAAGAACCCTCATCTTCCATGCGTGTCAGCTGAGCCTGTGCCATTCCCAGAAAAACTCATCAATCCTTGGATATCCTGGAATTTACTGATATCCCTTGCACCCACATCTTTAAATACCCATTGTGCACTTGATTGATATTCGGCCAGACACAGCAGACAAGGACATTGACACTTCATTCTGTAGCTAAGGACCTGAAGGTCCTGCTGGACAGGATGGTGCTGTGATGCAACGTCCCCTTCCTTCAGGAATTGGAAATATTAGAGCTCATGGAGTTCAAAATAACACACATGTATGGATAAAAGATTGATTGATGGACAAGAAGTGAAGATTAGGCAAAAACAGAACATTTTCAAGCTGGTAGGTTGTGACTAATAGTGTGCGGCAAGAATTAGTGTTGGGAACTCAGGTATTTACAATCTGTATTAATGACTTAGATGATATAGCAGAGAGTAATGTTCTGAGTTTTCTGATAATATTAACACTGAAGGAAAAATAGGTTGCAAAGAAATAAAGACAGATGAGGAGATTTATAAAATCATGAGGGGCATGGATAGGATGAGGAGCCAAGGTCTTTTTCCCAGGCTAGGGGACTCCAAAACTAGAGGACAAAGGTTTAAGGTCAGAGGGGAAATATTTCAAAAGGAGCTGAGGGGTTACTTTTTCACTCAGAGGGTTATGTGTGTATGGAAGGAACTATAGAGGGAGTGGATAAAAGGTTGTGGCGTATGACTCTATGACTCTTTGACTCTAAGAAGGCAGATGACATATAGCGTAGGTAATTGTAGGATTACTCATTTTCATAATAAATGAAGAGTAGAGCATCTTTTGAAAGATATGAAACATGGAAATATTGATGCTCAGAGAAATATGAGTGTGGTTGTACAAGTGACCCAGAAACTTAGCATGTTGTCACAGCAATTAGGAAGGCAAATAGAAGTCGGCTTTTATTGCAAGGACATTTAAAAACAAAGATAAAGTAGCCAGGTGACAATTGTACTAAATTTTGATGAGACAATATCTGGAAAACTTTGTGTAATTTTTGTCTCTTGTCTTTAAAGAAGAAAATACTTGCACTGGAAGCAATGTAGGGATGGTTCATGAACTAGGTTCATAGCTTCAATAGATTGTCCCATGGTGAAAAGTTGAATAAATTGGGTCCTTCTCCTCTGGAATTTAAAAAAAAAGAGACAATTTCATGGAATGTACATAATTCTGAAGAAACTTGACAGAATTGACATTAGGAGATCATTTCCACTAGTCAGGGAATCTAAAGCACAGCAACACAGTGTTAAGGTAATGAACTAATCATTTCTAACTGAGATGAGGAGTAATTCCCATACTCAGGGGTTTGTGATTCTTTGAAATCTGCTTAGTTGTGAGTGTTCCCCGTTAGTCAGAGTTTTTTTTAAATCATTCATGAGATGAGGGTGTCATTGGCTGAGCTAGCATTTATTGTTTGATCTCTAACTGCCCATAGTGTAGTTTAAAAATCAACCACATTGCTGTAGGTCTAGAGTCACATGCAGACCTGACCAGGTAAGGATGGCAGTTATCTACTCGAAAGGACTTCAGTGAATCAGATAGGTTTTTCTAACAATCGACAATGAATTCATGGTTATCATTAGGCTCTTAACTCCAGACTTTACCAGGGTCTCACGATTAATTGTCCAGTTTTATACCACTAGGTTATTGCCTCCCCTTTTAGGTTTTCAGGGAATCAATGGATATTTGGAGAGAATGATGTTGTGCTATGTTTCACAGCCAATAAGTCAGTGTATCTTCAAGCGATGCAAAGTGTCATGATATCTTGAAGAGATGTAGTATTCCTTTAAAAGACATGCTCATGATATTGCCACTGTATCATATGATGTGACCCAAGGGTATAAAGATTGCAAGCTCCATCTTAAGCTGGATCACATGAAGCATGACGTGCTACTAGAAGCATGCTCTTCTGCTTTAAATGAATAGCTTAATACTACCCTATACATTAACATGCCTGTGAATGTAGCAATTGTACATAATAAACAACTGTATTAAATGTCTGTTGGGTCCTTCAACACCACACTGTCCATGTCTAGTTTCTCAAGTTACAGGGAATAACATTATTATTGTCTTATCCCTGCTGAAGGCAAGGCCACATCAGGCAAGAAAATGAAGCTAATGTCCAAGTTAATCATTAGTGTATTGCTAGGATTGATTTAATGGATAATATAATCCATACTGCAACTATTTCTTCTGATATTTATTGTTGCACTACATACTACAAATCTTATATAATCACGGTTTTCTGCCTTCTCTACTTCAGGACAAAGTGATTTACAATAGAAGGGAACAGAGCAGAACAGAACCAGTAGGAGACAAGGACACCTGTATTACTTTAGCCTTATATAGGAGATGGCTCTTTACTGGGTTGCAATGGGAATGGTGGGTATCTATACTGGAATAATGGTATACACCTGTCTATAATCTCTACTCAACCCATGGTTTATCTTCATTCTGCTGCTTAGCACAATGAACAATCTGCTATTGGTATGCCTGAAAACCTCTTCTTTCCCATTCCATCCCATTCCCTCACAATCGTCCACCTCTGACATTTTAAGAACATAAGGCCGTAAGACATAGGAGTGGAAGCAAGGCCATTCTGCCCATTGAGTCCTCTCCACCACTTAATCATGGCTGATGGGCATTTCATTTCCACTTACCCGCACTCTTCCCGTAGCCCTTAACTCCTTGCGAGATCAAAAATTTCTCAAACTCTGCCTTGAGACCCAAAGTCCTGGCCTCCACTGCGCTCCATGGCAATGAATTCCACAGACCCACCACTCTCTGGCTGAAGAAATGTCTTCTTATTTCCATTTTAAATTCACCCCCTCTAATTTTAAGGCTGTGCCCACGGGTCCCAGTCTCCCCACCTATTGGAAACAACTTCCCAGCATCCACCCTTTCTAAACCATGAATTATCTTGTAAGTTTCTATTAGATCACCCCTCAACCTTCTAAACTCTAATGAATACAATCCCAGGATCCTCAGCCAATCATCATATGCTAGGCCTACCATTCCAGGGATCATCCGTGTTAATCTCCGCTGGATACTCTCCAGTGCCAGTATATCCTTCCTAAGGTGTGGGGCCCAACATTGGACACAGTATTCTAAATGGGGCCTAACTAGAGCTTTATAAAGTCTCAGAAGCACGTTGCTGCTTTTATATTCCAACCCTCTTGTGATAAATGACAACATTACATTTACTTTCTTAATCACGGATTCAATTTGCAAATCAACCTTTAGAAAATCCTGGACTGGCGTTCCCACATCCCTTTGTATTTTGGCTTTATGAATTTTCTCACTGTTTGAAAAATAGCCCATGCCTGTATTCTTTTTTCCAAAGTGCAAGACCTCGGACTTGCTCACGTTGAATTTCATCAGCCATTTCCTGGACCATACTCCTAAACTGTCTAAGTCTTTCTGCAGCCTCCCCACCTCCTCAGTACTACAGGCCTGTCTGCCTAACTTCGTATTATTGGCGAACTTTGCCAGAATGCCCCCAGTCCCTTTATCTAGATCATTAATATATAGAGTGAACAGCCATGGCCCCTACATTGAACCCTGAAGGGCATCACTTGTCACCAGCTGCCATTCCAGAGAAGAACCTTTTATCCCAACTCTCTGTCTTCTGTCAGACAGCCAATCCTCAATCCATGCCAGTAGTTCACCATGAACACCATGGGTCCTTACCTTGCTCAGTAGCCTCCTGTGAGGCACCTTTTCAAAGGCCTTTTGGAAGTCTAGATAGATAACGTCCACTGGGTTTCCCTGGTCTAACCTAGTTGTTACCTCTTCAAAGAATTCTAAAAGTTTGTCAGGCACAAGCTTCCCTTACTAAATCTATGCTGATTTGTTCTAATCCAACTCTGCACTTCCAAGAATTTAGAAATTTCATCCTTAGTGATGGATTCTCGAATTTTACCTCCAACAGAGGCTCAGCTAATCGGCCTGTAATTTTCCATCTTTTGTCTTGATCCTTTCTTGAACAAGAGGGTTACAATAGTGATTTTCCAATCATTTGGGACTTTCCCTGACTCCAGTGACTTTTGAAAGATCACAGTCAGCACCTCTGCTATTTCCTCAGCCACTCTCTCAGAACTCTAGGATGTAGCCCATTGATGTAGCAGATGCTGGAAACCAATTCTAGATTAGAGTGGTGCCGGAAAAGCACAGCAGCCAGGAGATTTATCAATTTTTATACCATTTAGCTTTTTTAGCACTTACTCTTTTGTAATGGCTACCATACTCAACTCTGCCCCGACTCTTCTTAATTGTTGGGATATACACATGTGAAGACTGACCACAAAGTACTTATTAAGTTCTTCAGCTATTTCCTTATCTCCTAGCACGAGCCTTCCAACATCAATTTGGAGTGGCCCAATTTCTACTTTTGTCTCTTGTGTATTGAAAGAAACTTTTACTATCATTTCTAATATTACTGGCTAGTTTACCTTCATGTTTGATCCTCTCCTTCCTTATTTTTCTCTTTGTTATCCTCTGTTTGTTTTTGTAGTCTTCCCAATCTTCTGATTTCCCAGTGCTCTTGGCCACTTTATAGACTCTCGCTTTGTCTTTGAGACATTTATTGACTTCCTTTGTCAGCCATGGCTGTCTAACCCCTACCCGGATAATCGTTCTTTGGGATGAACCTCTGTACTGTGTCCTCAATTACACCCAGAAAATCCTGCCTTTGTTGTTCTACTGTCTTTCCCACTAGACTCTGCTTCTAGTCGATTTTCATCAGTTCCTCTCTTATGCCCCTGTAATTGCCTTTACTTAACTGTAAAGCCATCACATCCGAATTTGCCTTCTCTCTTTCAAACCACAGACTGAACTCTCCCATATTACGATTGCTGTTTTTGTTTCAGATACCCAAGAGCTGTCACCTGCCCAGCTGCAGGAGCCCTGGAAGGAGGGAGACATAACTAACTGAAGAGACAGCTTCAGTTAAACCAATGCTTGCTGTCACCAGCTCAGACACTTGCACACATGTTGGATTCAGTGTGACGTGGAGTGCAGAACATGGAGGGGCACAAATGGGCTGCAATGATGCCAAGGTGAAAGGAACGTCTGTTTGTTGAATCACCTGGACGTGGAGAGGTCGGGGGTGGGTGGGTGGGGGAGAGGAGGACTTCAACAGATAATGGATGTACGTTGAGTTGCTGGGTACATTGATTAGCTGGGCAGAGGGAATTGCATGGCTCTCTCAATAACCTCTCCTCCATTTCACTGTAGTACCGAATACCCAGAGGCACTGTCACTGCAGCCTTTGCCTGGACAGGTCACTTATTCTTCTACTCCTGGTGAATTTGCAGCAATGCTGTCTGGCAAATGCAGGGTGAAATAACTCTACAGAGGCTGGTATACCATCACCAAGTTACTTTTTATTTACACATGAACAGTCCTTGGCTATAGTACTGCCTCGTACAGTGTCAGGCACCAGAATGTCAGTATCTCTGACACTCAGCCAAGGGCTCCCTGATTGACCCTGATGAACAGCCCTAATCAGGGAACTTGTCAGGTCCAGTTGGCTGACCTCATTACACACTACACAAAGATGCAACAAAACAACTCCAGAAGTGTTTTTGAACACCTTGCAATTGCAAAATAATTTCCACAAATATGACTTACAAGCGAGGTGTTTGGACCTTTAAAGGGTGCAGGGTCCTTCTTCTGCATCAAAGCTTCTTTTTAAAGAGTGGACAAAGCAAATGCTGTCAGGAGTTGTATTGTCTAAGGTTAAAATCCTGGCATCATATCAACGGACAGGGTCATGTGATGGCAGCATTAAGCCAAGTCAATGTGTCATAGAGGAGGCAGCTGTGTGGAGCGATATCACTGCACAATGCAGCACACAGGTAGCACTGCTATGGGAGGAGCCTACCCTGGAGGAAGTCAAGGAGGCTTTCATGGCTACATTATTGAAGTTCCACTCTAATTTTCCTTTCAAAATGGCCCTTACTGTAAATGCCAGGCCTCTGGTCAAATGTCTAACTGTGCACAGTGATGGGAACGCTTTCTGTTTCTAAGTGTCCCACTTTTGCCTTTGCTCAATGGCACCTATAGAGTTTGGACATGAAATTTGAATGACATTGAATAATTGAGTGTGGAAATCTTGGAACTCCAATTTGAATTCTGGCTCAACCACTTCAGCAGATTGGTAATTTACCTCTGACGTCCTATCTGTTTAAAAGCAGCCAATTTGACAGAGATAAAATTGTGGTTACCTGAAGCGGTTGCAGCTGTCTCAAGATGATAATTTTCACCCCAAAGGAATCAAGGACTTATGTTTATACCATTCTCCAGAAAATCTACAAAGTGCACACCATCTAGTTAATTATACTTCAAGTGAAGCCACTGTAAATGGATTACTTCATATCTTTGTCTGAGAAGAAATGTGGTCAACAAAGCAAACAGAATTTATGAGAGAAATAAATTTGTTCATTCATAACTCCTATGGAGCAATCACATAACAAATGTATGAAAGCCAAGCAAACTAAAAACTGCACAAACCCCACTCTAAAAGAGTTTTCACTTAGAATATACAACAACAAGTACATTTAAATAACCCTACAATACTGTAAAATTGAAGCGCTGAAGCTCAATCAAACCAAACCTGACACGATGTCTCATAAACCATGATAATATATTGTAACAGAGATTCTTGCCTTGGATATTTATGACTTATTCTTTGCAAGAATAAACTATCAACATCACTCAATTTGTTTATGGTATGAAAAAGATTTCACACAGTCAGACTTTCTATTAAAATACAAATGCCAGCAAACAAACACCTCTGAGGATTTCTATTTAATGTGTCAGTGAGTTCATCTAGATTTCACATTTTCAGAGAAACCTCATTCACATTCTACTCCAGTAACTGAAGCTCAGTGGTTGAAGTCTATTTTAAGAGAGGTCATTCTACAAATAGACTGGGGCTATATTTTGAGAACATGCAGTCATTGTTTGCTGCTGTATTATGGATGTCATTTATTCTTGAATGAAATATGTATTACTTCATCGAGGTAGTACTATTCAGTATTTGATAATTTAAATACAATACCTAGATGCTTTCTTCTGTGCAATGCATAACATCCAGCTAATCCCTAAATTACATGATGTGTGGGAACTTGATAAATAACCAGAAAACATTTCAATTCTATTCTCTATTTAATTACAAATAGCTACCTGTATTTCCATAAATGGAAATGGAAAGCTTTAACAGTTTTATTGCAGCATTTTTTTTTTGGTTTGATCAGCGAAGAGATTATTTATGGCTTGCTGGGTAGGCATTTTAAGAGCGTGGAGTGGTGATTTTTGTAGCTCATTTGGGACATTATGTTCAAAGTACCTATACAACATATATAGCAACTTCATATTAATTATTTATTCATGTAGATAGCACATTTGCTGAGGCATATTTCTCCATGTACAGAATTTAGTTATGACAATAAATACTTTCTTAATGACTACACAAAATGACGGAACATTTTCATTGACAGCTGCAACATTTCCATGAGGAATCAGTACAAAGCTGAGACAAATGTAAATAGTTGTTCAGATAGAAAACATCTCTTAAAATTTCAACAAATTTAGTAGATTTGTAATAAGTTATTTTGTTCTCTTTTGCTGGAAAATCAAATAATTAATTTGTATGGTTTAGAAACATTGGAAAATAAACAGAGAAAGTAATTTCATACAGTTTATTAAGCATTGACACTGTAATATTCAGACAGCTGAATTTTAAGGCAATGCGGTCTTGAAAGGTCTTTTCCTTGGGGTAGGGGAGTCCAGAATTAGAGGGCATAGGTTTAGGGTGAGAGGGGAAAGATTTAAAAGGGACCTAAGGGGCAACTTCTTCATGCAGAGGGTGGTGCGTGTGTGGAATAAGCTGCCAGAGGAAGTGGTGGAGGCTGGTACAATGACAATGTTTAAAAGGCAGCTGGATGGGTATATGAATAGGAAGAGCTTCGAGGGATATGGGCCAAATGCTGGCAAATGGGGTTAGGATATCTGGTTGGCATGGATGAGTTGGATTGAAGGGTTTGTTTCCGTGCTGTACATCTGTATGACTCTAAACGTGATGGGAGCATACCCTTTCAGAATTTTTACGTGCAAAATTGCACCCTATCTTTGAATGTGACAGCAGGGCTTACATAATTATTAGGCGTCACAATGTTAAGTCAGAAAAAGAGATGTTTCGCATCCCCATCAAAAAGAGGCATGAGGCTCTCAACATGTGTAAGGAGGGAATCCAATGCCTATTTCAGGTCCTGTTTGTAAAATTGGCTGGCTAGTCTGTATGTGGTCCAATGTCAATGAGTGAGTTCTGATGAAGAGTTACTGGACTCAAAATATTAACTCTGCTTTGTTCTCGCAGATGCTGCCAGACCAGCTAAATTTCACCAGTGATTTCTGTTTTTGTTTCAGAGCTCTGGTATTCACAGTTCTTTGTTTGATATTATTAGTTAGCTGGTGTAAACCAGCTTCTGTGCATAACTCATGAGCTGGCAAAGTATTTTGTTTAGAATAAAACTTCATGCTCCAACAAGTACTCGGTCTATTGCAACCCAAAAATAGAATGGTTTGTTGTACGATTGTGCTTTGTGACCCATTGATTATATCAGCAACCTTTATATGGAACAATGATGAATACAGACACACCAGGATGACAGAGACGATAAGCTTATTTGTAGAGAAATCTTGTACTCTATAAAATCTATTTACATTCTGACAATATCTGCATGGAATCCCATTTAAAACTAGATTTAGCACAGCCATCACAAGACATTAATATTTACTTTGCCTAAGTAATTTGAATTAATTGGACGATGCTCTGTTGATGCAATCTCTGCTCAGATTTAACTGATATTTATTATAAATAGTCTTTGGGAAATTATAAATCAAATGTAACTTCTTACTTTAAGTGTCTTTATACTTTGCGACTAAACCCTTGATGTTATTATCAGTCAGGAAAAGAAGTGCTAGAGTATGCTACATTGAGAACAAAAGAGACACCATCAAAGTTGTTGCATCTCAGTATATTAAATACTTACCAAAACACAAAATATTGTAGTGCATTGGTATGTCGAATAGTTTATATTCTCACAGTGTTTTAGGATTTAGTTCACTATTTGTAGAATGCTTTCAAAATTTTTTTTCTTACATTCTTTATTTTTCTCATGTTTATATCGAGTCTATCCTTTATGGCTATTACTTAGAGTCATAGAATCATAGAAATGTACAGCATGGAAACAGACCCTTCGGTCCAACCCATCCATGCTGACCAGATATCCCAACCCAATTTAGTCCCACCTGCCAGCACCGGTCCATATTCCTCCAAACCCTTTCTATTCATATACCCATCCAAATGCCTCTTAAATGTTGCAATTGTACCAGCCTCCATCACTTCCTCTGGCAGCTCAGAAAAAGTTGCCCCTTAGGTCTCTTTTATATCTTTCCCCTCTCATCCGAAACCTATGCCCTCTAGTCTGGACTCCCCGACCCCAGGGGAGTCTATTTACCCTATCCATGCCCCTCATAATTTTGTAAACCTCAATAAGGTCACCCCTCAGTCTCCAACGCTCCAGGGAAAGTAGCCCCAGCCTCTTCAGCCTCTCCCTATGGCTCAAATCCTCCAACCCTGGCAACATCCTTGTAAATCTTATCTGAACCTTTTCAAGTTTCACAACATATTTATGATAGGAAGGAGACCAGAATTGCATGCAATATTTCAACAGTGGCCTAACCAATGTCCTGTACAGCCGCAACATGACCTCCAAACTCCTGTACTCAATACACTGACCAATAAAAGAAAGCATACCAAACACCTTCTTCACTATCCTATCTACCTGTAACTCCACTTTCAAGGAGCTTCTTATTGCAGGGGATTGTTTATTTTGCACTGTAATCTATCAACCAACAAGAACTTACAGATTCTACATTATTGTTTGGTGAACTGATCGTTTCTTATTGTGTGAACTTACATGACTTATTGAGTTAATAGTTATTGTGTTCTGTCCAGTCATTTGTTGTGTGTGTTTTTGACATTTTAATTTTAAATGTCAGTTTATTAAAGCAAGATATATTCACAAATATATATACAGTGGGAGGTGAAAGTCAAGTCACCACACAAGGAGAAAACTGTTTTGCTGAGAATTGTAAACAGTAGGAAAATCAATATCAATCAATCAATTTCCCATCACAATCAATAAATCCCGCACCTCTATTATGTTGGGAAATCTCTGATCCCTTCTGTCTGCCAGCAGAGAAACAGAGATAGATGGTGGAAAATTCAACTTGTGTAGCCCAACGTGTTCAAGCTACAAGAGCCCAGAACCCCAACAGTGCCAGCCAGATCACTTGTTATCTTACACAATCACTAGCGCAGGCCTGCTCTGCTTCTATTGCAGATGGATGGAGCGGGGCAGTGTGGCACCATTCAGTATCAAATGCTGATTTGGTACACATCTTAGTTTGACAGGTCATGTTCTTAGGCATTCTCAAAGAAATATATATTGAACATAGCAGAATGGCGCAGCAGGTGTGTGCTGGGCTGATAACCCAGAGGTTGCTGGATTGAAACTGTCCTCTGCTACTTAAAAATGAGGTGGCACAGTGGCTCAGTAGTTAGCACTGCTGCCTCACCGGGCCTGGGATCTGTGTTCAATTCCACTCTTAGGTGACTATCTGTGAGGAGCTTCCACAATCTCTCCGTGTCTATATGGATCCCATCTGGGTGCACTAGTTTCCTGCCATTGTCAAAAGATGTGCAGTTTATCTTAACTGGCTGAGTCAAGTTATTTGTAGTATCCAGGGATGCGTAGGTTAGGTGGATTAACCATAAGAAATGCAGGGTTACAGGGATAGGTTAGGGGGGTCATACTGGGTGGGATGCTCTTTGGAGGGTTGGTGTGGGCCAAATGGCCTCTTTCTGCACTGTTGGGAGTTTTTGATCTATGAACTGCATGAGGGACCAACATGGTAGATGTCAAAGCAGTTAAATCAGCACAGTAATTCCAAGTGAGCTGCTTTGGATTTTATTTTCCATTATAGAATGAGTGTTGTTGTCAGGGAGGCTTGAAAAGGGGAGTCTTCAGATGCAAGATTTTCTCAAACTGCTTTAGATTGTAGCGTCTCTTCCTGAGCGGCTGGCAACAGGAAGGGAAGTGGTGCAATGGCCATGGCGGGACCATGCATGCTATTGTCCTGCAGGAGAACAGCTGCAAAGAGTAGGGCTGGCTGTTGAGCCCTCAGAAATATTAATCCTCAAAGACCCAGTAGCATGAGCAAAATGAGTCTGTTATTCGTACAGAAAGGTTAATGAAATTTCTATTCCAAATATACATAGGCAAGGTGCAATAAAAAATGTAAATCTTGTATCGTGCAATAAGCTTATCCGTTTCATAAAATACTTTCAAAGAAAAATACTTACTGATTTCCTTAATAGCTTATTCCTTATATGAAAACTTTCAATCTGTAGCAACACCAGAGCAATTGCATTTTCATTCTTGATTTTTGGACAGGTAAGTCACTGATAAGGACCTCAAGTGATAAGCAACAAAGCTTATGACTCAAATACGCAAGAAAAGCTTTTCTATGATCCTCAGAATTTTCACGAACCAGTCATGAAACCCATCACTAGCAAGTGCTGTTGGTAATGTTGAAAAGAGTTTCCAGACAGAACAGATTGTTGGAGAGCATACCATAGCCACTCCCTATTGTTAAATTCATTTTTGTTAAATTAATTAGACCCTTTGAACAATACTTAATTTGGCTTTTGAACACCGACTTCGATTTATCAGATGGGTCCTAATGAGAGACTTTTCGATATCCCGAATGGAATATCCTCAGTTAAGAACACCCTAGAGACTGAGGCCATCGGAGTTTATCTATTTTCTTCAGAAGGATTTTAGAGTCTGTTACATATTCAGGGGTAATTGTCACATTCATATCTATACCATTATATCTTAGTAGAATAGGTGGATACTGGGGGCCAGGTTGACTCTTGTTATAAGATCCCTCCTTTATTACAATTAAATACCTATCAACCTTTGGTTACTGTTTTAATCACCCTTTAAACTGTCGCTACATTCTTTTCTTCTGAGATCCACTTTCAAAAGTTCCCTTCATTTTTAATGAGCCTCTCTATAATAGTCAAATTATTCAAAAACTATTTACAAATAGAAGGAAAATGTACAAGACATACATTTCAATAATAGGAATAAAAATATACATTTATTTGGAATCTGTCCAGCGAGAAGACAATACTTTCATGTTATTAGTTTTTAGAAAACAAATGTATTTTTTACAAAGAAAAACCTTTTAAAATTCAAAGCATACTTTTGTGTGAACTATTGTCTTGAAAAAGCCACACAAGACACTTTTATTTAGTGATTGAAGTGTCAAAATGGTCAGAGGTGAAGAGAATGGAATAATATTTTAGAAGTGTTGTCTACTTGTGTCATTGCACTGCAGTCTATCGGTGTCAGATACAGAAGCCTAGTAGTCTGAATACAACCATTTCTTAAACGGAAGCTGGGTGTAAAGCAAAGCATTTTGTTCATCAAAGAATCATACAGTACAGCCCATTGACTCTACTATGTACATTAGTCCCACTGTTCCTCATGAGGCCAATAGCCTCAAATGTCATGATAGTTAAAGTGCTCATCCAAATGCTTTTCGAAGGTTGTGAGGTTGCCCAATTCAACTACCCTTCCTTGTACCAACCACCCTCATGTTTATAGTCTTTTATGTAATAAATGTGTAGCCATACAGGTATTTCTTTTCTCATTTCAGAACAAAAATGGTCACTTTACAGAGATGCTTTACTCTGTCTCCTTTATTTTGCAACTATTTACGTAAAATTTGATGCTTAGGGCCATGTTTCAGCCATTGTTGGTCAATGTTTGATGTTTCTTAAAAAATATTAGTCCATGAAAACTGGAAAATGGGACTAGATCAGATTGGGGTTTCTGGTTGGTGCGGATGAATGGGACTGAAGGGTCTGATTCTGTGCTGCATTACTCCATGATTCTATGAAAGGTCTCAGTGTAACAAACAGATTTAGGAAGTTAAGATTTGATTGAATATACTTACCACTATCATAATGGGGCCCATTGGTGGTTTCTTCTGCACAGTCCATTAGAATCCTAATTTGAGCTCACCTATAACAGGATGTGTGTTTGTGTGTGTGTGTGGACACATGCTATTATCCACTCACACCACACCCTTCCAGCCGTACCCCATCCTGGCTACAGCCCGTTTGTGTCTGGAGGCTTACCGGTACACTCATCCTACTTTTATAGTCATCTTCTAATAAGCACACAATGCCAGCATCTGAGCTTGTGGGTGTGAGGGTTGGCTCCAGTGACAAGAGTTTCTGCATCAGATGTGTGCTCTTGATTGCAGCCTTTCTGCAGTAACTGTACTGGCTGACCAGGCAGCAGTTGCTCAGGTTTGATTGCACACTGCGATTATGTTGATGAGTGGTTGTGTTCTGTTTACCTCAATTTGACTAGGCGTTGGGCAACTGTCCATCTCATTTCTCCCACTTGAAAATCCAGTTTTTAGTCTGGTGATTCATGAAGGTCGAGGTGAAGTTTTAATGTACTGAGAGTGAGCTTTGGTCAGGGTTGGAAAGAGGTTAGTTAAGGGATATTTTGTTTAAGTAAGATAACTCAGTAATGTGAGGGAATGTAGAATAATCATCTTTTTATATTATTTCAGCATGGATGGCTATGTAGTAGTAAATATCCAATTATCAAATTTAGATGCTGTTATACCTGGGTTAATCTAGTTCAAAATTGAGCAACATAGACATTGATTGAAAGCGATGATAAGAAGAGTGCTTAGGAGAGTGGCTACTTGACTGTGCCCACAATGCTATTTAAAGCAAAATCTTAAATATCCCATCTACAGGTAAGCTTTAATAATCCCAAATGGGAACACCACATGAACTTGCTTTACAAATTTTGAGAAAGATTATGGGTCATAGACTTACTCTTTGGGCAAGCACCATGCACAAATATCAATCATGGCCCTTAGTTCCTGGTTGATACACAGGATAGAGTTATTTGCTGTGACAGAACACTCTGTCTTTGTGTGACTGTGGGTATGGGTTCCTGGGTCAGGTAATTAGATTAGATCTGAAAATATGTTGCTGGAAAAGTGCAGCACGTCAGGCAGCATCCAAGGAGCAGGAGAATCGACGTTTCGGGCATGAGCCCTTCTTCAGGAATGAGGAAAGTGTGCCAAGCAGGCTAAGATTAAAGGTAGGGAGGAGGGACTTGAGGGAGGGGTATTTGGAAATGCGATAGGTGGAAGGAGGTTAAGGTGAGGGTGATAGGCCGGAGTGGGGGTGGGGGCGGAGAGGTCAGGAAGAAGATTGTAGGTTAGGAAGGTGGTGCTGAGTTCAAGGGTTGGGACTGAGACAAGGTGGGGGGAGGGGAAATGAGGAAACTGGAGAAATCTGAGTTCATCCCCTGTGGTTGGAGGGTTCCTAGGCAGAAGATGAGGCGCTCTTCCTCCAGCCGTCGTGTTGCTATGGTCTGGCGATGGAGGAGTCCAAGGACCTGCATGTCCTTGGTGGAGTGGGAGGGGGAGTTGAAGTGTTGAGCCACGGGGTGGTTGGGTTGGTTGGTCCGGGTGTCCCAGAGGTGTTCTCTGAAACGTTCCGCAAGTAGGCAGCCTGTCTCCCCAATATAGAGGAGGCCACATCGGGTGCAGCGGATGCAGTAAATGATGTGTGTGGAGGTGCAGGTGAATTTGTGGTGGATATGGAAGGATCCCTTGGGGCCTTGGAGGGAAGTAAGGGGGGAGGTGTGCGCGCAAGTTTTGCATTTCTTGCGGTTGCAGGGGAAGGTGCCGGGAGTGGAGGTTGGGTTGGTGGGGGGTGTGGACCTGACGAGGGAGTCACGGAGGGAATGGTCTTTTCGGAACGCTGATAGGAGAGGGGAGCTCATGCCAGAAACGTCGATTCTCCTGCTCCTTGAATGCTGCCTGACCTGCTGCGCTTTTCCAGCAACACATTTTCAGCTCTGATCTCCAGCATCTGCAGTCCTCACTTTCTCCTAATTAAATTAGATTCCCTACAGTGTGGAAACAGGCCCTTCAACCCAACAAGTCCCCACCCACCCTCTGAAGAGTAAACCACTCAGACTCATTTCCCTACATTTACCCCTGACGACTGCACCTAACATTATGGGAAGTTTAACTTGACCAATTCACCTAACCTGCACATATTTGGACTGTGAGGAAACCCACACAGACATGGGGAGAATGTGCAATCTCCACACAGTCACCCGAGGCCAGAATCGAACCCAGGTTCCTGGTGCTGTGAGGCAGCAGTGCTAACCACTGAGCCACCATGCCACATAATGATAAGAAGCTCTTGATTAAATGGATACATAGATACATGGTCTGATATTAATGATTGTACTGATCTGTTCTCCAAAGAGGTGGTCGACTCCAACTCCTTTATGATATACTAGAGCATAAAAAAGATTGTATACAATCCATAGACTACCATATTGGGGGCTAGTTTACGTGATATTATTGGCAAAGGAAATAGCCAACTGTGAACTTCACCAAAAATTGTTTAAGAGCCAATTTCAGGAGTTTAAAGGAGGATTTCTGTTTGTGACCTCTAGTGAGTTTTCTCCCAACATTCTCTGTGTCTCACCATATTAAGGATACACCACATTTCTACAACAATGGTCTTACAGTACCTTGGAGATAGTGAGAACTGCAGATGTTGGAGAGAGAGTGTGGATAAAGAGAGGAGCTGAAGAAGGCACAGCAGGTCAAGCAGCATCAGAAGAGCAGGGGAGTCGATGTTTCAGGTTGGAACCTGATGGAGGTTGACTCCCCCTCCTGCTGTCCTCTGTTACTGCTGGATCTGAGGGGCTTTTTCCAGCTCCACTCTTTACTCATTCTCACACTATTTTGCACTCATCAGAACAAACATTCTCATACTGCCAGGACCTCCCTTGATTTCTGCTATTGGTGGCAGATTTACTTCCCAGCTATGCATCTGGCCACACACTGCCAGCCATGAGTAGCCCCTCACGGTATATGTAGTGGAGGAAAGTGAAAATGTAAAGCTTGTGGGGACACATTGGTGACACAGATGACATTTGTTTGAAAATAGAAGTGCAAGTTTGGAAATGTGTTGCCACTTTACATCAACACTACCTTATTGACTGCCATAGTAACTGCACCTATAAGAGTCAAGTTGCACAGGCGACCTGTATTTAGCATCAGATTACATTTGAACCCTGTTAAAGAGAGCACTACTCTTTCCTAAAATCAAGCAGAGGATGGCAGCTTGACATTGTTCAGTTCTGACCAGACCCATTCGCTGGACTGTAATGATACTGAATCCTTGACCCTATCTGCTCCATATACCTGCCTGACCATATTCACATCATTGGCCTAATATTGGACGATCCTCTTAGCTTATTGTCAGGTACCCTTTGACTGAAGACACTCCATCTTGTCTTAACTGAAGACTACTTCCTTTAGCCTTTGAGACATGGCCAATTTGGTTGATGAACATCCAGTGAGTTTGTCACGCAAGCTGCTGGGACATGCTGAAGGCGTGACATTGATGTAGCATGATGCCACATAGCAAGATATCCAGCCTTAAACTGATCACTGCTCACAAATGAGGATAAGGTGCCTGGCTCTATGTTCGTGTTAAGAGGCAAGGCAGGATAGAAGTACAGTGTGCCTCTATGGTCTGAATGAGGATGCAATATGCAAAAATGCAAAGTAATGTGCAGATGCTATGAACATCTAAGTAGATGCAGAGTGACTGAGTGCTAGGAAAGCAAGAGAAGAGTCTGAGATGTACCTTGCTGCAGTCCATGAGATGGGTGCCAGTCTCTGTGTGCAAGGTGAACTGGCAGTGGCATTGCAATTCAAGGAGATGGTCTGCTCTAAGATGGAGCATTCTATTTGAGTTAGAGACATGCCACGTTGATGTAATGAGGCTGGTGCACGTCCAATTTCAACCACCATAAATGGAGTTGCAGATGCTTACTGTCCTGAAGTTTAAGGGTACTGCTGGCCAAGATAGATGCTCAGAGGAGCAACACCAGGCTGCTGCCTCCAGGTACTCCTTTGGACTTTCACATTGGGAATTGTCACCATCCAGTTTCTCTCTGCAATGTGGGTAACTAGAGATGGGCAAGAAATGTGGCCAGCTAGCGCCGCCCACACCCTACACAGATAGTTTTAAAAAAGAATAGCCAACTGTATATAAAGTAAGTGAGAATAGGTAATAATGTGTGCAAATTGGCTTCTAGTCACTCCCTAGCAAGGTTCTTGCCTCACAGTGGGGTGGAAAAAATAAACTTCCTTTCTTGAAGCCAGTAACCTCATTTTTCTAATCTCACCATCATTTCCCAATTGACTTGTCATTGCTGGTATCACTCAGAGGACGGTGGCAAAAACAAGGTATCATGAACAGGAACTCAAATGACACAGTGTTCTGACTGCCAGTGCAACATGGCGGCCAATGGTACAAATATAGCTGCTTAAACAACACCTTTAGAATTTGTCACTTCCTCTAAATGTCCCACAGCTGAAGATTGGGATGTGAAGGTGTTTAACACGTTTGCCTTTGTAGCTCAGACCTTTGAGTATAGGAATTGGGACGTCAGGTTGTACAAGACATTGGTGAGGCCTCGTCTGGAACATTTGTACTGTTCTGGTCACCCTGTTATAGTATTATAGAGATGTACAGCACAGAAACAGACCCTTCAGTCCAACTCATCCATGCTGACCAGATATCCTAAATTAATCTAGTCCCATTTGCCAGCACATGGCCCATTTTACTTTATATATTTCCTATTCATTTACCCATCCAGATACCTTTTAAATATTGGAATTGTACCAGCATCCAAGACTTCCTCTGGCAACTCATTCCATACATGCACCACCCTCTACATGACAAAATTGCCCCTTAGGTCTCTTTTAAATTTTTCTCCTCTCATCTTAAACCAATGCCCTCTACTTTTGGACTCCCCCACCCCAGGGAAAGGACCTTGTCTATTTACCCTATCCATGCCCCTCATGATTTTGTAAACCTCTATAACATTATCATTCAGCCTGTAACCCTCCAGGAAAACGCCCCATCCTATTCAGCCTCTCCCTCTAGCTCAAATCCTCCAATTAGAACATAGAACATAGAACATAGAACAATACAGCACAGAACAGGCCCTTCGGCCCACGATGTTGTGCCGAACTTCTATCCTAGATTAAGCACCCATCCATGTACCTATCCAAATGCCGCTTAAAGGTCGCCAATGAATCTGACAATTATAGGAAGGATATTATTAAACTGGAGTAGGGTCAGAAAACATTTATCAGGATGTAGCTGGGAATGGCGCGTTTGAAGTATAAAAATAGATTGGAAACACTGGGACCTTTTCCTTGGAATGTGGAAAGTTGAGGGGTGACCTTACTGAGGTTTATAAAATCATGAAGGGCATAGATAAGGTGATTGACAAGGGTCTTTTCCCTTGGGTGTGGGAATTCAAAACCAGGGGGAATATTTTAAGGTGAAAAGAGAAAGATTTAAAAAGAACATGATGGGCTGCTGTTTTACACAGAGAGTGGTTTGTGTGTGGAATGAACTGCCAGAGAAAGTTGAGGATGCAGGCACAATGTTTAAAAGACATTTGGCTAAGTACATGAATAGAAAAGCTTTGGAGGGATATAAGCCATGTGCAGGCTGGTGAGATCAATTTAGTTTGGCAAAATGGTTGACGTGGACTGGTTGGATGGAAGGGTCAGTTTTCATGCTGTATGACTGTAAAAATACCTTCCTGACCTGCTCTTTCAGTGTACTTACATATACATGAAATGTCTCTGACTACATGCCTTTGAATTACTGATTTGGAAATTTGAAGAAGTATCTGGGGGCAGTTCTTCATACATGAACAAATCAAATGCTTAAATGAGGAAGTGTAGTAAGTGACGATTCATTAGGGTAAGAAGATGAGTCACGGAATGTAGGGAATGCCCAGGAGCATTGATTTGACTGTTCTGTGGCTCTAAATGCCTCTCCTAAATGCAGACTCTGTGTAGGGTAACCCTGAAGAAAACCACAAACCTGTGGAACAAATGACTGTCATAAGATTAGGAATTAAAAATAAAAATTGCAGTCATGGTAAGAGTTTCTGTAAACAGGAGATTATTCAAATACTATATGGTTGCAACCGAGAGATCTGAATAAAGTGTTGGTGTTGAATCTGAGTCAGATGTTTACAAGTTTAAGCTCCTTTCCAGACTCTTGCGTATTCAATAGAGATTGACATTTCAGAGTGGTGGTGAGAAAGTGCTGCATTTTCTTTTAGATGGAGCCTTAAGCTGTCGGTCTCCTCAGGTGAACTATCTCAAGGAAAGCAACTAGGATTCTTCTTACTGACCTGACCAATATTGGTGCTGCCTGAACTGCTGTGCTTTTCCAGCACCACTCTAATCTAAAATCTGGTTTCCAGCATCTGCAGTCCTTGTTTTTGCCAAATATTTGTCCCTCAACCAACTTTAAAAGAGTACGGTTTCTAATCATATTTCTCATTCCTATTTCCATAATTCTCATTTCTGAAGACCTCTGAATGCTTTTAAGGCAAAGATAGATAAATGTTTGAACAGTAAAGGCTTTAAGGATTATGGAGAGTGGGTGGGTAAGTGGAGCTGAGTCCACGAAACGATCAGCCATGATCTTATTGAATGCTGGAGCAGACTCAACGGGTCAGATAGTCTACTCCTGCTCCTATTTTTTATGTTCTTATGTTCTTTCTGTGGGTAAATGAGCTGCTGCCTATCCGACATCATCTCGAGGTTGTGGTTCAGACTGGAGCTAAGTCATAGGAAGGACCAGACGAAGATGCGTCAAAAGAGAGTTTGGGAATTAGAGAATAGTTTTAAGATGATAGGCCATCAAAATTAATAACTCTGGGTTGCTGTTCATACTTTGAGCTTGTCAATATAGGAATAGCAAGAAAAGGCCAATGAACATGTGGATGGAGATGGCTCATAATCCAGGAAATTTGGGCTGAATTTCACATTTCAAAAAGTGTTGTGCTGGAAAAGCACAGTTGGTCAGGCAGCATCCGAGGAGCAGGAGAGTCAACGTTTCAAGCATAAGCTCTTCATCAGGAATCTCTTGCTCCTCAGATGCTGCCTGACCGGCTGTGGTTTTCCAACACCACACATTTTGACTCTGATCTCCAGCATCTGCAGTCCTCACTTTCTGCTGAATGTCACATTTGTACATTTAGAAATTGGACATTTCAAGGTGGAGTGTGGTGTGGGGTTTATGAAGAGTTCTTCACTGTGAGGTTGTTGAGTTATCTCACACACATCTCTGCTGGTCACCTCAAAATGCAGCCAATACGCCCCTCTACTGCTGCACTCGCACTCAGTGGAGGAACTTGCTGCAACCGTGACCTTCCAAGATTTCTGCAGCCAGTGCTATATTTAATGTCTGGCTGTGCACCAAATGCTGAAAGCCATGTACACGTAGTGAGAGGGAATCAGAACAGTTTTAGAGGGCGCAAAGATGGTATGAGTGACACTTCACCAAAAATGGAACATCACATTCGGAAATATATTGCCAATCTATATCATCGCCTGTGTCTGAACAACTGTGATTGCAACTGCAGCTTCAAGAATTAAGTGAGGAAGGCTAGCTGTCCTCATTGACATTCACATCATAGGCAAACTGGAAGGTGCACTACTCCTTGGGGACTGCCAGCTAAGCTGGAGTAAGCAGTGAGCTGGAGCCACCAGCTAACCGCTCTGACAGCCATATCGAGAATTATCACTGTTTAGTTCCTCCCTGCTGCCTGGAAGAATACAAAATTACACATAAATGGAAGCCGAAAAGCTATTAATGAGGTGCGCAAAATGCAAATGGATTCCTCCTTGCTCTGAAGTGAATTGGATGTCTCACCGTTAAAACCTCGGGTGGAATATCAGACTTCTTTCTCTCAATGTCAAGAGTCTCACTTTTCTAATCTTGCCCTGTTTATCTAAACATCTCCCACACACAGTTCAGGAGCTGGGAAGATTCCATTCATTGAAACTAATTCTGGGGAGGACACAGTCATCCAGAATGGATTGGCTTCACCCAAACGGAAACGCAACCCATCTTCATTGATGAACATTAAACGCCAGGCTTCAGGACCTATCCCTGAATAAGTGAAGCCGTTTGTGTAACATTCAGCAAGGTAAATGTGGGGAAGTTCAATAGTGGTTGTAGCCTGAACTAGTTATGTGGGGCACCCCTGCTCTTTCTGGTCTGTACAAAAGTTTAACTTTGCTGAAATAAGCTTAACTTTGCTGAACCTCTTTTGAATCCATTTCATGACACAAGCTCTGACCAGTTCAGACTAAAGGAGCAATTGACAGCATTTTGATGATGTCCTGTTAATGCCAGGCAAAATGCATTATAATCAATCTCACTGTATTCGTCAAAGCTCGGAATATTCTTTATAGTGCACTCAAGATTTGACTTAATTTCATTATGGGTAATGAAGTGGATCATAGTCTGACAAAAACTGGGAAATAGCTCCCAAAAACATAAGCAGGCTGCTTTCGAAAATAGAATTGGATAATTATGAGTCAAAAATAATGACGCTGGTTCGGAAAAAGGCAAAGTTCAATGACATAAATATGGCCTAGATTAGCTCAGCATTAAAATTCACAAAATGAGGGCTCTTCAAAATATGAGACAAATTGAGTGAAAACTAAATATATTGCTTTCAGTAAAGAGTGCTAAAGTAGAGTATAGAATTAAACAGATAAATAGAAAGAAGTTCAAAAGAATGATGTGATAAAACTTGGATGGATGACAAAAATGAAAAACATGAGCAAAATGGAATTTACGATGGGGACGTTGAGCAGGAAGTGAGAAGGCCAATGCTTTTCTGATAATACAAAAGGAAATGAAAACATTTTTTTCGAGCATATAAAAGTATATAATAAGCAGGATGTGGAATAATTGTTTAAAAAAATGACTTTCAGAAGTGGTTCTGAAAAATATAGCAAAACTCAAAAAATGGATAGGTCAGTGAATTTTAACCATAATCTCTAGCCTGCCTCCTACTTTGTAAATTGTTCTTGGCACTGGAAGGCAGCCAATGCAATATTTCTAATTAAGAAAAGAGAGAGGTATGAACTTAATGATGTCGGATTGGTTAATCAAATGTCAGTTGTGAATATCCACTTGAATTCTGTAGCTCATGATCACATACGTGAACATTAAGAGATGCACAGAATAATGAAATGTGGATTTGCTGAAAACAATCTATTTTCAACAACTCTAATAGAGTCCATTAAATTATTGATCATACAGCCAATAGGAACAACCAGAAATGTAAAAAAGACAGAAAATGCAGGAAATACACAAAAGATCAGACAGTATCTGCGGCGAAGGTGGCAGGGTGGCTCAGTGGTTAGCACTGCTGTATCACAGCACTAGGGTCCCAGGTTCAATTCCAGTCTTGGATGACTGTCTGTGTGGAGTTTGCACATTTGCCCTGTGTCTGCGTGGGTTTCCTCTGGGTGCTCCAGTTTCCTCCCACAGTCTAAAGGCGTGCATGCCAGGTGAATTGGCCATGCTAAATTGCCCATAGTATTAGGTGCATTAGTCAGGAGGGGTGGGTTGCTCTTTGGAGGGTTGGTGTGGACTTGTTGGGCCAAAGGGCCTATTTCCACACTGTAGGGAATCTAATCTAATCAAAGTTAATGTTTCAGGTTAACCACCTTTACTCATTGGAGCTGGGAGACTGTTAGAAATGTAATAGCTTTGAAGTAGGTGAAATGAATATGAATACATTTGGAAAGAAACAAGGGAAAGTCTGTAATGGGGCTGAATATATGAGATGATAAGTGACAAAAGAGTTAGTGAAGCAGAGCTGTGTGGAGTAGAAATGAGACAAGTTGAGAAGAAAAGAAGGAACCAGAGGAGGTGGTAAAAAACAGAATAAAGGACTGCTGCAGGCCAAAAGCAAAACAAGAGAACACCAAAATTAAAACTGAGGTGCAAAGAAAAGAAATAAAATTGCGGGATGGGGTTTGGGGTGGGGGGTGGGATCTGTGAGATTACACTCTGAGATTGTTAAATATAGTCAAGTCTGCAAGCTGTAAATGGACTAATTGAGAAACAAGGCCTTGTTCCTGAAATTTCTGTAAAGATTCATTGGTGTATAGCAGTAGGCCCAGAACAGAGATGTCAGTGTGGGATCAAGGTGGAGGATTAAGGTGAAAGGCCACCTGAAGATCAGGATCCTGCTTAAGGACTAAGAGATGTGTTCCCCAAAGCTGTCACCTAATCTATGATTTATCTCCTTAAGTCAAGAGTGTGGTGCTGGAAAAGCATAGCAAGTCAGGCAGCATCTGAGGAGCAGGAGAATCGTCATTTTAGGCATAAGCTCTTCGTATCTCCTTAAGTGTAGAGCAGACCACAATTTGAACAGTGAATACACGATACCTTTGTGCCTCGCTCAGGTAGTGCACTGGGAATCAAACACCACTATTCCTGGAGTTGCCACAAAAATTAAAGATTTTAAAAAGTGAGAATTCTTCAACTCACTTGTTTTCAGGTTGGTGGGAAACATGGACTAGGTTTCAGTACTTAAAAATGACTGCTTATTACAAATAAATAGACTGAATTGCAGGTATAGAATTATGAACCAGTGGTTAACCCCCTTGTAAACATCCTCAACACACACACACACAGACAGACAGATACACAGGATCATCACATGGGTGCTGTGGGCAGAGGAAAAGACTGGTAAAGCCATTCAATGACCCTTCTCCCCAGGGTTCATTGAGATTATCCTTTTAGCCTTTTGGGAAACTGCTTCTTGATCTTCCTTTTCAAGGCCCTTTCACTTGCTTCCGGGTGAGTAACTGACTCTCTGATTTACTGGTCCCTGCCAAGAAAAAAGATAGTTCCATCCCTCTCAGCGATCCAATGGCTTCTCTACAAATGTTCACATCCACAGGCTGCTCAGCTACCTGGAAAATGATCAGTAGTTGATGATGGGCAGAAGGCATTTCACAGACTAACCGTAAATTGTTGTCAGCCAAAGCCCCATTTGTATATACCCCTCAGCTCCAACTCATCTGTAACTAGAGACATTCCCCCACTGTTTGAATAAGCAGCTGTGTAAGCAGCACCTACACTGAGTGTGAGGTAACTTGCTTTTAAAACAGTGCAGTGATCCTTCAACAATCCCTGGCTTTTACAACAGTTTTTTTTTCCATTTGGACAGTGAGGAGAGAGGAGGTAAAGAAACATGTGTTGCATTTCCTATGCTTACCTCAAATGGGGTTGCTGTATGAGAAGTGATTAAAGAGGACCAGACTGTTGTAGAGGGATTTGCTGTTTTGGTGATGGCATCATGCTGGAGGTGACAGAACTGGTGAAGGATGATTCTTCAAGTACAGAGGCCAGTGGGGTGGTAAAAGCGAGGGGGTGGAAGTGAAGGTCTGAGAGCAGACATGGGAGAAATAGGTTGGACATGACCAGGGACCTGTCAACCATGACAGATAGAATCCCGAGTTGAGGAAAATTGGAGATATATCAGAAGGGAGTTTACATCATCAGAAAGTTCTTTTCTTTATTTGTTCATGGGATGTGGGCAGTTAAGAGTCAACCACATTGCTGTGGGTCTGCAGTCACAAGGTGGCCACAACAGGTAAGACAGACTTCCTTCCCTAAAACCATCTGTGAACCACTCTTTTTTAAAAAATACCAAGAAGAAAATAGTAATAAAATCACCATCAGGCTAGCTTTTCAAATCCAGATTTTCGGTTGAATTCAAATTTCACCAAGTGTCACCCATTTTACCAATGTTTCCAGAATATTAGGTCTTGCATTACTCTTTCAGACATGACTGATACACCACCTCCTCCATGTGATGGTGCTGTAGAAGGGATTAACATGAAATGGAATCATCACAAAGAAGCACATTGTGATGAAAGCAAGTTATCATAACTTGGGAGTTAATAGGCTTACCATAAATATTTGCTGAGATCTATCCCCAGAAACTGAGACAGAGAATTTGAGGAAGAGAGAGAAATGGACTATGTGAAAGGGAGAGATGGTTGGAAATTGGAAAAAAAATCGCCTATATCTCATCAATGTGTCATAAAGGTGAGGGAGTGGGGCAGGATTAGGAGTAGGGTTGGGAGCTATTATTAGTAGTACAGAACTTAGACATTGCTGAAGAGAGACGTGCAGTTGAAACTTATTGTGTTGCACTCACCATGACTGCAACACAAGAAAACTGACATTTCCTTCCTTCCTTTCTGAATTTTGTTTCCTTGCTTTTCAGCAAAATGAAAAGTTTCAACATTATGTTTCTTTTTAGCAAATTTTATTGATTGAGGAACAGAAGATGTTCCGTGACTGTAGCAAAACCTTCTATTTGGTGAAAGTATTTTGAGTGAAAGTTATTCAGCACTGGAATTGCTTGCTACAGGTAGCCATTGGATCTTACAAGTATGAACAATGCCGAAAGGACCCAGAGACACCTTTAACCCGAGTTAATGCAATTTGTGTGTGGTATCAGACCTGCCAGGGAAAACTGGCTATAAATAAGATCAAGGCTGGAAAGGCCCAGAAGACACAAATACTTGACATTGTTTTTAGACGCTTTTGCATTCCAGAAACAACAGGAATGTCTATTCTTGTCTCACAAAAGCCTTTGGCCTTCACCCTTGCCAAGATATCCTGACCACTTACTTCTCTGTAATATCTCCCTTACTACTGCCTCAGCTGGACTGGGAAGCTCCTGTTGTCTAAAATCTCTCACCCACTATCCAGCCACTGACTCATTCCTGCAGACTCGGGCAGGCACTATTCCCCTAGAGTGCCAATGAGGTCCAAGGGCAAAGCCAAGGCTTAAGAGTTTAGTGCCTGCATGAATCTTTATTCATGTAGCCCGTTTTAACATCTGTTCCTGTGAAAGCAGAGTTTCTAACTAGCCCCAGATGCCAGCAAATAAATCATGCTCACAATATGACAAATTACCCAACTAAGCAGGAAGTCTCCAGCAGAACTTGTATCATCGATCAGTCTGTATTGCTTACTCCAATGCATTACTAAAATTGCTGCTATATAGAGTGAACGGCTTTCTCTTAAAGCTGCAGCACATAAGTTGGAGAGTCCCGGAGTTGAATTGGATTATAGGTAACAGTGTAGTCCACACATTGGCAACAGAGAAGATTCATGAGGTTTCCAAGGAAATGTTGACAACTGTTATTAAACTTTCTGATCAGTTTGGTGATAAACAATTGATTCTAAACTGACACACAACCACAAACAGAAGTGGCAGGGTGAAATGTGAGGAGGATGTTAGGAGAATACAGGGTGACTTGGACAGGCTAGGTGAGTGGACAGATGCATGGCAGATGCAGTTTAATGTGGATAAATGTGTAGTTATCCACTTTGGTGGCAAGAACAGGAAGGCAGATTACTACCTAAATGGAGTCAAGTTAGTAAAGGGGCAGTACAATGAGATCTAGGTGTTCTTGTACATCAGTCAATGAAAGCAAGCATGTAGGTACAGCAGGCAATGAAGCAAGCTAATAGCACGCTGGCCTTCATAGTAAGAGGAATTGAGTATAGAAGCAAAGAGGTCCTTCTGCAGCTGTACATGGCCCTGGTGAGACCGCACCTGGAATATTGTGTGCAATTTTGGTCTCCAAATTTGAGGAAAGACATTCTGGCTATTGAGGGAGTGCAGATTAGGTTCACGAGGTCAATTCCCAGAATGGCGGGACTATCTAATGCTGAAAGACTGGAGCGACTGGGCTTGTACACGCTTGAGTTTAGAGGGTTGAGAGGGGATCTGATTAAGACGTATAAGATTATTAAAGGATTGGACAGTCTGGAGGCAGGAAGCATGTTTCCGCTGATGGGTGAGTCCCGAACCAGAGGACACAGTTTAAAAATAAGGGGTAGGCTACTTAGAACAGAGTTGAAGAGAAACTTCTTCACCCAGAGAGTGGTGGGTGTATGGAATGCTCTGCCCCAGAAGGCTGTGGAGGCCAAGTCTCTGGATACTTTCAAGAAAGAGTTGGATAGAGCTCTTAAGGATAGTGGAATCAAGGATTATGGGGATAAGGCAGGAACAGGATACTGATTGAGGATGATCAGCCATGATCATAATGAATAGTGGAGCTGGCTCGAAGGAAAGAATGGCCTACTCCTGCACCTATTGTCTATTGTCTATAAAGTCTGTTGATGAGAAAATCATCACTGAAAACTTTAAAGTTTGCAAGCCTGCAATCTTTGTTAAAGTACAGTAAACTGCACAAAGTCCATGTTAAAAAAAGTTAAGAATGTATTTTCAGCTTGAGAGCTAATATAATTAAAATTGAAATGGTAAACATTTAATTTAAATGTTGTTGCAATGTTAGCATGGGAGTTTAAAAACATAAGAATCGATGTAGGCCACTTGAGCCTGGTCTGCTATTCTGGAGAAATTCTGACGAACGATCACTGGACCCATTGCTTTCTCTCTAGAGATATGGTTGAACCTGATGAGTTTTACCAGCAATTTCTGTTTTGTTTCTGATTTCCAGCATCTGCCATTTTTATTTTGTTTAGTGGAGAAATGGCATGCAGTTTCTTCAAATAAATCCTTAATATATATTGTGAATAGTTCTGATCCCTGTGGTACTCTTAGTTTCTAGTCAGAAACAATGGATAATGATGAGACACACAGTAGCACTGTTACATTCAAATTAACAAACTATCTCCTGGAACAGATTAACTGCAGGTTCTCCACCTCATATGTGTTGAAATACAAAATGGGATGTTTGGAGGTAATTGGAATTCACATTTCAGATTCATAACATTTTAAACTTCCAGTTGACCACAGTATGTTCATTTGTTGGGGTTACAATTTCCTTCACTGCCTCCTCACTGTTGTGTCCTTCCAGCCTCCTGCTTTTCTATTTTATTTCCAGCATCTGTAGTTTTTTTTTGTTTCCCTTATGCTTCTCCCAATCAGTCTGTCTTAACCACTCTCCTGTCGCTCTCTTTAACACAAATTAGGGTCTCTCACAAGAAGCAAGAATGAGTAGGGACCTTGTCTATAAATCACAATTACTTAGCATTTTAATTGTAAAAATACTCAGCACAGAAAGAGGACTTTTGGCCATTTGGAAAAGCCACACGGTTTGTCCAGAATAGAAGAGAGATCCAAAATTTTTCAAACCAATATTTATGAAGCAATGAGTTAGTTTAACCAATTTGCTTTGCACAATTTCTCTATTGATATTAATATAATACACTTAAATGTCAAGATACTTTACAAAGTTTATAGACCACAAGACAAAAACCACAACAGGCATGTCATCAAAACACAGTCATTATTTTCCTTTTCTCTCTAACTTAAGAGCAGGGATAGGATCTCTCATCCCTTCAAACCTATTCTGCCATTCAATTGGATCATGACTGATCAAGTTGTAGTCTCAGCTCTACGTTCCTTTCTCATCTGATAGCTTTGGCATTCCTTTTAACAAAAGTCTAATTCAGCCTTGAATACATTCAATAAGGCAGCCTACATTGCTTTGTGGTGAAGCCGTTAATGATCAGCCATCATCTAGAATGATGGAAGGTGTTCAAGGGATTGAATGGCCAATGCTTGTTTCCAAAACTTCATTCAGGAGATGTGATTGTCACTGATTGGATCAGCAATTATTAGTTGCCCTTGAGAAGGTGCTGGTGAACTGCCTTCTTTGAAAGGCTGCAATCCATGCACTGTAGGTATACCCAAAATGCAAATTCATTCACTTGACATTTCAATGCTATTCTACATTTGCCAACTCATTCTCTTCAACAACTTCCTTGCATGCTTGCAATAGTTAACCATCACTGTTAGAGATACTGACATTTACATCAGTGATTTTGTAGTCTTTTATCAGAAGTGGTATGTCAAAATTCAATAATAGATATGAAAGAGGTTGAGATATCTATGGCTTCTGATCATCCATCTATCCTTTTCAATTGACTAGATAGAATCAAAACAATTGGTCCTTTATTATATTCAACAATCTCATTACAAAGAAATAGGGAAACATGGTGGGTAGAATTGCCTTGTGACAAATTTTCTTTGGCAAGTCTCCCAGAATATTTTTGCTCGCCTTTGTGTTTAGCCCAATGCTAAGATTATGACTGCAGCCAAACAGGAAGGAGGTGGTGAAGTCAGACAGTTACTTCTTCAGGAAATCCAAAATAAGAAAACAGACCTTAATATATTTGTTGTTTTGATATATATATTCCACCACATGGTGTGGGATGATGAATGTAGTAAGGAACATCGGAGTTTCTTCATTGAATCTGAATGTAAGTACTTACGTCAAAGAAGATGGTCTCTTTGTGAGTTTATAATTAGGCTGTTTTTTTTCCCTATGTCTGTAACTCTTAACGAGACATCTTTGAGATACATGTTTAAAACAATTACTAATCCAGACACTGAATACTTGGGCATAAAACCTGGGATAAACAAAAACTGGATCAGGTAACTAACAGCTCAATAACAGCTGCCTTCTCTCATAGGCTTTCGTTTTTGCAAAAGAGCCATAAAATGTTAGAATGAGAGAAATGAGTGTTATCAAAAATGAAATTGTGAGAAAATATCGTGAGAAATATAACGTTTGGTGAGTTCTGATGTTCCTTCAAAGGTTGCCATTATGCTACTGTATTTGCATTGATCAAAAGTGTTCTCTGATGTGCCTTGACATAAGACTAGCAATATCAGTGGGGCATCAGGTATCATCTAACTTTCAAGACTGTTAATGCTGATATTTGGAAGACCACACTCATGCTGCTTGGAATTTACACTGTGGTGAACTGTAATTCTTGCAATATTTAGTTTAATTCGATTGTTGCAAAACTCAGATTAGCAATGACAATGAAGGCTGTTGGAGATATGCGCTGCTCTATCCGCTGTTTCTGGTGCAGCCTGTGTGACGGCCTCAATTTAAAAAGGTTAGACATCTGAACATAGGATGTGAGGGATAGACTGTGCGTTATCATAATATCGCAAAACTCACTGATGAGATGCCCTTTGCCCAAATTTGGATGAGATGTGTCTAGTTAATGAATTTACTCATCCCAGACCAACATTCAGCTACAAGAGGGGCCGAGTATTCGTCCTAGTTAAAGGGCCAGGCACCCACATTGCAGGTAAGGTGATTTTGAGGAGCTTCTCCTTTTCTTTTTGAGGTATTGTACAGAGTTCCTGGATTTGTCAGGGAGTGCTGTTGCATTGTCTCACACAGCAGAGAAGAGTGAGTGACCTGTCCACGTAAAGGCTGAAATTGCTCCAGGGGTAGCCATGATAGTACCTTTGGATATGGAGAATGACAGAGATGTGGAGTGGCAACTGTGTAGAGAGCACAATGCCCTCTGACAACTTTTGGCTGGACTCGTCCATGTTATTTGACAGGGAATCAAGGTGATCTAGGAAAGGACAAAGTCCATGTACCTTCTGCATCATGACAGGACAAGATTAAACAGGAAATTGTGAAGGTCTCAAGGCAGAAACATTGCTTCCACCTGAATATTCCCTGTGAAACCACAAGCCATATGGCTATGCTGCAGTAAGTCACATGATACTGAGAGCCCTAACCTTCACAGGGATCAGGAAGATGTAGGTGTCCTTGTCTCCTGCTGGACCTCTATCCTATTCTCTAGAAGATAGGGAGGATGGTTGTGTTGCACCATTTTTGGGTGATGCCCCTTCCAGAGATGAGTAGTTGAAGATTAGAGAAGGCAGGAGGAGCTGGGAGCTGGAGTTCTGAGTAATAAGACTTGTTGATAGATAAATGATAGTGGAGTCTTGCTTGAACAACATAATGCATTGGACAGGCACTGTCATTTGAACAGCATTACCTGATCTTCGCCACCCACTTGCGATTATTAGACATTTTGTGGATTTATTACATGGTCTCAAGATTATATCTTAAAAAATTAGCTGCCTATTCCATATCCTGTCTGAGGCAAGTGTTTGATAGTTTCTATAACCAACAACGAATCTTTGGCAGCTGTACTACTCCACCGTTACAGTCTCCAGTTTTGCATCAGCATCCTGACTCCTCCTTTTGCCCAGGTCTAGCGTTTTCCATGTTTAGGATTGGACTGACTGTATTCAGTAGCAGTTTCCTGTCATTCAATGCACTTCCCTTTCAAGTGGATTAGGACAATCTACAGTCTGTGGGCCACATCCACCCTATGGCTCTCCTCCAGGGAAAGCAGACAACTTGCACAAGCAAGCTGTGATAAAGGGGTATAACATATAATTAGCATTTGGAATCTGGACAGATTTAAGGCAAAAGGATTTTAATTTCATTCTTCGAACGTAATTGTTTTTAAGAGGTCAGAAAGTAATTTGGAACAGTGACCTACGTACATAATTTCCAAGAAAGCATGTGAATTTCATGACATCTAGAGCAAACAGACCGTTCGATTAATTTAATCAGGGCTTCCATTCAGAAGAATCAAGAATCAGTGCAGGAGAACGGTATTTTCCCAGCAGAGGAATCAGGTTTTCAGTTTCGAGAATTGTTTTCAATTGAGCAGATATGTTTTTATCTGCAAATTCTACAAGCTGTGAGAGTTTGTATAAAAGTTTTCAGGTTGTCAGAAGTGAAAGACCGTCAGTTGTTAGAATTGGAAAGAAGGAATAAAACTATGTCAGTGATCGACAGAGGAGGACTGGAAAGAGCTAGTTTATTAAGAAATTCAAATTTTGAGATCGGAGTGATATTTCTCTGAGATTGAGTATGCAAAAGGATATTGTTGGAAGGAGGTTGAAAGTTTCCTTTGCTGTCTATGTTAAGATCTTTCTAAGCGGTCTTGTAGCTTTGTGCAAATACACTGGATTTGCGTTGTATTCACCTTTGAATGCTGTATTTTTTTTCTGGTGCTGAACAAGGGCTGGTTATGACCTGCGGGCCTTACTTTGTCTGGGTCAGATATATCACTACAATAAGAAACGAATAGATCAATTTTGTAGAATGTGTAATACTCTGTTGTTGACTGCTGATAGTGGCTTTTGTAAAATTCACAACTGTCGCCAGAGACATTGGCAGAAATCTGAGAATGATAGATTAAGAAGATTGATTAAAGCCTACTCACAGTGCAGAAACCTTCTGTTTGTTACCTCCACATTTGACATCAAACACAATGACAAAGAAGAACAAGAATTAATTAAAACAGTCAAACATCAAAATCCATATGATTGTATGCAAGAAAGAAAGAAAGAATGCATAAGTGAGAAGGTCTGTACTTTCAACAGATCTACATTTTGACAAGATAATATATTTAATTCTTTCAATATTAAAAATAATGAAAAGTATCACAGAAATATAGATTGGTCACAGAATAAAAGAAGACCATTCAGGCAAGAGGGTCAATGATGGCTCACTGCAAAAGCAATTTACTTAGTGTGTTCATAATCAGGGAATGATTCTTTTCCAGTTAATGAACCAATTCTGCTTTGAGTTCCATGATTGAATCTGCCTCCACCACATTCTCAGACAGTGCATTCCAGATAGCAACCATTTGCTGCATAAAAAAAAGTTGCCCTCATGTCAATGTTGCTTCTTCATCAATCAACCTCATCTCCAAATGTAGAACCTTCAGAGGATGGATGAGAAATGTCTGCCACAGTCTGGCATTGGGCATTTAAACTGACAACTAAATGTGAGATGTGAAACTGACAAGTCCTCAGTTATACTATGGACTCTAAATGGCAGTGATCTATACCTTGGCAGTGAAATTGCTCTGCAGCTCTGAGCTGTTCTCTGATAGTTTTTTGTTAATCATTAGGAAGGAATGAATGGCAGTGTTTTCTTTCTCGTAGCATTTTGAAGCCTCACATTTCAAGTTAAAAATTCTCCTTGCAATCCACCAGGTCACCTGTGCCATTTTAAATCAGGTTTCACAACAAGATAATCCTTAGCCAGGTGAGTACATGGAAGGAGCCAGCAGTAGCATGGACTCAGAGATTCAATCAGCACTGCCTCTGAGTGATGGAGTGATATTGCAATGGCAACCAATCAGGAAGTGCAGACAAGGAACCAACTGTCCCCAGTTTTAACATTGCATCAATTAACAATTGGTACCATAAGTATTGATTAAACTTTTTTTGATAACTCATTTAGTTACATCTTATTTAATTCTCACCAGAAACATGAAAAAGAAGAATAGCTCTTAAACTTCAAAGAAACAATGTTGTTGTGTTGCTTTCTTTGTATATGGTGAGTTTCAGCCTTTCTACTTGTAGGGATTTGGAGATCAAAGAGGATACTCACAACTGTAATATCCATATAATTAAAAGGGAGCATTTAGAACATAGAACATAGAAATGTACAGCACAGAGTAGGCCCTTCGGCCCACGATGTTGTGCCAAGAATTATTCCTAATCAAAATTGTGGACGGCATGGTGGCTCAGTGGATAGCACCGTTGCCTCTGAGAGCCAGGGTCCTAGGTTCAATTCTAGCCTTGGGCAACTGTCTAAATAGAGTCTGTATGCTTAGGGGCAGCACGGTGGCACAGTGGTTAGCACTACTTCCTCACAGTGCCAGAGACCCGGGTTCAATTCCTGCCTTGGGCAACTGTCTGTGTGGAGTTTGCACATTCTCCCCGTGTCTGCGTGGGTTTCCTCCCACAGTCCAAAGATGTGCAGGTTAGGTGAATTGGCCATGCTAAATTGCCTGCAGTGTTAGGTGAAGGGGCAAATGTAGGGGAAGGGGGTCAGGGTGGGTTGCTCTTCGGAAGGTCAATGTGGACTTGTTGGGCCGAAGGGCCTGTTTCCATACTGTAAGTAAAATAATCTAATCTAAAATTAAAATAATCTAACCTACACACCTCTGAATTCACTGCTGTCCATGTGAATATCCAGCAGTCACTTAAACGTCTCTAATGACTCTGCTTCCACTCCCACCACTGGCAACGCATTCCATGCGTTCATAAAACTCCGTGTAAAGAACCTACCTCTGACATCTCCTTTACACCTTCCTCCTAACACCTTAAAACTATGACCCCTCATGCCAGTCAATCCTGCCCTAAGGAATAGTCTCTGGCTATTGACTCTATCCAGGCCTCTCTTCCTCCTTCTCTCCAGAGAGAAAAGTCCAAGCTTCATCAACCTTTCTTTGTAAGACAAGCCCTCCAGTCGAGGCAGCATCCTGGTAAACTTTCTTTGCACCCTCTCCAAAGCCTCCGTATCTTTCCTATAATAAGGCGACCAGAACTGGACATAACATTCCAAGTATGGTCTCACCAGGGTTTTGTAGAGCTGCAAAAAAACTTCATGGCTCTTAAACTCTATCTCCCTGTTAATGAAAGCCAAAACACCATATGCTTTCTTTACAGCCCTATCCACTTGGATGGCAACTTTGAGGGATCTATGCACTTGAACACCAAGATCCCTTTGCTCCTCCACTTTGCCAAGAATACTGTCTTTAATCCTATAGTCAGCATTCATTTTTCGACCTTTCAAATGCATTACTTCACATTTCTCCAGGCTGAACTCCATCTGCCATTTCTCAGCCCAGCTCTGCATCCTGTCAATGTCACGCTGCAGTCTACAATAGCCCTCGATACTATCAACGATACCTCCAACCTTTGTGTCATCGGCAAATTTACTAAACCACCCTTCAATCTCCTCAGCCAAGTCATTTATAAAATCTACAAAGAGCAGAGGCCCAAGAACAGAGCCCTGTGGGGCACCACTCACTACTGAACTCCAGGCAGAATACTTTCCAGCTACAACCACTCTGTGCCTTCTGTCAGCCAACCAATTCTGAATCCAGGCAGAATCCTGTATCCCATCTCTCCTGACTTTATGAATGCGCCTACCATGGAGAACCTTATCAAATGCCTTTCTGAAGTCCATATACACCAATCCACTGCTCGACCTTTGTTGACCTGTCTTATTACTTCCTCAAAGAACTCAATAATATTTGTGAGGCATGACCTGCCCCTCACAAAGCCATGCTGACTGCCTTTAGTCACGTTATGCTTTTCCAAATAGTCATAGATCCTATCCGTCAGAATTCTTTCCAAAACCTTGCTGACCACAGATATAAGACTGACACCTTGCTGACCACAGATTCAGACTTTAAAAAGGTACTTTCTCTCCATTGACTATAAATGGAAGGCCCTCTTCAAATGTGCCAGGGAATGTTATTATATCATTTTATTTATCCTGAGTCATGGGAGTTTTGTTCTCAGGGATATTTTCTCTGATGAAGAAAAGGGGAGATCTGTTTTACTGTATTCTCTGAAGAGTCTACATTTGGCACTTGCTTACAAGTGTTGAAGAACAAGAAAGAAATCATCTGCCTATATGTTCATTGGTGTCAGTTAAAGTGTGCGCAGAGTCACAGAGTCATACAGCGTGGAAACAGACCCTTCAGTCCAACTAGTCCACACTGAACATAATCCAAAACTAAACTAGTCCCACCTGCTTTCCCTTGGCCCATATCCCTCCAAACCTTTCCGATTCATGTACTTATCCAAATGTCTTTTTTACATTATAACTCTGCCCACTTCCTCAGGATGTTCATACCACATGCGAACCACCCTCTGTGTAAAAGAAAATTGCCACCCTAACTTTTTAAAATCTCTTTCCTGTCATCTTAAAGATGTACCCCCTTGTCTTGAAATTCCCCATCCTCAGAAAAAGAGAACTGCCATTAACACTATCTATACCCCTCATGATTTTATAAACTTCTATAAAGTCACCTTAAAGCAAATAAAAATTTTAAACAAATCAGATTAATTTTTCATGGTTTAGGATGTATAAGTAATTTGTTGAAAGTGACAAGTTTTATGTTGTAAAGAATGGTAGCACATTTGAGGATTGGTAGTGTTTCAAAAATCAACAAAGGACCACCAAAACAATGAAAGAATAGAATATGGAATATAAAAGATTGTAAGAGTTTTTGAAAGTATATAAAACAAAGAAGTGCAGTTGAAGGAAACATTGGGCTCTCAGAAGCCAGTGGAAGTTATTATTGGGAAAGAGGAAAAATAAACTGAACAAATATTTTGAGTTTGCCTTATATTGGAAGACCTGTACCAGAACTGGAAGGTCAGCTCAGTGTTAAAAAGAGTGAGGAAATTAAGGCAATTAATGCCAGCGGACAAGAAATATTCAAGGACCTTAAGGAATCTACACAGAGGGGTAATGGGAGGGAAAGAAGAAACAAATATTCTTTTGAGGGCACTTTGGTAGCATGGGTGAACAATTAGGGTGTCAAGAATTAAGAGGAAATGTCATGAAAGGAGTTTTGGATTAGCCAAGGTCCTGTTGAATGGTGAAGCAGGCTCAAGGAGCCAAATGGCCTACTCCTGTTCCTATTTCTTATGGCCTTGTGGACTGTATGTAAACTAGGAGAAAGAGAGGACTCCAGATGCTGGAGATCAGAGTCGAAAGTGCGGTGCTAGAAAAGCACAGCCGGTCAGGCAGCATCCAAGGAGCAGGAGAATTGACATTTTGGGCATAAGCACTTCATCAGGAATGATGCTTGTGAGCCAAGAGGTGGAGAGATAAATGGGAGGGGAGGTGGGGCTGGGGGGAAGGTAGCTGGAAGTGCGATTAGTAAATGAAGGTGGGGGTGATAGATCAGAGACGAGGTTGAAGCAGATACGTGGGAAGGAAGATGGACATGTAAGACAGGTCAAGAGGGCAGTTCCTTTTTGGAAGGTTGAATCGGGGATAGGGTGGGGCGAGGGGAAATGAGGAAACTGGTGAAATCCACATTGATCCCATGTGGTTGGAGGCTCCCAAGGTGGAAGATGAAGTGTTCTTCCTCCTGGAGGCAGGTGGTAAGGGTTTGGTGGTGGAGGAAGCCCAGGACCTACATGTCCTTGGCGGGGTGGGAGAGGGAGTGAAAGTGTTTGGCCACAGGGTATTGTGCGTATGTCCGGGAGATGTTCTGTGAAGCTTTCCACAAATAGGTGTCCTGTCTCCGCAATGCAGAGACCACAAAGGGTGCAACAGATACAGTAAATGTTGTGTGAAAGTGCAGGTAAATCTATGATGAATGTGGAAGGCTGCTTTGAGGCCTTGGACGGAGGTGAGGGGGGAGATGTGGGCGCAGGTTTTGCAATTCTTGCAGTGGAACGGGAAGGTGTCAGGAGGGGACGGTGGGTTGGTGGTGGGTATGGACCTGACAAAAGAATCGCAGAGGGAATGAACTTTATGGAATGCGGATAGGGATGGGGAGGGTAGTATATCACTGCTGGTGGGGTCTGTTTGTAGATGGCAGAAATGGTGGAGGATGATGCAATATATTGGTGGGGTGGGGTCGGGTTGTTGGGATGGAATGTGAGGACCGCGGGTAGGGGGTTCTGTCCTTGTCACAGTTGGAAGGGTGGAGTTTGAGGGCAGAAGTGCGGGAAGTGGATGAGATGCTCTGGAGGGTGTCATCGACCACATGGGAGGGGAAATTGCAGTCTTTGAAGAAGGAGGCCATCTGGTGTGTTCTGTAGTGGAACTGGTCCTCCTGGGAACGGTTGTGGCGGAGGCTGAGGAATTAGGAATAAAGGATAGCATTCTTCCTGGAGGCAGGGTGGGAGGAGGTGTAATCCAGGTAGCTGTGGAGGTTGTAGAAGATGACAGTGTTGAATCGGTCACCATTAATGGAGATGGTGAGGTCCAGGAAGGGGAGAGACGTGTCTGAGATGGTCCAGGTGAACTTAAGGTCGGGGTGGAATGTGTTGGTGAAATTGATGAACTGTTCAACCTCCTTGTGCGAGCACAAGTTGGCACTGATACAGTCATCGATATAATGGAGGGAAAGGTGGGGAATGGTGTCAGTGTAGCTGCGGAATGTGGACTGATCCACATACTTGGCAAAGATACAGGCATAACTGGGGTCCATGTGGGTGCCCATGGCTACCCATTTGGTCTGGAGGAAGTGGGAGGATTCAAAGGAGAAATTATTGAGTTATTCAGCCTGACACCCCCCCCCCCATTTATCTCTCCACCTCCTTGGCTTACAAGCACCATACCTGATGAAGGGCTTATGCCCAAAACGTCGATTCTCCTGCTCCTCGGATGCTGGCTGACGTGCTGTGCTTTTCCAGCACCACACTCTCCACTCTGTATGTAAACTATCATGCTTGTGCAGATATGATTGGTTCTCTACCATATCTGTTTGTTTGAGTGAGTGTCTATTTGGCCCTGAATGTAACTGTGTGAGCATGATGCCTAACTTTATGTCCATACAGGATGTGCTGTTGATTGACGAGCTCAGAGCCTACTGCAACATATAGCAGAGACAAGATGAGCAAGAGAGTTATGGGTTATGCTGAGCTTAGTGATCCTCATCCTAAAACACCCCTATCCTTTCCCGGCACTCTGTCTTCAGAAATCTTGCTGTGAATGAAGTAGTCTATGATGTCTGGGGCAGGGATAGGTGTAGCACACAGGGAGCCAATATATCAGGATGGTTAGGGATGTCACAGTAATTGGTTTTGTAGCACCATGCCTCACATGGTGAGGCACTTATCCCATCCAATCCAGGTGTGGTCACTGCCATTTTCCTACACATTGCGCGGTTTTGACTTCTAGCAAGATAGAAGATGATAGTGAATGCTCTTCAACCCGTCGCTTGCAGCCTCCATCTCTGAATCTCAGTGAGGGTCCAGACATCCAGATCCCCTTTCCGATTGACTTTTCTGTGAACCCCTTAGGTTTTGCATATCCCCAGATCCCAGACAATCTGTTTGTGAGCCTTCACCTGATCAGCGTACTCCCACAGCCCTTCACATATGAGGTGACCATGCCAGCTGTCATCATACATTGTCCATCTTTGAAGTCAGGGTGCTCCTGACCATGGGTGAACCCCTTTCTGGTTTAACCTTTTGCATCCATGTTTTACCACATTCCCCTTACAAATAAAAATGCCCGCTTTGCAATTGTCACCTTCCAGCCTGCAGTCCCCAGTCCCAAAGAATAGGTTCTCAAATCTCCTTCCTTTGGCATCAGTCCCATTTGTCTCCTCCCACCACTCTTTTCCCCTCAGCTTCTCTGGATCGTCCTGACGGACTGACCATGACCTGCTCCCTTGAGTGACTGAACTGCACAGCCCTAACCAAGAAGTGCCCACACTCCTATCTGAGGCCTGTACATCTCCCACACTGCATACACCCTATCTCCTTGACTGGCTACTTTGGGGACACAGGACTAACCATGATGCATACCTTGGACTGCAGAAAAACATACTCCCTGACAGCAGATTCTCCTGACCAGACGTCTAACTATGGTCAATCCCTGGGAGTGGCATCAGTAGCTGCTCTTGACTCACTTTGTTGGGAGCCCCAGTTCCTCCATGAGCTTTGGTGAGGACTAATCCCTTTGACTTTCAGACATGTGGTTGCTTGCTTGCTGTTGGCAGTGTGTTTGACACATCAGCTGCTAGCATTTGGCGTGGGTGTGTGATTGATGTAGCATGCAACAGAGTAAGAGGCTAGCCCTCTTGACCGCGGACCACTGTCAGCAAGGCAGTGTGATAGGCAAGGCAAAACAGGGGATGCTGTGAGTGTGCAAGTAGGAACTAAGTGAATGAGAGCAAGCTTGCAGCACTGAGGGGTGTACAAGTGAATTGACAAGATTCCATGTGCATCATAAGTAGCTGGCAGACATCAAACGCCCATGTCTGTGGAGAAGGGATATGTGTAGCTGGTCCCTATGAAGTAGGCATCAAGATGCTGTTTGGTGCTGAGCAATATGGAAACAGTAGCCAGCAGTGGGCTGGCATCATGGGGTACCATCTCTGGCTTCCACATTGCAAATCCTCGACATCCACCTTGCTCAGTGTGCTTCGTAAGATAGGAAGCTGAATATTAACCAGGTAAGTTGTGCCATTAATAAGACATTTAACAAACTATAATCTCCCTTAATTAACCCCTGTTTAGTAAGAAACTCACCTTGCTGCTTGACAGATATATAAAAGTTACAGAGAGTTGCTCCAGACATTGAAGTAGGCTTCACTGGACTTCTCTTGTCATTCTACCAGAAATTCCATCACAGCTTATGTCTTTAAGGGACCAAAACAATTCCTACCAATGTGTCTGCACTGGCTCTTGAAGAATCATTACAACTTAGTGCCTTTCTCCAACCTTTTCCCTATACACTTGCACGTGAATGTTTCAGTTGACTCTCCTTCCACCATACTTCCAGGCAATACTGTCCAGATTTGAACCACTTATGTGAAGATACTTCTTTCTTAAATCACCGTTGCTTCTTTTGCATAATACTTTATATCTGCACTCTCTTAACCTTGATCTTTTTATAACTGGGAACAGTTTCCCCCTATCTTCTTGGGTGTGCTCATAACAGCAACAAAAAAAATAAGTTAGCATGCAAAACCAGCAGTTAAGAAGGCAAATAGCATTTTGCCCTCTATTGTAAAAGGATTGGAATATAAGAATAAGAAAGTATTGCTTCAATTGTACAGGACTTTATGGAGACCACACCTGGAAACCTGTGTGCAGTTTTGGCCACCATACTTTAGGAAGGAGATATTTGTATCATCGCTAGTAGAAAAGTGGAGGTTGGCTAACGTTGTGCCACTATTTAAGAAAGGTGGTAAGGAACAGCCAGGGAACTATAAACTGGTGAGCCTGTTATCGGTGGTGGATAAATTGTTGGAGGGAATCCTGAGGGACAGGATGTATATGCATTTGGATAGGCAAGAACTAATTAGGGATAGTCAGTATGGCTTTGTGTGTGGGAAATCGTGTCTCACTAACTTAATCAAGCTGTTTGAAGACATAATGAAGAGGATTGATGAAGGCAGAGCGGTGGATGTGATCTATATGGACTTCAGTAAGGCTTTCAACAAGGTTCCTCATGGTAGACTGGTTAGCAAGGTTAGATCACACCAAATAGAGGGAGAACTAGACATTTGGATTCAGAACTGGCTAGAAGGTAGAAGACAGTGTGTTGTAGATAGTCACTTTTCAGAATGGAGGCCTATGACCAGCAGTGTGCCACAAGGGTTGGTGCTGGGTCCATTACTTTTTGTCATTTGTGTAAAAGATTTGAATGTGAACATAGGAGGTGTAATTAGTAAGTTTGCAGATGACACCAAAATTGGAGGTGTATTGGATTGCAAAGAGGGTTACTTCAGAGTACACTGGGAGATGGGCCAATGGGTGGAGGAGTGGCAGATGAAGTTTAATTTGGATAAATGAAAGGTGCTGCATTTTGGAAAGGCAAATCAGAACAGGACTTATACACTTTATGGTAAGGTCCTGGGGAGTGTTGCTGAACAAAGAGACCTTAGAGTGCAGGTTCATAGTTCATTGAAAGTGGAGTTGCAGGTAGGTAGTGAAGAAGGTGTTTGGTATGCTTGCCTTTATTGGTCAGTACATTGAGTATAGGAGTTGGGAGATCAAGTTGCAGCTGTATAGGAAATTGGTTAGGTCACTTTTGGAATATTGTGTGCAATTCTGGTCTCCCTCCTATAGGGAGGATGTTGTGAAGCTTGAAAGGGTTCAGAAAAAATGTACAAGGATATTGCCAAGGTTGAGGAGTTTGAGGTATAGGAAGTGGCTGAAAGGACTGGGACTATTTTCTCTGGAGCACAGGAGGTTGAGGGGAGAGTTTTATAAAATCATGAAGGGCATGGATAGGATAAATAGACAACATTCTTTCCCCCGAATGGGTGAGTCCAAAATTAGAAGGCATATGTTTAGTGTGAGAGAGAAAGATTTAAAAGGGATTCAAGGGACAACTTTTCCACACAGAGGGTGGTGCGTGAATGGAATGAGCTGCCAAAGGAAGTGATAAAGGCTGGTACAATTACAACATTTCAAAGCCATCTGGATGGGTATATGAATACGAAAGGTTTAGAGTAATATGGGCCAAGTGCTGGCAAATGGGACTAGATTAATTCAGAATATCTGGTTGGCATGAACAAGTTGGGCCGAAAGGCCTGTTTCCATGTTGTACATCTCTATTGCTCAATGAAATGCTTACATGAGAAGTGATATAGGAAGGATCTATGGAGCATCCTTGGCAGGAGAGGGTTGTGCTATGTTGACAGGCTAGGTAAATTGCATCTGTATTTTCAGGAACTCAGAAGAATTATGGCAATCATATCAGAAAATAACGATTCTGAAATGGTAAACACTGAGAGCTAGTCTGTGTTGGCTGGGGAAACAAAAACATTGGGACACATAGGATAAGGGTTTGATGATTTAAGAATAAAATGTGGAGAAATCTATTCACGAAAATGTTTGCATATCTATGGAATTCTCCACCCCACAGGGTTGTAGATGTTCCATCATCAGATATATTGGAATAGACATGTCTCACAGGGATCAGTGGACATGGGGCGTGGGTTGGAAAGTGGAGCTGATGTCTAAAATGAGCAATGATTGTGCTACATAGCAGAGCAAGCTTGACATGTTACATTGTCAATTCCTGCCCCTATTTCCAATTTCACTTTATTTATGGTGTTTGTGTAAGAAAATTATAGAGATTAACTAAAATCACCCTTTCTAACAAGACAGAAACAGTACTTCCTTAATATTCATATAAACGAAGCATACTGCATGACTCACTCAATTTGAAACACAAAGAGGAAATCTCACATGACAAATTTGTATCTTGGTTTAAAAAAAAGTGTGATCTGTGAAAGGAACTTGATTTCTCACCAAATAAAATAAACTGTCCATTTATACACTCATCATCTTTCCATCAGAAATATGCTAAAGGGTCATGATTTGGAGATGCCGGTGTTGGACTAGGGTGTACAAAGTTAAAAATCACACAACACCAGGTTATAGTCCAACAGGTTTGATTGGAAGCACACTAGCTTTCGGAGCGACGCTCCTTCATCAGGTGATTGTGGACACAATCACCTGATGAAGGAGCGTCGCTCCGAAAGCTAATGTGCTTCCAATTAAACCTGTTGGACTATAACCTGGTGCTGTGTGATTTTTAACTTTGTGCTAAAGGGTATTAGAGACAATGTATTACCTTTGAAGTGCAGTTACACTGTTCTAGACCATCTTAAAATCAATGGGATGCCACAACCTACATAAGATAATAGCCAGTCAATGTTATTGGTTGGAAACCTTGCAAGATACCGTGAACTTTCTTCAATCATGATCCTGCAAGTTTCGCTGAACCAATAAAAATGGATAGCAAAGGCTTAAGGCAATGTCTGATCTGAAGGACAGAACCTCTGATAATGAGCTTCACCTCCCTACTGCATGAAATTGTCACCTTGGGTTATGAGCTGACACTATGGCCATTTGATACATTGCACTGGGATTAAGGTCAATGGGGGAAGTAAAACACAATTAAAGTTTCAAGTCATTTCAGTGAACTTTTCCTGTTCGTGTTTCGGGAAAGGGAATAATTTACAAAGTCATTTTTACAAAGAAACCAATCATTTTCACCTTTATAATAGATGTATAGACAAGACTATTGACCTGTTCCATCAAGAAATGTGCCCAATTTTATCCTTAAGTAGGTCACTAAAAGATTTTCAGTGCAATAAACAAATTATCTTCTTCACAGTTATATTGTTACATCAAAGAAAACCTTAAGCTGTATTATAGAAACCACAGTAAAGAAGACCTTAGAGAAGTAACTTTTCATCTGTTGTTTGAGCATTCAACAGTAAATTTCACAATGCATGAAGACCAATAGGCATCCTGCAATCTTGAAGATTTTACTTTTTCAGCCGTTGCACAATTTTTTTTTACATTTTGAGAAGTGTCGTGGGTGCTCTTCCTGTGACAGAAGGCATTTGAATTTATAGGTTTCAGTGTTAAAGTATGGAGAGAAGATTTCCACCCAAACTTAAGATATTCAAGAATATGATCTGACAGAAGGAGAGAAATGAAAGCAGTTCAGCCACAAATGACAAAACAAGCTAGACAATTAAATGGCTTCCTCGTTTGTTATGTTCCGATGTTACGAATACTGCATTAGGCCTGACGCTATTGACCGCTATACAAGATTCAACACAATACAATATTATCAGGTATTGACATATTACCTGCATTATCAGATCATAACAGGACTTAATTTACTAACTAATTCTATTATTACACATCACATACATCACCCATTATTACATTTCATAAATTTGTTTTACAAAGGGGATTTAGAAAAGGTGCTAAATTATTATTCATGACATTAACGATTCAACATTTAAAATTGAATAATGAAGGACTTGCAAATAAACTAAGAGACTACAACTAAACACCTTTTGAGGTGTAGATTTTAATTCACTAGCAAAATAATGGGCAAATAAAAGAATGTTAAATGGTAATGGATTTAAACAGAAAATAATGTAATAAAAAATATTCCAGACTGAGAAAAAGATAATGCAGCCAATGTTCCTAGAACATTATAACTCCCACAGTTAAGTATGCAATTGTATTTTTAACAAACCAAAAGTTTTTTCTTCAATTTTCCTGGCAGATAAATCTACATTTTATAGTACTTTCCTTGTAAACACATTATTTAATATTTTTGAAACTGCATTTTTGATCAATTGCTAGTTAAGACCTGTCATTTTCCTTACTGACTTTGAACTAACATTTGGGATTAATCGTTATTTTGTCTACTGTAATGTGGACTGAAAGATATCCACTTCTCTGATCTGCTCCATTACATTCGAAATTAACCTTTATTGCCTCCTCTGTGTCTTGTGGCTGTATAGCATGTGGCCTGATGTATTATTATTAGTCAATGTTGCAATGCAATATTTTTCACATCTCAAATTCAAGATACAGATTTTGTCTGTTGAATCATTTTAAACTCTATCCGTTGATAAAAAAAAAATTCTCTTCTTCACTCATCGATAAAAATAGAAAGTTGTCTTGGAGTTCCAAACATTGCCAAAGTGTGAAGGTATGAAAACTGCACAGAAGTGCATTGTGTGTTCAATTTCATATCACATATGTAAATAGTTTTCACTGATTTTTTTTATAAACTTATGAAATATGATGAACTAATGAAGATACATTGCTAACCATTGGCAAAGGGAGTGGTTTACAATTCAGGAGTTTTAGCAGCAAAAATTAAACCACAGCCTTAAATCACTTGCACATATCTATTTGGTGAAGAAATAGTTGCTTTAAATACAAGTTGACATTGTATGTAATTTTTACTGGTAGGTCTATTCTCTGATGGGACTCATTCAAGTTTGCTTGAATGAGTCCTATCAGAGCATGGACCTCCCATTAAAAATGTTTAATGTTGTTAAAATAAACATGTTTCATATGGCATTTTGAGACCATCCAGACTCTGTACATGGAATTTCTCCCCATAATCCTCGAATTGTAGATTAATTGACAGAAAAGCTGCATTTCTGCTGATTGAAAAATGTCATCAAGAAGTGCTTCTGAAATTGCCTAGAGAAGCAACTGATGCAGAAGGAAACTATATTCATTCCTTTATGGACTGCATGGTGCTTTGAGGGCATGGTACTTTTGAGTGAAATCAGTCTTGCTGAAAGAGGTTGTGCTCAATTAAATGCCAATCCCACAATGTTTATTGATGTCAAATAGTGAAACTTTCAGGTACTTCATGATGCATGTCGATGATTTCTACTGGAACCACTGTAGAATTTGGGAAATGTGAAATTGATAAGATTGAAGTCAACAGTTTCAGAGGTCTTTAAATACACTGTTTTGAATATTAGGCAGATGAGCCCTGGGGCTGAATATTCCTCTTTTCAGTTAAAGTGTTTTGTTGACTGAGGTTCATGGTGCTATTATACAAAATTATGCAATTTTCCACTCCTAACCTTATATATAAACAACACTGTTGTACCTTTCTCAGTGATCATGTTGATCAGAGAGATGGATATCTGGCTCATTTTCTACAAGGAGAAAATTCTATATCTATCTGAAAAATCCATGACCCCAATGGACAATGAATTTAGTAATTTTAATTATGCTCTACTGCTCTCCCATTACTGCCTGAACCAACTCACCAAAAATCTGCACAAATTCTGTCGCTCTTCAACAACTGTTTTCACTTATACTGGCAAGAGAGGCATCACTAGCAAATCTCATGATGGTTGAGACAAGCACTTGGTGAAACAGAGCTGCCAGTTACCCATGTGGGTTTACATGCCAGGAATTTGAACTGTCTTCTTTCTCAGTGAAGGAGGGGAGAACTGGAAATTATATATACATAAGGTGAGTTGGAGCTTTGATGACATAGATATAAAGGTGTTACTATTCAATGTCGAGGATAGAAATAGCCATCAAAGGCTTTAAGGGAAAATTGGGAAAGCCTTTCTCCATGTCAAGGATCAAATGTTTTTCTCTTGCCACATTGTGCAAAAGTAAATTCTTCCCCTGGAGCAATTTTGAATCAACACTCTTATTTAGAGTGTTATTTTTTGGCCAGTTTATCGTACCAGGTCATCACAAATACATGATTTCACAATTAAAGAAGTAATTTGGGAAATATGAAATTGTAAGTGGTAAAACTTGCTGTTGAATTAGTTACAAGTTCAGACAAGATTTAATGCAAGTTTTGATATATTGGAAAAAAGTATGCTCATGAGATCCTGAAAGCTGAAGATATTTTAAGGGCAAATAAAACATTCAAAAAGTTAAATATGAATAAATGAGTGCTTAAACTTTCCTTTTTTGTTGTGACCAAATAATATGAAATTAGTTATTTTTAGTGATGCTTCTCTTGCCAATCTTCTTGATAGATATTCAAATGCAGTACGTTTTATAATATCTTTAGTGGGTACAAATGGAAATAAATGACCTTTAGCCTGCAGAGATAAGAAAATATCATTGTTAAAAGTGTTTGAACTGGGGAAACACTGGCTTTGTGGAAGCAGTGGCTATGGAATTCTATATGTTAAATATTTTGGGGAACAATCTTTACAAGGGCCATACTGAAACCAGTTTGCCCACTAAAAACGTTACATGACAAATCAATCCTTGTGGGATAACTTTCATTAAAAAATGGAAGTGAAACAAGGTTAGGGACAAAATTGTGTGAAACAAATGGCAGAAACAAAAAAGAAATCTTTAAGGTTAAATGTGTGTTTGTACAATAACATTATAAACAATCTGGGAGTCACCATTGATCAGAAACTGAATTGGTTTAGCCATATATATACTGAGTCTACAAGAGCAGATCAGAAGTTAAGAATTTTGTGCTAATAGGCTTCCTGACTCCCTAAAACCTGTCTGCTATCTGCATGGCATAAATTAAGAATTTGATGCGTGGTTAAATGCAGATCCTACAACACTCAAGAAACTGCAAATCTACCAAGGACAAAGCATTTTACATGATTGGCACCCCATCCACCAACTTTAACCATTCATTTCTTCCACCATCGACATACAGTGGCAGCAGTGTTTACCATATTTAAGATAAAGTGCAGCAGCTTGCGGAACTTCCTTTAACAGCAAGAATTACCATTTCTTTATTGTCACTGAGTGCTATGCCGAAACCATTTCCCTAACATCACCGAGTACAGCTAAGCCACATGGACAGCAGCAAATCAAGAAGGCAGTTCACTACCACCTTCTTAAGTGTAATCAGAGATGGGCAACAAATACTGACCAAGCCAGCAATGCATATAGATTGTGAAAGAATTAAACAAAACTGAACATTACAACCTATACAACAGTATTTTGAATCAATGCACCTCTCTAACATAAGCAATTTATATTAAGGTGGAAAATCTATAATACATACTGCATAAGGAAAGGAAAGGAATCTTGTTCAATAAATACTTTATTCGTAAAATCTGTAAGTGTACATTACAAAACATTTTGATGTGAAAAATACAGACAATGAAATAAAATTCAACTTTGCTCCAAAGAACACACCTCACTCTGAGGTACCTGACCTTTGGGGATGCAGTTGCATTGCTGTAACCTCAGTGGGCTAGTAATCCAGAACATCAGCTATGAGGACAGGGGTTTGAATCTCATCATGACAGATGGTGACATTTGAAGTTAATAAATATTTAAAATAAAAAGCTAGTCAAATGATGACTATGTAATGACAGTTGACTGCTGTAAGAAAATTTCATCTGACTCACTAATTTCCTTGAACGAAGGAAACTGCAATCCTTACTTGACCTGGTCACAAGGAATTAAGGGCTACGGGGAGAATGCGGGTAAGTGGATTTGAAATGCCCATCAGCCATGATTGAATGGTGGAGTGGACTCGATGGGCCAAATGGCCTTACTTCCACTCCTTATGTCTTATGGCCTTATATGCGATTCCAGGCCCAGAGCAATGTGATTGACTCTTGACTGCTCTCTTGCCAATTAGGAATGCTTAGGGAGGCCCACAGCTCATTAACAGTGAAAAAAACCAAAATGCATACTCTTCAAATTTACCATTTACATACAATCCATGTTAAGCATAAAGCATTAGGTCAAATAATTTCAAATTAAAAATTACAGGAAATGCAATATATCAAATGATTGTGCACATTCTCCCCATGTCTGCTTGGGTTTCCTATGGTGGCTCTAGCTTTCTCCCACAGTCCAAAGATGTGTGAGCTAGGTGGGTTAGCCATGGGAAATGTGGGATTACAGGGATGGGGTAGTTCTGGGTGGGATGCTCTTTGCAGGGTTAGTGTGGACTCAACGGGCCGAATGCTCTGCTTTCACACTGTAGGATTTCTATGATTCAGCGAAATGCTTCTTTAAATAGCTCATTCCACTGAGAAGCCTCAGTTTCAAAACTCTTGCTTTCACAAAGTAGCTGGTTAAGGCTTTACAACTGTGGTACAGTCAGTGGCTGGGAACCATGTAGGACACTTCCACCTGTATGTATGAAGGGAAGTGTTCATTGTGAACACCGTTAAGTATGAGGTGCATGCATGGATCTATGACTTCCAATGTAATACAATCACGTGGCCACACAGCTTACGGTCAATGTAGTTAAGCATTTTGTGTCATATTGCAATTGAATTCACCCTCGGATACATTAAATATTTTCATCAAGTTCAATGGTATCTTCAGTGTCTTGGTTACACTGTTTGACATGAACAGCAGATAGTGAAGTTTACTTATTATCTACTTTTCTAAATGTTGGCTTTCTTCCATGTTCACATCTTATTTCCATAGAAACAAGGACTGCGTTATCCCCTTGTTTCATGGTTTAGACCAGCAGATGGTAATTCAGGTAATTTGCATGATTTCCAATTAACAAATGTGAGACCTGGAACCTTTTATATTTGTTTATTTAAATGAAACGTGGCATTTATATACTTCCCAATCAATAGCTGTTTCAATGTTAATGTGATGGAGAGGCAGACTTTCATCGGTCCATTGGTAACAAGACTTTTTCAACTTATTAGCATAGTCAAGATGCTGCAGGATTTAACCTGTGTCAACAACATCACAAACAAGTGAGTAAAAATCACTAAATAAAAACCGAAAGAACTGCAGATGCTTGCAAATCAGAAACAAAAGCAGACGTTGCTGGAAAAACACAGCAGGTCTGGCAGCATCTGTGAACAGAAATCAGATTTACATTTCGGGTCTGGTGACCCTCTGATTTCTCTGTACAGATGCTGCCAGGCCTGCTGAGTTTTTTTCCAGCAACTGCTGTTCCTGCCTCCACGTCTGCTTCAGTTCACATGCGATTTTGGCCCACCCTGTTAGCACTTGGGGAACCCAGCAAGGTGGTTGGAGCTGAGCTGCTGAAGACTATCGTTCTACTGCTCAAACACAACCAGCTTCAACATAACATACTGACAGGAACAACAGGGTGTGCAACAGGCACAGCAGTTGAGACTTTGAAATCTGCCCTACAATTTGACGTTTGCATGCAAAAATAGCAATCTTAATTGAGGGCACAGGCTGCAGAACCATTCAGTTATCACAACTTCACACATATCAGGAATTATTTCCCTCCCACCTGAGTTTGTTTGATGAACATATTTTACAATCGGGATCTAGACGTGTTACAGGGAAAGGCCCTGGCATATTGCAGGAAAGCCTGGGACCATGTGAGGAAACCCGATGGAAACTCAGCCAGGCTGACAACACACAGCCCGATTTAACAACAGGGAAACGCTTTTGAGAGAGAGAAAAAAAATCCCTCTTCTGCCCAGCAACGAGACAGTGTGAGATTGTGGAAGGTTGCCGAATGTGGTAATGACGGTAGGAATTCCAGGGAGGACACTGTTGGCAAGTGGGAGGTGGAAAGCAAAGTGAGTAGGGTGGGGAGGGGGGTTTCTTCCTCATCACGGACCACAATGAATACTGTTGAAAAAAACTCACTGCCCTGTTGAAACCAGTACCTCTGTTTCATTACTAACTTTCTCACGCCCTACAAAAATCTGATTCGGAGATGTGAAGTTTAAAACACAGTTCCAATCGCACTGTGTTAATAAAGTGTCCTGCCTCTGTAAGTTGGGACACTCTCTAACAGGCTTCTCCCATTCTGTGGAAGTGATAGCAGGCATGTGTGCAGTGGGCTGGGATTAGATTTAGAGTCTTAAATTGTTTGTCCCAACGAATGACCTCCCACGATTGTGAGGGTGGGATTTAATACCAGCTCAAAGTTTCTACTGCCTTGCCTACACGGAATTAACATTCCACTCAAGATCTCAAAGCATTTCAGTGAGTAAGAAATCTTCTCACAGTTCAGCCCATACATATGAGTGAAGCAGCACAGCACCATCTGCTCTGTGCATAGTACATCAATCCAAGGTGGAAACAAGTGATCTGCGTTCCCAAGAAAATATTCCAAGCATCAAAAAAGTGAAGCAAAGTACCGTGGGTACTGGAAGTTTGAAACAAAAATAGAAAGTGCCAGAAAGTAAATACTGAACAGCTCTGGTAGCACTGGTGTAGGAGAGAAAAAGCTGAGATAACGTCTGAAGTTGAACATAACTTTTCTACTGAAGATGAATGAAAGTGAACTTGAAGAATTAACATTGTTTCCCTCTCCATAGATCCCTCTGAACCTGCACAGATTTTATCTTCCAGAATCGTTTTCTGTTTTCATTCCAGTCTTGAAACCTATCACTGCTCACCACATGCTATCTGACCTGCTGAGTGTCTGCAACAGATTGCTCACCTAATCTTGCTGAGCTTCCCAGCCTTCGGATGAGCTGCAGTTCCTTCCATGCCTTATTTCAATCTGAGCTAATCTTCCCAATCATTCCCTCCAAACCACTTGTGAACCAAGTGGTGGCTTCATCTTTGCCCTCAGCCCAGCTGCAGTTGAAGCTTTCACCATAACGATTCTAATGTTCCTTAGCCCAAGTATAGTATGCACCTAGAGGGAGAATTTTCGCATGACCCATGTGAAGTCTTCAGCAGCTCAGCTCCAACCACCTTGCTGGGTTCCCCAAGTGCTAACAGAGTGGGCCAAAATCGCATGTGAACTGAAGCAGACGTGGAGGCAGGAACAGCAGTGAAGACGCCCCAGGGATAATGCAGGAGCCTCCAGGTTCGGGTCAGCTTGATGCAGATGGTAACCTTGAAGGCCTGCCAGAGAGCTGATTAGTCTGGATCAACAGTGGAAATTGTGTGAAGCTCTGTCAGCATTTACAGAGGCACTGCACAGCAACAAAGAGAGCTTGGAGGAGCCTGTCATAGTCAGCAAGGACATACAGACAATAGAGTGCTTAGAGTGAAGTATACAGGTTACACAGCACAGCAGGTGCATGAAGCATGATCAATATTAACAAGATCAGCATCATTTGAAGTTCGTCCATTCAGCAGTCTAATAACAGCAGGGAAGAAACTGTTCTTCAACCTGTTAGTGCATGTGTTCGAGCTCTGTATCTTCTGTCTGATGGAAGAGGATGTAGAAGAGTATTACCGGGGTGAGAAGGATCTTTGATGATGATGATGACAGCCTTTCCGTGGCAGTGAGAAGTGTAAATGGAATTCATAGATGGAAGGTTGGCTTCCGAGATGGTCTGGGCTGTGTGCACAACCTTCTGTGATTTCTTATGGTCCTGGGTAGAGCAGTTACCGTATCAGGACCATATGCACCCAGACACTATGCTCTCAGTGGTACATCTTTAGAAGTTGGTGAGGGTCCTTATGGATATGCTAAACTGGCTGAGGAAGAAGAGGGTTGTTTTGCCTTCTTGACCGTCGCATCTACATGGGAAGTCCAGGACGGGTTGTTGGTTTTTGTCACCCCTAGGAACTTAACAGTCTCACTCTTTCAACCTCAGCTCAGTTGATGTAGATGGAGTGTGTTCTCCTCCTTTCTTCCTAAAGTCAAATCAGATGGAGGAAATTCTTGCCTTGGACATACAACATCTCCCTCATGTGCAGCAAAATGTTCTTGGCTGACAGTAAAGTATGGTTGGAATATGACAAAAAAAACAGAGAAATAGTGCTCATCTCAATTAACCTCCACTAGTCCCCCATTTATTCCCCATCAGTTGGAGCTAGTTGTTCTACAACTGTTCTGGTGCTTGTGTGGCTCTTGTTGTACTTCCCATTTATCAGTGGTAAGGTTTATCCCAGACATTACAAGTGAAGACATCAGAGGGAGACTTTGGAAGTGTGAAGATCTGGGCCACAGAATGCAGGAAACATACAAGCTTCAAAAATGAGCCAATAAGACCTTAAACCAAATCCCCATTTGTTTTCTTATTAAAGATTCTTTCATCCATTTCAAAGAAGCGCAGAGAAATGATCTCCTGGTTAATATTCATCTCTCAATCAACCACACAAAAACAAACTGATTATTTGATCATTATAAATCTTGTGGGATATTTTTCCTTGCAAAACTTGTTTCCTACATTATAACAGTGGCATCATGGTACAGAGTTATGGGTTCATTATAGTAAGAACAGCCCATTCAGTCAATCAACTCCTCGTTGGCTCTGTTTAGGGCAAACCACTCTATTGTCCCACACTATCACAATACTTCAATAACCTTGTGGCATTGTGAAATACGCTGTATAAATGAAACATGAGGCAGAATGGCAATGGAGGAGGATGGAAAAGGAAGCACATTCTAAACTTTGGATCCCATCACCTCAGGGAATAAGTTGCCCCATGTGCCCAGAGGTCTGTGGATCAGTATTTGACTTGTCACATGAATCAGTCACATGAAGAGCCATGGCAGAAACCCATGACTGTGAGTCATCCTTGAGTCAAGGGAGAGCTTACAATTAGCATGGCAATAACTGAAAATCTCTCTGCTGGTTATGTACTGCACGAATGCAGTCATGAATACTTTCTGCTGATCATGGATCAGTGAACATTGAAGGAGTCGAATCCCTTTGATGGACAAATCCCCCCTGGTGGATCTGAGAGCACCTTGAACGTGTGCAATCTATGCAAGAAGTTTCCTGCCCTCAGGTGCTGTGTTTGGAGGTAAGCAAGGACAGATTGCAAACACTCTGCCACCTCTGTTAAAATTCAGTTGAGGATGTGAAGGTTCATGTTTAGATTTCCTGCCCCACTCCACATTGAAGACTGCAAGTGGGCAATTAATGAAGTTAAAGGGTGTGATCCTGCCCCATTGATATTAACCCAATTACACCGATACCTTTGTTGGCTTCAGAAATACCATCCTAATGGTTCCTAGCCCAAGTACAGTTCACACCCAGAGGAACTCACATGAACCCTCCACCAGCTCAGATACATGACTTGTCATCAATCACAATTTTCTTGTGGTCATCTGAGGAGCTGGTTTGTTCAAAGGCAGTCAGTACCTGATCGAGGAAGTCAGCATTAGGAAAGTCGTGCCCCTGCTGCCAAGCTCCTCCCCACTTCTCAGCAAATCACCATCATCGCTGACCTCAGGGTCACCCCTCAATCCTAGATTTCCTGTGGCCATCATTCTCACAGTATCCAGTGCCTTCATGATGACAAGGGTGAGCCAGAGAACTGCTGATCTCTAATTTGCTGTCAGCTTGGGCAGGAGGTTCACCTCTGGGATTCTTGATCTTGGGGGAGGTGACCACACAAGTGCCTGAGAGACACTAAATATCAGGGGGCTTCCTGGAGGAGGCAACATGGATCCCTCCAGGCAGAAAGAGAGATTTCCAAGATTCCCTTAACATCACCATGGCTCCCTAAACTTGTTGCACATTAAAGCAAATCCTGTGGGCTCTGTACTTCTTATGACTGGCCTCATTAGTTGCAAAATGGATTTTTGCAGCGGTCTGGACAAACATGCTCTCAGGCAACTAGGAGATGCACATGTGCACGGAGAATTGTTAAAGCCTGCAGGGGTCACTAACACAATTCTGGAAAGGATCAGAGGTGAGGTATTTCAGAGCTATCATGTTCTATTACAGACAATACATATCCATTAGGCCATTATGGCAAGAGGAGTCTTCTTCCAGTGAAGATGCAGCTATCAGCAACAACCTGCTACGATAGCCTGAGTTTCCTGAGGAACTGCTTCTTAGTCATGTCCAGAAAGCTGGTCTTCTATCTGTGTACCCTGAGTTTGGAGTATCACCTTCAGGGATTGGGAGCTCTATGTCCATCGCTCTGTATCTTGCAAAGAGACCGGCGAATGAGGAGCTGGCAGCCACTGCTGCTACTGGAGCTGCCCCTGGTTCTTCCATACAACAGGCTGAGGAGTGGCAGATGGAGTTTAATTTAGACAAAGGTGAGGGGCTGCATTTTGGAAAGGCAAATCAGAGCAGGACTTGTACACTTAATGGTAAGATCCTGGGGAGTGTTGCTGATCAAAGAGATCTTGGAGTGCAGGTTCATTGTTCCTTGTTCCTTGAAAGTGGGGTCCCATCTAGATAGGATGGGGATGCTTTCCTTGGTATGCTTTCCTTTATTGACATAGCATTGAGTATTGGAGTTGGGAGGTCATGTTGTGGCTATTGGAAGGATGTTGTGAAACTTGAAAAGTTTCAGAAAAGATCTACAAGAATGTTGCCAGGGTTGGAGGATTTGAGCTATAGGGAGAGGCTGAGGGTTGGAGACTGAGGGGTGACCTTAGAGAGGTTTATAAAGTCATGAAGGGTATGGATAGGGTAAATAGACAAGATCTTTTCCCTGGGGTGGAAAGAACTAGAGGGCATAGGTTTAGAATGAGAGTGGAAAGATTTAAAAGGGACCTAAGGGGCAACTTTTTCACAGAGGGTGGTGCATTAATGGAATGAGTTGCCAGAGGAAGGGGTGAAGGTTGGTACAATTACAACATTTAAAAGGCATCTGGATGGGTATGTGAATAGGAAAGGTTTAGGGGGATATGGAACAAGTGCTGGCAAATGGGACTGGATTTGGTTAGGATATCTGGTTGGTATGGATGAATTGGACTGAAGGGTGTTTCCGTGCAGTACAACTCTATGTCAAGCCCAAAGTAAGGTGCTTCATGTTGCTATGAAAACTGTCAGCACGGAAGGGCACATCAAATTCAAAACCATTTAAAAAAATCTCCTCGGGAGCAAAACAATATTCAAAAAAGTTCAAAATCACCTCTCCAGCATTGAAAGTTCACTCTTATACTAAGTTGTGGAAAATGCACTTCATTTTGGAAGAAAACTACTGTGTTGGTTCAACTTAGGAAGGCTTTGTAACCTATTAACTTCAAACCTATTAGCTGTCAATCCCTGCTTTGCTCTCTCCTTATTAATACTTTTAGACCGCTGAGGAATCCAAATTAATGCCAGAATACAGGCTTGAATCTTTATTCTGTTGTCTCTTTACATATTATACTATCTGATTAGCAAGGCCCACACACTTATTTCATGCAAGATGTCTTATTTCGTAAAGACACTGGAGAACACAGACGATAGTGGGACCATGTTGGATTCCTAGCAAGAAAACATGTTTTGTTGTTTTTAATCCCAACATGAATTAACACCTACTCTGTTTACGTTGTCCACCTCTCCAACACATTTTTTCTGACCTAGCTGACATTCATTGACCCCCCCAGTCCCCAATCCCTCAAGCTAAAAAAGTTCTCCTTGTGTTCAAAGCTTCTCAATGAAAACAAAATGTTACAATTCTGATCTGCAGATGGAATTGCCCATTTGGCATCTGCCCTAAGACTGCCAAATATTCATCTTTGTTGAAACAGCATTCTTAAAGATCTACTTTACTCTGGTACCAGCACTGCATTGATGTAAATATTTCTTATATTTTGCCTTTCCATAAAATTCTGAGTGGATATATTGTACAGAGAAATATTAAGCAAAATTACTAGCCAGTGTGTTAGTGCAGTGTAGCTTTGAAAAGCATTGCAAGAGTTTATAACAGGCCTATGGGCACTGGGAGTTCCTCCTATTATCTGACAAATGTGTTAATATTGACTGTTGTGCTCCCATCTCACACAATTTTTGCATGATTCAAACATTCAGACATTACTGTTCATTTTGATTTTTGAGGAACTGCCAAAACACATCAGTTGATCTAATGACATGATCAGGCATGACAAAGTAAATATTCCAATCACACTGCGAGCCAGTTGAATCAAAAGGAAAATAAAATGTCATTGTAATAGGGACTGTAAACTCTATTTATGAGCTCTGAATGTCAGAGAATACTAACATATATAAGGTATGGCTTTAAATGTAACACGTAGTAAAATAGTCTTGCAATCTCAAACAAATATGGGAATGGCATGAAGTTTCCACGAGACATCTCCTTTCAACAAAAGGATTAGTGAATCCAAAGTTATTTACTTTTGCTGTAAAATCAGAATCAACTCATGAGGACTATCCAGTACACAAACAGTAGTGTCAGTACAAAACAGAAGAAGCAACTTCAAATCAGGAAGATGGAGCATTTGCAAGTAATCAAAGAAGCAAGGGAAAAATAAATGGAAGAAAATAAAGAATGAAAACAGGGTAAAATAATCAAAGAAATAAAAGAAACAAGCGTAGAATGACCAATTTGGCATCAAAATGGAGATCTATTAATGGAAACAGCAGGCATGGTTCAGATACTGTATGAATCCCAAGGAAGAAGATTTTGCTTAATATACACAAGAAGGTTACCAGGATGCTTAACGATTTCGAAAAAGGAGGAAGTACAAAAGTTGGTTTTATATAAAACGGAAAAGTCATCCATTCCTGCAAATGGGCAGCATCTTCAGGTGAGGATGAAAGTTAAAGTGGAAATTGAGGAACTTTTGATCATAATTTTCTAATTCTCCTCAGGTACAGAAGACTGGAAGATAGATGACTGGATGATTAACAGTAGCCTTCAAAATGAAATTGGATAAATATTTGAAGGAACACAAAATTGCAGATTTATGAGGAAAATATGGGTGAATAAGGCTAACTAAATTGTATTTTGGAAGAGTCAGTGAGACTTAATTGGCCATTGTTCCGTATCTCATGTATCAACATGTTGTTTCATTATATAATTTTACTAGTGTATGAAAAGAAGTAAAGGAAAATAAATAGACTGGCTGTACGACAATTCTTCAGTGTTTTCCCTTTACTGATATGTTTATCTCCTTTTTATCACAATTCTGTCAATTCCAATTTATCACCCTACTTCCTACTTATTTTTCTTCCACTAGCTCCTTGCTAACTTTTACAGGTTCTTGCCAGCTGTTTCATTTTGCCTTTGGGACAATACAAAATAACAAAGTTACAGAGCTTTGCATAATTCCCATGTAATCTCTGCATGCTAATTTATGATAGAAATTTACCTGCAGAATACAGAATCAATAGAACAAAATCTGTAATTCAGGAGCTTTGTGGAAACATCACGATTAAATATTTTATAAGAAGACTGGTGGTAATGATGGAAAATTCAAAACCACATCAAATAAAAAATAAACCTATGCATGTGCTTATCATGTGATGACGGTTCACTGATTTTGGATTACAATATGCACCAATCTTTCCATATAATACAGCAGTCATTACACTTCAAAATACAATCAATTACATGATTTATCCAGGGACATCTTGAGGTTATGAAGAGTGCGATATAAATAAAGTTTCTTCTGATAAGAGGTTTGATTTTGCATATTAAAATGTACAATTAGGACCTTTCAAAAAGTATTGTAGTCTTGGCAACAATTGTAATAACTAAATGATTACCAGCAAATGTCACTAAAAAGCACACTATATTGTACTGACTGTCCTCAGTTTGCGACTATGATGCTTAGGCCTTATAGTATAGCAATATAAACTACAAAATTAAATAATTTGATCTTGCCTATGGTGATTGAATTTAATAATGTTTATATACAGTAAATACAAACACTTAAGCAATAGCAGATCTGTATGTCATTATCAAGGGTGAAAGAGATATTGCTGAAGCAAGACATGGTTTCTTTAATACATGACAATGTGGGAGAAGTACACATCAGGCTGTTGCTGCTAGAAATTGTGTCAGTCAATGTATTTTGAAGAGGGTTTTCACAAAAGAGCATTGACTTCCTATGTGGAAATTTGATCAATACACCTCTGAAGCACAATAGCCAAAACAGCTGCACCAACAATCTATCATTATATGTAAGATTAAAAACACCACCTCACGGTAAGTATGTTATTACACAAAATAAGCAGGATTGTCAAGTGTAGATTAAGCTTACTGACAACTGTTGACAGTTTATTTGAAGCATTAAAATGTTGGGAGTTCAGCTGCAGTTTTGACTGGGCTTGCATTAGTTTTGGTTTAAGACGCAGGCTATTTTTACCCCTAGGCCTCCTATAAATATTTTAGGTCCTAACCTGGATTCAGTGATGTCAGGTTAATGTCTGACATTTGGATGAAATGCAAGAATAGATCTAGGCAGTCAGCTACATGATGGTGATCATGATTGTTGGGGGACATTGTGGAAGTCCCAAATATTTTTATTGCTTCGTTAGTTCTAAATTTAATTCAATTTGTTTGTGGAGTCTTTATTTCAATCTCACATAAAGTCCTTTGTCATCAACTGTATTTCTTAACCTCAGAAATGATTTTAGCAATGTTTCTCTTGGACCAATTGACCCATGTTATGACAAACACAGCTGTGTGGCCATGTCTCTTGCTGAAATTGTCCCTGTGCATATTTTGGAGTATTATTCCATTAACACTGCTCTGGTAGCCAATAGAAAACATCGACTCAATTTGCATTTACAGTGACATGATTCATGATGCAATACAAAAAGCTCAGATACCGATCTCCATGATTGAACAGTGGAGTGGCAGGGGAATTGGGATGAGGGTTTGAAATGTTAAATCCTTGCAGCAACCTACTCACCCAACCCTTGGTTCTGTGCATCCTTTGGACACAGCAATTGAAAACATTTGTGACATTCCAGACCTGGCTAGCAGCATCTGAGGAGAGAGAAACTGTGTTAACATTTTGAGTCCAATAACTCTTCTCCGGAACTGTTCTGAAAGGAGTTAGAAAATGTTTTTGGCATATGCACAGCATATTTGCTGCTTTCATCAATTCCCAGAATTAGCCTCAAAGTTCATCTCAGCTGTTTGTACCTGGTTTCCCTTTTACTAATAAATCTCATTTGCATTAACAAATGGCGCAGGGCATAGAATATTTTTTTTCTGAGCTTTCAGTTTCTCAGTATTGTCTTCCCTTATCTGATGCAAACAAAGTAATGCACATTTTTAAAAGAAATGGGTGGGTGGGACTCCACTCTCAGCTTTTATTATGAATCAGAAGTTGTGCATTCTAAAGTTGTTCCTAGTGAAATAAGATCACTTTAGGTATTGAGTCTCTGCTGCTACCAATTCAGATGCTTTTATCCTGCAGATTTGTACCTAACTGGCCCCTATATTTCCCATTACATTTGTCAGGTGCACTTTCATGCCATTTAGGTTAATTGTCATTTTATCTGTTGAATTGGCCTTTGTCCTTTGTTTAGTACCTGGACACTTTTCAGATAAAAGCACTTTTGAACGAATGGCACTTTTGTTGTCATTTATCACCAGGAGAAATGAAGTACAATCTAAAATAAAATGTAGCAAGCAGAACATGAACGTTGGCTTGGATTCTCATAGGATTCACTGAGAACATCACTCTCCAATTGATTTTGAATAGAAGCACTTTCTCAATGAATACCAATTGTTTGTGTTTTGTTTTCAGTAATAGTGGGACTGTTAGTTATTTTTGTCATTGAGGCAAAGAGCTGAGCAAAAGACTGACCCAGAAGTACAATGATGCTGTGCCATATAAAAAACATGCCGTATGTTCATTATGGTGGAGGGTGTGAGTGGGTACATTCTGCATTTAAGTGCAATGTTTGTATTAGAGGCATAAGGTCACTTTAGTACCCCCATTGCTAAATCATTTAGCTCCGATTGTAACAGGCACCATAAAATCTAGGCTTAGAGGTTGCCACACTAATATCCTGGAAGAATCCTCTTAAGGCTATCTCTGCCCTTGCTTCATGTTAAATCCATGTATCAACCAGCAGAGGGGCGGGGTGGGGGTGCGCAGGTTAGATTGTTTTAAGAAGAGTTACCTGAATGTGGGCCCTGGAAAAACATGATCATAGTTGATGATATGGTGGCCTAATAGGCAAAAGTAAATTTCCTGGAATAATCCAGCAGGCATCTTCACTGGCCTGTTGTAAATGAGGCCCCAGTCCCAATATGGCTATTCTTCTGGCTGGCTTTTTTTTGTAGGCCATCACAAACCAATTTCCATATCGATGTGTCAACAAAACACTTGACTTGAAGGGTAGCATTGTGGGAAAATAAACTTCATCTCCGTTAAGTAGGAGGTGTACTTCAACTTGGCTGTTAAGTTTGTAAATACTCCTTTAACAGTTTAAAATATCTTTGACACCATCTCATATTTGATTTTGATTTTTGGTCTTGAGTTCAGGCTGCCTGTATTTTTTTCTCTCTGTATGTTTACTTCACATTGCTTCTTCTAGAACTGCAGCACCAACTCCAGGAAATATTAACTTGTTTTCATCCAGCAGTCACCACTGTTGCCAAGTGATTACTCATCGATGCAAACAATGGCCAGACATGTAGCCAAGAGGTCCAAAAATAGAATGAAAAATGAAAGAGGGATAACTGTTATGTGCAGTGACTGTGACACCATGAGCACCCTGCACAGCAAACGACCCATTGACTGTGTGGGAAGGATCCGATTATTTTTAACACTGTGCGGCATTCTGGGTAGCTGCACCATTTTATTCTTTCCTTAAAATGGTATCTAATCAAAAATGATGGTGCCGTCAACACTCAAACCTCCTTAAACAAGAAAGAAACAATTATGCCAGATAACGTGCCCGGTGCTTCATGAACAGTAACAGCAAAAGTCATGTCAAGGGCTGGATTAATTGAAGAGATATAAGCGACAGTTTCTGACATCAAATGTAAAAGTATCTATGATCTCAGTGTATGTTTCCCAGTGTGAGTGGAGAAAACCTCAAATGTAAATGTGTTTTGCAATTTGGATGAAGTGTTTTCAGCTGACAGAGGGTATGTAGAATTTTCACACATCCCTTCTGTCTTGGTTTCATGCTACAACGCCCACACATTAACCAACAATGTAGGCCACCTTAAAGCTGCCTGTTCAAATCTACACATTAAACCTCTAAATTGTTCAGAAAAATAATTTCTGGGTGCCATTAAATGTTTCCAAATACATGGAACTAAGCAAGCCAAATCCCATTTTCAGATTGCATTTCTATTTTACTAGTCAAGAGGTTCAAAATAGTCAAGATTGGAACTGAGTTTCTTACCTTGCAGGGCTGACGCCTTGTAGCTGTGCTGTTGGTCAGAAGCAATGTTATACATCCTTTACACCCGTAACTGACATTTCTATTATCTACCCACTCTACTCAAGCTTTCAGTAGCAACACAATGATATGGGAAGCGTCACCAAGTTACGCTTAGGGGCTGCCAGAACATGCATCATTTATAAACCTGAATGAAACAATACACAGCACTTAGGATTCATCACAATCCATAAATAGATTAACATGCTGATCCTTAATCTAGAGCGTGAGTTTAGGCTTGAGTATTGTCCAGCATTCAAAACTCTGTGCCCCATTGTAGTGAAGGGAGTTACAAATATTCAAATTGCGATCACTACGACTATCAGCAAGAGTGTACCTGTTATAAAGGATCTCCATGAGTAACAACTGCTGATATTGAGGTGCCCACTGTGTAGATGCTCCTTTTCAGTGAATAGAATAACTTTGAATTTCACTGTCTGGAGGCCATAGAATCATAATAACATTAGAAATCCCAGCACGGATAGAATGCGGAGGTAGAGAATATTATAGTATGATAAATTACTGTCAGGCTTACCCTCCCCCCCATACCTAGAGGTTCTATTGACATTACTAACTTCTGTAGCTAAGTTATAACTGTATCCAAGGCTGTGAAATGTTTAAGATGGATTGTTGGCCAATGAGTAAAATTAGTTGTGCTTAATTAGTTAGCGTTGAAAGGTCAATTAACTTGCCCTTCAATGGACATGATCGCATTCCCCTAACTGACAAATTGCTAATCTTAGTTGTGAGCTCCATGTAATTTTTAGCAAAGGTCAGGCATTTTCAACACAAAAGGAAGGAGAAAGTTGCATAAGACACTTCTGTTGCACAGCTGTGAGATGTAGTTCAACTGGAATAAAGGGTTAATGTATTAATATACTGATATGAAATTATGCAATATGATGGAATCCATCGTTTTGATCCATTTGTACTGTGTGGGCTAGCAATCTATCATACAGGCACAGTATGCTTCAATGGTTTTTACACTCAGCAGGAGTTTGCATTGGTTGCTACATTCAATTCTGCTGAAAAATAGGTGCATGGCATTTCAAGAGGTTTCCATTATGTTACTCAATGAATAGTTTTTATCAATTGGTCAAAAGCAATAAAATTAGCAGGTTGTGGCCTCCAGGCTGCTGATCATTCAGGTGGAAAGGAATGGGGGAGGTGGTTCCATAATGAAGAGATGCTACTGGTAGCAGACTTCAGGACACTAACGATCTGAGAACTCTGGGAGCCAGTCAATGTAGTTAATAGTTGGGATCAGTTTCAGAAAAAGTACTTGAAGCCGTGTGGAGCAGCAAGGGCTTGGAAAATGTCCTGGGAACTATTGGTAGTTTGGTGCAGCTGAGTTAGGATGAAGAAACCCACAAGTAATATCTGCTTGGTGAAGGTCAAGAATGTTGGAACCCCAGGGCTAGTGGCAGCTTGGTGAAGCTAGCCAACTTTGACACAGCTATATTTGTGCCTGTGAGTAGATGTTGGAATTCAGTCTTGGGTATCCAGCAATGCACAATCTCAAGGAAGAGATTGGATATTTACCTGATGAAAGAGCAGTGCTCTGAAAGCTCATACTTCCAAATAAACCTGTTGGACTACAATCATGTGTTGTGTGATTTTTAACTTTGTCCACTCCAGTCCAACACTGGCACCTCCACATCATACCTGGATATGAGCATAGAGTCATTGAGTCATAGAGATGTATAGCACGGAAACAACCCCGTCAGTCCAACTTGTCCATAATGACCAGATATCCCAAATTAACTAGTCCCATTCACCAGCGTTTGACCCATATCTCTCCAAAACATACTTATTCATATATCCATCCAGATGCCTTTGAAATGTTGTAATTGTTCCTGCCTTCACAATTCCCTCTTGTAGTTCATTCCATACATGTACTGCCCTCAGTATGAAAATGCTCTCCCTAGGTTCCTTTTAAATCCTTCCCTTCTCAGCTTAAATCTATAGAACATAGAATGTTACAGTGGAGTACAGGCTCTCGATGTTGCGTCGACCTGTGAAAATAATCTGATGCTCATCTAACCTACACTATTCCATTATTATCCATATGCATGTCCAATGCCCATTTAAATGCCCTTAATGTCGGTGAGTCTACTATTGTTGCAGGCAGGCCATTCCTTGCCCCTACTACTCTCTGAGTGAAGAAACTACCTCTAATATCTGTCCTAAATCTGTCACCCTTCAATTTAAAGCTATGTCCCCTTGTATTAGCCTTCACCATCGGAGGAAAAAGGCTGTTAAAATCCACCATATCTAACCCTCCAATTATCTCACATGTCTTGATTAAGTCATCTCTCAACCTTGTTCTCTCCAACGAAAACAGCCTCAGTTCCCCAGCCTTTCCTTGTAAGATCTTCCTTCCATACCAGGCAACATCCTAGTAAATCTCCTCTGAACCCTTTCCAAAGCTTTCACATCCTTCCTATAATGCGGTGACCAGAAATGCACACAATACTCCAGGTGCAGCCTTACCAGTGCCTTATACAGCTGAAGCATGACTTCATGGCTCTGAAACTGAATCCCCCTACAAATGAATGCCAACACACAATATGCCTTCTTAATAACCCTACCAAACTGGGTGACAACTTTCATGGATTTATGCATCTGAACACTCAGATCTCTCTGCTCTTCTACATCACCAAGAATCTCACCATTAGCCCAGTACTCTGCATTCCTGTTATTTCTTCCGAAGTGAACTACCTCACACGTTTCCACATTAAACTCCATTTGCCACTTCTGAGCCCAGCTCTGCATCTTATATATGTCCTTCTGTAACCCACAACATCCTTCGGCATTATCCACAAGACTACCAACCTGACTGTCATCCGCAAATTTAGTAACTCATCCTTCTAAACCCACATCCAGATTATTTATAAAACTGACAAACAACAGTGGTCCCAAAACAGATGTTTGGCATGCTACTGGTAACTCAGCTCTGGAATGAACATTTCCCATCAACCACCACCCTCTGTCTTCTCTTAGCGAGCCAATTTCTGATCCAAACCGCTAAATCACCTTCAATCCTGAAACTCCATATTTTGAGCAATAGCCTACCGCGAGGAACCTTATCAAATGTCTTACTGGAGTCCATATACACCACATCAACTGCCTTACTTTCATCCACCTGTTTTGTCACCTTCTTGAAGAACTCAATCAGGTTACGAACTACTTTTTACAAAACCATGTTGACTATCCCTACTCAAATTATTCCTTTCCAGATGATTATAAATCCTATCTCTTATAACTTTTTTCAATACCTTATCCACAACCGAAGTAAGGCTCACTGGCCTATCAGGGTTGTCCTGACTCCCCTTCTTAAACAAAGGAACAACATCTGCTATCCTCCAGTCTTCTGGCATTAAACCTGTTGTCAATGATGACATAAAGATCAAAGCCAAAGGCTCTGCAATCTCCACCCTGGCTTCCCAGAGAATCCAAGGATAAATCCCATCTGTCCCAGGGGTCTTATCTATTTTCAGATCTTGCAAAACTGCTGAAACGTCCTCTTTGTCAACCTTAGTCCCATCTAATATTGTAGCCTATATCTCCGTATTCTCATGAACAATGCCCTTTTCCAATGTTAGTGAATACTGATGAAAAGCACTTCTGCTATGTCCTCAGATTCCATACCCAACTTTTTACTACCATCTTTGATTAGCCCTAATCTTAGTCTAGTCATTCTTATATTCCTGATATATCTTTAGAAGGCCTTAGGGTTTTTCTTGATCCTATCCACCAAAAACTTCTCATATCCCCTCCTGGCTCTTCTTAGCTCTTCTTGTGATCTTTTCTGGCTAACTTATAACTCTCAAGCCGCCATCTGAGCCTTCACGTCTCATCCTCACATAAGCATTCTTCTTCCTCTTGACAAGATCTTCAAGTTCTTTAGTAAACCATGGCTCCCTCTCTCGATAACTACCTCCCTGCCTGATAGGTATATACGTAACAAGGACACACAGTAGCTGTTCCTTGAGTAAGCTCCACATTTCAAGTGAGTCCATCCCCTGCAGTTTCGTTCCCCATCCTATGCATCCTAAATCTTGCCTAATTATATCATAATTGCATTTCCCCCAGTTATACCTCTTTCCCTGCCCATTGCTATTGTAAATATAATCAAATTGTCATTACTATCGTCAAGTGCTCACCTACCTTCAAATCTAACACCTGGCCGGGTACCAAATCCAATATGGCATCGCCCCTGGTTGGTTTGTCTACATACTGTGTCAGAAAACTCTCCTGCACACATTGAACAAAAACTGACCCATCTAAACTTCTTGACCTACAGTATTCCCAGTCAATTTTGGGGAAGTCAAAGTCCCCCATAACATCTAGTTTTGGACTTCTGGGGAAAAGACCTTGACTATTCACCCTATCCATGCTCCTCATGATTTTATTAACATCTAGAGCAGTCTGTGATGGAGCAGCTTTTGAGTCAATTCTGATGGTAAATTTTCAAAAGTAAATAATTGGAAGAACTGGTAAAGGAAATAAAGTTTTAATAAGACCTCGTGACCCACTGTGTCACTAACATCTGAAGGGTTGTTCAGAAATCTGTAAGATCAGTTTTGCCTGCATTTGATATTTGATATATTCTGTGGGCTGCTCATCCACAGTTTATCTGTGACACATATTTATGCCATGTTAATTCTGGGCGGTACAGTATAAATTATATATATGCATTGGAATATTTTCACTGTTGTAGCTTTATAAAATATATTTACTTGTTCAATAATCTTGTGGCTTTATTCTCCCATTTGCTGATTTAAATTTTAAACAAAAATATGGTTAATCATCCCTAGCCAAATTGTACTTAAAATTTGACAAACTCATCAGGGATTGTAACAGTCAATAAAGATGTAATAGATCATGTAATAATAAAGAGACCCTGAAGAAAGAGGTAACATGCTAGGTTTAAGTGTAAATAGTTATTAGAATGCGAATGAACAGTTGCAGTGAAAAGAATGTAGAGTTCAACAAGCTTTCTTTAATAAGGCAGTACACCCAACCTCATCTGAGAAGATATATACAATATATATATACTGCAGCTGATTGTATATGGTTTATTAATGTGTTGGACCTAGCCTCCCCGAGACTATCCATACAAATACAGAATTCAGAGCAGTATTGACAAACATCGCAGAACAATGTCAGAATCTTATGTAGGCAACTGGGAGTTTGGCTAGAGAGCTGGCATGATTCCCATGTTGCGTCTTTGCAAGGGCCCACGACAGCTTGTGCCAATCAGATATATAAGAGGCCAGCAACAACCCTCTGTCAGTTCACAAGGACCCCAGAGGCAGAACCCCAGCTGCAGAGGCTAATCAGAGGCTGGCAGCTCCTCTGTACTCAGGAGCATCATGGGAGATGGTGGAGTTACTGCTATCAGTATGGTATTGCTCTGAAGTTTAGTGTCATGGTTGGAGCTGAAAATGTGTTGCTGGAAAAGCACAGCAAGTCAGGCAGCATCCAAGGAGCAGGAGAATTGACATTTCGGGCATGAGCCCTTCTTCAGGAAGAAGGGCTCACGCCCGAAACGTCGATTGTCCTGCTCCTTGGATGCTGCCTGACCTGCTGTGCTTTTCCAGCAACACATTTTCAGCTCTGATCTCCAACATCTGCAGTCCTCACTTTCTCCTGTCATGGTTGGACCCAAGCAAGAGGTAAGATGGCAGGAGGGGGTTCCTGGCAGCTGAGTAGGGGTGACTGAGTGAGTATTAGCAAAAGGAATAGAGATGGCTTTCAGCTCTCGCTTATGCTGATCCATGTCATTTAATCAGGCACCGAATGCCTGTGTTAATTGCTTCCCATTTTCCTCTTTGTGTGAAGAGGTGCCCATCAAAACCCAGTTACAGCCACATCACTTTCTTAAGTGATTTTATCCATCTCCAACCTTTTTCAAATGGATTCCATTTGAAATTGCATCCTTCACATTGTTGTAATTCAAGTTTATATTATTACTGGACAAGTCATTTCCCAGATTAAAATCCCACTTGAAAGAACATATTTCTCTTTTTTTTATTTTACAAGTTTTTCACTGAAACACAAACACTTAGCGCTACAGATTTAGTTTTAACAATAAAACAGAAGCGTGTTCTGCAAAAGAGATAAAGATAAAATTGGTTACACCAAACCACTTACATATATCACAATTTGAAAGATTCCAAATTATACACTAGAAATAGAACCCATCTATTCCAGCATCACCAAATTCCCTTCACTACTACATTGTAGTTTTGACTTAACTGTATCTTTCAATTTCCAATCTTGAGAATTTAATAACTTCTTCCTTGATTATTCATGCAACTGAGATAGATTTGTTCAACTTCAAATAATCCCTTCAGGATTCTAACCAGGTAATCTGGTAAACTTTGAAACTATAATGCTTACATTGAGGTAACCTATTTCCTGACTATTCTGAACTAATTTCTCTCTTCAGCAGGAACTGCTTTTATATCTAGTTTGAACCAGGACTTTTGGTGAACTGCTTCCAAAAGTTTTTCAATCAATGGGTGCTTCTTCTAAATCAAAAGTGCTCTAATACTTTCCCACGTTTGTTTTCTCTGACTGTAAAACATTCATAATGCAAACACATTTTTATTATCACTCCAGGACCTGTCTTTCTTACTTACTGATTCAAAAGGTCACGGTGGACAAATTAATTAGTAAACCACCTCAGTCACAGAGACAAATACATACATGCCACTATTTCAAACTCTAAAATCATTTCTCCCTCCAATAATAATGAAAATCTGTCTTTAAGAAGGCATTTTATTTACTCATCAAAAATGATCTTAACATTATTTCTTTGTCACCTTAACAATAATAGTTTATTGACATTAAACATAAAGGAGTTACACAGCAATCATATTTTGCATAGGTTGATGGGCACCAAAGTACTTGCTATCCTTTGTATGTGCTCCTATTTATATATCTGTTCTCACATTTTCTTTTCCATTAAGTGAACAATTTCCATATTACACCTGAAAAATCATTACTCTTTGTCCTGAATTTTTTCCAAGAAAATTCATAGACTGTGGTCTTTATAAATCCCGGTTGCTTCCACATTTTTAGTGACGGTTATTGCAAAATGATGTAGTGCCAAATCAAGATGCAATGTCACCTTCTCAATTTTTGTCTGTTTTTCTTGACAGATGGTCAGTTTCTTTGAAAAATGACTGATAGGCTGTTTGATCCCTATCGCATCATTCTGCAGTAAAACAGCCCCTGCACAGATGTTGCTGGCATCAGCAGCCAGTTTAAATGGATCCTCATAATTCAGCATGGCTAAATCTAACGCAGTTGTGAGTACAGATTTGGAGTTTTGACAGGTATTCTGGCACTCTCTCCATCTTTCTCTGTTTTCTGTTTTCTTCGATTTCGTTAACCCTCTTTTTCTTCATCTACTGCTATTTCAATTTTTCTTAAATCTGAATTCCTCTGCATTTCTTCTAACTCAAATCTTTTTATTTTTCTTCCACTCTCTGAGTCAAGCTTTTTCATTTTGAATCGTATCTTAGTTCCAGCTTGAAATCCCAATTTCAGGATTGCCTTCCTGTAATTCCAAATGTTGAATAATTAATTTGAACATCTCCTTACATGATCCTACTTTTACTTCTACCTTCAATTCACTGCTAACTCGCTCAGTTTAGTTTTAGTTAGATTTCAAATCATGCGCTGTCATGACTGGTTTGTTTTTTCATTTAACAAAATTCACTAAGACTCAAGCATATAAAGCAGCAAGATTGTTTCTAACAATTAAACAGAGGTTTGTTACCCAAACAAAATTAATGTAACATTGAAGAAGTGAACTTATTTACATTTAGCAAAATGTGAGAAAAAAATCAAAGCATACCCTAACAATTCAGTCCCATCTATAGCAACACCATCATTTCATTGTTCTCAAATATTGAAGATAGATTCTGCCAACATCTAATATCCAGAGGTTTGCATAAATTGTTTCTTTCTATCCTGGGTCTTGCGGGTTTGGAAGCCTTATCATTGATGAATAATACAATTGGTCTTAGAGTTTTTCAAATGCATCTGGTATGGATCTTTCAAAATAATATTTACAATTCTTTAAGCTGAGATAATGCATGGCATAACCATTCTTAACTAACTCCTTTCTCCAAGAGAACATGTTCTTACATTTAACTTTAACCAAGACTTTTGTGGATCGCCACCAAAGATTTTCCAATTTATGAGTATCCTAATTCTTCTAAACTGATATCCTGTTAACATTTTTTTCAATGTTTGCCCTCTCTGATTGGAAAAATCTCACAACACAAACAAATTCACAATATTACTTCAGGAACACATTCTCTCTCTCATATTGATTTTTTAAAAATCATGTTCCAGAAAGGCTGACAAGTTAATTAGTAAACCATCTCCCATACAGAGACCAAAAGACATGCAACTCGTTCAAAACCCAAACTCTAAAATAAATGATATATATAAATCACACACCTTAAGTCACAAGGTTTTGGATTATAGCTAATGGTAAAGTTGCCATAGTCTTAGGTGCTCTCTCATTAGGTGTTCTCTCATAGTCTTGGCTGTTCTCTCATTAGACAGGACCCGTGATGGTTTAACCAGAGTGTCACCACGCCTCAGGTGAGGAGAGAATTGAGAAAGAAAGTCCTTCATGGTAACCTCAGCCAGTGTAGAAATTAAACTTTTCCGTAATACATTCAACATTCTATAAACTGTTGCCACCACATTTACACTCAGTGCCATTTGCCATCAGATGTACACACTCTTTTTATCAATCCCAACTTACCCTATGTCCAGGGATGTGCAGGCTAGGACGCAGGATTAACTATGGTAAATGAAGCATTACTGGGATAGGGTGGGAAGATGGGTCAGGGTAGGATGCAGTTTGGAGGGCTGGTGCAGACTCGATGGCCGAATGGCCTCTTTTGCACTAGAGGGATTCCATGAATTTAGGATTTTTGTTTAGAATCCCTACATTGCAGAAATGGGCACTTGGCCCAACAAGTCCACACCGACCCTCCGAAGAGTAACCCACCCAGACCCATTTCACCACCCTATTACTCTACATTTCCCCTGACTCATGCACCTAACCTACACATCCCTGAACACTATGGCAATTAAGTATGACCAATTCAGCTGACCTACACATCTTTGAACTGTGGGAAGAAAGCGGAGCACCTGGAGGGAACCTATGCAGACACTGGGAGAATGTGCAAACTCCACACAGACAGTTGCCTGAGGCTGAAATCAACCTGGGACCCTGGCACTATGAGACAGCAGTGCTAACCACTGAGCCACTGTGCCGCCCATGATTCTATTCTATGTTTCCCATGTAGACTACCTTGACAGATGGAAGCTCATCACAACCTTTTTGGGGGTATCTAATGCCGGCCTTACTAATGATACTCAGTTCTCAGGATCCATTCAAAAAAGGAAATAAATCAATTGCGGAATTTAATGTGGTACAGGGAATTTTCTTGGTGTCCAGACAAGTATTTCTCAATCAATTAATACACAACAAGGAACCCACATCATCTGATGATTCATCCTGTTGTGTGATATACTGCTCTACACTCCACAAATTTATGACCTGCTTTAAAACACTGCAATCACAAAGTGCTATAAGAGGACAACTCTTATTTGTTGTGACACAACATAACAATTGAAACAAAAAAAATATTAAAAATACTTAAGTTCTATTTCAAAGCTAGATTTATCCATCCCTTTAAGTATATGGCAGTGGGTGTTTGTGATGGGGCAATTTGCTGCAGCAGCAAAAATATTGTGGGTGTTAGTGGCCAGGAGGTGGTGACTCAAAAAAGGTAAGCTCACATTTCTTCAAAGCGCTTTCCTTGTCAATGTTGTTCAGTAGCTGACACACTCTCTGCGGTAGATTAATGCTGAGAATTTGATTTTTTCCAGGACTTGGCTCAGGGAAAATGATACACATTCACCATCAGCATCATCAGTGACATGATGCATTGCTTCTTTGTGGAGTAATTGTCATGCCAGCAGCACCATTTGCAGCCAGCGTAGACGGCTGACTAAGTTGTGAAAAACAGTTGCAATGCTATATTTAGCCCGATAGGTTTGGCCCCGCAGCTACTTATAACAGTCACCAGTGTAGTGCTACTTGTGGCTGGACATAGAAAATAATGATGCCTGCGCTGTGAAAGATATTTTCTGTCTCTGAGGAATCACGCACGGCTTTTTCCAGGGGAACATAAACTCATGTATTGGGCAAAATGTGACTGTTTTCCATAGAACTGCTGGAAATGAACCTCCAAGGGTCTTGAGGAGTCTGCTGGGGGTTCTTGGTGCCTGCTCCCAGTTGCTACCAGTGAGACCCCTGTGGTCCATCCCCTTGAGATGAACTTTGTTATAATGCACTGGAAGTAATTGAAGTGGTGCTATCTGGTGTTGCAATTCTAAGGCAGCTGATGTGATTCATGGAGCAAAAAGATATAGAAATAAACGAATTTTGAAACACTGACACTGAAGTTTATTTTAATTCTAACTGCTTTACTGCTCTTAATAAACTCAGTAAAAAAAAATAGGATTATAAAGTGGAATTCCTGTATCCTGCCTTCCCATTATTTCTTTTTGTTAAATTGCTTATTTTAGAAGCACACCAATATTCTTGATATGAATGTAAAATATGCTTCCATTCCTCTTACAAAATGCTGACATTTTGTATAACGTAAAATTTAAGTCTGTCACAGAGTGATTAAATAGGAAATTATCCCATATTCCCAATTACATTTCCCTTTGGAAAAAGCAAGCTGCAAAAGTATAAAGTTTATAGAATCCCTACAATGTGGAAACAGACCATTTGGCCCACATTAACCCTTTGAAGAGTAACCCACCCAGACCCACTCCCCTACTACTCTAAATTTACCCCTGACTTGATGCACCTAACCTACACATCCCTGAACACTATGGGCAATTAAGCGTAACCAACTCACCTAGCCTGTACATCTTTGGATTATGGGAGGAAACCCACGCAGGCAGAGAGGGAACGTGCAAACTCCAGGCAGATAGGCACCCAAGGCTGGAATTGAACCTGAATCCCGGATTCTGTGAGGCAGCAGTGCTAACCACTAACCCACCACACCACTCTTACTTGTTTAAGATCAGCAATTTAATAAAAAGTAGTAATGGGAAGACAGGATACAGGAATTCCACTTTATTATGCTCTGATTTTTTTAACTGAGGTTATTAACAGCAGCAATGCAGTTAGAATTGAAATAAACTTCAGTTTCAGGATTTCGAAATTCATTTCTTTCTATATCTTTTTGCCTCATGAATCACGTCAGTTGGTAAAGAATTGTGACATCAGATAACACCACTTCAATTATTTCCAATGTATTATAACAAAGTTCATCTCAAGGGGGTAGACCACAGGGGTCTCACTGTAGCAATTGGAAGCAAGCAACACGCACACCCAAAATTGCTTTGGAAAACTTGACAATTTTGGGCAGTGATTTACTGTCCAGTTGATTCTACTTTAGATTACTGCTTTGTTTGAATTTTCCCATGCAGAGTAAACCAACTCTGCCAATGGTAGAGATAAAGAGCCGATTTTTCCCTCTGGGTGCCAGTGGTACCGATCAAGCAGGCCGTCTTGTCATGGATGGTACTGAACATCTTGAGTGTTGTTAGAATTCATCCAGGCAATTGGAGACCATTCCATCACAATCCTGAGTTGTACCTTGCAGATGGTACACAGACTTTGAGAAGTCAGCGGGTGAGTTACTGGCTGCAGGATGCCTAGTATCTCACCTTCTCTAATTGCCACACTATTTATCTAGCTAGTCCAGTTCAGTTTCTGGTCAGAGCCTGAGCTGTGATGGGAGATGGTTGAGATGGCAGTGATAGAGTGAGATAGCACAGGGAGATAGCATGGCACTTATCCTGGTTGAGCATAAAAGGTCTTTAATCTTCTTCCGGCACTTCTGGCCATTCTTCCAAATAATGGAGACTGCATTGACCCAGGTGGTAACCTCCAACCCAAGTCACTCCTCCTCTGCACCATCCCATTCACCAAGTCCTCCAGGCCCTGTCAGAGAATCACAGCTCCACCTTCCCCTCCTCTGACACCTCTTGATTGAACAGCTTTCATCATGCAGGGTAGCTTCAGAATGCCAGTGATCATCCGAGTGTAGAATGTCTTCTTAACAAAGATGCGGGTCCCAGGATGCAGGTCATTTCAGTGGATATCCGCTCAGTAGTGAGTAGTTCTGGGAATGGTGAGTGGTAGAATGGGGCTAGTTCCAATGTGAGGGATGCCTGAAGAGTTAGGTAGCAAGTCAATGAGGTGTGCTTTGTTGAGATAAGGTGAGAAATCCCACCAGGCCTCAGGTGAGAAACCCTTCAAAACACTCAACACAACAGGCACTTGGCCAAAAAACAGCAAGATTCATCCCATTGTCTTGTATATTGAAAGTTTACACCACGACTTGCCACTTGATGATCTGATTTTCAGGGGAAAAAATATCTTCTCTTGGTTCTTCAGGCCATATAGCAGTGCCTGGCTTGCATTTTCCAGTTTATGGTCCAAGGGAATAAAAGACGGGGTCCCTCACATTAGGGTGTTTTCCTGTTGGCTGGTGACTCTCAAACCAAGGGACACCATCTCAGGAACACAGGTTGGCCACTTTAGATTCAGATGAGAAGCAATTTCCTCACGCAGGGAATGGTGAATCTTCAGAATTCTCTACTGCAGAGAGCATCAAGCAGGTTCAAGGCAGAAATCTGGAGACGAAAAGCATGAAGGGATAATATGGGAAAATGGCAGCTACGAAGTGATCAACCATGGTAAGTGATTCAGAAGGGCAGGATAGGCACAATGGGTGTATGGTCTACTTCTCTTCCTATGTTGCTAATTGACTGGCTGCTCACCAGTTAAAGATACTGCACAGAAGTAACGATTTCAACATTTGAGGATTCCATCCTATCTTATCTAAGTTTGCGCTAAGCGGTACAAGAAGTGTGCTCTTCTTATTCCAAGCACATCTTTCCTGTCCAACAGAAATTGGTGTGCTCAAAGTACGGATGGAATTATTTACAGAAACTTTTATGTATCGATATGAACAAATTCAAACACATTGCCAGAACTGAAGTTGAATTCGCCAATGTGGTCAGGAAAAAAAGACTGAATCAATTCCAGGATTTGAACACAAGTCCTCTTCCATCTGTCGTTCGTGGTCATGAAATATTTACCACAATGCAAACAAATTGACTCCTGCTCCTGAATGTTGGTATGTGGGTTAGATGGGAGGATCCGAAGCAGTTATGATGTGCACTCTTGCCCAACATTGGCTCCAAGCTGCCATTAAATGCTGGCTACTACTGGATTAGTGGTGCTGGAAGAGCACAGCAGTTCAGGCAGCATCCAACGAGCAGCAAAATCGACGTTTCGGGCAAAAGCCCTTCATCAGGAATAAAGGCAGTGAGCCTGAAGCGTGGAGAGATAAGCTAGAGGAGGGTGGGGGTGGGGAGAGAGTAGCATAGAGTACAATCAAATACTGGCTGGCCAATCAACAGCTGTCCAGTGGGGAAAGCATTCACTAAGACACCCAGAGCTCTAGGGGGATGGGAGAAAGGCGGACTCTTTGATGCAGGTTGCAGCTTGTGTAGGGGGTGGGGATGGTTTACAAAAAGTTTCTGGTGGCATGCTATATTGCTGGGCAGGGGGAAACAGCAATTCTGGGATTGATGCGGGATCCTCTTTAGTGTCGGTTATTCAAAGTTGTCCAGAAACACAGGCTGTCTGCAGAATCTGGTTGCAGCGTCAGACGAGGGTCAATGACATTCTCGGCTCGGCAAGAACAGCATTTGGAATGAACAGAAATGTGGGAGCATGCATTGGTGGGGCTGGGTGAAGCCACACAAGTGGCTCTTGCAACAAAGGAAATCTGTGCCCAGAAAGGACCCACACTTGAAAGGAGAAAAATGCTGCAATGCATGGAGCACACGGACCTGCGATGTTGGGGAGGCGCGTTTACAGCTCAGCCACGGAGATTAGGAATTCATGAATGCACTCTTATCTTTAACAGCAGAAGAGGAAGGACAACTGTCCAGGTGGCAGACTCTCAAATCTGGCAGTGTTACGAGAATGGTGATGGAGGACGTACTAGAGTTGGAATAGGGACACAAGATGTGTTGCTTGGGAAGAGGTGGGGGAGTTCTGAACAGATTGAGAGTGCAGAGGATGGCCCATAAGTTATGAAGATCTTGGGGCAGGGAATGCAAGCTGATGGTGACTGGTGTTCTGATAATCTATGTCATTATATTTTGCCAAGTAGATCACGCCCATGCATAGGATGCTGGAAGAGCTACTTTGTCTACTCTTCAATACTTATACATGATCAACACTATTTCCCATCCCGAGTGATTCATCACCTGGACCAGATGAAGTTCATCAAATGCCTCGCAGTCAAACCCGCCCCTCAAACCTTGCACTGCATCAGATACTTGTATCTTCTGTATAGATAGTGGCGCATCCTAACTGCCTAAACAGCTGGGAGAGGCTGCTATTCTCCAGGACTCAGACAGTCTCCCTGCCTTTGTGTCTGCACTAAATGGCAAGACAGGACAGAAATAATATAGTCTGGCAGCTCTGGGTGAGGGACAACGTGCACAAGGCAAGGCAAGGCAGGGATGTGTGAGTATCCAGGTAAGCTCAGAGTCAGTGTTTGCTATAACAGTGATTTAATAGCGCAGAGATGCAGCCTGGTCCAGTCCATGAGCTGGAGCTTGTGCCCAAGAGCACATTGCCCTTTGAACAGTATTCCAATCAGAGTTGTCAGTGCAGACCGAGGTGCAGCACTGAAATGCAGAAGCACCCTGTAAGTGGATCAATATGTACCATGAGGGTTCTTAAACACCGACACATAGAGTTATACAGATGTTCAACTCATCCATGCCGACCAGATATCCTAAATTAATTTAATTCCATTTGCCAGCACTTAGCCCACATCCCTCTAAGCTACTTCCTATTCATATTCCCATCTAGATGCCTTTTAAATGTTGTAATTGTACCTACCTCCACCACTTCCTCTGACAGCTCATTCTGTACACACACTCCCCTCTGCATGAAAAAGTTGCCTCTTAGGTCTCTTTTATATCTTTCCCCTCTCATCCTAAACCTATGCCTTCTAGTTCTGGACTCCCCCACCCCAGGGAAAAGACCTTGTCTATTTATCCTATCCATGCCCATCATGATTTTATAAACCTCTATAAGGTCACCCCTCAGCCTCCAACGCTCCAGGGAAAACAGCCCTAGTCTGTTCAGCCTCTCTTTATAGCTCAAATCCTCCAACCCTGGCAACATCCTTGTAAATCTTTTCTGAACCCTTTCAAATTTCACAACATCTTTCCAATAGGAAGGAGACCAGAATTGCATGCAATATTCCAACAGTGGCCTAACCAATGTTCTGTACAGTCGCAACATGACCTCCCAACTCCTGTACTCAATGCTCTAACCAATAAAGGGAAGCATATCAAACACCTCCTTCTGGACTCTCTCACTCCAGGGAAAAGATTGTGTCTATTTATCCTATTGATGCCCCTCATGATTTTATTAACTTCTATAGGCCATTCGTCAGCCTCTGGCGCTCCAGGGAAAACAGCCCCAGCCTGTTCAGTCTCTCCCTATAGCTCAAATCTTCCAACCTTGGCAACATCCTTGTAAATATTTTCTGAACTCTTTCAGGTTTCACAACATCCTATTATAGGAAGGAGACCAGAATTGCTCACAATACTCCAAAAGTGGCCTAATCAATGTCCTGTACAGCCGCAACATGATCTCCCACCTCCTATACTCAATGTTCTGACCAATAAAGGCAAACATACCAAACACCTTCTTCACTACCTTATCTATGTGCAACACCACTTTCAATGAAATATGAACCTGCACTCCAAGGTCTCTTTGGTCACAAACACTCCCGAGGACCTTACCATTAATTGTATAAGTCCTGTCCTAATTTGCCTTTCCAAAATGCAGCACCTGGCACTTATCTAAATTAAACTTCATCTGAAACTTCTCAGCCCATTGCCCCATTTGATCAAGATCCCACTGTACTCAGAGGTAACCTTCTTTGCTGTCCACTACACCTCCAATTCTGGTGTCATCTGCAAACTTACTATCTATATCTCCTACGTTCACATCCAAATCATTTATATAAATGTCGAAAAGTACATACTGATCTTTGTGACACTCCACTGGTCACAGACCTCCAGTATGAAAAGCAAACCTCCACCACCACCCTCTGTCTTTTACTTTCAAGATAGTTCTGTATCCAAATGGCTAGTTCTCCTTGTATTCCATGAGATCTAACCTTGCTAACCAGTGCACCATGAAGAACCTTGCCGAGTGCCTTACTGAAGTCCATATAGATCACATCCACCACTCTGCCCTCATCAATCCTCTTTGTTACTTCTTCAAATAATTCAATCAAGTTCACAAGACATGATCTTCCATGCACAAAGCCATGCTGACTATCCCTAATTAGTCTTTGCCTTTCCAAATCCTGTAAATCCTGTCCCTCAGGATTCCCTCCAACAACTTGCCCACCGCTGAAGTCGGGCTCACTAGTCTATAGTTCCCTGGCTTTTCCTTACCACCTTTCTTAAATAGTGGTACCACATTAGCCAACCTTCAGTCTTCCAGCAGGTCACCTGTGACTATAAATGATCCAAATATCTCAGCAAGGGGCCCAGCAATCACGTCCCTAGCTACCCATCTTGGTTACGCCTGATCAAGTCCTGAGGATTTATTCACTTGTATGCACGTTAAGACATTCAGCATCTCCTCCTCTGTAATTAGTTGGATGGCAATGTCAGTGGAATTGGGTGTGTGTCTGGCTGATGACCATCGAGCATGCTCTTGGAGGTTGGTGCCTGATATCCAACATGAAGGTCCTTCACAGCAAGTGGTGAGCTAAAGGTACCCAGTACCTGCTTTGACTTACAACCATAAACACAGGAACATGAAGATCTGATAGGGGTAGGAAGAGTGTCTAGTACAGACAGAAAAGAAAAAGCAAATGCAGTTACAGATCATGAAAGTCCAATGGGATTTGTGAATGCAAAATCCTAAGTCTTTTTTTTTAGCTGCTGCCTTTCTTCTTCTGCAAAGGAGTCCCACAGGTGCAAATGCAGTTGAAAAGTTATTGTTATCTCAAGTTTCTTTTCATTGTCAACTTTCTGAATTTGAGGGAAAGTTAGACAGAGAAAGAGAGAGACTGTGAATGTATGTGCGTGTGTGTGTGTGAGAGAGAGAGAGAAAGAGAGCAAGTTGCTTCCTCACTGGGGTGTTTCTGGTGCATTATTGGACTACTGTGTGCAATTCTAGTCTCCCTTCTATTGAAATAATATTGTGAAACTTGAAAATGTTCAGAAAAGACTTACAAGGATTTTGCCAGGGTTGGAGGGTTTGAGCTATAGGGAGAGACTGAATACCCTGGAGTGTCAGAGGCTGAAAGGTGACCTTATAGAAGTTTATAAAATCATGAGGGGCATGGAGAGGGTGAATAGTCAAGATTTGTTTCCCACAGTGGGGAGTCCAAAGCTAGAGGGCACAGGCTTAGGGTGAGAAGGGAAAGATTCAAAAGGGACCTAAGGGACAACTGTTTCACATAGAGGGTGTCTGGAGTTGCCAGAGGATGTGGTGGAGGCTGGTTCAATTACAATATTTAAAGGACATCTGGATGGATACATGAATAGGAAGGGTTTAGAGGGGTGTGGGCCAAATACTGGCAAATGGGACTAAATTAACTTCGGATATCTGGTTGGCATGGCCGACTTGGACTAAAGGGTCTTTTTCCATGTTGTACATCTCTATGACTATGACTCTATGACCTATCTATGCGCAAATACCAGAGGCCCGCATCATAATTTCAGACTCCCAAAATTCCTCAATTTTAAATCACTCTTCATTATAAACAGATCTATCAAATTCAATGTAATCCACAACGTTAAAAATCACACAACACCAGGTTATAGTCCAACAGGTTTATTTGGAAGCACTAGCTTTCGGAACGTTGCTCCTTCATCAGGTGGTCCGTCATCATTACTCCAAAAGCTAATGCTTCCAAATAAACCTGGTGGGCTATAGCCTGGTGTTGTGTGACTTTTAACTTTGTACACCCCAGTCCAACACCAGCACTTCCAAATCAATATAATCCACAGCAGTGTTTACCACATAGCCAATGCACTGCAGAAACTTACTGAGAATCCTTTGACAACATCTTCAAAGCTCATGTACTCTATCAGATAGGAAGGCAAGGGCAATTCACACTGGAACACAAACAAGTTCCCCACAAAATACTTTGGCTCCAAGGATCAGTTGGAAATTGGAAACTTTGCCTTGAATGACATGAGTTTTGACTCGCTCAAAACATTATCTAAAAGGCACAATGAGGAATGTGATAGAATACATACTTGGCTGGATGAGTATAGCTCCAATAACATTGAAAAACATCTTGACACAACCCAGGACAAAACAGTCCACTTGAGTGGTACTCCATTGACCACCTTCATCATTCATTTCCTCCATCAGCAATGTGTACCATCTACAAGTTCCTCTGCACAACCACATCAAGGCTTTTTGACTGTACTTTCTAAACTTCTGAACTCTATCACCTTGAAGGACAAAACTTCATGAAACACAAACATAAACACCTGACATAAAACTATATCTGTTCATTTAATGTTGCTAGGTCAAACTCCTGGCCTTTCCCACTAACTGTGATATTGGTTTACCTAAATCATATGGAACACAGTAATTAAACGAGGCAGCTCACCAATACCTTTAAGTGTAATTTGAGGTGGGGAGTAAATATTAGAAGATGAAACTCTTGCAATTCTGGATTGAATTTACATTTACATTTATTTTCTGCACATTATCAGACTTACACATTGTATGATTGCAAGACAATATATTTTCTTTTAGTGCCATGCATAAGCAAATAAGGTAGGTATTACTGAAAAAAATGACATGTTTGTGTCCATCTTGCACCCATCAGGATAGGAGATGGCCCAGTGGTATTGAATATCAGATATGATTACCTGGTGATGTAGAAATACTACTAATGCAGAGACCCAAGTTCGAATTCTGCCATGGCAGATGGTGGAATTTGAATTCATAATAATCTTGAAATAAGAGTCTAATGATCACTATAAAGTCATTGCTGATTGTCAGGTTAAACCCATCTGATTCACTAATGTCCCTTAGAGAAGAAAATCTGCCATCCTTAACTGGTCTGGTCTGTTCTACATGTAATCTACAATGTGGTTGACTCTTAACTACCTTCTGGGTAATAAATGATGGTCCAGACAATGGCACCCACATTCCATGAAAAAGGTTCATAAAATACAAAGAAAAAGGAAAATAAGATTAATGCTGCATCAGAAGAGAGTACCAATTGGTTGGCAAAAGGATACTGAATGGTTGAAGTGTTGCAATTGAGACTATACCAGTTAATGATAATTGACAATTAACTGTTAAACATTTTTAAACCAGGAAGAATACTCTGGTTGTTTGAGACATTGCCCTGAGAAATGAACCAGAGAATGGCTGTCACCTATCTGGTTGAGTTGAAATAGGAACAGTGTATGTACAAATTATTCCTGTTTACAAGCAAGGGCCTTGCGTGTTAAAACCTCAATAGATTCCAGTACGTTCAAGTATATCACACTGTGAGCCTGACTACAAGCCTAAAGTGGTTGTCTGAATAAGTCATCAGATACTTGCAATTATTAAGAAAATGTTGGCCAAGTGCAGAATCACATTTGATGTAGCATACTTTATTATGGGTTTAGCCAAGTTTGGTCTTATATATGGTCAATACCCTGCATTTTGTGAACAGCTAAAGGATTTGCAATTTGATACAAACCTTCCTGTCTTTCGGACATAAAGCCTACAAACCTAGAATTACACCAGCACTGAAATTCATTTGTGCAATAGACAGAATATCTTTTTGCCTTTGACGGCAGCTTCCTGTTAGTATAAAACACCCAGGAACAGGTTGGGGTGTGAGGGGGTTTGAAGGATGTGGCTTAGAGGACTTAAAATGCAAGCAAACAACTGATACAAAGTCTCAGAAAGCCAAGCCAGTCCTTTTAAACAGCCTGCCTTAGCCCTTGGCAATTATCAGGGCTGCCTCTGATCTCCTTAGAACAGCAATAAGCCCCATTCCATCCAACACAGCCCCCTTTCTACAAAGGTTGACATGTTGACTCATGAAATTTCCTAATCCCAGCTACCCAACTTAAAGATGAAGCATTCAGTCATAAAAACCACCTGGCAATTTCTGTCAATATTTTTCTCCTTTCTGTACTTTTGCTGTTTTCAAAGACCAAGGTGTATGAGTCCATTGTATGGTAGAGTCTAATGTCATAGCATAGACGCTGTAGGGTTAACAATTCCTTGAAGTATTCAGCCTGTTCTTCCTTCATCGCACACTATGAAAAGTAGATACTAGGGTTCACATGAGGGGACTCAAAAATCAGACTTGAAATCTTGGGATGGAAAATAAATTGAATTATGAACATTAAGCTGATAACTTGTGTGGGAAGCATGCTATCTGAACAACATCTAAGTATTATGCTTGTTCCTGTTCTACATTCAAAACTGCCAGACTGCAACATTCTGCTAAACTGCTACATTCAAATCTGCCAGACTTTTAAAAACGAAAACAACAGCTCTTTGTGTGAGTTTAATATGTTATTAGACAGATAGCTCTACAGTTACATAAGTTCTTGCTGCATCAAGCATCTAAGATTTGTCTTAATTCATATTGTTAGTAAGCATGACAGGAGCTAAAGAAACATTTGATACTTTCTTATATCCAATTAAAAGTTAACTTCAAAGTAGAGGTGGAAAGCACATGTAAGCATTGCCAAATTATACAGTTTCTTGTAAAATCCATATACTTTATCACAGGTTAGCATTGTGTAATATAAATACCTGGAAGCTAGCACATAAACAGTCATTTGGATGTATAACGGTCACAGCTAGGAAGCCAAACATCTGTTTCTTTTATTCAGAGAAAAATATTATCAATATCATCAACTTCCTCAAAAACCACAACATGAACATCATTCTTCTGGTCTATGGAGTTTAACCCACATATTACATATTTACCTTCACACAATTTGAAAAAAAAGATTATTTTCAATGATGGTTGGTAAATTCCTAGTGGTACTGTTGGTTTGTTCTGTTTGCATGCATACATATCTAACGTTTACATATCTTATATGTTGCACAAGTTCTCAGGAGAATAAATTTGTTCGTACAATGTTAATTGTTATACAAATACTTTCAATCTTTAGGTCAATCTGCTCTCAAAAAACAGTCTTTGACGACACTCATTGTTGAGCGTTGTTCAAGTACCTCTTCATAGGCACGCTCTCGGCCTCACTCTCCAACTGTACAGCTTCACCTAGCTCAGTACTGCACTGCTCCCCAGTTCCACTTCATCCTCTGGCTCATTCAATGTGCTAACAAGAAACTTTTTTCTTTTCCTTTCAGGCATCAAGGAACATAAGATGCAACAACTCAGAGGTACACCCCCAGCCCTCTGGAACCTTCCCCTTCCTGCTGACTACATCTCCTCTCCCAACCCCACCTCCTGTCATGTATGAATCATCCCTCCTGACCTTCTGCTTTCCAATGCTGATTGTCTTGGATTCAGCAAAGGTCTCAGCTTTATCCCTCAGCATCCCCACCTTAATGAATTTTGGGCATGACTTGACAAGACATTGAACTCTTCTTTTGCCATTTTCGTCTTTCCCTCCATGCCCATTTCTTTGAACAAGAGTCCTCTCCATGCAGACCCCTTTGCCCACTTCAAATACTCTCCCTCCACCTGGACGCTTACCTCTGGCCTTTTACCTGCACTTGATCTAATCATCGAGAACTGTCAATGTGACATTGGTTGCTTCAATTTCTTTTCCCCTCTCACCCAATCTAACCTATCTTCCCCCTGAACTGACTGCAATTCATGCTCTCAGATCCAACCTTTGTTATTAAGCCTGCTGATAGGGGTGGTGCTGTTGTTGTCTGGCAGATGGACCTTTGCATTGCAGAGGCTGAGCACCAGCTCTCAGACACCTCCTCCTATCTCCCCCTGAACCATGACTCCATCATGAAACATCAGGCCAATGTGTCCATGTTGGTGGCTGATCTCATTTCATCTTGCCACCTCCCCTCCACTGGCTCTAAGCTGGTAGTCCCGCACAGCTCGTTTCTACCCCCTTCTGAAAATCTACAATCAGGACTGCCTGGGTAGACCCATCATTTCAGTCTGCTCCTGCCCCACAGAAATCATCTCTTCTTACCTTGATTCAGTCCTTTCCTCCTCGGTCCTGTCACTGCCCACCTACATTCGCGATTCCTTTGATGCTTTACTCCAGGTTCCAGAATTTCCATTTCATGGGCTTCAGCTACCCCCTCTATCATGGATGTGCAATCCCTTTACATGCCCATCCTCCACCAGGATTAAGTTAAAAATCGCACAACACCAGGTCCAACAGGTTTAATTGGAAACACTAGCTTCCGGAGCTCTGCTCCTTCATCAGGTGGTTGTGGAGCACACAATTGTAAGACACAGAATTTATAGCAAAAGTTTACAGTGTGATGTAACTGAAATTATACATTGAAAAATATCTTGGTTGTTTGTAAGGTCTCTCATCTGTTAGAATGACCATGTTAGTTTCACTTCTTTCAAATGTAAATCACAAAACTTTTTTTAAAAGTTACATTCTCAGGTTAACTTTAATGGTCTCAGGGCTCCCTGCTTCTTCCTGGAACAAAGGCCTAACCATCCCATCCACCACTACCCTCCTCTGCCTGGCCGAGCTCATCCCTTCACACTTAACAACTTAGAGTCGTAGACTCGTACAGCACGGAAACAGACCCTTCGGTCCATCACATCCATGCAGACCAGATATCCCAACCTAATCAGTCTCACCTGCCAGCACCCGGCCCATATCCCTCCAAACCCTTCCTATTCATATACCCATCCAGATGCCTTTTAAATGTTGCAATTGTACCAGCCTCCACCACATCCTCTGGCAGCTCATTCCATACACATACCACCCTCTGTGTGAAAAAGTTGCCTCTTAGATCTCTTCTATATCTTTCCCCTCTCACCCCAAACCTATGCCATCTAGTTCTGGATTCCCCCACCTCAGGGTGAAGACTTTGTCTATTTACCCTATGCATGCCTGTCATGATTTTATAATGCTCTCTTAGGTCACCCTGCAGCCTCCGACGCTCCAGGGAAAACAGCCCCAGCCTGTTCAGCCTCTCCCTATAGCTCAAATCCTCCAACCCTGGCAACAACCTTGTAGATCGTTTCTGAACCCTTTCATGTTTCACAACATCCTTCCACTACGAGAGACCAGAATTGCATGCAATATTCCAAAAGTGACCTAACCAATGTCTTGTACAGCCGCAACATGACCTCTCAACTCCTGTACTCAATACTCTGACCAATAAAAGAAAGCATATCAAACGCCTTCTTCACTATCCTAACTATCTGCGACTCCACTTTCAAGGAACTATGAACCTGCACTCCAAGATCTCTTTGTTCATCAACACTCCCTAGGACCTTAAGTGTATAAGTCCTGCTAAGATTTGCTTTCCCAAAATGCAGCACCTCATATTTAACTAAATTAAACTCCATCTGCCAATTCTCAGTCTATTGGCCCATTTGATCAAGATCCCTTTGTAATCTGAGGCAACCTCTTAGCTGTCCACTACACCTCCAATTTTGTTGTCACCTGCAAACTTACTAACTGTACCTCTTATGCTCACATCCAACTTCGCTTTTAACTCCTCTCACTTTCTCAGAGGGATGGACCATGGTTACCTGCACAGGCCCCAGTTATGCCTATCGCTTTATGGGATATGTGGAACGTTCTTTGGTTCCAGTCCTATTCCAGCCCCCTCCTATAACTCTTCTCCTGGTATATCACTGATATCATTGCTCCTGTTTCCCTCTCTCATCCGGAATGGGAAAAGTTTATCAATTTCACTTCCAATTTCCACCCCACCTTGTTCATCTCTAACTCCTCCCTTCCTTTCTTCGAAATCTGTTTCTATTTCTGGGGATAGACTGGCCACCAATATCCAATACAAACCAACCCACTTCCACAGTACCTTGATTACAGATCCTTGTAGCCTGCTTTGTGTCAAGGCTCTATTCCGTTTGCCCAGTTCCTCCATCTCTGTCGCATCTGTTCTGGTGAAGCCAACTTAAATGAGGGGGCCTCCAAAATGTCCACCTTCTTCCTCAACAAAGTATTCCTCAGTACCATAGTTATCAGGGCCCTCAACCTGGTCTAAACCATCTCCCACACTTCGCCCCTCACCCCTTCTCTCCCCTCTCACAACAGCAATAGGGTGCCCCTTTGTCCTCACCTTCCATTCACCAGCATCCACCTCCAGATGATTATTAGCTGTTATTTCTGCCATTTCCAGTTGCATGCAACCACAAGATACATATTCCCCACCTGTGTCAACCTTACGCAAGGACCGTTCCCTCTGGGACATTTTGGTCCACTCATCCCTCAATCCCAACAGCCTCCCTTAGCCCCCTGACACCTTCCCCTGCAACTGCAGAAGGTGTAACACCCGACCATTTACATCATTTTCTAAGTATCTAGGGGCCCACACACACACACCTTCCAGGTAAAGCAGCACTTTACCTGCACTTCTCACCATCTAGTTTACTGCCCTCGCTGCTCACAAGGTGGTCTCCTCCACACTGGGGAAACGAGGCGTAGAGTGGGTGACCACATTGCAAAACACCTATGATTCACTCACAAAAAAGACCTTGAGTTTCTGGTTGCCTGTTACTTCAGCACACCACCCTGTTCTCTGTCTCAGGCTTGCTGCAGTGCTCCGGGGAAGCTCAGCGCAGACTGGAAGAACTGCGCCTTATTTTCCATTTGGGAACCCTACAGTCTTCTGGACTCAATACTGAGCTCAACAATCTTAGGACTTAAGGCACCTTCTGCCATGTCCTCACCCCAATCCCCACACAACAAACCTTGCTATCACCTGGCCTGCTGTTACACACAACCCATTGTTAACCACTAATTGTCCCCATTAGTAGCTATTCATTCTCCCAGGCTGATCGTTACCCACTCCTCTGTCCAACTGTTCTTAGAGTCATCGAGTTGTACAGTATGGAAGTAGATCCTATGGTCCTACGAGTCCATGCATAGGGCTCTATCTCCACCTAACATTTAATCCTTAACCTTCTACCCTCCCTATTTTTGGCATAAAAAAACAACTTTTCCTAGTTATCATCAGTTCTGAGGAAGCTGGACCTGAAACATTAACTCTGATTTCTCTCCGCAGCGGCTGCCAGACCTGCTGAGCTTGTCTTTTTTAGTTTACGTGCCTCTGATGTGATATCTATGAACAGTCATTAATCCAAGATTCGAAAGCTCTTTTTAAAAACCCGATGTTACTTAAATATAATTGAGTAGATCTTGATGCTGCTTGATTGTAAATGATAAAATGATTGTAAATTAAATGACAGTGAGTCAGTTACCAGGTTTGAATCTCTTGATTTTAATTTGTACTATCCTCCAAAATCATGAGGGATGTGAAATATTCGCTGGTTAGCCATCTGCTACTTTACACAATCGTACAAAGATAATATATTTTCATGGCCATCACAAATAGTATTAATCAAATCGAAGTGAGTTTGGTTGAGGCACTTTTTATATAAGGGTAGGTATCTATGTTTACTGTCAATGATTATACAGGATTGCCTCACTTAATATTGATATAGTCAACATTGTTTTGTTATAGTCAACAGCAATAACACAAACCCTTCAAAACTAGCTTCATTTTGTAGGACATGTCCTTTGTACATCTGACACCAGACTCTTAAAAGAACTACCCTTCTTGGCTGAAGCATCGTAAAAGGGGTCAAATACCTCCCACCAACTGCACACCTCCCCAGTTTCATGGGGATCATTGATCAGAATGGGAAGGGTTCATTCAGAAATGGACTGAAGATGTTGACAGTCTTTGTTGGAAATGCACAGAGGAAAAGGCAAGGTATCAGAGATAACACACAGGTCTCCAAACAACGAATTTACATGGACCCTTCTGCCCTGATTGTGGCAAAGTCTGCAAATTGCCCTTTAGCAATGTCAAGCATTGCAGGACCCATCAAAACAAAGAAGATGTAAATTATCCTTAATTCTAAGGGATGACATAAGGAGAGTTTCAGTATGATACCAATGTTACAATAGGGAACGTATAATCCTTTAATGTTGCAAGGTTTGTGATTACACCAACTGCTGGAGGGCCATAGGAGAATTGAAGCATATCTATGAAATCAGCCTCACTCTTCACTTCAATATCTAAATATGAATTACCATCAGTAATACCTGGTTCTATTATATTTATTTATTCATTTGATCTGTAAATAAGCAAATAGAATTTTTTTCCAAAACAAACCAAGGATTTGACAATGATAAACATAGACAATGAGTCCAATGATAATGTTCACTCAAATTGACTATAGCATAGTAACAACTTCAACTAATTTTCTTACTCACTAATTGTTTTGGGCACTCAACAGTTTATCGTTGAGAATTATTCAAGCAGCTGCTTTGCTCCCTTTCTCTGCCATCCTCCCAGGTACTGCCATCTCTCTGATTTACCAACACTTTCTGTCTGGAATGCCCAGACTTTGTAATCTCTTTCTCAATGATCCTTCTGATTTTCCCATCTGATTTTATTCTCATCATTCTGTGCCTGTGTTCTGTTCAATGATTGTATACTCACTGTCGGTGTACACAATAGTGAAACATCTGAATTGCATAAATATATATTTCTTTTATATTTAGAGATTTATTTGACTTTAAAACCTATTTAATTTAGGAATGTACTGTACATTTCCTGATGAGAAATGTCCAAAAGAATCTAATTCCAGTTTATGCTTTAGCTCTTATGAAAAAAACGAATTCACTCAGTGCAGTTTTGCTTAAAGTTGCACTTTTCATAAATTCACATTTGAAGTTAAGTGAGGACTTATTGCTTTTATGCTGGATGAGTGAAAAGTGATTTTAGTTTCTTAATTGAAACTAAACTTGCAGCTCAGGTCCAAGGTCAGGACTGACCCGATTCTGGAGTCAAGTGCAGAGGGGAAATTCTTTGGAAATCTGATTTCATACTGCTTCAGTTTAACTCTTCAAAGCATGTCAGTGTCAAATCTAACCTTCAAAGTGCAAAGCAATTTTCTTGGAGTCATGTCAATTTTTCTGTTACCCTCAATTCAAATATTTAAAAGGAAAGATATCCCTTTCTCATCTCCCTACATATGTTCATTTCTAACAATGTATTCATCTAGGTATACTCAGAGTTTATCCTCAACAAGACAGGCAAAAGAAAGGCAATTTAAATAAGGATATTTATGAATGTATGAATTAGGAGAAGGCATAGGCCTTTGAGGCTGTTCCATCATTTAATGAAATCATGGATGCTCTGAATGTGGCCTTAATTCCCAATTTCTGTTTCACCCTGAAAATGGTTGACTCTCTTGTTAATCAAGATTGAGAGTTCTGCTTGGAATACAGTGAAGTTGTCTCAAAGCTTCCCATGCTTGGATGAAGAGAGTTAAAATTAGGTGTCAACCATTTTCAGGGTTAAACAGAAATTGGGAATTAAGGCCACATTCAGAGCATCCATGATTTCATTGAATGGTGGAGCAGCCTCAAAGGCCTATGCCTTCTCCTAATTCATACATTCATAAATATCCTTATTTAAATTGCAAGCAGTCTGGCTGTTCACTGAAAACAGGCAGTCAGGTTGTGAAGCTGCTGGACCCAAAGAAGCAGGTCCATGCTGATCCTCCCTCTCTCTGACATCTCTCCTGCAAGAACCTGTGTTTGATTTTTCCTTTTGTGCCAAGAGGTGTTTATGGGGATTGTTGCATCATTAAATTGGGATAATCTGTTGGGTTTTGAGATAGGATAAGTTATTCTGTATTCTGTTCTCTTTTGTTTGTGTTTCCTTTGGTAAGCTTGTAAATAAATTCTGTTTTGTTTAAACTAAGGGGTTTGACCAGCTGCATCACTCCTGGAATATTCGTTTTACACCTGCTTAAAACAACAAGCAAAGTTAAGGCCCAGGCTACTTTCTTGAAATGTTTTGAGGGGGTCTGGCCTGATACTTAACAGACTGAAGCAATCTGTTTTCTAGCATTCACTCAGACTATTGAGGCAGTGTCTCAGGAAAAGTGGCAGTGCCTCCCTGCAGCACAACTCTTTTGAAATCTCTCAGGATGACAGCATTTCTTTTTCCCATAACGAGCACTTTGTCAATTCTTTTGCTGTTGTGTGTAAGCCACCCACCCTGGAATGCCTAGAGCAGTTTGAGAGCATCAGCAGGTCATCTGTATGTCTCCCTGAATAACTGTGTCACAAGCCATGTTGCATTCACCATGCTGGTGCTACATAGGAGTATGAGGCAACACAAGGACCCGATAAGACAAGTGCTAAGGGAATGTGCAAGATTGATTATTTAAGTTGTTTTTTTAATTAATAGGTGCCTTGTATAAAAAATATTGATGTACTAAATGTGCTAATTGGGATTGAGGATAGTGTCCTAACATGGAGAGAGAACAAAGAACAGGAATAAATTGGTCATGTTCTGAGAGGCAGCCAGTGACTAGGAGATTACCACAGGGATCAGTGCTTGGACCCCAGATATTCATGATGTATATTAATGATTTAGCTGAGGGAACTAAATGTAATATCTCCCAGGTTTTGTGGGAGAATAAACCTGTGAGGAGAATGCAGAAAGCTTCAGTTTGACAAGTTGTGTGTGTGGGTAAATGCCAGAAGATACAATCCATATTTTATTTATTGACCTGGCTGAACCAACTTTGTGTAATTTTTAGAGGGATTCATCAGCATCTTCAGCTGATATCTCTCCGATGTCCATTTGTACTTGCTTTTCATGCTTCCTTCAATCTATACGTTTGTGAGAAAAATGATTCAGCTTCATAAAGTGAGAACTGCTTTCTCTACATTGACCAAGCCTTCTTCACCTTTATTTAAAGTTCCATGCAATATTCGCATTCTGCTCCTTTTTTTGTGATTGACCTGCCCTTTGGGGCTGAGTATTCATTACCATGATCCAAGACCTGGTCTGTTCTACCACAAATATGCATTAGTTTCTGATTAACAACCTCAGCCCTCCTGCACATGCCAATTGCTTTCCGAAGATTGAACTTCTCTCTCTGAGCACGTGCTCTCAACAAAGAAACCTTTGTGCCTAAGGCAATCCAGTCTTCAATTAGATCATGTAATAATTGCACAAATTCAAAGGATTCTGCAAGCTAGTTAATAAGAACATAGGACATAGAACAGTACAGCACAGTACAGACCTTTCAGCCCTTGATGTTGTGCTAACCTTTTATCCTACTCTAAGATTAAACTAACCTACATACCCTTCAATTTACTACCATCCATGTGCCTATCCAAGGTTCGTTTAAATATCCCTAATGTATCTATTGACAATAGACAATAGGTGCAGGAGTAGGCCATTCTGCCCTTCGAGCCTGCACCACCATTCATTATGATCATAGCTGAACATCCTCAATCAGTATCCTGTTCCTGCCTTATCTCCATAACCCTTTATTCCACTATCCTTGAGAGCTCTATCCAACTCTTTCTTAAACAAATCCAGAGACTGGGCCGCCACTGCCTTCTGGGGCAGAACATTCCACACACCCACCACTCTCTGGGTGAAGGAGTTTCTCCTCATCTCTGTCCTAAATGGCCTACCCCTTATTTTTAAGCTGTGTCCTCTGGTTCGGGACTCACCCATCAGCAGAAACATGTTTCCTGCCTCCCAAGTGTCCAATCCTTTAATAATCTTATATGTCTCAATCATATCCCCTCAGCAATAAGTATACCGTTTTTGATACTGCTGGGGGGGATGACCTACCAAAGGAAAGCCATAGCAGTCAGTTCTCTGGCACCGAGCCTGACACTGTGGCAAAGAAGGGAAGGGGGCAGAATAGAAAAGTACTCATGGTAGGGGACTCGATAGTTAGGGGAATCGACAGGAGATTTTGTGGTCAGGATCGGGATTCCCGGAAGGTATGTTGCCTCCCTGGTGCCAGAGTCTAGGACGTCTCCGATTGGGTGTATAAGGTTTTAAAAGGGGAGGGCGAACAGCCAGAAATCGTGTTACATATTGGCACTAATGATGTAGCCAGGAAAAGGATTGAAGATATAAAAAGTGATTTCAGGGAGTTAGGATGGAAGCTGCAAAGCAGGACGAACAGAGTGGTGTTCTCTAGTTTACTGTCGGTGCCACGAGATAGCGAGGCGAGGAACAGGGAGCGGGCGCAGTTTAACACGTGGCTGTGCAGCTGGTGTAGGAGGGAGGGCTTCCGATATGTAGATAATTGGGATGCCTTCTGGGGAAGATGGGACGTGTACAAGAAGGACGGGTTGTATCTGAACTGGAAGGGGACCTATGTCCTCGGTGGAAGGTTTGCTCGAGTAGTTCGAGAGGGTTTAAATTAGTATGGCAGAGGGGTGTGAATGCAGAGTTGATGCAGATGAGGCAATAGCAAGAGGTAGACCAGCTAGTGGGAAGGATTTTCCTGGGAAGGAACCAAGGAGTCAGTTAAAGTGTGTTTGCTTTAAAGCAAGGAGGATCAGGAATAAAAGTGATGAACTTAGAGCATGGATCAGTACCTGGTGCTATGGTGTTGTGGTCATAACAGAGACATGGGTTTCTCAGGGGCAGGAATGGTTGCTGGATGTTCCAGGGTTTAGAGCATTTAAAAAGAATAGGGAGGGGGGAGAAAGAGGAGGGGGTGTAGCACTACTAATCAGAGAGGGTATCACAGCTACAGAAACTTCCATTGTCGAGGAAGATCTGCCGACCGAGTCAGTATGGGTGGAAATTAGGAACAGCAAGGGAGCAGTCACCTCTTTAGGGGTTTACTACAGGCCCCCCAATAGCAGCAGGGAGATGGAAGAAAGCATAGGTCGGCAGATTTTGGAAAAGTGTGGACGTAGTAGGGTTGTTGTAATGGATGACTTTAACTTTCCCAATATTGATTGGAACCTCCTTCGAGCAGAAGATTTGAATGGAGCTGTTTTTGTAAGGTGTGTTCAGGAGGGTTTCCTAACTCAGTACGTTGACAGGCCGACGAGGGGAGAGGCCATTCTAGACTTGGTGCTCGGAAACGAGCCGGGGCAGGTATCAGATCTTGTGGTGGGAGAGAATTTTGGAGGTAGTGACCACAACTGCCTCACATTCAATATAGCTATGGTGAAGGAGAGGATTAGGCAAAATAGGAGGATATTTAATTGGGGAAGAGGAAACTATGATGCGATTAAACATGAGTTAAGAAGCATGGATTGGGAGCAGTTGTTCCATGGTAAAGGCACTATAGACATGTGGAGACTGTTTAAGGAACAGTTGTTGCAAGTGATGAATAAATATGTTCCTCTGAGACAAGCAAGAAGTGGTAAGATAAAGGAACCTTGGATGACAAGAGCGGTGGAGCTTCTCGTCAAAAGGAAAAAGGTAACTTACATAAGGTGGAGGAAGCTAGGGTCAGGCTCAGCTCTACAGGATTACAGGCAGGCGAGGAAGGAGCTCAAAAATGGTCTGAGGAGAGCCAGGAGGGGGCACGAGAAAGGCTTGGCAGAATGGATTAGGGAGAACACAAAGGCATTTTACACTTACGTGAGGAATAAGAGAATGGTCAAAGAAAGAGTAGGGCCGATCAGGGATAGCATAGGGAATTTGTGCGTGGAGTCTGAGGAGGTAGGGGAAGCCCTAAATGAGTTTTTTGCTTCTGTCTTTACGAAAGAAACAAACTTTGTAGTGAATGAAACCTTTGAAGTGCAGGTGTGCATGCTGGAATGGATAGAGATAAAGGAAGCTGATGTGCTGAAAATTTTGTCAAACATTAAGATTGACAAGTCACCAGGCCTGGACCAGATTTGTCCTCGGCTGCTTTGGGAAAGGAGAAATGCAATTGCTTCGCCACTTGCGAAGATCTTTGCATCCTCGCTCTTCACTGGAGTCGTACCTGAGGACTGGAGAGAGGCAAATATAATTCCTCTCTTCAAGAAAGGGAATAGGGAAATCCCCGGCAATTACAGACCAGTAAGTCTCACGTCTGTCGTCTGCAAGGTGTTAGAAAGGATTCTGAGGGATAGGATTTATGACCATCTGGAAGAGCATGGCTTGATTAAATGCAGTCAACACGGCTTTATGAGGGGCAGGTCATGCCTCACAAACCTTTTCGAGTTCTTTGAGGATGTGACTAGAAAAGTTGATGAGGGTCGAGCTGTGGATGTGGTGTAAATGGACTTCAGCAAGGCATTTGATAAGGTTCCCCATGGTAGGCTCATTCAGAAGGTCAGGAGGAATGGGATACAGGGGAACTTAACTGTCTGGATACAGAATTGGCTGGCCAACAGAAGGCAGCGAGTGTTAGTAGAAGGAAAATATTCTGCCTGGAAGTCTGTGGTATTCCACAGGGCTCTGTCCTTGAGCCTGTACTGTTTGTAATTTTTATTAATGACTTGGATGAGGGGATTGAAGGATGGGTCAGCAAGTTTGCAGATGACACAAAGGTTGGAGGTGTCGTTGACAGTATAGAGGGCTGTTGTAGGCTGCAGCGGGACATTGACAGGATGCAGAGATGGGCTGAGAGGTGACAGATAGAGTTCAACCTGGATAAATGCAAGGTGATGCATGTTGGAAGGTCGAATTTGAAAGCTGAGTACAGGATTAAGGAAAGGATTCTTGGCAGTGTGGAGGAACAGAGGGATCTTGATGTGCAGGTACATAGATCCCTTAAAATGGCCACCCAAGTGGACAGGGTTGTTAAGAAAGCATATGGTGTTTTGGCTTTCATTAACAGGGGATTGAGTTTAAGAGTCGTGAGATCTTGTTGCAGCTCTATAAAACTTTGGTTAGACCACATTTGGAATACTGCGTCCAGTTCTGGTCGTCCTATTATAGAAAAGATGTGGATGCTTTGGAGAGCGTTCAGAGGAGGTTTACCAGGATGCTGCCTGGACTGGAGGGCTTATCTTATGAAGAGAGGTTGACTGAGCTCAGACTTTTTTCATTGGAGGAAAGGAGGAGGAGAGGGGACCTAATTGAGGTATACAATATAATGAGGGGCATAGATAGAGTTGATAGCCAGAGACTATTTCCCAGGGCAGAAATGACTAACACGAGGGGTCATAGTTTTAAGCTGATTGGAGGAAAGTATAGAGGGGATGTCAGAGGAGGGTTCTTTACACAGACTGTTGTGAGAGCATGGAATGCGTTGCCAGCAGCAGTTGTGGAAGCAAGGTCATTGGGGACACTTAAGAGACTGCTGGACATGCATATGGTCACAGAAATTTGAGGGTGCATACATAAGGATCAGTGGTCGGCACAACATCGTGGGCTGAAGGGCCTGTTCTGTGCTGTACTGTTCTATGTTCTATGTTCTATGTTCTATATCCCCTCTCAGTCTTCTAAACTCAAGGGTATACAAGCCCAGTCGCTCCAATCTTTCAACATAAGATAGTCCTGCCATTCCAGGAATTGACCTCATGAACCTACACTGCACTCCCTCAATAGCCAGAATGTCTTTCTTCAAATTTGGAGACCGAACTGCACACAATATTCCAGGTGCGGTCTCACCAGGGCCCTGTACAGCTGCAGAAGAACCTCTTTGCTCCTATACTCAATCCCTCTTGTTATGAAGGCCAGCATGCTATTAGCTTTCTTCACTACCTGCTGTACCTGCATGCTTGCCTCCATTGACTGGTGTACATGAACACCCAGATCTCTTTGTACTGCCCCTTTACCTAACTTGACTCCATTTAGGTAGCAATCTGCCTTCCTGTTCTTGCCACCAATGTGGATAACCATACATTTATCCACATTAAACTGCATCTGCCATGCATCCGTCCACTCACCTAACCTGTCCAGGTCACCCTGTAATCTCCTAACATCCTCCTCACATTTCACCCTGCCACCCAGCTTTGTGTCATCAGCAAATTTGCTAATTTTACTATTAATACCATCTTCTATATCATTAATATATATTGTAAAAAGCTGCGGTCCCAGCACTGATCCCTGCAGTACCCACTGGTCACTGCCTGCCATTCTGAAAGGGAGCCGTTTATCACTACACTTTATTTCCTGTCAGCCAACCAATTTTCAATCCAAGTCAGTACTTTGTCCCCAAAACCATGTTCCCTAAATTTGCTCACTAATCTCTATGTGGGACTTTATCAAAGGCTTTTTGAAAATCCAGGTACACTACATCCCCTGGATCTCCCTTGCCCATCTTCAGAGTTACATCCTCAAAAAATTCCAGAAGATTAGTCAAGCATGATTTCCCCTTCATAAATCCATGCTGACTCTGACCTAACCTGTTACTGCTATCCAGATGTGTTATAATTTCATCCTTTATAATTGACTCCATATGACTCTACTACCACTGCTAGGAGTGCATTCCACACACCCACCAAACTCTGTGTAAAGAATCTGACTATTCACTCTATCTATGCCTCTCGTCAGCTTGTACACCTTAATCAAGTTATCTCTCACCCTTCTTCACTCGAATGAGAAAAGCCCTTGCTCCCTCAACCTTTCTTCATAAGACATGCCCTCCAGTCCAGGCAGCATCCTGGTAAATCTCCTCTGCACCCTCTCTAAAACTTCCACATCCTTCCTATAATGAGGCAACCAGAACTGAACACAATATTCTAAGTGTGGTCTAACCAGGGCTCTATAGAGCGGCAGCTTAATTTCATGGCTCTCAATTCAATCCCTTTGCTAATAAAAGCCAACACACCATATGCCTTCTTAACAACCCTATCAACTTGGGTAGCAACTTTGAGGGATGTATGGACGTGGACCGCAAGATCCCACTTATTAAGCCATTTATTAACCATGGACTTATTTTCACTTTATATTGAAAAGGTGGTATTTATAAGTCATGTTCACTTGTGGTTCCAGATGTAGTGTCAAGGTTTATAAACAATAATCATTTTTCTTTCTCTTATTCAGAGAGATTTAGGGTGGAATATGCTTTGAAACAGACTGTTCCTAACAGGAATAGAAATGTACTGATGACAGGCTTCTTTAGCTTGATCTGTTGCCATTTTGCAACTTTGCCTTTGCACAATGGTAGTTCTGATTCATGACATCTTAAAAATTCAACTGAAGCGTGAAGACAAAAGTTGTAACAATTTTCTCAAACCCATGTTTCAGTGTTATCCTAATTCTTTCTTGTGTTTTAGCTTATTTTAATTGCTTATACACAGCTGTCACAGCTACTGATCATTCCTGTGCTGCTCTGTCAGTGGCTGTGTTTTTTTTAACACCCTCAATCGCAGCTCCTCTTCTGACACCATGTTCTGAGTACAACAGATAGCAGTCTGGGTCAGTATGAATTGTTTATTGAATTATGGCTGTCTGCAGTGAGTCTGCCTCCTGGCAGAGGTTGCATGTCTACAACAGACCAAAAGAACATTTGTACACCGTCACCTTTTAATCCAAAGGTCCTTCAACTATGCACTCTGTGTAAACTTCAGCTGATCCAAAATGTCTGTTCATCTTGAATGTGCACTTATTCATGTTTACCCTTCATACACCCTCTCACCAATTATTGGTCTTGTATTATTTGATTTAAAGATTAGTACCTTTGTTCTCAAATTTCCAATCCTGATTTCTAGAGTCTTCTCCTGACCTCCTAACCCAATTTGGCTAACTGCCTGTTCTTTTTCCTGATTTTTTTCCTATGAATATCTTAGAGCATTTTCCTAGGTTAAATGTATGAGCTCTTGTTAACTAAGGATGATGCAAAATGTCTCCCTGAACTGATGATGTTGAAATGTTGTATCTATTTGCCTAGATACTTCATGCCAGAGAACGTTTATTTCTTTTTGTGTGTTCACCTGAGTGGGTAACATGCCAAGCCTTGTTTTATTGGCCATTCCTATTTACCCTTCAAGAGCTGCATGATCTGCAGGTGTGTTGAGTTAAACAGTTCAGTCAGGGAGAAAGTTCCAGAAGTTTGACCTAATGCTAACAAAGATGCTAACAAAGAACAGTGATATTTTCCCCCATCAGGGTACTTTTGAGAGGAGCTTTGCAAGTGCTGGTATTTCCATGCATCTGCTGCCCTGATGTGCCAGTTGTTGAGGGAGTGAAAGTTTAAGGTGAGCTGCCAATTGATAGATCTGCTTTTTTCAGGATGTTGAGCTCTGTGTGTGCTGTTGGAGCAGTGTATATTCAGAGGAATTTCCATCACAATCCTGACTTGTGCATTGTAGGTGGTGAAGAGACTCTGGAGTGTCAGGAGGTCAGTTATGCAAAGTAGTATTTCCATCTTCTGACCTGTTCTTTGGCCACAGCATTTATATGGCTGTATAACTTCTGAGCAGTGATAACCATCAGGATGTAAATTGTGGCATTCCAGCAATGGCAACATCATTGAGGGGAAAAAAGTTTCAATTCTGCCTTGCTGGAGATAGCCATTGCTCAGCATGTATAGCATAGTTTATCTAGCATGTTTTCATTCAAACCTGAATGTTATCCTGTTCTTGCTTCATGCAGGCACAGTAATGTTGAAAGACTTTAAGATTAGAATTGAATTTAATATGGATAAGCCTTTTTGATTGGCAGTAAAAAGATAAGGCAATAATCACCAGTTTGGGAAGACATTTCAATACTGCAACCTTACACTGAGGTGCATAAATTGGAATCGCTGAACACATGTTGAAAATTGAAATTTAACACTCCTTTACTCGAACAGACTCCAATGTACAAGAACAATCTGTCACAAAAGGGCAATCTAAACTAACATGAGCTGTGGAGGTCTGAACTATATCAGCACAGTCTGTTTCGATGACAATACCACATGAATCATGCTGCAACGTGAACATAAACTAGTTTGTGTTCTGGATTGTTCACCTCAATGCATCAAGTTTCACTGTGACGTACAAGATGGCTGACCCTGCCCCTATTCCCCTCCCCCCACCCCCCCCCCCCCCCCTCACCCCCAACACCCCAGTCAAAGAGTTGGATCATACTTACTCTCTAAGATTATTGGTGAAGAATTGCCACTAAGAATTATAGAGTCATAGAGTGAGACAGCAAGGAAACAGACCCTTCAGGCTAACCAGTCCACACCGACTATAATCCCAAACTAAACCAGATCCACCTACCTACACTTGGCCCAAATCCTTCCAAACCTTTCTTATTCATGAACTTATCCAAATGTCTTTTAAATGCTCTAACTGTACTTGCAACCAACACTTTCTCTGGCAGTTCATTCCACACACAAATCACTTTTTCTGTGTAAAACAATTTTCACTCATGTCCTTTTTACATCTTTCTCACCATAAAAATATGCCACCTAGTTTTGAACTCTCTCACCATAGGGGAAAGACCATTGTTGTTCACCATCTCTATGCCTCTCATGATTTTATAAACCTCAATAAGGTCACCCTCAATCTCCTAGATGCCAATGAAAAAACTTCCCAGCCTCTCCTTACAACTCAAGCCCTCTATTCCTGGTAAGTTTGTTTGGAATCCTCTCCAGTTTAATAATACCTTTCCTATAACACTTGACTGAAGTACTGGCAACTCTCATACTGTACACCAGCAATGAGGAAAAATGACCATCAACTGGAATCCTTTGATAGTTCAAGTTGGTTTCGAAACATAGTAACAAGAGTAGACCATTCAGCCCCTTGATCCTTTCCTTTAAATCGTCTATTGTAAGCATTCAGAGCTAAATGATTTCACATAGCTTTGCAATAAAGATGTACAGAAAATGAAATGTCTCTGTGAATAGCTCCTCACCAAGAGCAGTTTCTGACAAGTGTTAAATGTGGTTTCTCCCCCAGTTCAGAGAATCAAAATTCACTGTACAGAAACTTGAAGAGACTAACCATGCTTTCTAAGTTGATACTAATCATACAGCAATGTTTTCATGATTTGCAACATGATGACTCTCTATCCATTAGAAGCTACTTACAGCTTCATGCAGAGATCTTCAGAGAATGCTCAAGGAAGGGGGGTGGGGGCTAAGGGGTGGATTGTGATTTTAACTTTGTCAAAAGCTGTTTCAATGGATTTTATGAAGAATTGGTTCCAGCAGTGCATTTTATATATGGATTCACACTTTGCTGCACTGGTCGATGAAGAAAGTAAAGAATGCAACTTCTAAAATGACAAAATGAAGTTCTTTATTCATAATCCCAAGCACCCCTCTTCAGGTTAACTATTGCACCTGGCAAAAACCTGTGAGTTTTATGTTACATTCCAGTATGGTTTAACTCTTGAAGACCAATGATAAATTCAAAAGGAGTAAAACTGGTTAGTCCCCAAGAATCAGTGCAGGGATGGTAATGTGAGACTCAGGGGAATACAGATGGTACACACCAACTTTGTGCAGTTCTCATGGAAGCTCATAGACCTGAAACATTAACACTGTTTGCCCTCACAACAGACATTGCTGACCTGCTGAGTGTTTCCAGCATGTTCTATTTTTAGTTTAGATCTCCAGCGCCTGCTCTATTTTATTTTTACATTGCTATTTAAAGCTAGCACTATGGCTGCTGGAGGTTCAAAGCATTGGAAATAATACCATAAAGCTATCTACAATGGCTGACCAGGGCAGAGAAGTATGCAGCAAGGTTTCTGAATGCAACACTGAAGGTCATGGTAGGGGAAATGGAATGAAGGATGGACATCGGGAAACCCGCATGGGGGTAGTGGACCCTCCAGATACATGACCTGGAGGCAATTGTAATCGATAGTCTGGGAGGCCAATGCCAGGAGCAGAACACAGACGCAAATCAGGAGGAAGTTCAGTGCCCTTACATGAGTTTTCAAACTCTGTGGCTGCATCTTCAAGTCCTCAAACACTAAAATAAAAGAATTGCAGATGCTGGAAATCTGAAACAAAAACAGAGTGATGGAGAAACTCAACAATCCTGGCAGCATCTGTAGAGAGAAAATCAGAGTTAATGCTTCAAGTCTAGTGACCGTTCATCAGAACTGGATACAAAATGTGAACACTACTGTACATTTCACTGCCAACCCATCATCAGCAATCAACCCTCTCTCCACTCATGCCAAGACTTTTAGGGTGGCATGGTGGCTCAGTGGCTCTCATTGCTGCCTCACAGCAACAGGGACCTGGGTTCAATTCCCACCTCAGGCGACTGTTTGTGTGGAGTTTTCATATTCTCCCCGTGTCTGCATAGGTTTGCTCCCACAATCCAAAGATGTGCAGGTTAGGTGAATTGGTCATGCTATATTGTCCCATAGTGCATCAGACAGGGGAATGGGCCTGGGTTACTCTTCAGAGGTTCAGTGTGGACTTGTTGGGCCAAAGGTCCTGTTTCCATACTGTAGGTAATCTAATCTAATTTTCATATGCTTCCATAAAATAAAGAATTGCAGATTAGAAACAAACAACACAGAAGTTGTTGTAGAAGCTCAGCAGGCCTGGTAGCATCTGTGGAGAGAAAACAGAGTTGATATTTTGAGTCCAACATGACCCTGTTTCAGAACACTTCATATACATCACCTCACTCTTATACATTCCTCAGTGTAGCAGGTCTCAGATGACATTCCTCGGTTATCAGAAACATGATAGGCACATTCCCAGTACAACTTGGGCAAACTGCTTCCTTTGCAGAAGAAAGTAGTCCATAGCCTGGAGCAGTGGGAACTTTCCCCGACTGTAGGAATCTCGCTCTCAGCAGAGACAGTGTTGGTCATTATGAGAAATACTATATTTGGATATGTTTAAGTCGAGATAATATCCAACATATGATCCTTTTGCTCTCATTTGTTGTCAGAATAGGTATATATAAATGCATTGCTTACACTCTCCTGTTCCCTTTGTTTGCCAAACCTTGTTTTTTTTCTCTTTAACATATTCATGAACTGCAACTTACACAGGCAGTGAAGGAAGAACCAGAAGTCTGTGAAGATGAAGCACGATGACTCAATTTGCCAGTTGTAGCCATCATTTCACATACTGACACTGCATAATTTAGAGGATGGCAGACTGCCCGATTCGCACATTGTGAGACAAGTAAAAATGCACTACAACCTGGGAAGGGTGAAAAGATGGTATAGCTTATGATTTTCTTGTGCTATATTTAACACAAATGAGCTTTTTGGATCCTCTTTATCTATATTTCTAGTGGATTTATGTACAGCAAAATTGGTTCAGACAGAACAGAATAATCTTTACACACATCTTTTTTTCAGGATTCAACCATATGCATTCAACCATAAGCTCCTGATTCATGTGATGATCACCAGGAATTGAGCTCAGCTGCATGTTGAGCTTCTTAAAATGGCATAACTCTTAAAATGATATGGGTATAGTCAAGTGTCAGCTCGCAAGAGGGCAAGGCTGCACACATGTTCTTTGCAGATGACTCAGATGATAGTTTCTATGAAACAGGTGACAAAAGAAAACAGATGGGTGCATGGAGTCAAAAGTTTGATGCACTGTGCTAGAAAGCCTGCTGTCATTGTCAAAGAGAATGAAGTAGTCTCGCACCAACTTGACACTGATCTTGAAGTAAGGTTTATAACCTATCTTTTCCACCATGGAACGGGTGACCACTCTATCAATATAATGTAATACCTCTGGTGGCTAATATCTCGGCATCCATTATTGCACAGTGTACATTTATACAACTGTGTGAGTGCTGTAGTGCAAACTCAGAGTACCATCATCACAGTAGGTACCATCTGCACAGTGGTTGCCAGCAGATCACAGGACTTCAGCAATTTGGTCTCCAACATATCTGTGCTCCTTTCCCCTCTCTTCCTTCTCAATCTTCTCATGGTTTGTCTGACTTCCTATGACTTTAGCTTGATCCCTAGTAATGTTCAATGTCAAGACAAGGATTCTTGAAGACAATAAGTCACCGATAAAGTACTTCAATATATGCCAGACAATTTCTACTTCAATATATGCCAGACAGTTTCTACTGAAACACTAACCAATTATAGAAACATCAAAGACATGCAGACTTGCAGCAGCAAGAATAAGTCAACTGAAGCTAGTCTGTAAGGAACAATCCTGTTAGATACTACTGCTGTGGACTTGAACAGGGAGCTTAAACACAGGTACCAACAGGTTTAAAAACAGCTTCTTCCCCGCTGTTATTAGACTTCTGAATGAACCTCTCAAATTTTAAATTTAATGTTGGTCTCACTCCAAGTGTGCACGTGGACTGTAGTCATCATTTTAGAGCATTATTGTAGCTAGTCAGCACAATCTTCCCCCCAAGGTGTTTATTTTCTTTGTCAAGATGTAGCTTTCCTCATTGATTTTCTCAATGATATCGATGTCACTTATGCTCTGAACTAGATGTGAGAATACTCCAATCAAATCCTGAAAACTGCTTTTCAAATACTGCAACAGTTGCAGTAAAAATTAAATAAAGTAATTCCTAATAAATAACAAAACAACATGTACTTGAGCATATGATGTAGGCACACATTTCAGCACATCGAAGTAATGGGAGAATCCACCATTATCAAACTAGACATTGGGAAAGTACTTGAGTTTTATATGTTTATTGAAAAAGTACTAGTCATTTGAAAGAAAGTTAATTTGGTACCCCATTCAAAAGGGTTGAGAATTGATCTGTTCAGTCACATGAAGACTAGTTGGCTGAAACCTACAACCCTGAGTAGGCAGCATCCTCAGATTGAGGGACGGCAGACAATGGCTTCAACAGAGAAATAAATTGGAATCAAATGCAAACTTGAGGATTATTTGCATAATAATAATCTAATAAACAACAATGAGCTCTACTTAACCAATCCCCTTGACTTCTTTAAAGTTAAAAATCACACAACACCAGGCTATAGTTCAACAGTGCTGCTCTTTCATCAGGTGGTTGTGAAATATAAGATCATAGGACATAGAATTTATAGCAAAAGTTTACAGTGTGATGCAACTTAAATTATATTTTGCAAAAGACATGTATTGTTTGTTAAGTCTCTCATCCTTTAGAATGACCATGTTGGTTTCTATCATATGTGAATCCCAGATTACATTCTCAAGTGAACTTTAACAATGCTGCCTCACAGCGCCTGAGACCCGGGTTCAATTCCCGCCTCAGGCGACTGACTGTGTGGAGTTTGCACGTTCTCCCCGTGTCTGCGTGGGTTTCCTCCGGGTGCTCCGGTTTCCTCCCACAGTCCAAAGATGTGCAGGCCAGGTGAATTGGCCATGCTAAATTGCCCATAGTGTTAGGTAAGGGGTAAATGTAGATGTAGGGGTATGGGTGGGTTACGCTTCGGCGGGGCGGTGTGGACTTGTTGGGCCGAAGGGCCTGTTTCCACACTGTAAGTAATCTAATCTAATCTAATCTAAAATAGGCGCCATGTCAGTTCAGATAATGCATTGAAAGTGTGAGGTGCCCTATGTGAGGCTGTCTGTGCCCCAATGTTCAGACTAATTCTATTTCTAAAAAAGGGATTTCCAGAATCTTACATGGATTCATGCAGTTTTTGAGCAAAATAAAATGTAATTCTGCAAGTACAAATTCACCCCACAAACTTATATGTGTGTGTGTGTGTGTGTGTGTGTGTGTGTGTCTCCTGCAGATGCCCTGAGGCATGGTACATTGGCAAGACCAAGCAGAGGCTATGGCAGCGGATGAATGGGCACTGCACAACAATCACCAGACAGGAGTGTTCCCTCCCAGTCAGAGAACTCTCAGCGGTCTGGGATATTCGACCTCGGACCTTCAGGTAACCATCCTCCAAGGTGGACTTTGGGACAGGCAGCAACGCAAAGTGGCTGAGCAGAAGCTGATAGCCAAATTCGTAACCCTGGAGGATGGCCTCAACTGAGACCTTCGTTCATGTCGTACTACAGGTGACCCCACTGCACCACACACACACACACACACACACACACACACACACACACACACACACACACACACACATATATAAGTTTGTGCGGCGAATTTGTACTTGCAGAGTTACATTTTATTTTGCTCAAAAACTGCATGAATCCACGTAAGATTCGGTAAATCCCTTTTTTAGAAACAGAATCAGTCTGAACATTGGGACACACACAACTATTTCAAATCCATATCAATAACTCGGACTTAGAAAATTGGAAATATATGTGGAAGATAGTAAACTGGCAAGAATGGTGACATCACAGAAGCCAGTTCGGAAAACACAGTAACAAGCTAGATAAATGCAATTGAACACAACCATAACTGATATAATTTAATAAACATAGTTATAAAGCCTTGAAAGCAAGAAGAAAAATATAATAACACACATACTCCAAATGTGGTTTTGAAATAGAATCCGTTTAAAAAAGAGTTAAGGATTTTTGAAGATTTTAAGCTCAAGATGATCAAACGATAAAATTTGGATTACAGAACTAAAACAGTAGAAGTCATAATAGAAATAAGAGGAATTCGTAACCAAAGTGTATTGTTCACTGATCAGGCTACACCTTCCGTATTTTGTCAAGCTCTGGTCAGTAAGTCAAGATACTGAACTGCTTTCAGGACAATGTGCCAACAAGAAAAACTTCAATTTATAATGCATCTTAAGTGTGCCAAGTCAATTCACAGGAGCATTATCAAAACAAGTATCCACACTGAGTTACAAATGAGATCTTGGATAGATATCTGTGAAAGAACTAGCCATTGAGAAGTGTGTGTAAGTGTGATAGAGAGGTGGAGAGATTTACATAGAGTATTGTAGTGCTTGGTGACAAATAGTTGAAATCACAGCAGCCAATGATAGAATGATTTAAATAAAGGAAACTCAAGAGGCCAACATTGGAGATATCTTGATGAATTGATGGATATTGCAGTGCTGGGAGGGTGTCCCAAACATTGACCATACTTCGCTCTCTGCGAAGAGTTTTTTGTTCATGTTTTTCTGAACCTGTTCAAAATACACATCAGCTTTGCTCGAGTTTCCTAGTTCACAGTTGTTAAATTCAAGTGGGACCAGAATCTGAACCAGAATCAAGGGAGTTTCAGTGAGAATATCAGTGGACCAGGAGTTACTATGGCTTATAGTTCAGATCTTGGGAATTACACCCATTACTGATCAGTTACATACAGAGTATAAGTAGGTTATTTTATTAGTGTTGATTAAAAAGGGAACCTCTTGGTTATCAGTGTTACAATTAATAGTAATTTATTGAGTTGTAATGGATACTGTTTTTGGTAGGAAGAAGAGTTGTAGACTATTTTCCATATTGGGAAAGGCTTTGGAAATCTGATGCACAAATGGACTTTGGAGTCTTAAATCAGGACTCTCTTAAGGTTAACATGGAGGTTCAGTTAGCAGTTAGGAAGTCAAATAAAATGGAAGGTTTAGAATAAAAGGGCAGAGATGTACTGCTGAGACTGTAAAAATGCTCTGTTCAGACAGTATTTGGAATATTATGAGCAGTTTTGGGCCTCCTAACTAAGGAAGGATGTGCTGGTCTTGGAGAAGGTCCAGAGAAAGTTGACAGCATTGATCTGGAGAATGAAGGACTTGTCATATAAGGAGCGGTTGAAGACTCTGGGTCTGTATTAGATGGAGTTTAGGATGAAGGGGAAACTCATTGCAACTTACAGAATACTGAGATGCCGTGAAGAAGATGTTTCCACTGGTAGGAGAAATTAGGACCTGAGGGCATAACCTCAATGTGAAGGAATACACCTTTAAAGCTAAGATGAGGAGGAATTTCTTCAGTCAGAGGTACTTAGTCTGTGGAACTCATTGCTGCAGAAGGCCGTGGAGGCCAAGTCATTGGGTGTACTTAAGACAAAGGTAGATAAGCTCTTGATTAGTAAGGGGAATCAACGGTTATGGGGAGAAGGCAGGATAATGGGGTTGAGAAACAAATCCGCCATGTTGAATGACAATGCAGACACAGTGGGCTGAATGGCCTAACTCTACTGCTAGACTTCATTGTCTTATGGTCTTATCCAAACCCGTATGACGTCTAGTTTCTACTGACTTCCCACTTTCAGGTACCCCACTTCACCCATGAGTTTTAATCTTTCCTCCTCTGGATTCTCCTCTTTGGAACCCTCTGTTTATTCTTCATCTTGCTCTTGGTTTGCTTCTTCTCTGCCCTTGGTCTCCCCACTTTGCATGCAATCTTCTGATTGCTACAACTTTTGACACAACAGTTGCTAGTTTACAAGACAAATGCATTAGTATTTGTAGAAGCTGCACGATTAAGATCACAGTCACAATATTAATGAGTATCAGAGAAAAACAGGAATTGCTGGAGAAACTCAGCAGGTCTGGCAGCATCTTTGGAGAGAAATAGAGTTGATGTTTCAAGTCTAGTGACCTTTCCTCAGAACTCATAAATATTTTTTCAGCAATTTGCTTTTGTTCGTTTGAGATTTTCAGCAACCACGGTCCTTTGTTTTAAGTTAATGAGAATGACTTCTGCCTTGTTCCTTCAGAATAGGTTGCTATGCTCTGCTGGTCAATTGCTGAAACTCCAAACTGGTTTCAGAGACTAAAGAGTACATGGAATGGACTCCTGTGCAGAACTGTAGAGACAAAAGCTGGGAATCAGTTGATGCACAAAAAGGTGGAATCTAGGTTCCTTTTAGATGGGCCATATGGTCATCCTGAGTTCATAGAATCCCTACACTGCAGAAAGAAGCCATTTGGCCTATCAAGTCTACTCCCAACATCCAAAGTGTGGAAGGCAGTTATAAACCATCACTGACAAACGCTGCTAAGTAATCAACTCAGGGTGAAATATCAGCAGGCAATGAGCCTAGGACCTGCCTTTAGGCAGCATGCACATGACAAAATGATGATATATGCAAATATACATCCACAGATAAATGGCTAATATGAACAAAGCAGTGCAGATTCCAAATGTACAAATTATAGGCTAACCTTTAGATGCTATGCTGTAAAGGACATTCAAACCATAAGAATCCTAAAAAGGAGAATATTTGGAATCCTTCTGTAAACAAATCCCTGTCTGTAAACAGCTTTTCTTCTATCTTCTACTCATCTGAACTTTGGAAACTAAATTTCACCTACCGAATTGCACATATAGGAATGCTTTACATCATATGCTGCAGTGCACTCCAGTGAAGTGTATAGATAATTCTTCACACTGTTTATAGAATTGTCAATGGTATTAACTCAAGAGAAGTCCTTATAAAGCATGTTGCATGACAAAACTAATTTGTGTGGAAAAACACTGTTTTATGTTCACAGTAGCAAGATGGTTTTGAACATGATATTTACACTGGGCTCCAGCAGACAAATGATCCATTATAGTTTCCAATGTTGACCGTGATGTGATGGGAAAGATCCTGTAAAGTACAACAGAGAGAAGAGAATCAATTGGAGGATCTGATGATACTGTCGGAACTCAATACTCTATGACAGTATTGCAGGAAATCTCTCAAACACTTTACTGTTTGGATGTTAATACTTGGTGCCGGCTTTCTCATGCTTCTCCAAGCTTTCCCATATAACTTTTACTTTTTAGGTCCTCTAGACAGGCTCAATGTGTTTTCTTGCAACATGGAGAGGATGACACAGCAAACTACTAAGAGGAATGTGAAACAGTTTTCAATTTTTTGATATCATCACTGTATTATGTGATCAGCAAATAGTCTCATTCAATTCTTCCTTGTCATCGCTTCTGTCGTACTGAGGTGATCCGCACCCAGTCCTCAGTCATTGTTTGGGTTTGCAGAGTACTTTTTTTGTTTTGTTCATTTTGTGGGATGTGCACACCATTGGCTGGGCCAGTATTTATTGTCTGTCTCTAAGTTGCCCTTGAGAAGGTGGTGGTGAGCTGCCTTCTTGAACTTCTGCAGTCCACCTGCTGTGGGTTGAACCACAATGTCATTAGGGAGGGAATTCCTGGATTTTGACCCAGTGACAGTGAAGGAACAATGATATATTGCTGAGTCAAGATGGTGAGTGGCTTGGAGGGAACCTTGAAGGGGTGGTGTTCCCATATTTCTGCCGCTCTTGCCCTTCTAGATGGAAATGGTTGTGGATTTGGAAGATGCTGCCTGAGGATCTTTGATGAATTTCTGCAGTGCATCTTGGAGATATTAAACATTAAGCATTGGTGGTGGAGGGAGTGGATGCTTTGAGGATGTGGTACCAATCAAGTTGGTTGCTTTGTCCTAGATGGTGTCAAGCTTCTTGTGTGTTGTTGGGGCTGCACCTAGCCAGGCAAATGGGGAGTATTTCCATCACGTGACATGACTAGTGCAGTGGTGCAAGGACTAATGCTAGTTCTTTAGCAATTTACAATACCAAGTTAGCATGTGAGGAGGTAGCAAATAGCATGCAAATGGTTAAATGAATGGGCAAGAATGTAGAGAATGGGCAAGAACATAATGTAGAGAAGTGGGAAGTTATTGATTTCAGAGGGAGAAATATAAAAAGTAGAATATTATCTCCAATAGTGTCAGACTAGTAAATGATGTTATTCAGAGGGATTTTGAGATTGCTGTGTATAAATCAAAGCAAGATAAAATGCAATACAGCAAATTATGGAAAGTCATTATTACAAAGGGATTGAGTACAACAATGCCACAGAATTATTAAACCACAGAAGGAACCCAGTTGGTCCATCATGTTTGTGCCAACTCTTCAAATGAGCATTTTGCTTCAAGCCATTCTCCTGCCTTTGCCTATAACCTACACATTGTAATTAAAAATGAACAATCTAATTCATTTTTGAATGTCTCAACTCATTTACGTCCACCACATTCACAAGCAGTACATTTCAGATCCTAACTCCTTGCTACGTGAAAAAGACTTTCCTCATTGAATTGCAAATAGGTTTTACTGCCATTCTATTCGGCTTTGGTGAAACCAGATGTAGACTATTCTAATTGTTTTCCAACGTTGGGAAGGAAAACATTCCTCTCTGCGGTAGTAGAACTGAGATTCACCAGCTGGATTCCTGGGTCGAAGGGAATGTCCTATGAAGAGAGATTAACTAGACAGCCTATATTTCGCAGAGTTCAGAGAAGTGAAATTGACTTCATTCAAAATGCATAGCTAGAGGGACTCAATGGGATGGACATTTGGAGGATGTTTTGCCTGGTTGGACAAATTTTGAACAAAAGGCCACAGTCTCAGAGTTAAGGGTTGACCAATTGACCATTGACATGAATAATTTCTCAAGCGTCATATCTCTTTGGGTTTACTAATCTGGAAAATAATGAATCTTCATTCGTAGAGCATATTTAAGATAGAGATTGATATTTCTTTGTATACCAAGTGAATTTTTCATTAATTGTGGGCAAGTGGAGTTGTGGCTCAGTGGTTAGCACTGCTGCCTCACAATGCCAGAGACCTGGGTTCTGTTCCTGCTTTGGGCAACTGTCTGTGTGGAGTTTGTACATTCTCCCTGTGTCTGCATACGTTTCCTCCGGGTGCTCTGGTTTCCTCCCACAGTCCAAAGATGTGCAGGTTAGGTGAATTGGCCATGCTAAATTGCCTGTAGTATTAGGTGCCTTAGTCAGGAGGGTGGGTTGCTCTTCGTAAGGTCGGTGTGGACTTGTTGTGTCGAAGGGCCTGTTTCCACACTGTAGGTAATCTAATCTAATCTTATTGAGTGGCAGAACAGGCTATTTCTTGTGTTTTTGTGCTCTTAAAGTTCTACTCAGTGTCTTTTGTTCAAAAATATTGCCTTGAGCAAAAAAGGATACACTTACCTTGTTCTCTGACTGGATGGGTGTTGCTGGTAAGGGTAGCATTTTTGTTGCTCAACCCTAATTGTCCTTCAAAAGGTAATGTGAGTCATCTTCTTGAACTGTTCTAGTCCATGTGGTATAGGTACACTCACAGTACAGTTCAGATGGGAATTCCAGGATTTTGATCCAGCATCAGAGAATCTAGACCAGAGAATTGCAAGTCAAGTTAATATATAGATTGGAAGGAATGTCACAATTGCTAGTGCTCCCACACATCCACTTCCCTTATCTATCCAGCTGATCGAGGTCATCTATTTGGAAGATGCTGTGGAAGGATCTTTCCTGAATTGCTATAGTGCATCCTTTATATAGTACACACTGCTGAAGTAATGCTGTGATGGTAGGAGTGAATGGGGTGCCAATCTGGAGTTGCTTTGTCTTGAATTGAGCATCTTGAATGTTTTTGAGTGTCTTCTCCTCTTACGTTTTTATTTTATTATCAACTCACCATTCCTGAGTGGAAGTCATAGGGTTGTAGAACTTAGATCTGATCCGTTGGTTGTAGAATGTTTAGCTCTTATCTCACGTTGCTGTCATTGTTTTTGGAATGCAGATTTTCTGAAGAGAATAACTAAAGAAGTGTTGGTCCTCTCAAGAGGGAGACCATGTCTGGTCAATAAGTCATGGGTCTAAATAAGGACTAGGAATTGGCACAGGCTTGGTGGGCTGTAGGGCCTGTTTCTGAGCTGTATTGAATTGAATTGAATCAGAAATTGAATTGAAAAGTGATTTGTTTCAGAAACCTTGCTTATCATCTTCCAAAATTCTATAGATCCCAGAGAACTGGAAAATAGTAAATGTAACACATTTATTTAAGGAAGGAAGGAAACAGAAAGTTGAAAATTGTAGCCAGTTAGTTTAATATCTGTCATACAAAATTGCTAGAATAAATTTCAAAAGGAGATTATAGTGAATACTTAGCGAGTCAGAATAGAATTAAGCAGACTCAACATGGTTATGTGAAAGGGAAATTGTGTTTAACTAATTTATTCATGTTTTTTGAGACAGTAGCAAGAAACAAGTTGTAAATATAGTGGAACCTGTATTTGTGGTGAAATTGCATTTCCAAAAGGCATTTAACTAGTTTCCATATTAGAGGTTTCTAGGGGGTTAACATATTTGCATAGATCGTGGATCGATTAATAAAAGGCAAATCGATTGTTTTCAAGTTGCTCCTAGTGGAGTGATCAGTGTTCAGGCCTCAACTATTTATAACCTATCCCAATGACTTAGATAAAGGGATTGCATATCTGGTGGCTGTAAGTTGTCAAGAAGAGCTAAAGAGTTTGCAAAAGGAATAGTTAGGTTAACTGGATTGGCAAAAAAAAAGATAGATGGAGTATAATTTAAGAAGTTGTAAACTTGTCCTTTCTAGCTGGAAGAATAAAAAAGATTCTACTATTAACATGGAAAGTGATAGCAGACATCTATGGTACAGTGGGATCTGGGTGTCCTGATATATGACTCATAAGAAATTAGCATGCAATATGGAAAGTGATTAAGGAATCAAGTGGAATGCTAATGTTTCAAAGGGAATGGAATGGTTACAAAGGAAGTGTTACCACATTTGTACAGAGCTCTAGTTAGACCACACCTGGAGCACTGTGTATACTTTTGATCTGCTTATTTGAAAAATAAGGAGATAATGAGGATTGCAGATGCTAGAGTATCAGAGTCGATAAAATGTGACACTAGAAAATGCACAGCACATTAGGCAGCATCTGAGGAGCAAGAGAGTCGATATTTCAGATATAACCCTTCATCAGACTCATAAAGTGTTATGCCCTGCTGTGCATTTTCCAGCGCCACACTTTATTGACTTTCTTTGAAAAATAACGCAATTGCTTTGAAAGCAGTTCAGAGAAGATTCAGTTGAGTCATTCCTGGGGTGGGGAGTTTATCTAATAAGAAAAGGTTGGATCAGTTGGTCCATAGACACTGGACTTTAGAAGAAAGAGAAGTGATCCTGTTGATGTATATTTTGTTCCACAAATCCGGATGACACAAGTTTCAGCACAACGTTAGATGCTTTATTACCGGACAGCCGGTGAGAGATTCTCAGTGTCCCCAAAAGTAGTTGTGTGTCTACTTGTGGTGACCCTTCTCCATGAATCTCTGCTCCACACACAAAGGCAGTACTTTTTATATAAATAATAGAAACAGTCTATAAGTCACATGGTTGCTTGCCGATACATTGTTTAAACTGGGCAATTATAATTTAACAAGGCCTGGTGAATGTCAATGAACTGTGAAAACGAGTGAATGGATTACAGGGACTGATTATTGTATTCTTCATGATCATGTATTGATAGGAAGAGATTAAAACTGAATGCTTTTTCCTGTTCTCAATGGGGGATTCACATACCTGTGCGATTACGGAGGGGAAGCAAGATAATGGGAGCAGGAGGCAGTTTAACAGGGTTGTGGCCAAGGCTATCAGTCTTGTCTGGGGAGGACAAATAACTTTGCCTGAGACTGCAGAGGAATCCGCATGTGTGGCTTCAATGGATTCCTTCTCTAAGATTCAGTCAGCCTCCTCCCTACTGAAATGTTCTGTCTATTCTGTATGAGGACAGATATGCAATTGATACTGCAGGGAGTCTTTTTGGGAGTGGAATGTTTAACCCTTGAGCCCCCTGTATGTCTTGAAAGAGAAGTAAAAGATGGAACTGATCCCTTTGTGACTTTCTAACTTCCTCATTACCTCCTATTGATCATTCAATGATCTACGAGGTCCCCTCAGAACCTATAATGAAAACATTCAGACAACAGTGGCCATCAGCACCACAGCATTAGCATGCAGACATGTGGGCATATACCCAGCAGCAGGTGTCTCTCCCCATTACACGGGCTGTCTGGTAGGCCAGGTGCAAAAAGGTATTATGCCTAGGGGTGTCAGTTTGAAGTCCATCTGTTCCAAAGGCCCCATTTCCCAATGTCACCAAAGTCACACGTATGGAAAACCTCTTTGTCTTTAGTTAGTGTCGGCTTCCATGCTGATTCTTTTGCAGTCAGCTCTGTGTATCCACTGGGGGTGCCCTTGTACTTTCACGGCCGGGGGGGGTGGTCAGCAGCACCTGAAACGGTCCTTTCCATCTTGGTAAAAACAATGACTGCAGATGCTGGAAATCAGATTCTGGATTAGAGTGGTGCTGGAAAAGCACAGCAGTTCAGGCAGCATCCGGGGAGCAGGGAAATCGACGTTTCGGGCAAAAGTCCACCCCTTTCCATTTTGGTCCCAGCTTCACTTGTTCCCAGTCTTTTATCAGAATGAAATCCTCTGGCTCGGCAGCGGGGTAGGCCCTTCAGGCAGATCATCTCAGTAAACCTGGAGAGATTTGGTTAGCCCCTGCAGGTACGCCCTCATCTCCTCTCCCAGGGTATTCATATCTAGTCTCTCGGGGAGAGGTGTGGTTGGACTATCCCAGGTCCCCATGAGATTCTTATGGGCTTCCTGTAAACCACCTCAGCAGGAGACAGACTGGTTTTGCTTGAAGCAGTAACCCTCATGTGGAACAGGGCCAAGGGCAGGACCTTCAATCAACTTAGCCCTGTTTCTTGTTTTAGCTGTGCCAGCTTATTTTTTAGTGTACCATTTGCTCGTTCCACCACTCCAGCTGCTTTTGGGTTGTGAATGCAGCGCAATTGTTGTTTTATTGCTAGTTCCCTGCAGATCCCCTGGTTAATTTTAGCCACAAAGTGTGGCCCATTGTCTGAGTTTATTGTCTCTGGGAGTCCATAAAGGGGAATTATTTCCCTCAACAATATTTTTACCACTGTTACAGCTGTGTTGTCCCTTGTCGGGATTGCCTCAATCTATCCACTGAAAACATCTACTATTACCAAACAATACCTGTAATATTGTACTCTGGGTAATTTTAGGAACTTTAGTTGATGACAATTGAAAGGTCCACCAGTCAAGAGGGTAGACCCAGAACTGTAAGGCATCCCTTTTTCAACATTTGTCTTTTTGCGGATCAAGCATGCTCGAATTTCAGCCATTGTTTTGGAAATCAGGGTGTTACCAGGTTTGTAGCAAAGTGCTGACCATTCCCTTCTTGCTGAGGTGTGTACAGTTATGTACATAATCCACCAAGATTGGTAAAAGCAAAGAAGGAACACAGACCTGTCCCACAGTTTGGTATGAACATCAAGGGTGCACTCCATCTGTGATCCACAGTCTGTGTCCCTCTGGAGGGGCGTCCCTCTGTAAGTGATGTATCTCACCCAGGTCTGGCATACCTGTCCTCATATTTTTTTGTAACAAGGTGTTGCTGTGAGCCCAACAGAACCAAGAAAGTGGGATGTAAGGCTACCTGGTTGGTGGCGGCATCAACTTGCACGTTGCCCTTGGAGATTCTGTCAGCGGCCCCAGTGTGAGCTGAACATTTGATCACCACTAGGCTGAATGGTAACTGTGACGCCTACAAAAGATTATGCACAAAAAGCAGCGTTACTAATGGGTTGCCCCGTAGAGGTTAAAAATCCAAAGGGCCATAGTCGTGGGCAACACCGAAAGCATAGCAAGACTCCATATAAACATTGGCCGAACACCCTTCCACCAGGATGCAAGCCTGAGTGAGGGCAAACAATTCAGACTTCCGTGCTGACAGTGGAGTATCAAAGCCTGCACATTCAAGCACTTCAGAATCCATAGCAATCGTGTATCTGGAGCATTGCTGACCTGGAGGTGAAATAGAGGAGCTGCCATTCACATAAGAAGTGGCAGGTCTGTAGTGTTCCGGTCCCAATGAAATTCATCAGTACTGGCTGAAGGTGCGTTGTGATCATGGGGCAGCTGAGCAAACTCAGATTTTGTATGACCTTTAGAGTGCAACTAGGGGTCATCCAAGTAATAAGTAAGGGCTGTCCTCACCTGTGTCCTGGTATTCTCAGACCAATCCATGTTATATGTGTGTACCATGTCCGCAACACTTGAGGTGTCCTCTTTGAATCTGTTTAAATCATCATAAATGTGGACTGGTCCTTTTCTGTCACCCTTGCCTATTTATTCCTGCCACTTAGTAACTTCTTCTGGTGACAAGATCATGCAACAGAGAGCGAACAGATCTGGGGTATTATATTGTTCATTTGAATTGTGCACTGGATGTATTGGGCAAATTGGGAAGGTTTATCTTTAGACATTCAGACATAGACCCCAATAAGTGGTGGCTCATCTTCCTCATCTGCCTTGGGGTTCAGTAGCTGTCTTATGGGGAGCAGAGTTTGTTGAGGGGGGGGGGGGGGGGGGGGGAAGGTGTCATGGAGATGGTGAACTCCAGTGCAACAGTAACAGGGTGCCACTGGCTTCCTTGAGTGCATCTTAACCCGGTCAGTTATACAGGTTTTCTCGGGACTCGGGTACAGTGGCGGGGATGGAGTTATAGGTGGCTCAATGGGAGGCACTGGCGCACGAGGGTAACACCCCCATCTCCCCTCTACTTCGGCATCATTCCCTCCCTCCTCAAACAGGGTTGGTATGCCAGACCTGAGCTCGGGATCCCGAGAAGTGCTTAGGTTCTCTCTACAGCTTTTTGCTTTAGCCCCTCTCGTTGATCTTATTCAGCTTTAGCTTCTTTATGCTATTTCCCCGTTCCCTTTTTTTAAACATGACATTAATACATCCAATTTCAACATCTAAGAGATGTACTGCCTCCAGACTGTCCAGAAATTGTAGCGTAAAGAATCCCTTCAATTAGATTTGTCCTACTCTTAGGCAAGCTTATCGAGTAAAAATAAAGGTGGCGACTGCAGAGAAGGTTCTTCAACCTCTTGTTTCAGTGCCAGTGCCTTGCATGAGGAACACAAAATCTCACTTTCCCTCAATGGTTCCTCACTTGCTATGCTCCCTGTATGTTTCCTCATATTGTCATAACTTCTGTCACCAATTGAACATTAATCAATGCAGCCATGCTTTAAAGTAACCATGAGGCAATGACACAGTTCACTGACAATGTGGAAAGGTATAAAGCCTCGGCAATTAATTAATTAATTAATTAACTGTGATAATGCAGTTCAGGATGGTACAAATTGCTTTAAAATATTGAGTAATAAGCATATTTAATGAGAGATGGAAACTGAACAAGTGACTAGACATTGTACTGTGAAATAATAAGAACGAACAAACTGATTTCAAAGTCACAGAAATGATTCAAATCTGCTTAGTGTTGTATATATGAAATTGTCACAGGATTGTTCAATTATACGCATATCCCACTCAGCTGACCAAATCACAAGTTTTTTTTACTGTTGAGTAGGAGTTTTGTTAAGAGTCTTCAATATAAACTGGAAATTCATTTAATCAAAATCCAGTGCTATAGTGTAGAATGTGCACAGTTTCCAACTCTGAACTCCATTATAATTACCTGGTTCTAGTCTTTCAATTTAAATTCCCAATTTGTTCTTTTTTCAATCAGCTCTGATGAGTCATTGCTCATTTATAATATCTTAGGCTGTGAAATGACTGCGGCAGTATTAATAAAAGTCTTGTCAAGATGCCTCATGTGCACAAAAAGTGATATTTACAACAGTATCTTAACGTTTGTTACATTTATTTTTGCAAGATAGTGCTGAACTGACACTTGAGTTCTCAGTGAGGAAGGGAAATTGACATAGAGTAAAGCTACAAATGGCACTCCATACTGACAAATGAGATGCAGCAGTCTTAAAATTAAGTAGAGGTAAACGATTCCGAAACGAAGATTCAAATCAACCAGTATCATTTTCTGAAAACAATATTGTTGGTTTGATATATCCAGATCCACCTTTATATAACGTTCATTGGAATTCCTCCACTTAATGAACTTATGAGGTGATTTTCCTCAATGTTAGGTTTAGATTTTTTTGTTAAGAAGTGAGCAGATACGCTTCACAAATCACCATCACTTTCCGTTCGGACACTAGGACCCTGTTGAGTACGGACACGAGTAACTTGTAGCCCAGTATGAAGAATTGTAACAGCCTCCCCCCTGCATGGGTGGGAACGACCAAAGCAGTGACCTCGTCCACCTGAGAGTCAGATTGCTCAGCACTGGCAGTAACTTTGGGAGTACTGAGGGGTATAGGACGACGGGGTGGTGGAAGGGCCTCCCGAAAGAGCCCTCGGGACGCTGTCTGCGATCTCTTTAATTTTAGGGGACTGATGCCCCCAGCCACCTTCCCAAACGCATCCAGGCCTTGGATCTCCCCGGGGACAGCCTTTCTCTGGCACTTTAGAGTTCAGCCCAGCGTTCTGTAAGCAAACAAACAGGAAACAAACAACAAACAACACACAAACCCACACAGACAGGACTAAACACTGGCACCCTGGTCAATTATTTTCATGAGATCGCAATTACAATTGCTAAGTCATAGTTTTGGAATCAATTCACCATTCAAATGAAAGCTTTCACCACACATGATATCACAATCACTCAAAAATTCAAACTGGATATCCTTTAATATGTATATAGCAATTTACCAAAATGACCAGTCTCTCAGAGGGGCCTACAACCCCTATAACCATTTTCTCGGTCAGGTATTTTCTCACAGATTGTCCCCCTTCCCAACTACATCGAGCAACTGTCCCATTTTACCTTATGACTCCTTGTTCTGCTATAAACAATTTCCACCTGCCATATCAACACTACAGGGTGAGAAATTTACCGAGCCTGCCCTCGTTCCTTGATTAGATTAAATTCCCTACAGAATGGAAACAGGCCCTTCGGCACAACAAGTCCACACCGACCCCCCGAAGAGTAACCCACCCAGACCCATTTCCCTTTAACTAATGCACGTAATATTATGGGCAACTTAGAATGGCCAATTCACCTGACTGGCACATCTTTGGATTGTGGGAGGAAACTGGAGCACCTGGAGGAAACCCACGCAGACATGGGACTGTCATAGAGTCATAGAGATATACAGCACGGAAACAGACCCTTTGGTCCAACTCATCCATGCCAACCAGGTATTCCAACCAAATCTAGTCACACCTTCCAGCACCTGGCCCATATCCCTCCAAAACCCTTCCTATTCATATACCCATCCAGATGCCTTTTAAATGTTGCAGTTGTACCAGCCTCCACCACTTCTTCTGGCAGCTCATTCCATACATGTACCACCCTCTGCATGAAAATGTTGCCCCTTTGGTCTCTTTTATATTTTTCCCCTCTCACCTTAAGCCTATGCCCTCTAGTGCAGGGTTGTTGATGGGTAGAGATTAAAACAGAAGGGTTTTGCCTTTTCTCAATGGGGGATTCACATACCTATGCTAATATGGAGGGGAAGCAAGATAATGGGAGCAAGAGGCAATTTAAGAGGGTTGTGGCCAAGGCTATCAGTCTTGTCTGGGGAGGACAAATAACTTTGCCTGAGGCTGCAGAGAAATCCACATGTGTGGCTCAAATGGATTCCTTCTCTAAGATTTAGTCAGCCTCCTCCCTACTGAGATGTTCTATCTAAGGACATCCGTAAGAGGACAGACATGCAATTGATACTGCAGTGAATCACTTTGGTGGTGGAATGTTTAACCCTTGAGTCCCCAGTATGCCTTGAAAGAGAAGTAAAACATGGAACTGATCCCTTTGTGGCTTTCTAACTTCCTCAATCCCACTAAAACATTCAAGATCCTCAGGGGAATTGAGAAGATGGATGCTGCAAAGATGTTCCCTCTTCCTTGCGAGACTAGAACTAGGGGGTCAGAGTTTAAAAATAAGAGGTGTCTGCCTGTTAAGATGAAGATGAATCATAGAATCGCTATGGTGCGGAAAGAGGCCATTTGGCCCATCAAGCCTGCATTGACTCTCTGAAGAACATTGTCCCAAATGCAGCCCCTCATCCTATCTTCATAACCCCACATTTCCAGTGGCTAATCCACCTAATATATACATCCCTGAACATTTATGGGGCAATGTAGCATGGCCAGCCCACTTAACCTGCATATCTTTGGATTAAGGTAAGAAATCCATAGAGACACATGGAGAACATGCAGACTCTGCACAGACAGTCTGGAATTAAGCCCAGGTCCTCAGTGCTGTGAGGCAGCAATGCTAACCACTGAGCCACGTGCCAAGATATCTTTACCTAAAATTAAGTTATTATTATGTTAAGTTTTCTTCTCCAGAGTCTAGTAGAGGCTGGATCATTGATGTTATTTGTGACTGAGTTAGATAGATTTCTCAGTCCTCATGGGGGCAGACAAGAAGGTGGAGTTGAGATTACAATCAAATCAGGCATGATCGTGTCAAATGGTGGAGCAGGCACTAAGGGCCAAATGGCCTACTTCTGCTCCTATGTCCTAGTCCTATAAGCATAAAATGCTGTAGACCAGTGCCTGGTATCATACCAAGGTGCCTTAATTCTCTGACAACTGTGTCAGCTACATTGGACCCACCAGGAAAAACCAAAGAATGTTACTGAGCAACAGGAACTATCTGCTGGTAAGATGCTCGATGACTCTGGTGTGCAATTCATTCAGAAGCAACGCTGTCACACAATATGTGATAGAGCGGTACATTGGTCAGCAGAGGAGGACCAGGACCTAGGAGGAGGAGGAGTAAGTGCGTGAAGGTGAGGACTGTACATGAAGAACACGTCTGAGTGCAACATTAGAAATCACAAGTTTAATTTCCCAATCAACTGCCCTACTGCCTTTGATTCGCAATTTATCACACAGTTCAGTTGCTGAGGTACTTGGAGAATTAAAAATAGAATAAAAATATTCCAAAACAAATTTATGCATGAAATCCTTTTACATAGCAATCAACAATCAATTAATTATCCTTGAACACTCTGTTAGTGCCCATCTCCTGTATGTCTCCACATGCACAATGTATGCTCAATGAGTGTGGCATAACCGGTGGAAGGCTTTTAGCAAGCCTTTTGATGGTTTTGCTTGGATTTTTGTGTAGCTTTGGATGTGGAGACCTGTTTGTGGTTTACATCATGTTGGCACAGAAGGAGTCCTGCAATATGCATATCAGTAGGTGAGTGATGGGGTGTAAGACATTGAGCAGTATCGGAGGTTAGTGCTGATATTGATATAATTTGGCATTCACCAACCTTGCCAATTCACGCAGTATTAAGCAACTTATAGCATTCCCAGGGGTTCAACTCCTGCCATTGAACTATCTCCTCCTCCTGCCTGTGGATTTCTTACCCTGCCTGAGGACACCTCACCGAACATTCCTTCTTCTCCATCAGCGCAACACTTTGGTCCCATGTTACTCAGGTTAGATTCATGCATGCCCCCAACACCTATCACTGCCACAATGCAGCTCCCTATTAAGAATCTCAGACTAAATTGAAGTCATGTTAGTTATTTACACCATGTCCAACTAATCAACAGCCATAGATTTGTGTGCTGGCTGTTTTGCTATCAATTAGATCAGTTGTGTCCATTTTTGGGATTATTGATTTTACCATCATTATCCTCAGCTGCAATACAAACCCCACAGCTCTAATTCTTAAGGGAATGGGATGGGGGAATGGAGGGTGCAAGAAAGCATGGGAAAGTGGGGGAATCCCAGAAAAGTCATAGACCTGGAGATTCTGGCAAATTTAACTGAAGGATCCCTCTTGAACTTCTTGCGTTATGGTTGAAAAATTGACTGGCTCATCAGTAGTGGCAATAGGGTCGATTAAATAAAACGTGGATCTTCGGAGTAGGATCAGATTGGGTAGTGCATGTGGAGAGAAAGGTATCTGTTCAGGCCCAGTGTGGGGGAAGGATCTGCTTCGCTATGATGGATACTGTGGGCAAGAAGCAAATGCGGAAGAATGAATTGTCTCAATCTCTGTGACTGAGAAAGCCATGTACTCTTTGCAACTGTCATTCAAGGTGAAGGCAGAAGGGGCAGTGGAGAGGAGGTATCAGTCATTACAAAGGACATTACTTCTGCTAACTGGGAGATATTGTAAACTGGCAAATAGTCAAAGATACATTTCAGTATTTTACCAATGCACTTGTTAATTCACACCTTGTGCTGTTTGTTTAAAATGCAGGTCTCGTGAAATAGAAATTCTGTCTGAATAGAGCACTTGTCTCACTAATGTTCTTTTTCTCATGGAGTCCCACTGCTCTCCTAACCTAGTTAATTTGCAATAACTTTTTCATGGATAATCAAAATTGCAGGTTATGAGAGAAGAAATAATTGGGGCCCCATTGTGTAAAATGAGCTAAACTATAAACCTGCATTATGGTTGTGCTGTCTCTAGCATACGTCATAGCCTCCCTGGCCAAGCTGCCATATACATTCAGTAATATTTCTCTGTAGTTTAGTTCCTTGTGTATGTAATAATGTTTGAGCTGTTATGACATTTACAGTCAGTTTTCGTTCTCACTGATGCATTATTAAACTGTTTATTACCATCAATGGGAAATTCATCCTCTTTAAGTTGACAGCACTTTTAAATCTCAGCTCTCACCCTTGCTGCAGTTGCTTCTGATCGGGTTAAAGTATGTATTAAAAATAATAATAGCATCTTCAGCACTCATGAGGATAATGCATAAACCAAGTCTTTTTTTCCTTCAACCAGTTTAAAACTTGAATAGAAAGACCATTACCACCAACAGACCTATCTATTCTATTCTTTTGTAATTAGGGTACTGTGAGCTTGCAGCGGAACCTAGACTCTGTTAGAGTCAAATGTTGCCATATGTAGCTTCTCGCATTTACATTGAGCTCTTGTGTTGGCCAGGGATCTATTCATGGCCCCCTCTCTTTTCTCATCTATAAGCAGACCCATGGTGACAACATCTGATAACATGTCATTTTTTGCATGTACACTGATGACACCCTGCTCTCCCTCACAACCAGCTCCCAATTCTTTTCCTGCCTTTAAATTGACAGACCACTTTTCTCCCAATTAAACATCTGGATGAGTGAAGCCGTTAACTCTGGCCTCTGCCACGAAGTTTGCTATTTAACCGCAGGACCCATTCATGTTCCTGACAAATGTCAGAAGCTAACTTCAGACGGTTTGCAACTTTGCTGACATATTTTGCAGAACCTCCAAGTGAAAGAGTTAGTACTTGAGAGAGTAAACTAACATTAAGGTTAGGTTCAGTTCATCTGAAGGTAAAAGACTGGTTCTGAGAGGAGTTAAGCCACATTCTGTGTGTCCAATGAGATCTGCATGTGTTCACCAGAGGGTGTATAGTGCTTGCTATGATTGAAGCGAAAATGAAAATATTCACCTTCAGTCATTACACTTAAAAACCTGAGACTTCTGTGGACTAAAAATCATTTTAAGAAAATGACTTTTGAGACTTAAAATGGCTGCTGTGAACACCTGACAATGCACAGCGAATACACCAGACCAGCTGCCTTGGAATTATCATTTAACTCACAAAGCACTGAAATTCAGAGAGGTATCAAGAAATATGTATCTCTTATCTTATGCGTGCCTCTGTCATAAGTTCATATATTGGTTTTGGAAGGTTGCCCACAAAGTGTTTAGTTTGGAAAAGGCAATGGAGCTAAACTTAAGGCTTCTATCTTGCCATGCTGTTTATTGTCGACACAAAACGAGGTGCTTTGTCATTATTATCAGCACTCACTTGTCAAGGGGGAGGACATACATAGCACTGAGTTATGCCAATCTCACACCTACACCACATATCAGCAGCCAATATGGCAAACATATTGCACATGCAACAATCAAATGGCCATGACTCAACGTCAAAGAGGGGTTGTCCTAGGTCAAGTCAAAGAGGGGATTGCTGTCAATTAAGGAAAGCAAGTGTCAGCACTCATTCAGAATTTACAATCCCCTACTGTATCTTGGTGACATGACTGCAGCTGTATTACTGTATTAATCAAAATAAGGTGCAATGTCAAAGTTCCATGTCCCTTTGAATTAGAGAGTGCCACATCCCTCTGTATGGAGGAGAATACTACACTGCCATTTGTGAGGGATGCAAATACTGACTGCTCACAATCCTAAAGACATTTTCTTATGTTCGTCTCATAGATTCATCGCAAGATTGAAGAGTGGATCCAGTTACAGCAGGTGTCATTGTCGCTGTTGTTATGGTGCAGCACAAAAATAGTGGAGCGATGGATGAGCCAGCAACCTCCAGCAGATGTCGAACAGCCTCCGAGGGAAGAGATAGCAGCTGAAGATCTCCTCAGGAGTGGCAGGAGACTCAGAGCCTTCATCCTTTCAGCTATTTCCTCTAGACTAGTAAGATACGGTGTCACTGCAGAGTCTAGATTAGAGTGGTGCTGGAAAAGCACAGCAGGTCAGGCAGCATTCAAAAAGCAGGAAAATCGATATTTCGGGCAAAAGCCCTGCATCAGGAATGAGGCTTTTGCCCGAAACATTAATTTTCCTGTACCTCGGATGCTGCCCGACCAGCTGTGCTTTTCCAGCACCACTCTAATCTCGACTCTGATTTCCAGCATCTGCAGTCCTCACTTTCGTCTATGGTGTCACTGCAGGCTGGTGGTGTCCCGGGACACTGTCACTGAACTATACCAGGTACTGGAGGGGGACCTGTGACCTGAAGGAGGTGGATGGTCATCCTATTCCAGTGTCTGTCAAGTGCTGCACTAAATGCTTATGCAATGTTTCCTTCCAAGGAGCCATTGAGAGCTAATCTGGGATCTCACAATCCACAATCTACAAATTGATCAAGGCTGTTACTGAACATAGAACATAGAACAGTACAGCATAGTACAGGCCTTTGATGTTGTGCCGGCCTTTTATCCTACTCTAAATCAAACTAACCTACATACTCTTCATTTTACTCCCATCCATGTGCCTATCCAAGAGTCGCTTAAGTATCCCCAATATATCTGACTCTACTATCACAGCTGGCAGTACATTCAACACACCCATCACTCTCTGTGTAAAGAGCCTACCTCTGACATCTCCCCTAAACCTTCCTCCAATCACCTTAAAATTATGCCCCCTCGTGATAGACATTTCCGCCCTGGGGGAAAGTCTCTGGCTATCTACTCTATCTATGCCTCTCATCAACTTGTATACCTCTTGTATACCTCTATCAAGTCACCTCTCATCCTTCTTCACTCCAATGAGAAAAGCCCTAGCTCCCTCAACGTTTCTTCATAAGACATGTCCTCAGTCCAGGCAGCATCCTGGTAAATTTCCTCTGCGCTCTCTCTAAAGCTTCCACATCCTTCCTAAAATGAGGCAACCAAAACTGAATACAATATTCCAAGTGTGGTCTAACCAGGGCTCTATGGAGCGGCAGCATAACCTTATGGCTCTTAAAATCAATCCTCCTGCTAATAAAAGGCAATATACGATACACCGTCTTAATAACTCTGTCAACTTGGGTGGCAAATTTGAGGGATCTATGGATGTGGACCCCAAGTTCCCTCTGTTCCTTCACACTGCCAAGAATCCTGCCGTTAACCACTTAATCTGCATTCAAATTCAACTTTCCAAAATGAATCACTACACAGGTTGAACTCCACCTGCCACTTATCAGACCAGCTCTGTATCCGATCAATGTCACATTGCAACGTATAGCAGCCCTCCACACTATCCACCACTCCACCAACCTTCATGTCATCAGCAAACGTACTAACCCACTCTTCCACTTCCTCACCCAAGTCACGTATAAAAACCACAAAGAGCAGAGGTCCCAGAACAGATCCTTGCGTAACACCGCTGGTCATCAAGATCCAAGCTGAATACTTTCCATCTATTACCATCCTCTATCTTCAATGAGCCAGCCAGTTCTGTATCCAGACAGCCAAATGTCCCTGTATCCAACACCTCCTTACTTTTTGAATGATCCTCATATGGCGAACCTTATCAAACACCTTGCTAAAATCCATATACACCACATCCACTGCTCTACCTTCATCACTGTTTCTTTGTCACATCCTCAAAGAACTCAATAAGATTTCTGAGGTATAACCTGCCCCTTATAAAGCTATGCTGACTATCTCTAAACAAGCTATGTTTCTCCAAATAATCATAAATCCTGTGTCTCAGAATCCTTTCCAATAATTTACCATTGACATATGACTGATTGGACTGTAATTCCCAGGGTTATCCTTATTCTCTTTATTCAAGAAGGGAATAACATTTGCTACCCCCCAATTATCTGGTACTACTCCAGTGGACAGTGGGGACAAAACATCATCACTAAAGGCACAGCAATCTCTTCCCTTGCTTCCTGTAATAACGTTAGGTATATCCCATCTGGCCCAGGGAACATATCTATCCTCATGTTTTTCAAAATTTCCAGTACATCCACCTTCTTAATATCAACCTGTTTTAGCATATCAGCCTGTTTCATGCTATTCTCACAAACAACCATGTCCCTCTCAATAGTGAATACTGAAGCAAAGTATTCATTAAGAACCTCTGCTACCTCCTCCGACTCCAGGCACAAGTTCCTTTCACTATCCCTGATCGGCCCTACCCTCCTCACTCTGACCATCCTCAAGTTTCATAAGTGTAGAATGCCTTGGGGATTTCCTTAATCCTACTTGCCAAGGCTTTTTCATGCCCCTTTCTTGCTCACCTAAGCTCGTTCTTCAGTTCCTTCCTGGCTATCTTGTAATTCTCTAAAGCCCTGCCTGACCCTTGTCTCCTCAACCTAAAGTAAGTTTCCTTCTTCCTCTTGACTAGTTGTTCCACATCTCTTGTCATCCAAGGTTTCTTCACCCTACCATCGCTTTCTTGCCTCAGTGGGACATCCTATCCAGTACTCACAGCAAGTGTTCCCTAAGCAACCTCCACATTTCTGTCATGCATTTCCCTGAGAGTATCTATTCCCAATTTATGCTCCACAGTTCCTTCCTAATAGCATTGTAATTCCCTCTCCCCTAACTAAATGCTTTCCAATAACATCTGCTCCTATCCCTCTCCATGACCACAGTAAAGGTCAGGGAGTTGTGATTACAATCACTGAAATGCTCTCCCACCAAGAGATCTGACACCTGACCTGGTTTGTTGCCAAGCACCAAATTCAGTATGGCCCCCCCCTTCTAGTTGACTTATCTCCATATTGAGTCAGAAATCCTTCCTGGACACAACTGACAAAATCAGCTCCATCCAAACTATTTGCACTAGGGAGGTTCCAATCATTATGAGGGAAGTTGAAGTCACCCATGACAACAACCCTGTTATTTCTACACATTTCCAAAATCTGCTTCCCAATCTGCTCCTCCGTGTCTCTGTTGCTATTGGAGGGTCTACAGAAGACTCTCAATAAAGTGACTCCTCCTTTCCTGTTTCTAACTTCCACCCATACTGACTCTGTAGACAAACCCTCCTCAATGATCTTCCTTTCTGCAGCTGTGATACTGTCACTGATTCACAATGCCACTGCCCCACCTCTTTTACCTCTCTCCCTATGCCTTTTGAAACACCTAACGCCCGGAACAGCCACCAACCATTCCTGTCCTTTCTAGCGGAGGTTCTAGATTTCTAAGTCTCCATAATGGCTACAACATCATAGATCCAAGTGCTAATCCATGGTCTAAGTTCATCACCTTTATTCCTGACACTTCTTGAATTAAAATAGACACCCTTCAATTCATGACATTGACTGCAATTTTGCCCTATCCTTCCTCACAGACTCTCTGTATGTTATATTTGTCTGTTCACCAGCTACTCCAGATCTGTAGCTCTGGTTCCCATCCCCTTGCCAAACTAGTTTAAACCCTCCTGAAGAGCTCTGGCAAACCTCCTGCCCAGGATATTGGTACCCCTCCTGCCCAGGATATTGGTACCCCTCCTGCCCAGGATATTGGTACCTCTCCAGTTCAGGTGCAACTCATCCTCCTTGTACAAGTTCCACCTTCCCCAGAAGGTATCCCATTGATCCACATATCTGAAGCCCTCCCTTATACACCACCTCTGCAGCCATGTATTCAGCTGCACTCACTCTCTGTTCATGGCTTCACTAGCCCAAGGCACCAGTAGCAATCCTGAGATTACTACTCTGCTGGTCCTGCCTTTTAGCTTCCAACCTAACTCCCTATATTCTCCCTGGAGCTAGGAGAGCAGGTCCAGTCTTGTAAATAGGAAGATGACAATATTGAACATCTTCTGCATGATGGAGCACAGCGATATTGTGCAATGATCTACATGGGGCTTAACTGACACCCTGTTCCAGTACCTGAGAGCTCATTGCAGTAATCATCCATTACCTGTAAATTTGTTGGTGCTCAAAACGCTAGCAGTTCACTTCTGTTCTGAGAGGCAAGTGTTCTCTTTTTGTTTGCTTTGATTGATGCTGAATATAAATGGATGCTTTGAAGCATTTGAAGGCTTTCCTGTATGTGATGAATGATATGATGCTGAGCTGCATTGGGCTTTGGGGAAAGAATAGTACTCCCTTAGACAAGGTTGTAAGATGGGATGTAATTGAAATCAATCACGCTGTTCTTAAGCAGTGATATATGTCAGAATGGGCATCTGTGTGTGCAGTGAAACGTCAGCTGTGTCTCCTTTCTGCCCTGAGAAACAATGATTTGTGGTTGCTTTCCCTCTTTGTGCATGGTGAAGGGTAAAGACTCATGCTTGATTGGGTGCATGGCTGGACTTCAAAATGGCACTAGGGTCACGAATCTTGGGATATCCAGGTCGTGGTGAGAACCTCCATCAACGGTGAGTGAGAAAAAAGATTGCATGGAGTCCCGTAGAGGCATGATGAGGAATGTTTGAGAAGATAGCACAATAAAACTCATCAGACCTCACAGAGAGAAACTCACCAAAAAAGAAAATGACCAAGTTCTGGTAAGGTTCAGCTCTATGTGTTATCTATGCATTGACCAGCAAGAGACAGTAAAGTTCAGACAGTAATTAAAGCATAGAAAAGTACAAGGGTCAGATTCACACAGTGGGTTTGCTGATATGGAAGTATGACCAGAACCCAATGTTATCATGCCAGCTTCTGTGATTGACTCTGTATGTGGGAGAGACAGGTCACTGATTATACCACTAAATTCTGTAGTTCTCAAGGATAACTTCAGCAGCATTTAAGTTTAAACTCGTATGCACTTGTTTCCTGGGCATCCTAGGTATCACTGTTGAAAGGAAGCAAAATTGTGCAGCATTAATGAGACTAATTAAAGGAACATGAATACAGAGGAACCTCAATTATCCAAAGGCCCATGGGTGGGCAGTATTTCTTTTAGTTAATCCAATGCCGGATAATCGAATGCTAGATAACATAGTTTAGCCAAGCATCAGGACCTTGCAATCTTGTTCAGATAATCCAAAATTCGGACAATTGAATGCTAGATAATCAAGGTTTCTCTGTAAATGGTTAGTGCTTAAACCTGATTTCTTACCTCACTGCAAAAGAGTTTGTTGAGTGTATTTATATTGAGACACTAATGAGAGTTGCATCTTCTGAAAATATGGCCTGTATAATGAATATATTACAGTAGTCTGAGTATGATGAATAATTACAGCATAATTATATTATTGAAATAACTGTGTAGAGGCCGGTGTCCCGTCACCAAATCACCCTTTATTTACTTGTGCACAGTCCAGTGGCTATGGCCAGGCAATTTGGTGTCAGTTGCCTAAACTGAAGAGATTCCAAATCCCCATTTATACTTTTTCCCCTGAAGTCAGGAGGCTTTGAATCCCCTGTTTATACTTCTTTTTTCTTGAGGAGATCCTAAATCCCTTGTTTACATTGATCAGCCAAGGTTTCCTGATTGGCCCAGGTTAACAACTCCGATCAAGGATCTCATAGTAAACGAGATCCAGGTGGTTCTGATCACGACATTCTTCCCTGACTTAGTCCGGGGATCTAGGCCTCGTCTTTTTCTTGTCGCTTTTCCTGTGCTGTTATAGCCCCCAGGTATGATCCCTTTAATTCAGACTCTGACACAGGTGACGAGTACTGGACCACAGCCCGTTTCTTGCATCCAGAACATCAGAGGAGAGTTTTCTCCTCTCCTTCATGTGGTAGCAATATAGAGGCTACATCCACCTTAGACTCTGAGGTTTCCTTGACACTAGACCAAGGGAGAAAACCTGCAGTTTCTGCTGGGCCTTCTGGCTGTTCTGAGGGGTCAAGTATGTCTTGTTCTTCAAAGTTTGGGAGAAGATTTGTAGCTCGGGTGCTCGTTGTTGTGGTTCTGTTCGCCGAGTTGGGAATTTGTCTTGCAAACGTTTCGCCCCCTGTCTAGGTGACATCCTCAGTGCTTGGGAGCCTCCTGTGAAGCGCTTCTGTGCTGTTTCCTCCGGCATTTATAGTGGCCTGTCTCTGCCGCTCAAACTGACAACCGGAAGCGGCAGAGACAGGCCACTATAAATGCCGGAGGAAACAGCACAGAAGCGCTTCACAGGAGGCTCCCAAGCACTGAGGATGTCACCTAGACAGGGGACGAAACGTTTGCAAGACAAATTCCCAGTTCAGCGAACAGAACCACAACATGTCTTGTTCTTGCCCCGTTGGCGAGGTGACAACTTTTGATTGATCCACATGTTTGTCCTGGACTGTATCACCTACCCGAACTTTGTTAGTCCCAGGACCTGACATCCCCGGAATTAAATTGTCTGTCTCCCTTAGAGGAGGCCTGCAGCCAGCATTGGCGTTCCTGCTGCCGTTTCACTTCCCCCCAACAATGGTCTGGAGATTTCAGGTTTAACCTGGTGCGGAGTCTTCTCACCATCAACAACTCCACTGGAGCTATTCCTGTCATTGTGTGCAAGGAGGTCCAATAATCGAACAGGAACCAAGACAATTTGGTATTGAGCGATGAGGTAGGCTGCTTCTTTCAGCCTGCCTTCAGCGTTTGGACCACTTTTTCCACCAGCTCATTGGACGATGGATGGTATGGAGCTGTCCTTATGTGTTGAATTCCATTTGACTTCAGGAAATATTCAACCATCCTGCTGGTAAATAACATCCCATTTTCCATGACAAATACTTCCAGGAATCTGTGTAGCACAAACGATGTTCACAGCTTCTCGATCGTCATCCCTGAGTTTGCTGAACAAACTTCATACACATCGAACCACTTTGAATGGACATCCACAATGACCAGGAATACTGAGCCCGTGAAAGGACCGGCATAGTGGACAACGTAACTGAGCTCAGGGCTGACCCGGCCAATTCTGCAAGCCTTCCTTCTCTATCTCAGCATATTTGCATTTGGCATCAGCCAAAGTCCAGGAAGCATATGTTATTGGATGTTCCTCTCCATTGGGCCACTGGTGAACCAGCATTACCCCAATACCATATGCAGAGGCTTCAAATGTTAGCACCACCTCTCGCTTCAGATCGTAGAAGGCCAACACCTTAGGTGACCAAAGCTGCTTTTTCACTTCGCTAGAGGCTTCTTCTTGGCTTCACAACCATTTCCAAGGCTGACCTTTTTTCAATAGCAGGTGTAAGGGTGCCAAGATGGAGGCAAGGTAATGGATGAATTTTCCATAATTATTCATTAACCCAAGGAAAGACCTAAGCTCCGGTACAGACATGGGAGACGGGGCTCCTTTGATCACCCTCACTTTCTCTTCCAACAAGTGTAACCTGGTTTTGTTGACTCTGTAACTGAAGTAGGTCACTTCAGCTGCCTGAAACACACAGTTTTCCAATCTAAGATGGATGCCACCTGGGAGAAATGTTTAAGCACTATGTTTAAATTCTCCAGGTGTTCTTTATTGGTCTTCCCTGTTATTAGCATGTCATCCAAATAATTGGCAACCTGGGGTAGCCCTTGTAAAATGTTCTCCATAGTCTGTTGGAAAAGGGCACAGGCTGATGATACCCCAAATCGCAGTCTTGTATGTTGATATAAACCCTTATGGGTGTTAATTGTGGCGTGTTTCTGGGACTCTTCAATCAGATAGGCGTGGCTCGTGCCCAGCTTCGTAAAGGACAGCACATCCGGCCAACGAGTCCTCCATATGAGGGATTGGGTATTTTCCAGCTGCAGGAAGTGGTTTACCGTTTGTTTAAAATCCCCACAAAGGCAAACCGAGCCACCAGGCTTCACAATCGCTCCGACTGTTGCTGCCCATTCCACAAACTGCACTGCTTTGATGATTCCTTTGCTCACCAGCCTCCTGATCTCTGCCTCAACTTTTACCCACAAGACAAATGGCACCGGGCGGGCCATGTGAAATCTCAGAATTGCGTCCTGGTCAATGTTTAAAGTGGGTTTGGTCTCTTTGATAGTTCCAAGCCCTTCTTGAAAAGCTCTTGGGTATTTCACTGGGCCTTCATGGAGGCAGCCATTTTCCAATCAAAAAATGTTGGGCTAATCCAGGTGAATCTTTCTCAACCAATTCCACCCCAATAGGCTTGGCCCCAGCCTCTTGCTATCATCAGTGGTAACTCCACCGACTTCTTCTCGTAGGAGACCGGAACAGAAATCGTACATTTAATTTGCAATGGTTTCCCAGTGTATGTTCTCAGTCTGGCTGAGTCTTGCGCAAGCTTAGGGGTTGGAGTCCCACGTGAATCTTGTTAAAGGTAGATTCTGCAATCACAGACACAGTTGCACTGGCATCGACCTCCATGGGAACTGGGTGAACATTTAACCAAACATTAATTATAATTGGTTTTGTTTTGAATGCTGCTAAGCAATTTAATTGGTCTAAGCCACATGTAGGGGGAATTTTCAGGGTGTGCACACTCCTGGATACCAGTCCAATGAGTTTTCTTACTCAAGTCAGGCCTTGTAGGATTCCTTTGCTGTCCCAAGCCTGCATACCAGCAGCAACTACAATGGCTTGCCGGCCCAGGTCCTGAAGAACTGTTTAGCCAGTTGGCTGAGGCTCGGCATTGTTGTGGGGTTTTGCTGTGGGCTGGCCTAGGATATGCTCTGAGTGAGGCTTTTTGATTTTCTACACTCAAGTGGTGTTCCCCAAGCTCATTTGGACATGTGAGGGTGTCCATTCCATTGGGATGCCCTATAGTTCCCAAGCTCTACTTGCCACATTTTCCAAAGATAAAGCCAGTTGTAATGTCTGTTTGAAGTCCAGTTGGGCTTCAGCTGGTAGACACTTCTGCATGGTTATGCCATTAATCCCACACACCAAATGGTCTCTCAGCATCTCAATCAGGGTTAACCCAAAATCACATGCCTCTGCCATTTGTGCCACTTTTAGTGTCTATTGCCTCTGGGAAAGTCAAGCCGAAAATGCTGTGTGTCCACATGCAGTCAGCAGGATTATGCAAAGTTTGTCGTCTGCTCCAACGTCATTTGCCTGGACAAAACAATTGCATTCTTTCCACATACCAGGCCCAATCTTCAACAGCAGGATCAAAGCTTCCCAAATAAAGGCAGGTTGCCAGAAATGGCAGGTTATGGCAACTCACAGATGAGTATTAAAAGTGAATGTTCGTCAGGCATGTCCTGTTTTCTCCTCTCGTCACTAAAATAACTGTGTAGAGGCTGGTATCCCATCACTAAGTCACTCTTTATATACACTGGCTGTGGACAGCCAGCTCGGAGTCAGTCCCCTGAACTGAGAAGATTCTAAATCCACTGTTTACATGTTTTTCTCATAATAATGATGGTGGCATAGAGAGAGCAGGGCCAGGAAATTTTGAAACTATACCTGCTTAAATTACAATAAATACATGATTTACCTTTTAAAAGCTGGTTTAACAGTTAACATTAGACATGTTTGAGGGAAAAAAAATGTCAATAATTCTACTTCGCAAGTGATAAAGAAGCATATGCTGTTTTAAGTTGTGTTTCTCACTGGAATGAACTCTAATTTCATTTTATTAACTGTTTGCAATGTATGTGCACAATATTGTGTTTTAATGTGAATCCCCTGTTTATATTTTTTTTTTCTTTTTTTTTCTTTTGGAAGGAAACACTCGAGTGGCCAGTCACAACTCCAGGGTGTTGGTGGACACCGCGTGCTCCTTCTCCAAGGACACCCGGGCCAATCCCCTGTTTATGTTGGTCAGCCAGGGCTTTCCTGATTGGCCCAGGTTAACAACCCCAATCAAGGATCTCGTAGTCAACAAAATCTAGTTGGTTCCAATCACAACAATTATAAAGCACAAGGTACCATGATTTTGTTTCTAAGTAGTTCAATTTTACAGATACAATGGACTCCTGGTCACCCTTTGCCTAAATATGAATGTGAAAAATTGCAATAAAAATTGGACAAGTTCTGTGCAGTAGAAATTTGGAATTCTCAATGTCGTATTAGTCACTGTTCAGTATTCATTTCAATCTTGGTGAGATGTAGTAATTCTTAAGAATGAAAACAACAATCCTACGAATTTTAAAGCTTTGTATCACATTAACCTTTTACAGATTCGAATGCTGCTTTTAACCTCAGAAATAAAACAATGTTTAACGACAATGTGTTTTATTGCAAAATGTTAAGGGTCTAAGCTCACAGAATCTGTTTCCACAGTTCAAACTACAAGTTCCTGCCTTTACAGTTTAAAACTAAACTAGGAAGTGGTATCATGTAAATTTGACATACCTTAACAAGACAACAGTGGATTTTAACTCATGAAAGACAGTATGTGTGACAAGTAGAGGAAACTAACCAGGATAAAGCGGCTTTTACATTCCTATTGAGTGCGTGCGAGGAAGAAAAAAATGGATTGAGAAAAACACATAGCCACATGAACAGGAAATGTTCCCAAAATAGCAGGCTGATTGATAGCTGCTGAAATATTAGTGGCAGCCACTTTTTTTTTTACAGACCATAGAGGAAATTTACATGGAGGAAACATTTGCACAGTTCAAGCTGCTGCAACGCCCACACACCAACAAGCCTTGGGCTGCCCACATGCCAGCAAGAGAGCATTCAAACAATCAATCTGAAAAATCCTTCAGGGATGCTGATGCAGGCAATGTTATCGTACAGTATCTCAGCCAGGTAGTGCCAGAAACATGCACAATTTGCACTGTTTAGAATCGAACAAGAAAATGAAAAGATTCTACAGCACATGTTGTGGTTTGTTATCTGTAGCTGTGTAATTATTTTAACAACGTTAAAAACCACATGGATATGATAAGCAATACATTTCTTTGGGTGAGGCAGTGGAGATCACGTGACAGGAAGTCTGCAGCCATCTGTATGAATGGATGTATTTTTGAAATACACAGTCACTTGTATGAGTGCAGCAGGCACACTTTTCATTGAGTGGTGGTGTAAAATGAAGTCTGTACCAGACTAGAGGGTGATATCTTGTGATGGATGGTCCATTGTCCTTTTAGTAAACATTTTATTAATAAATCATTGAAGCTTTTTGATATTTCATACTTCTGCAGAAGAGGAATTGATTAAAACCAATGACAGTAAGGAAATGTGTTGCTTTTTACATTATTCCTAATTTTAAAGAAGAAACGTATTTTATAAGCTGCTAAATACAGGAGGGTTATATAGCAACGTTTTACATGAATATAAATGGATAAGAGTGAAAGGCAACAAGTTTTACAGGTCCCTCAATTTTTATTCCTATTATCTTTAATGGAAATAAAAATGTCAGTAAAATGGGCTGATTCCTATCAAAATCATATTGTAGTATTATTCTCAACATTCATCACCATTTACAATACTTAATGCCACAATCATTAAAATGAAAATGCATAACACAAACACTTGGCATTCCATCATTGCATGCAAAGTGTTTAATTAAACAATCAAATATTAATTGTGTGGTCACATTAGACCTACATTCAGGTGAGTGAACAGGATGAGGAACATCACTATATACAATGGATGATAATAGAGGATCTCTCGGGAATTTTACAGCCTCAGGGTTGTCAGATCACATGGAACTAAAGCTTATGATATGACTCTTATTCCATATGATCGGCCATTCTCAGAATAGCAGATGCAATTTAACCTCAAAGTGGTGAATTCTTTGTATGTTAAAGCTAAAGACGTGCCCATGGATGAGACAATGTTTGGTGTAAAGCAATGAAGAGCATAAATAGAAAGGAATAATAACAAGTGTCATCGCTGCAGACCGCAAACATTTGAAAGATGACAGTCAGCAGCATCAATGTTCAATTCTGAGATTTATATATTAAAGAATGCAACCTGTGTCATTTTTATAAAACGATCCAGAGATAATCTTTGGGAAAGCGATGGAAAACAATAAAGATGTGGAGGAAAAAAATGCTAAAAAAGCCAGTACTGGTTTTGGTACTATGAATGCAACACCTTTATTCATTCCACAGATATGGCATCACTGGCATGTGTTAAATCTTGCAGTTCCTACAAGTTCAAAATAATCACACTTTCACATTTGGGCAAGTGCAGCACTGTAGTTATTTCTCAGATCATAGTGTTTTTTACAACAAAAAATTCTTCCTGGGATGTGGGCATCACTGGCTATGCCAATATTAATTGCCTAACCCTAATTTTTCAGAGGTCATAGCATCGTACAGCATGAAAACAGACCCAACAGTCCACCTGTCCTCGCCAACCAGATATCCCAATCCGACTGAGTCCTATTTGCCAGCATTTGGTCTACATCCCTCTAAACCCTATTCAAATATCCATCCAGATACCTTTTATAATTGTACCAGCCCATACCATTCTGGCAGCTTGTTCAAAACATGCACCACTCTAAGTGAAACAAATTACCCCTCAGGTCCATTTTAAATCTTTCCCCTCTTACTTTAAACCTATGTCCTCCAATTGTGGACTCCCCCACCCAAGGACAAAGATTTTATCTAGTTACCCAATCCGTGCTCCCCATGAATGTTTTACACCTTGATAAGGGCATCCCTCAGCATCCAATGCTCTAGGGGAAAAAAAGTCTATTCCGCTTCACCCTATAACTCAAACCCTCCAGTCCCAGAAAAATCTTTGTAAGTCTTTTCTGCACCCTGTTACATTTAATAGCATCCTTCCTATGGAAGAGCAGCCAGAATTTTACTCAACATTCTAAACATGGCCTCATCAATGTCCAGTACAGTGGCAAGATCGCATTCCAACTTATTTACTCAATGCTCAGACCAATGAAGGCAAGTGGCCAAATGCCTCCAGTAAATCACATGGGCCTGGAGTCACATAGAGTCACAGAGATGTATAGCATGGAAACATATCTTTTGGTCCAACTCATCCCTGCCAACCAGATGTCCTAACCTAACCTAGTCTCATTTGGCAAAACTTGGCCCATATCCCTCTAAACTCTTCCTATTCAGATAACCATCCTGATGCCTTTTAACTGTTGTAATTGTACCAGCCTCCATCACTTCATCTGGCAGGTCATTCCATACACACACTACCCTCTGCATGAAAAAGTTGCCCCTTAGGTCCCTTTTAAACTTTTCTCATCTCACCCTAAACCTATGCCCTCTAGCTCTAGACTTCCCCACCCCAAGGAAAAGTCCTTGCCTATTTACCCTATCCATGCCCCTCATGATCTTATAAACATTTATAAGGTCACTTCTCAGCCTCCTATGTTCCAAGGAAAATAGCCCAGCCTATTCAGCCTCTCCCAGTAGTTCAAATCCTCCAGGCCTGGAAACATTCTTGTAAATCTTTTCTGAACCCTTTCAAGTTTCACAACAGCCTTCCAATAGGAAGGAAATTAGAATTGCATGCCATATTCCAAAAGTGGCCAAACCAATGTCCTGTACAGCTGCAACATGTCCTCCTAACTCCTATACTCAATTATCTGACCAATAAAGGAAAGCATACCAAATGCCTTCTTCACTATCCTATCTACCTGTGAGTCTACTTTCAAGGAACTATGAACCTGCACTCCAAGGTGTCTTTGTTCAGCAACACTCCCCAGGACCTTACCATTAAGTGTATAAATCCTGCTACGATTTGCTTTTCCAAAATGTAGCACTTTGCAATTTTCCAAATGAAACTCCATCTGCCACTCCTCAGCCGTTGGCCCATCTGGCCAAGTTCCCATTGTATTCTGAGGTAACCCTCTTCGCTGACCACTATATCTCCAATTTTGGTGTCATCTGTAAACCCACTAAATATGCTTCTCATATTCACATCAAAATCATTTGTATAAATGACGAAAAGTAGCAGACCCAACACTGATCCTTGTAGCACACCAATGGTCACAGGCCTCCAGTCTGAAAATCAACCCTCCACCACCACTCTGTCTTCGACTTCAAGTCAGTTTGTCTCTAAATGGCTAGTTCTCCCTGTATTCCTTGCTACCAGTCTCCCATGGGGAACCTTGTCGAACACCTTACTGAAATCCATATTGAAATTCATGTTTACCGCTCTGCCCTCATCAATCCTCTTTGTTTCATCTTCAAAAAACTCAATCAAGTTCATAAGACATGATTTCCTACGCACAAAGCCATGTTGACTATCTCTAATCAGTCCTTGTTTTTCCAAATAAATGTAAATCCCCCAAGATTCCCTTCAACAACTTGCCCACCACCAACGTCAGGCTCACCGATCTGTAGTTCTCTGGCTTTTCCTTACCACCTTTCTTAAACAGTGGCACCTCATTAGCCGACCTCCAGTCTTCTGGCACCTCACCTGTGACTATCAATAACACAAATATCTCAGCAAGAGGCCCAGCAATCACTTCCTAGCTTCCCGTAGAGTTCTCGAGTACACCTGATTAGGTCCTGCGGATTAATCCACTTCTACGCATTTCAAGACATCCAGCACCTCCTCCTCTGTAATATGGACTATTTTCAAGATGTCACCATCTATTTCCCCACATTCCAAATCTTCTATGCCCTCTTCCACAGTAAACACTGATGCAAAATACTTGTTTAATGTCTCCCCTATCTCCTGCAGCTCCACACAACGGCCGCCTTGCTGATATTTGAGCGGCTCCATTCTCTCCCTAGTTACCCTTTTGTCCTTGTTGTATTTTTAAGACCCTTTGGATTCTCCTTAACCCTATTTTCCAAAGCATTCTCATGTCCCCATTTTGCCCTCCTGATTTGCCTCTTAAGTATACTCCTACTGCCTTTATACTCTTATAAGGATTCATTCGATCTATCTTGTCCATATCTGACATATGCTTCCTTCTTTTTCTTAACCAAACCCTCATTTTCTCTCATCATTCAGCATTTTCTATACCTACAACCTTTCCTTTCGCCCTAACAGGAATATACTTTCTCTGGATTCTCGTTACCTCATTCCTGAAGGCTTCCCATTTTCCAGCTGTCCTTTTACTTGCGAACATCTGCCCCCAATCAGCTTTCGAAAGTTCTTGGATTAGTAGTGCTGGAAGAGCACAGCAGTTCAGGCAGCATCCAAATAGCTTCAAAATTGCGTTTCGGGCAAAAGCCCTTCATCAGGAATAAAGGCAGTGAGCCTGAAGCGTGGAGGTTTTTACCTCGTTGATTTTAACCCTACTGCAAATCCTCTTGCAAGGATGCCTGCCTTGAAGAAGTTTTCCTCCTCACTCTACAAGAATCTCAGGGAATTCCTCTCCCACTGCAACTCCCAGGTACTCTATGCTACTTTCTCCCCACCCCCACCCTCCTCTAGCTTATCTCTCCACGCTTCAGGCTCACTGCCTTTATTCCTGATTAAGGGCTTTTGCCCGAAACGTCGATTTCAAAGCTATTTGGATGCTGCCTGAACTGCTGTGCTCTTCCAGCACCACTAATCCAGAATCTGGTTTCCAGCATCTGCAGTCATTGCTTTTACCTTTTCGAAAGTTCTTGCCTAATACTGTCAAAATTGGCCTTTCTCCAATTTAGAACTTCAACTTTTAGATCTGGTCTATCCTTTTCCATCACTATTTTAAAACTAATAGAATTATGGTCACTGGCCCCAAAGTGCTCCCCCACTGACACCTCAGTCACCTGCCCTGCCTTATTTCCCAAGAGTAGGTCAAGTTTTGCACCTTCTCTGGTAGGTACATCCACATACTGAATCAGAAAATTGTCTCGTACACACTTAACAAACTCCTCTCCATCTAAACCCTCTAAACTATGGCAATGCAGTCTATGTTTGGAAAGTTAAAATCCCCCGCCATTACCACTCTATTATTTTTACCGATAACTGAAATCTCCTTACAAATCTGTTTCTCAATTTCCCGCTGACTTTTAGAGGGTCTATAATACAATCCCAATAAGGTGATCATCTCTTTATTTGTTCTCAGTTTCACCCAAATAACGTCTCTGGATGTATTCCTAGGCATCTCCTCCCTAAGTACAGCAATGACGTTACCTCTTATTAGAAATGCCACTCCCCCTCCTCTCTTGCCCCCACCTTTCTATCCTTCCTCCAGCATTTGTATCCTGGAAGATTAAGCTGCCAGTTCTGTCCATCACTGAGCCACATTTCTGTAATTACTATGATATCCCAGTCCCATATTTCTAACCATTCCCTGAGTTCATCTGCCTTCCCTATGCCCCTTGCATTGAAGTAAATGCAGTTTAATTTATCAGTCCTACCTTGTTCTCTGCTTTGTACCTGCCTTCTCTGACTGTTTGACTTGCTCCCTTTCACAATTTTACCAGTCTCAGATTGATCTATTTCCTCACTACTTCCCTGGGTCCCACCATGTTACTAGTTTAAATCCTCCCAAGCAGCTCTAGCAAATCTCCCTGCCAGTATATCAGTCCCCTTCCAATAAGGTGCAATCTGTTCTTCTTGTACAGGTCACTTTTGCACCAGAATAGATTCCAATGATCCAAAAATGTGAACCCTTCTCTCCTGCAACAGCTTCTCAGCCATGCATTCATCTTCCTATTCTTACCCTCACTAGCTCGTAGCACCGGGAGTAATCCAGATATTACTACCCTCAAGGACCTCCTTTTTAAATTCCTGCCTAACTTTCTATATTCTCCCTTCAGAATCGCGTCCTTTCCCCTTTCTATGTCGTTGGTTCCAATGTGTACAATGACCTCCTGCTGGCCCCTCTCACCCTTGAGAACATTCTTCACCTTCTCTGAGACATGCTTGATCCTGGCACCAGGGAGGCAACCCACCATTCTGATTGAAGACTGGAGCGAAGGATGTAGGTGAGAGATTTAGCTTTGTCAGTTCAAATTCCAAGTGTCTATAAATTGTACCTTTGCATTGTCGCTTGAAATAAATGTGCTGAGTTTCTGTCACATGGTAATAATCATGTGTATATGCTACTTATTCATTGGAAGACCGAATTGAAATGATTAATAAGTAGTTGTGCTGAGAAATGTTGAACTTCCTGGTTCTTGCATATTACATGATTCAGCACAAACATCCCATCCCAACCCAACTCTCAGCTGAGGGCCTATGTTCCTTTTAGCTCCTACAATTCCATAATAGGCTTATTTTATTTGAGCAATATTGCGCCAGTGTAATTGCATGAGATTTGTAGCAATGGAACCTTGTCTGAAAGGAGCCGAGATACACTTGGATGTCGGAATTAGAAAATAGTCATAAATTAGTGAAAATATTTGGATGTAGCATATTGCAGGTGTTAATTTTATTGCACTTGACTTTCTTCAATCTTTGTGGTGAGTATTTGCTGAGCATTTTCATGACAGTTGCTTCTGTCTGCAAATAACACAGGAAGTTCCAGTATTCAGATAGGCCAAACTAACTAACATTAACCTTTTACACCTCCTAGTGGCCAGGTCTGATTTGTGTCTTCAGGTAATTGATCTTAACCTGACCCATCTGCTGAGAACGCTGCGGGTTCAATTCAAGATCCCAATTTAAACCTGAGCTGAATTTCACCTCCATTCAATTCAATGGTGGGTAAAATTTGATAGTGGTTTCTTGGGTTTCTAACCCCAAATGGTTCTTGCTGAGTGCATGGTATTGAAATGGTGGTAAAATAATTAACCTCATGATGAGGCACAGTGGCTCAGTGTGAGGGGGGAGGGGGCACAATTGCTCAGTGGTTAGCACTGCTGCCTCGCAGTACCAGGGACACAGGTTTGATTCCACCCTCGGCTGACTGTGTGTATGAAGTTTGTATATTCTCCATGTGTGTTTCCTCCAGATGCTCTGGTTTCCTCCCACAGTCCAAAGATGTGCAGGTTAGGTGAACTAGCCATGCTAACTTGCCCATGGTGTCCAAGCATGTGTTGGTTAGGTGGATTGGCCATGGGAAATATTAAGTAATGGTGATAGAGTAGGGATGCTGTTTGAAGGGTTGGTGTGGACAAAATGGGCTGAATGGCCAATGTCTGTGTGGGAACAAGCCATTCAGCCCATTTTGTCCACATCAACCCTTCAAACAGCATCCCACTCAGACCTACTCTATCACCATTGCCCTATATTTCCCATGGGATCCTTTGAAATGAATGGAGATCAATTTGAATTATGTGATGAGAAGGAAACGTGAGAAAATCAACTGAAGAATGAATAAAGAAATTAAAAGTAAATGGTGCCAGAAACCGAAGAATTTGATCAGAATAAATCTTTAAACGAAGAATGGCTGTTGTACTAAGTCTGATCCTCATGAATGATGTTTGCCCTTATGTCACAGAAATTAAGCATTAGACCCATCTTTGGCAAGGACTAAAGGACAAATTAGTTGCCTGTCGAAATAAACTAAAAACATTCTTCTAACACTTTTGGAAGAGCAAATAGCCCAGATCCTGTAAATTTGAAAAAAGGAAACACAGCATCTACCATTTTACCTCCTCCCTTTTCACCATTCAGAGTACTAAGCCTTGTCTGACAATGTAGTGATTTATTCACACTATTTCTGAGTTAGTAGATTATATTTGCTGCTTGGGCTGCTCTGTCCTTTGCAACTGGGAGATGATATATAGATTTGGCAACTTTGTGGAAGATTTCCATTTAGTTGACACACATGACCCTAGTTGCCCATCTTTTTAGTTTGCTCTCACTTTAACTGCTGTCTTTGGCCTCCCACACCAATCCAATGAAGCTCAACCCAACCTCAAGAAATAGCACTTTATTCTTTTGGTGATGTAACTTCCAGCCTTCCAATCTCAACATGTCATCCAATTATTTCAGATCATAACCTCTGCACCAATTTCTATCAGATGCCAATTATTAATAGTTCTGCCACAGTGATTTACACCTCCTTGAGACTCATCTGTTGCTTCTTAGTTCATTACCATCTTTCTTTTCCATTCCACTATCATCTGTTTTGTCATGTCATCTCTCCTGTCCTCCCCACATCACAGGTCTTCTGTTTTGTTAAAATCTGGCCTTGATCCGCTCCTTAACCTGCTGATGTATAACTGTTGCTAATGAAACAAAGCAATGTTTTATGAGAGACACACACTTTAGTACCACTGCCTGGAATTTTCCGGGAGATCGGAATTTCGAAATTACACCTGAAAATCTCAATATTTGTCAATGCATTATGTTAATGTCTACTTACACTCAAATATTACCACTTTTAATACTGAAAAAAAGTATTAAACAGGTTTCATACTGAAAAAAGATTAAACAGGCTGTCAGGCAGCATCATCAAGGCCTATTTGGACATTTTATGGCAGATATTTGTCTTACAATACTTGTTGCATGATTCAGTTAAGAGAAAGTACATCTAATAGAATTCCTACAGCTGTGGCTAATTTGACTGCATGTCTTTCAAGTGCTTCTATCAGAAAATCTTCATCTACTTCAACAATAATAGTAGTTAGTAAAGTCAAAGGTGTGAAATAGGGCCAACAACTCACCACTTAAGAGATCTCCAAAACTATTGAAGAAGAATCAATGGGATGCTATTACAAAATTGTGAATGATTACAGCTAATATAAATTAAAGTGTTACCTGAAAACCAGTTACATTTTACAACTGTTTGTAAAGTAGTTCACAAACAGAATGAACTGACCATTAGTTAGCCTCTTTCAGCAATCTCAGCATTCCTTTTGAAGTCTAATTACAATAGGAAAACATGGCAACTAAAACGTGCACAGCAATGTCCCATCAACAGCAATGCTTACACGATGTGTTTATTTTAGCAAATGAGGAATAAACATTAGCTAGGACACAAAACAAACACCTCAGATAGTTCAGTGGCATTTTTCACAAATATCCAAGAGGACAAGTTGACTGTCTAATCTGAAAGAGTGCATCTCCAACAATGGGAAACTGTCTTAATACGACACTGACATATGTTAGTTTGCCTTTGAGGTGGAATTACAACTCACAGCTTTCTGATTCCCATGTGAATCAGACATCAAGGAGCTGCACGCTGCAGTACATAAGCAAGAAAACATTACAAGGATTAATTTTACAAGCAGGAAATAACCCCATATCATTTAGCAGCACCCCCCTTCAGCCATCTCCATTTTTGAGCTCTGCTCAGTTTACAAAAAGAAGCTAGTAATTTGCCAAACTGCAATTTTAGTTTTTCAAAGGTATTTGAAGCTTGGCATCAGATAGATAATTTAATGTGAAAACTCTGACCTGTTTGGTGAAGCAAGTTAATATAGCAATCCTTTACAAACTATCAACTGAATTTCAGCTTCCGAGTCAAGTGTGTAGAGTTGAGAAAATCCTCAATTCCTCAAACCCACATCAGGAGAAACTTCTGCAAAGCTTGGGGGGATTGGCACGTATTAACTTTAACTAATCCTGTCCTGCTAGACATAGAACAGAGGTAAGGGCTATCAAGCACAGAGGTAAACTTTACAAGCTCATCTTGCTGATCTGGGACTTCTTAAAAGTATTTGTTTACAGGATATTGGCCTTACTGGCTAGGCAAGCATGTATTGCCCATTATTAATAGCCCAGATGGCAGTTAAGAGTCAACCACGTTGTTGGAGATCTGGATTCACATCCATCAGGATGGGAAAGCTTTCCCCCAAAAGGACATTAGTGAACCGGATGGATTTGATGACAATTCACTGTGGTTACATGTTTGTTATTATGGCAGCTCTCTATTCTAGGTATTTATTGAACTCAAATTTCACCATCTGAACCACTGGGATTCTGGTTCACTACTCCAACGACATTACCACGATGTCATTGTCTCTACTAAGTCATAATAAAACAGTTAGGTCGTCAAGTTCTCATTCCTCACCATGTTCCATCCAGGTCTCTAACTCATGGCCCTCATCCACCTAACTGTGACATCATACCCTTCAGACAAACCTATGTCCTTCCACCCTCTCCACAATGGCCTCTTCAAGCCACCACTTGACACCTCTTTTAACCACATGGCCCTTTATGCCAACTTAGTGTCAACTCTTACAAAGTTATGCACTGGTTGATACTTATCCCTTCCAGGCCAATTTACTCAGTACCCACTGGTGAACAGACAGCAGGAGCTATGCTGAAATGAAATAATAACAAAATAAAGCTTAAGTATCTAAAATAGATAGTACTGCATTTTCCCTGCATATTAGGAATGATTTTAACCCACTTTGCCAGGTAATAAATGCTGCAGGAATTTGGCTAAAATTAAATATTGTTGAAAAGAAAGACATGTTGCTAAACCTTTTCAACTTGCATTCATCAGGAAAAGAGTGCCTAACTTTAAATAATCATAATTTATGATGCAAAAGAAAAGGGGTGCAATTTGAATGGTGATCACTTGCAAGTTGGCATTCTTTGCTCTTCAATGTAAAATGAAAGCTTTGTCAACACACCTCTTCTTTCAGCAAGATTCAAGTTCCATACTGACAACTGTTAGTTAAAATTGCCTTTGAAAACGTACTTAGAGGCAAAAAAACAGCAAATGCTGGAATCCTGAAGAAGGGTTATGCTCGAAATGTTGACTTCTCCACCCTGATGCCACCTGGCTTGCTGTGTTCTTCCAGCCTATCGCCTGTCTACTTCAAACACATTCTGCTGACACATCCCCCGCAGGTCCCACTGTCACCATCCCCACCCTCCAGAACACTGAGGGGAACACCAACCCTGCTTTATGACTCCACCCCCATTCCCCCTACCATCACACCCACTCCAGTTACAGGGTCCACCCCCTCTCGCAGCTCCACACCTATCCCAGGTCCCAGGTCCTTGCTCCCAGCCCTGCCGGGTTTTCACCATCCCCCCAGACCTTCCCCTCACTGAGGACAAATGATCAGTCCTCAGCAAAGGCCTCACCTTCATCCCCCTCAACCCACGCATTAAGGAATTTAATACATGCCGTGACATTGAACACTTCTTGCACCGGCTCCGCCTCCATGCCTACTTTTACAATCAAGACTCCCGCCCACCTTCCAAGGACCCCCTCGCCCACCTCCAACACACTGCATCCACCTGGACACCCTGTGCCGGCCTAATTCCTGCCCTCGATCTCTTCATTTTCAACTGCCGCCGAGACATTAACCGCCTCAACCTGTCTACCCCCATCCCCCACTCCAACCTCTCACCCTCACAACACGCAGCCCTCCACGCCCTCTGCTCCAATCCCAACCTCACCATCAAACCAGCGGATAAAGGGAGTGCGTCGTAGTTTGGGGCACTGACCTCTACACCGCTGAAGCCAGACACCAACTCGAAGACACCTCCTCCTATCGCCCCCTCAACCATGACCCCAACCCCATCAGAGCTGAAAATGTGTTGCTGGAAAAGCTCAGCAGGTCAAGCAGCATCCAAGGAGCAGGAGAATCGACGTTTCAGGCATGAGTCCTTCTTCAGGAAGGACTCATGCCCGAAACGTCGATTCTCCTGCTCCTTGGATGCTGCCTGACCTGCTGTGCTTTTCCAGCAACACATTTTCAGCTCTGATTTCCAGCATCTGCAGTCCTCACTTCCCCCCCAACCCCATCATCAAACCATCATCTCCCAGACCATACAGAACCTCATCACCTCAGGAGATCTCCCACCTACAGCTTCCAACCTCATAGTCCGGGAACCCTGCACTGCCCGGTTCTACCTCCTTCCCAAGATCCACAAGCCTGACCACCCTGGCCGACCCATTGTCTCAGCCTGCTCCTGCCCCAATGAACTCATCTCCACATACCTTGACACTGTCCTATCCCCCCTAGTCCAGGAACTCCCCACATACATTTGAGATATACCCACGCCCTCCACCTTCTCCAAGACTTCCGTTTCCCCGGCCCTCAATGCCTCATCTTCACCATGGACATCCAATCCCTCTATACCTCCACCCGCCATGACCAGGGCCTCCAAGCCCTCCGTTTCTTCCTCTCGCGATGTCCCCAACAGTACCCTTCCACTGACACACTCATTCGTTTGGCTGAACTTGTCCTCACCCTTAACAATTTTTCCTTCGAATCCTCCCACTTCCTCCAGACCAAAGGGGTAGCCATGGGCACCTGTATGGGGCCCAGCTATGCCTGTCTCTTTGTTGGCTACGTAGAACAGTCCATCTTCTGTAGTTACACCGACACCACTCCCCACCTCTTCCTACACAACACTGATGACTGCATTGGCGGCACCTCATGCTCCCGCGAGGAGGTTGAGCAATTCATCAACTTCACCAACACATGCCACCCCGACCTTAAATTCACCTGGAGCAATCTCGACACCTCCCTCCCCTTCCTGGACCTCTCCATCTCCATTAATGACGACCGACTTGACACTGACATTTTTTACAAACCCACCAACTCCCACAGCTACCTGGATTATACCTCTTTCCACTCTACTTTCTGCAAAAATGCCATCCCATATTCCCAATTCCTCCGCCTCTGCCGTATCTGCTCCCAGGAGGACCAGTTCCACCACAGAATACACCAGATGGCCTCCTTCTTTAGAGACAGCAATTTCCCCTCCCACATGGTTGAAGATGCCCTCCATCTCATCCACATCCCCCCCTCCGCCCTCAGACCCCACCCCTCCAACCGTAACAAGGACAGAACCCCCTGGTGCTCATCTTCCACCCTACCAACCTTCGCATAAACCACATCATCCAACGACATTTCCGCCACCTCCAAATGGACCCCACCACCAGGGATATATTTCCCTCCACACCTATTTCCGCTTTCCACAAAGACAGTTCCGTCCGTAACTACCTGGTCAGGTCCATGCCCCCCAACAACCCACCCTCCCTTCCTGGCACCCTCCACTGCCACTGCAGGAATTGCAAAACCTGTGCCCACACCTCTTCCCTCACCTCCATCCAAGGCCCCAAAGGAGCCTTCCACATCCATCAATGTTTTACCTGCACATCCACCAATATCATTTATTGTATCTGTTACTCTTGCTGTGGTCTCCTCTACATTGGGGAGACTGGACACGTCCTAGCAGAGCACTTTAGGGAACATCTCCGGGACACCCGCACCAATCAACCCTACCGCCCTGTGGCCCATTTCAACTCCCCCTCCCACTCTGCCGAGGACATGGAGGTCCTGGGCCTCCTCCACCGCCACCCCCTCACCACCCGACGCCTGGAGGAAGAACACCTCATCTTCCGCCTCGGAACACTTCAACCCCAGGGCATGAATGTGGATTTCACCAGTTTCCTCATTTCCCCTTCCCCCACCTCACCCCAGCTCCAACCTTCCAGCTCAGCACCGCCCTTATGACCTGTCCTACCTGCCTCTCTTCCTTCCCACCTATCCGCTCCACCCTCCTCTCTGACCTATCACCTCCATCCCCACCCCCATTCACCTATTATACTCTATGCTACTTTCTCCCCAACCCGACCACCCTCCCATTTATCTCTCCACCCTGCAGGCTCCCTGCCTCTATTCTTGATGAAGGGCTTTTGCCCGAAATGTTGATTTTCCTGCTCCTGGGCTGCTGCCTGACCTGCTGTGCTTTTCCAGCACTACTCTGATCTAGACTCTGGTTTCCAGCATCTGCAGTCCTTGTTTTTACCTACTTCAAAAGCTTGCTGAACAGGACTTCTGTTTTAGGTGGTTGAGATTTGCCTGGTGATAACCTTATTCAAACATATGAATTAGAATTCTATAATGTAATTCAGACCTTGATAGCAGTATGGAATGAACCTGACATCCACTTGGGTTGGCTGACTCAGTAAAAACTACTGGAAAGATTCAAAAAGACATATTTTAACCTTATTTTTCTGAAGCCTCCAGGTCTTCTTTTTCCAATTGCTTTCTATTGAAAATAGTGTCTAAGATACATTGACATTCATTGTGTGCCTGAACATATGAATCTGTATTTCTTATAACACTCAATTGCATGTAAAATAGATACTTACTTAGACTTCTCTTTTGAAAAGAGTTTGAATATCACATCATTAATTGCTTCCACAGACAATTGGTTTCACATAGCCAGTGAGTGTATTTGTATTGGCGAAGGATTGAGTTCTTCAAATCTCTTCAACCAACCCAAAAGAAATATCCTTCAAATTAGTTCCATGATCAAAATTATTCAAGCAGTGATGTTTCACACACCACATGTTGCAACATCACATAAACCCACAATGAAACTTAGCATTGTGTCATAATAATGCTGAACAATCCAACACAGAAAATGTAATAAAAACAGAAAGTGCTGGAGAACATCACAGGTCTGGCAGAATCTGCCGAGAGAGAAACACAGTTAACGTTTTGAGTCCGATATGACTCTTCGTTAAAGGTTGCACACATCTGCTGCATTTCTCTAGCACTTTGCTTTTAGTTGAGACCTCCAGCATACTTGTTACAGTCTCTTATTTCAGCATGGAACTGAGTTAAATATCACGCTGACCTTGCAAAGTTCACTTCTACTTGGCAATGTGAAAACTGGAAGCTCATAGTACCATGCAAATGATTGCAATTGTCTGTCGCCTCATGGCATTAACAGTGGAGAGAGTGTGACCACTTTGTCACAAGCAGCTGCAAACAATCTGTTGTAGGATACTCATGATGTGTAACATATGGCCGGTTTAAGTACTATGAAAACATGATAATACGCATCCCCACATGCTTATACAGTTTTTATAAAACATACTATAAATATAAATAGAATGAGACTAGTGCTATTTAGATATATAGGCTATGTTGCTCCTTAGCACCAATAGTTTCAGCACCATGTGTGTCATTCGGTAGCAAAGTGCCATTTACTCTGCATGTATACATCCAACACAGTCTGCACTAGCTGCCATTTTGTTAACGTCATTAGTGTGGGCATCTTGGCACCAGCAGAATAGGCACCTTGTGCAGGCATCAGTGTGTTGTGATGACTTGACACTAGTGCTACCATTTTTCAACCTAGTTGCCCCATCTAATGCCCTCACCTAAACATGTACTGCAAAATTTCTATTCAGCAGCAGAAAACCTCTACAACCATTCCTCTAACCAGCAGTGCTATTTAATGGAATTAACAAACACTTTGGGTTGAGTCTGTAGAACAGCTCTATGTCATTTTTCTTTAACTGCTTTGTGAAGTGGATGCATTCTACTCAGATTGGTTTTGCAGATGGTGAAAACCTAAGTTCTGACTTTAAGGGTTCTGATCAGATCAATCCCAATCATGGAAGCTCTTCTAAGCATCCTCATGAACTTGGAAGACTAGGTGGGGATGACACAGGAGGACAAACTGCCAACAGAGGGAGGAGGAGGAGGAGCAGAATGCATAAGGGTTCTCAGCAAGAGGCCTTACCCAGCACAGACATTCAGAGAGCATTTCCTTAACTTCAGTCTTGCCAGGACCAATATGTACATTATTTTCATTTTGTGAAGGATGCGTTCACCTCTTGCATACAGAACACAGCCTCGGAGCTTGAAGAAGCCAATGGCTGTGAAGGTGATTATATTCAGGAATTTCTTTGCTTTGGGATGTTTCCATGTATTTCACAGATCACTGCTTCTAAAAGAAGGCTAATAAAGCTCTTCATAACAGGAAGGGGGAAATCATCATTTGACGATTGCTGAAAAAAAAAGACATGCTGTTGAAGCTATTCAGCTTACATTCATCAGGACTGATGCAAGAATACCAAAACTTGAACTAAGTAACATTACTCCTTGTTACAATATCAGAAGAAACGGTCAAATTTATATTATAATCCTAGATAAGACTGTCATATTTAATGAAATGATCGCATTGGGGACCAGTAACCTTTTTTGTTAAAGGAAACAAGGTTTGAAATCCAAAGTACTTCCTGAGAGAATAAAGCCACATGATACCATGGTTTTGTACAAGAGTAAAACAATTGCATATAAATGCACACACACACATGCACAATTACCACATGATAAATGATTTATCAGACAAAATATGGTCAGACACGATGCATCAAAAAGCAGATGTGGTCACAACTGAGCTGATAGGTTTTTTAGCAACCCACCAAGATATTAGTGATGGATCACCAAATCTCATTAAAACACTGCCTCTTTCACAAGGGATATCAAATCTTCACTCCTAAAGATCTAGTCTCTGAACTTTTACAAAACTGCTCAGTTGTCTGTTTCCCCCATCTGGATCAATGCCAACAGGCACAATGATTATAGCCTGTACTGTTACTGGCACAGACTTCTTCATTTATCACTCGGTCAGCTTACCAGTACAACATAAAATTGCTTCAGATTACAACACAAAGTTGTCTCTGACTCACTCCGGAGATGCAGTTCTTACCCGCATTGGTGAAGAATAGCTGGTGAGGCTTCAGTTACTCAGCTGGGCCTGTTCTGCTTCTCTGAACGCTGAGCGCAGGGTCTCACTTCTCCGATGATTGTTCCTAGGCTACCACCTTAAGTGTCTTAAAAACACCTACTTTTATACGTTTTCACTTGATCTTTCAAAAAGTTTGACTCCTGCCTGGGTCTCTTGTGACTCTGAGATCATCCATCCAAGGATCATTTAGATACATCTGTCTCCTTGTTCTCCCTTCTGTCTTTAACTTAGTAATTGTGATAACCATGAAGATTGAGCAGCTCTTTAGCATCACTTATCACCAGATCCCTGTTTAATTAGCATATTTGATTCTGTTCTTACTGTGAAATTGGCCATTTTTTAATGATTATCCATACAGAGAATTCACTGTTAACGGATTCTGGTACAGAGTAGGAATTTTGAATGCAGCCATATGGTTACAGCTCCAACTTGGACTGCCATAAAGATTGCTCTTGTTCTGGCACTTCAGTCCCTTATTGAGACCGAGTTCCTCAGGTGTCCTGAGACTGCTCATGTGTCAAATACAGGCTCAACATCTGCTTTTTAGCAGGCAGCCAGCTCACTGCCATGAACTAGCACATCCCTTGTCCCAAGTTATTCAGAGTGGATAGCTCAGGAAGGGGAGAAAGAATGGGGAACAATGGAGGTATGCTAGTGAGATTTGTGCAACATCTTTAGTTGATCTGTTTGTCATTGTTGAAAAGTTGGCAGAGTGTGTAAACTGGAAGAGTTGGACATGAGTATTTACAGCAGAACAAAGTGTGTGAAAATGAAGTTTACTGCAAAATACGAGTAGAGCAGTTTATAGTGAACTGAGCAGTGTATGAAGCTCATGGTTCCATTCTTTTGGTATGGTATTTGAAGAGGCATCTGATGATCTTGACCACTCTTGTGGGTGTGAGGTTATTAAATTCCTTGCTTTATTGCATCAAGATCGTTGGTGCTGTGCTGATGGCGTTGATGGCAATGGCTCCTACACAGCACGTGTCGGCAGAGTAACTTTACTTTTTATAGGTAGGGACCCTCTCTCCTCCTGACCATCTCCTGTACTGAGTAGAGTAGACTAAGTAGTACTATACTGAGTAGAGACATCAGAGCGTGATCACTGTTCTGTCGTGTCATTTTTAGGTCAGACAATTTGCTGCAACAAATTCCAGTGCCCTTGCAGCCAAGCTATATGTCCCCTTTAAGAGGCTTTAGCTGGTTTTACATAATACAGGCTACTTTCAAAAATTGCTGGTCTTGCATCAACCTGGAGCCTGTATAGACATTTACAAACACTCAACAGCACATTTAGAACTGAGATGTAAGCTACTGTAATTTTAATTAGCACACAGCTTTAGGTTTGTGCATGGCTTGCAACAGAATGAATGGACACACATATCGACTCATTCACACCCACACAGAATGGGCTCATCCTTCGTTTTTGCCAATCTTTCCTTACAATGTTTCGGTGGATTAGAATATTGGTAGTGACTGTTTTATTTGAGCTGATACGTTTTTGAGTACTCTCATGCTAGTGAATGTGAATCACTGGAAAGCAAAGCAATTACAATTCGGCTAAGGCCACAATGATGTGCTTAAATTGAAATGTCAAAGTGGTAAAATAGGACATGCTCTCCCAAGGTTAGCACTGAAACACATTGTGTAAATTCAGATGACAAGTAGTTGTGTTGGTTGTATACTGGGTATTCAAAGGGAAAATATTCTACTCCTCCTTTTATTAGAAATCAAAAAAAATTTTTTAAACACCACTACAATAGCCATTTTTTAAGCAATGCTGGAAATGTCTTTAGTCTATATTAGGGATCTCAAGGGCAATAACCTATGAGGAATAAGTTCTGCATCCAAATAAGAATGATAAATGACCAGAGGAACTACTGTTCCAAAACTAATGCTGGAAAGCTTTCAATACCTAATCCCTTGTTATATTTAGTTAGCTTAGCTGACACATTTTAATAACGGTGTTCCACAGTCAAAAGAGAACAATGTAATTAGGTGGCTGCACTTTATTCTACATAGTCTCTGAAAAAATTCCAAATTTAATCAAATAAAGCAATTATCTCATTGTATTTGTATATTCACATAAAGATGCCAGTTTGTCTCTGCAGTGACTTTTGAGATAATCTCGGTTAACAAGAAAAGAAATTCTAAACTGCCTGGATTCCTTCATCTCTGGACTTCCCAACTCGTTGTAATAATCCCAGTTTGTTTCAACAATTGGCTTACCTGAACTCCAAACTCTTTGCCATCTTATCAAAATTATATTTAGTTTTAACCCCATTTAGAAAATATCCTAATGTCGCCATTCTTCCAGGGGAGATAAAAAGGCTGCTCTCTCATTAAAGTGAGAGAGAGGTAGGCGATTGGTGGTTGTTTAACTTGAGCGTCACTATGCCTCAGGTGAGGGGAAAGGCTGTGAAAGAGATCCCTTCATGGTATTTGCAGCATTTGCAGGAATTGAACTCATGCTGTTGGAACCATTGCACAGCAAAGCAACCAACTGAGCAAACTAACCCCTTTATCTAATGTAATCATTTACTGATCCAAAGTGAATTACCTTGCATTTGTCTACAAAAAAACCTTTACCACATATTGAGTGGAGAGGTAATGGATGAGGGGTGTATTGTACACTGGGGTTCCACAGGGAACACCGTTGGGTCCCTTGGCATTTGCGGTATATAAATGATTTAGAATTGAATACAGGAGGGGTGATCAGTGACTTTGTGGCTGACGCAAAATTGGTGGGGTTGGTAACCAGTAAGGAAAGATAGCCTTTGATTGCAGGAGAATGTAGATGGGCAAGTCAGATGGGCTGATCATTGTCAAATGGAATTCAATCTGGATAAACATGAAGCACTTGAGTAGGAGAAAAAAGGAAGGGAATGCATGATGAACAGTAGGACCTTGGGAAGCACTGAGGGTCAGAGGGACCTTGGTATGCATGTACATCCAGTCTCTTAAAGGAGCAGGACAACTACATTAAATAGTTAAGAAGGCATATAGGATACTAGCCTTAACTGGGGGAGGAATAGAGTTTAAGAGCATGAAGGTTATTCTGGATCTATATAAAATGTTTGTTAGACCACTATGAGAGCATTGTGTGCAATTCTGGAATCCACATTACAGGAGAGATATAATTACACTGAAGAGACTGCAGAGCAGCTAAAACAGGATGCTACCCAGACTGGAGAGTTTTAGTTATGAAGAGATATTAGATAGGCTTGGAATGTTTTCCATGGAGTAGAGGACACTGAGGGGGGGTCATGAGTCTAACATATAAAATTATGAGGGGAAGAAACATTTCCCCTTGGTGGAGGCATCAATAATGATAGACATAGATTCAGAGTAAAGTTTACAGGAGATGTGAGGAATTTTGTTTTCATCCTGAAGGTGGTGAGAATTTGGAACTCAATATATTTAAAGAGGCAGGAACCATCATACATTTACGTGGCATTTTGATGCATTCTTGCAATGCCAATACATAAGAGGTTCGGGCCAAGCACTGCGAAATGGGACTAGAATAATTAGGTGCTTGTTTTTAACTGGTGCAAACTGGATAGGCCGAATGGCCTTTTACTATGCAGTAAACCTCTGTGACTCCACGATCTCCAGTCGGTGTGTTTCTCTATCTGAGAATTGCCTTGAATACATCTGTATGAGATTGGTTTGAATTTTTTATGATTCCTTTGGGGATTTCCACCTCTAACTCAGCCTTTCCACTTGACCAGTACGGTGTGGAGATGATGAGTCGAAAAAGGTAGCACTGGAAAAGCACAGCAGGTCAGGTAGCATCCAAGGAGCAGGAAAATCGATGTTTCAGGATAAGCCCTTCATCAGGAATGTCATTCTTGATGAAGGGCTTATGCCCAAATCATCGACTGTCTTGATCCTCGGATGCTGCCTGACCTGCTGTGCTTTTTCAGCGCTGCCTTTTTTAATTCTGACTCTCCAGCATATATCTGCAGTCCTCACTTTCTCCTAGTGTAGCGATGGTGTGTGGTGTTGAACTGTTCAATTGTTTATGAAGTGACTGAATTCCTCATTCATGAACTTCAGGCCATTGTTGCTTATGACAGTGATAGGAATGCCATAAAGGTTGAAATGTGCTTTTAAGCATTCAGCGATCTTAGCAGTAGTCATGGAAGTCAACTGGCCCAGCTCCCCGCAGTCAGAATAATAGTTCGTATTGACAAAGCAATCAGTTTCTGTGATTGTGAAGAGGTATACTCCCAGCTTCATCCATAGGATATCATGAGTCATCAGCAGCTCTGTACCTTAGCTCTTGCTTGACTTGTTACTCTTCACAAGTACTGCATTCACTGTTGTGGTCCTTGATTTTGGAGCTAATATTTGGTCAGAAGAGTTCAACTCTTACTTTACTCAGATTTGGTTCAAGTGCAGTGATGCATTGTATGGATATTTTGCTTGATTGGAGTAAGGCACATGTCTATTATTAGATTAGAATCTTACAGTGTGGAAACAGGCCCTTCAGCCCAACAAGTCCACACCGACCCGCCGAGCACAACCCACACAGACCCATTTCCCTACATTTACCCCTTCACCTAACACTACGGGCAATTTAGCATGGCCAATTCACCTAACCTGCACATTTTTGGATTGTGGGAGGAAACCGGAGCACCCGGAGGAAACCCACGCAGACACAGGGAGAATGTGCTAACTCCACACAGAGAGTCGCCTGAGGCGGGATTTGAACCCGGGGCTCTGACACTGTGAGGCAGCAGTGCTAACCATTGTGCCACCGTTGTGCTATATTCAGTGTTTCTGCTGGTTGATGACTTCCAGAGCATGAGGAGTTACTGCTTCATGTCGAATGTACAAGATTTCAAACTCTGTCATAACAACCTCTATTTTATTCATTAGGAGAGTTGATCTTGACAGGATATCTGCAATATTCATCTGCTTGACCTGCTTTTATATCACATCCAGGTGTTAGCTTTGTAAACAGATTAACATTCCTTGAGGACTTTTTACAGCAGGTTGTAGTGGCTTGAGGAAAACACCTTGAGGTGGCTTGTATTTGTAATCGAGGGTAATTTTATCTCTTCCAAGTAAGTACTGATGAAAGTGTTCGCAGGCAACTAACAATAGTTCGGCATTCTTTCTCAATCCGGGCAGAACATCTGCTGGTGTTATCACCAACTGAGCTAGCCCCAGTATAATGACTGTTTCATTGCTGCATTGCCTGGAAGTGTGGTGAAGGAAGGCTCAACATTCACTGGATGAACATTTGGATGGAACCAATGAGCTATGTACAGGGAAAAGGCAAGAGAATGCCACTCTCATTTGGAAAGCCATGCAGACACAGCAGGCTGAATGGCCTCCTGTGCCATAGCAATTTGTGATTTGGTGATTCTACCATCAAAACATTAAAAAAAGGAAGAGTCATTTGTATTTACAGTGGAGCCCTCATGATCATCAGATGCCCCAAAGCAGTCTTTCTTAAACACTCAAAAAATATTTTGTAAAATAGACAGAAAAAAGTGTTTCTCAATTGCAGTCACAGTTGTGGTGCAGCAAGGTTGGAAGCTGGGAGGGAGAATCTAGAATATAATATAAAATTTATAATATTTCCACTCAACATTTGCTGTAAGGAGTGGCTTATAACTGTTACGTCAAAAATCTATAAGCCTGTGAGAAGTTTATAAGCTCATATAAACTGGTAACCACAGGGATGGGGATCATCAAAGTCAAAACTTATTCAACATCAGGTGTAAACTCTAACGCGTGGATATAATGGAAGAGTCAGCTGGCCCTGAAAATCAGTCAGATTGAAGGATTTGGAAATTTTTAAAAATTCACATCTGATGCTGCTATGTCAAGCAGATGAAAATAATTGCTTCTGGCTCAACTACCCAACTAAAGGCAGGTCAGAATAAATCTATGCTCAAGGAAACAGTAGTTTCCAGAAATTGGAGAACATGTTTCACAAGCATGCAGGACACTGTCCCATTTGTACTGCTGCTTTATGGAACTGGTTACAATGTTGCTGCCATCAGTAAGTGTATCTTGTGAGTCATGCGACTATGGCAGCCAGAAAGCACATGTGTCTATGACTAATGCAACATCCCCCTTTTTCAGCATATGTAAATTTTTTAAGTTATCATTTGTAGCTGTGAATCACCCGTGTTAAGCATGATACAAACAATAGTTCCCATCCATTAACAACTGCTCGTTTTTCTATTTAGTCTCACTTTTGTCCATTTACTCCACATTGGCACACATGATCTACAGTGTGTCGAAGTCTTGTGATGTCATGCATATGATTTGCCAAGTTTTCCTCCAATATCTGCTGGCAGGAATGACATACTCTCTGCTTGAAATCTACTCCATCTGACTGTTTATTTGGCAAGGCAATGTTTCTTCTGTGGCCTTGCAATTGGAACCTTTCTTTCTCAAGCTAGTTATCTGTTTGTCAATCAATGTGACTTGCAAAGCCCAATCTCTTTTGAAAAATCTAAAGTTTTTAGTGCAAGACTTTTGGCTTTAGCTGGAATCCTGATCTATGGCACTGAGCTCTCTGATCAACTTGCCCTCTCAGGGTGAGCATAACACCATAAAGTATCAAATTAGACCATTCAGCCCATTGTGTCTGCTCCACCATTTGATATATTTCACAATCCTATTCTCTTGCTTCCTCTCCATAACCCTTGGAACTCCTGCAATCAATAACCTATCTACCTCAGTTTTAAAGACACTCAATGACTTGGCCCTCTGTGGCAATTAATTCCACAGATTAACCATCCTCTAAAGAAATACCTCCTTATCTCAGTACTAAAAGGTCACCTCTTCACTCCGAGGCCTAGTATTAGTGGAAACATTTTATCCACATCCACTCTATCCAGGCCTCTTAAGTAAGTTTCAATCAGGTCTCCCCTCATGCTTCTAAACTCCATTAAGTACCCCATCACTCCTCACATGACAAGCCCTTCATTCCTGGTATCATTCTTGTAAACCTCTTCTGGACCCCCTCCAATCCCAGCACATCCTTCTTTAAAAAGGGAATCCAAAACAGCATCCTGATGAAGGGCGTATGCCCAAAACGTCGACTCTCCTACTCCTCGAATGCTGCCTGACCTGCTCTGCTTTTCCAGCAACACACTCTCGACTCTGATCTCCAGCAACTGCAATCCTCACTATCTCTGACACAAAAACAGCTCCAAAAATTCCAAATGTGGTTTGATCAGACCTTTTACAACTTCAGCTTTTGTATTCTAGCCCTCTTGAAATGAGTGCGAACATTGCATTTGCTTTCCTAACTGCCAACTGAACCTGCATTTTACTTTAAGAGAATCCTGAACTAAGACTCTCAACTCTCTTTGTGTTTCAGATTTCTGAAGCCTTTCCACATTTAGAAAATAGTCTATGCATAACCTCACACCTCCCCACATTGTTTCCCACCTGCCATTTGTTTGCTCAGTCTCCTAACCTGTCCATTTCTTCAGCAATATTTGTCCCAACCTGTATCTTTGTGTCATCTGCAAGTTTAGCAACACTGCCCTCAGTTCCTTCATCCAGATCATTAATGAATGACATGAATAGTTGTGGTGTCAACACTGACCCCTGTGGAACTCCAATAGTCACCAGCTGTGATCCTGAAAAAGATCCTCTTATCCCTGCTCCCTGCCTTCTGTCGGTTAGCCAATTCTCTATTGTTTCTGTCACAGAGCCTCAAATTTACCTCAAAGGATGTCCAAATATACATTGTTGATATGTTGTGTATAACTTAGGTTCAGGATGTATCTTCAAGGTATTTTAAACGTCTGCAGTCTGTTTTTATTATGCTCTTTAGTGTTGTTGAGGTTGAAATGCAACATATAACAACACTCCGATCAGTGTAAAAAGAATCGTTACTTATATTTCCTCAGTCTTGTTATCTTAATCTATCGCAATCTCATAGCTTTGCCATTGCAAATAGAAAAAAATGCCAATTCTGTTTTACATTATCTATCATTAACACCAAACAGAGGAAAATCTGCAGCTATTGTGTGACTCAACCAATGTTTCCAGTTGTGTTCTGTTTCTTTGGCCCTTTTCTGTAGCTTCCTGTAGCTTTTAGCATCTTTCAGCAGCAATGAACATTCCTGCATTTCTCATTTAGTCACAGAGCATCCATGCAGCTCTTAACATTCAGTCGCAGCTCCACTCCAACACCATGTTACAAGCTCACAGGTCACAGTCTGGCCTGTATTACATGTTAATTGAATGGACTGCCTTCAGAGCATTGGTGGCTGCCTTCAGAGAGTGGGCCTTATGGTGACGGTCACATGACAACCACCATGTTGCTAGTAAGCCAGGCAGGACATTTATGTGCATTCTAATCCAAACACCATGGAATCACCAGAGGGATATTTACAATAGAGAAACTGTTTGCTTATACCTAAAAAAATTGAGTGAAGAAAATTTACTTTAAATTTAAACCTACATGTCTATGGAGGGAGTGGCATGATGTTGAAATGGAATGCAGGCTTTTCTCTCGTGTTAAGTTTAAGAAAGAGCCACGTCATCTATAGTTTATTAGTTGCTGAATAAGCAACATTTACTCAATGTTGATTTTCATTTGTTTGTCACAGTAAATATCTGAAAATTTGTAATCTCGTCATGTGATCCTTTGAGTTGGGTTACTGGGAAGTTTAAGTCTCCTTTTAAAAACTCTGTGTCACATTGGCAATAGCAACAGTATGCAAAGATTTGAGAGGTCACTTGTTTAATATTCACATGTGTGCTTATTAAGCTGGCTAAGAAGAACAAAAGTGAAGTGGGGGAGAGGGTATATGATATTACTGCTTTATAACCAATTTTGTGCTCTGTGTTAGACTCTACCTAGAAAGCAGAAAGTTAAAAATCACGCTACACCAGGTTATAGTCCAACAGTTGGACTATAACCTGCTTTTATGTGATTTTCAATTTTGCTCACCCTACTTTAACACTGGCACCTCACAACACAGAGACCAGAAAGCATGCTAGAGACTTTTGAACACACAAATCTAGGCCACTACTACGGTGGGGCGAAGTAGTCCTTCACAGGAAGTATTGGTTTTCAGATGAAAGGTTAATTACAGCCCTGTTTTCTTTTTTAAGTTGGGTATAAAGAGTGTCATGATTCCACTTGAGAAAGAAGAAAGCTGGTATCCCGACCAATATTGATCCTTCATTCCTTCAACCTCACTAATACTGTAAGCGCAATTTGCCCTGATTGTCACTGCTATCACTTCATGGTATCTGTCCCCTCTGGCAGTAACTGGAACGGGATAAGAATTGTTTGAGGTAGTTTCCTGTCACTAATCCTCCTTGGTTGGCACTATCTCTGCAGGGCAAAAGTGAGCATTGCAGACGCTGGAGATCAGAGTCGAAGAGTGTGGTGCTGGAAAAGCACAGGCTGTCAAGCAGCATCTGAGGAGCAGGAGAATTGACGTTTTGAGCATAAACTCTTCATTAGGAACTCACCAATGGCTTTTCTGATGGAGTTTATGCTCGAAATGTTGACTGTCCTGCTCCTCAGATGCTGCCTGACTGGCTGTGCAGGGCCTGTAGGGGGCTATCTAATGTTCAGTAGTGGAGATTCATCGCTGTAGAACTTTTACAAAGATACCTTTATTTTAGTTCAGAAGATGATTTATTACATGATAACAATGAACACAACTACATCGCTAGTCAGGTATGATTTCTAGGACTTTTGGGAATTGTATAGAATCCATCTGTTCCCTGAAAAGGCTAGCATAGTCCCCATCCAAAGACTGTGTGACACCATCATATTGGATGGAGATAATGCAACTTTGATAACGTTGGAGTTCTGCCTGTATTATATTCAGTACACCTGGGTTAATTGTGCATCATGAGTCCTGCACTTCTTTTTAACAGCCACCAAATTTAGCTCCATATGTGTCACTTCTGAGTTCCTCTCATGCTCTATGACAGCAGGAGAATTTGTCTAGCACAGTGGCATTAATTACCACAGGTGCTACTTACAGCAGGACAAGAATAACCCTCACCAATATCTTTTAGCAAGCATTTCTCATTTCAGACCAACTCAGCAAGTTCTAACATATCCAGTCAGCTACACAGGCCAAATGCAAATGGATAAGTTTAATCTGTAGCACAATGTGAGAGTGCTGGACGATTAAGCTCAGTAAGATATAGCCTGAAGTCCTAATTAAGCAGCTAGAAATGGTTTGTGTGGTGGGCTTGAGCATTGGGGTCAAGAGTATGAATACATAGGGAAAGAAACCTGAGAGTTGGAGGCATCAAGCTACAGCATCAGATAATATGTGTTGAAACAAACAAGACAAGGCAGGATACAGTCAGCTGCTGAACGTTGGGTGAAAATCTCAAAAATGACGCTATGTTTGAATCCTGAACTAAATGGAAGGAACAAAATGTCAGGTGGAGCTGTGAGAGATGATGGCAAGAGCAACACTTAGTGGCTAGAGATCTGAAATTCTCTTAAAAGTCAAATATGGAATGTTCATGCCTTTAAGTTATAGGACAAAATATGTGATACTGAGGTTTACAGAAAGTTTTCCTGAATGACAAGCTTATGCACACATTGCTACTATGTTGGAAATTACTGTAATGAAAGCAAAATACTACAAATGCTGAAGGTTTGAAATAAAAACAGAAAGTGCTGGAGAAACTCAGCAGTTCTGGCAACATCTGTGGAGAGTAAAACTGAATTAATGTTTTGGGTCTGATGTAACTCTTCCTTGGGAGTCCAAATGGTTGTCCAATTGCAGAATCACATCTAATGTTGGTCACTATGCTGTGTATTTTGCAATTGTTAGCTAGTTGCAAGCAGCTGATGGGATTTGCTGTTTGATATGCGCTGCCTACATAAATGGCATCACCCGAGGAGTGAAATTCACTGACCACATCTGTGCCAACATTTTGTCTTGATGGCAGCATTCTATTAGTGGCAAGTACCACTTTGATTGCTATTGCATAGTAGTGGTCTGAAATAGCAAGGTTGCCAACCCTTCCTCATCCATTAACTTAGCAGCTGACAGAATATGGTTAGTGGTGAGGGCATAGAGGCTGAGATGTCAGGGTGCAAGGGGAAACAGAATGGTCCTTAAAATATAGAACAGAACAGGCCCTTTGGCCCATGATGTTGTGCCAAGGATTACTTCTAATATAAAATAAAATAACTTAACCTACGCACCCCTCAATTCACTGCTATCCATGTGCATGTCTAGCAGTCGCTTAAATGTCCCTAATGACTCTGCTTCCACCACCACCATTGGCAATGCATTCCATGCATTCACAACTTTCTGCGTAAAGAACCTTCCTCTGACGTCCCCTCTGTATCTTTCTCCTAAAATCTTAAAACTATAACCCCTCGTGCCAGTCAATCCTGCCCTGGGGAAAGATCTCTGGCTATTGACTCTATCCATGCCTCTTACTATCTTGTATACCTCGATCAGGTCACCTCACTTCCTCCTTTTCTCCAGAGAGAAAAGTCTGAGCTTAGTCAGCCTCTCTTCATAAGGCAAGCCCTCCAGTCCAGGTAGCATCCTGGTGAATCTTCTTTGCACCCTCTCCAAAGCCTCTGTATCTTTCCTATAGTAGGGCGACCAGAACTGGATATAATATTCCAAGTATGGCCTCACCAGGGACTTGTAAAGCTGTAACAAAACCTCGTGACTCTTAAACTTGATCCCCTTGTTAATGAAAGCTAAAACACCATATGCTTTCTTAACAACCCTATTCCCTTGGGTGGCAACTTTGAGGGATCTATGTACTTGAACACCAAGATTCCTCTGTTCCTCCACACTGCCAAGAATCCTGACTTTAATCCTATATTCAGCATTCGAGTTTGACATTCCAAAATGCATCACTTCACATTTATCCAGGTTGTATTTCATCTGCCATTTCTCAGCCCAGCTCTGCATCCTGTCTATGTTGCACTGCAGCCTGCAGTAGCCCTCAATACTATCAACAGCACCTCCAACCTTTGTGTCATCTGCAAATTTACTAAACCACCCCTCAACCCCCTCATCCAAGTCATTTATAAAAACTACAAATAGCAGAGGCCCAAGAACAGAGTCCTGTGGGACCCCACTCAACATTGACCTCCAGGCAGAATACCTTCCATCTACAACCACTCTCTGCCTTCTGTCAGCCAACTAATTCTGAATCCAGATAGTCAAATCTTCCTGTATCCCATTCTTCCTAACTTTATGAATGATCCCACCATGGGGAACCTTATCAAGTGCCTTGCTGAAGTCCATATACACCACATCCACTGCTCGACCTTCGTTGACCTGTCTTGTCTCCTCCTCAAAGAACTCAATAAGATTTGTGAAGCATGACCTCTTCTCACAAAGCCATGCTGACTGCCTTTAATCATGTTATGCTTCTCCAAATAGCCATAAATCCTATCCCTCAGAATTCTTTCCAGAACTTTGCTGATCACACATGTAAGACTGACTGATCTGTAACTGCCAGAGATTTCCCTATTACCCTTCTTGAGAAGAGGAACAACATTCGCCTCCTCCTTCCAATCCTCCGGTACGACTCCCGTGGAGAGTGAGGAGGCAAAGATCTTCGCCAGCGGCTTCGCAACCTCTTTTCTCACTTCTCAGAGTAGCCTAGGATAAATCCAGTCTCGCCCTGGAGACTCATCAATCTTAATGTTTGCCAAAATTTCCAGCACATCAACTTCATCGATCTTGATCTATTCTAGCCTGTAAGCCAGCTCATCAAAGTTGTCATTCACAACAAGGTCCCTTTCCTTAATGAAAACTGAAACAAAAAACTCATTTAGAGCTTCCCCTATCTGCTCAGACTCCACGTACAAATTTGCTACGCTATCCCTGATCGGCCCTACCTTCTCCCTGATCATTCTTTTATTCCTCACATATGAGTAAAATGCCTTTGTGTTCTCCCTAATCCTTCTTGCCAAGCCTTTTTTGTGCCCCCTCCTAGCTCTCCTCAGTCATTTCTGAGCTCATTTCTAGCAAGCCAGTAATCCTCTAAAGCTGTGCTAGATCCTTGCTTCCTCCACCTTATGTAAGCTGCCTTCTTCCTTTTGATGAGAAGCTCTTCTGTTCTCGTCATCCAAGGTTCCTTAATCTTACCCCTTCTTACCTGTCTCAAAGGAACAAATTCGTGCATCACTCACAACAAACGCTCTTGAAACAGTCTCCACATGTCTGCTGTGCCCTTTCTGTGGAACAATTGCTCCCAGTCTGTACTTCCCAGGTCCTGACTGATAGCATCATAATTTTCTTTTCCCCAATTAAATATCTTATCTCAGTAACTGCTTCTTTCACTGTCTAAGGCTATGGTAAATGTGAGGCAGTTGTGATCACTTTCACCAAAGTACTCTCCCACCGCGAGATCTGACACCTGTCCGGGCTCATTGCAGAGCACCAAATCCAAAATGGCCTCTCCCCTCATCGGTCTGTCTACATACTGAGTAAGGAAACCCTCCTGAACACACCTGACAAAAATGGCTCCATCCAAACCATCTGCACGAATGAGGTTCCAGTCAATATAGGGAACGTTGAAATCACCCATAACAACAACCCTGCTACATCTGCATTTTTCAAAAATCTGCCAGCCTATGAGTTCTTCAATCTCTCTACTTCTATTAGGGGGTCTGTAGAAAACCCCCAATGAGGTAGCTATTAAAAGGAGACTATTAAAAGATGTACCCTATGTCTGAAGTAATATGTTCAATCTGGGTACTGCAACTTAGAAAGAATGTGATGGCTTTGGAGAAAGTGAAGAAGAGACTTACTGGAATGGTTCAGAGATGAGGATTAAAGTGACATGGCTAGACAGGAGAACCTGGGGTTGTTCACCTTCGAGCCCTCACTACTGCACCATTCTGACGGCATGCTTATGCTGAGGTCAATATAGAATCATAAATATTGTCATTTGGTCTTTCTGCCCATTCTACCTTCAGAAAAATCCAATCAGTTCCATTCTCCCACTGTATCCTTGTCGTCCTGAGAGTGTTAATTCTCTTAAGCGCATATCCAAATATTTGTATTGAACCCATGCACTTTGATGGTCACGCATTGCATGGGCAAATTGTGCAGCGCTCTCAGGATGGGAATCTCTAGGGTGGGTAAGGAATTTCACACCACCAACCATTGTGCTAGCTTGCCATTGCCATCCCATCTTAAGTAATTTGTGGGAAGGCCAGATTGGGAAAGAATGGTTACCCACCCACAACCTTTGGTTAAGGCAATTAAAAAGACAACTGAATCCATTGATCAAACTGGAATTTTTCAGTCCACCTGAGAGCTGCATGATAATGGAGTCCTAATGTTAAATTCAACAGGAACGCTACCTTCCCAGTAAATTCTGATCACACCTGATTTCCCCCAAACTCCTTCCCAATGTCAAACATAATCAGTGATTCTACCCATGTAAATAAGAGATCCATAGTTTTCAACAATGACCTTAAAATCACTCAAGGAGACTTTAATATCTAACAGAAGAGTACCTTGTATAAGCATCAAAACTGTAGTGAAAACGTGGAGAATGCCTGTCTTTCCTAGCAAATCAACCTGTGCTTAGCAGCAACCAACACACTACTATAACATTAATGGACATTTATATCAGTTGTCCTCCATGTCTGTAGCTACATCTCAATTTCCCTGTGCTCAGAGGCATTCAAGTTTAAATAATGCACTATTAAACTGAGGGAAGATAGACCTGATGATGCTTAATGGATTTTGATAGCTAGTTGCAGGCTAAGTATAGGTTGCAGAAAGGGTTACAAGTAAAAAGATTTTGTTGTTAGAATGCTGCAAACATACTTCATTTTTAGCTCCACAATGCCTGCAGCAAAGGAAAAATGCTTGAACATAACTATTTCTGAAGGAACTAGGCTGGATTCCCAAACAAATTATTGGCGACTGTTGCTGCGAGATTACTTATTCTATGACCAACCTGAATAATGACTGCAACAACGTTATTGTAAGGGGAGAGGGGAAACCATTGGCAGAATCAAATTGCAAAGTTGCCTATTACATTTTATCAGCTTTGCAATCTGAGACAGGTTCATGAGGCTGGTGAAAGTGAAGAGTTAAGGATTTCTTCTCTGGTTGGGTGAGCTGGAATGAATCATATCGATGCTGACATACATGTTTATTTTATGATTTGACCACTAATACATTGAGACTCCAAAAGAGCTGAAGTGGTTTTTACTTAATCTTTTAAAGTTGTTTAATCTTTTTTCAATACAAAAGGTTGGTCCACACCCAACACATCTGTGCCATTACATAGCCTAATGATTTCAATATATCCTCACAATCCATAATTAGAATTTCGATGTCATGCCATGATTGGATGAAATATTTATGAGACTTTTATAAAATAAACTCAGCTGCAGTGGTAAAATAGCTTCTCAAATTGGTCATAGGATAATAACAAGCGATTGGATGAATTTTGGTGACATTTCCAATTCTCCTGAACAAAACCCTGCATTGGATGATTTGTGGGATACTTGTTGCCATAGAAAGGGCCACAGTAATTTCAGATTAAACAAAACCAGAGTCCATCTGAAGGGTGACCTTATAGAGGTTTATAAAATCATGAGTGGCGTGGATCGTGTGAAGAACCAAGGTCTTTTTTTCCTGAGGGTAGGGGAGTCCAAAACTAGAGAGAAGGGAAAGATCTAAAATGGACCTGAGGGACAACTTTTTCATGCAGAGGATGGTGCATTTATGGAATGAGCTGCCAGACAAAGTGGTGGAGGCTGGTACAATTGCAACATTTAAAAGGCATTTGGATCGGTAAATGAATAGGAAGGGTTTAGAGGGATATGGGCCAAATACTGGCAAATGGGACTAGATCAGTTTAGAATATCTGGTTGGTGTGGATGAGTTAGAATGAAGGGTCTGTTTTTGTGTTTACAACTCTATGACTGTAGTCTTTGCTGAAAAGAGACAGCAAAGCTTTTTGCATTGTACCCATTAGAACAAATACAAGAGTGTCGAATCGCAAACAAGCATAACAACTTGTATTACAGGAGAAAATGGTCCTTATAGATTGGCAAGTTAGCTCTGGTTGGCTGAGATATCCCCAAATCACTTGTAACTCAAAAACAATGCTCAGCTTCAACTATTCCTTTTGTTTGCAGTGAACATGTTCTGGGTTATGAATATATGTTACTTTAAGCAAGTGTAAGTGAGCTATGTTATGAATGTGACTGACTATCTTAAATAGGTGGTTAGTGTAACTATATCTACTCTGATCTACACCCCTCTGCTGTGCTATTTAAAACTGTCCAAACAACATTACTGAATCGACTTTCCAAGATATTGGTCCAGATCCAATGAAGTGCAATCCATCTGCCTTGTTTCCTTAAAAACTTACTTTCCTTAAAACATGTCTCTCTCTCCCACAAGAACCCAAACCTCTTTTTTTTACATTTTTGTTCCAGCCACCCATTCAGTCATGTTCCCTTCCCATTTCCACACTCACCAGTATGTAGTAGTGGGAGTAATCTGGAGATTATTATCTTTGAGCTCCTACAGTTTAATTTACTTTCCTCAGGGTGCTTTGCAACCATATAGTGACATCCTTGACCCTAGCACCATGGAAACAATCCACCTTCCTAGATTGATGTCTGTGACTGCAGATAGACCTGTCTAATCACAGGGCTATTGAATCCATCATCTCTATTGCTTTCCTGCTTTTGCTTCTTCTCTCTTGTTCCGCTGAGTTGCCTCATGATCCCTTTTACTGGTCCAATCAACTCCCTGAGAGGAAGCATTGCCCTCATCAATGTTCAGAACTGACTATCAGATGAAGATAAAGATGCACATAGAGGCCCCCACACTACCTATCTGGCTATGCTCAACTATCTGATGGCCACATAGTCACTCATTCCCTGTAGGTCTTTAAGGTGTGGCATGACCCCATTCAGAAATGTGCTAATCTCTCAGTCTCTCAGTCACAAGGAGATACTGCAATGAATCCAGCTGATGCTGAATCTCTGAGGCTAAAAACCCAAGCAGTTCCATCTGATGACACTTCCTGCATGTGTCGAGATCCTTGAGTTCCCATTTGGAATAGAATGTACTCAGACTTGTAGGAGTGTCCACTCCCTTAAGTAGTGTGCCATGCTGCCAAAAACCTCATTTTAGTTAATGCCTGCTATCCTTACCCCAGTTACAATGTTTTCACCCTACACCCACATTGTCTAGTTGCCTTAAAGCCACTTAGAGGAATTACATAGCTACACAACATGTACATATCTGATGATACAAACTCCTACCATTCCAGAAAGCGAGCTTTCAGTCTGAGCCACCAAGATTGAAATGACACAGAGCAATCTATCGACCTCCTGAGTAGCCAGGGAGCGATACCAGAGCTGTCCTGAAGGTGGTGCTGGCAGTTTGTCTCCTCCACATTGATCGAGAATCCAGAGACCAATTCAGAAGGAGGAGGAGGAGCACATGGATGGAGATAAGGAAAAGCATCTTGTCTACCCAATGGAACTGGAGAAAGCGTGACATTTGTGAGTAGCAACTTTGATTTCTGTGGGCAGACCATAGCAACCATCCAGGGTGTCGCTTTACACCTTGGCTCAGCAACATATCCAACTATACAAACTGCAATTCAGTTAGCACCTCTTGGTGTGCTCCCTTGGTGCTCAGCTTGTGGATACTTTTGCCTTTCACATTGCTCCTATCTAGTTCGCTTGTTGAAGGTTTTGAATTCCAATAGGGAGACATCCATTGGAGAGATTCTTGCTTGACAACTTCCAGCAGCCCTGAGCCTTAAAAGCCTAGCCTTGGATTGTTGCACCCCAGCGTGGGGCTCACAAACTGAGGTGAGGGGAGGTGACAAAGGAGCTGTTGCAGAGGGCTGGGGGTGGTGGTGGGGTGGGGCCATGAATGCTGCTATCTTGAGCAAGGACAGCCACGAAACCCTTGATGATCCCTTCACAAGGTGGTCACTCAAACATCCCAGTTTTAGAGGATAGATTGCTGTCAGCAACTTGGAGTACTGAGATCCACATCCGCAATGGTATTGTTTACAACCATATCCTGCAGTGGGTTGGCCTAAAACAACCTTCGCTCTGGGCTAGTGGCAGCCCAGATGTGTCTCAAGTGTGGATCCCGACTCTGATCTCTAAAGCTTGCACAGTGCCCCCACCCTTGCAGGTCAATGTCAGGTCAACTGGTGCCTTTACCTCATCACTGTTGCCAGCTCTCCCTATCTCAGTGCAGTTGCTAGCCAGGCCAGAGTTCCTGCACATCAAAAAGGGAAGGTTGGGTCGAGGGAAAAGAGTGGTGTGGAAATCAGGAGATCCATGGTCACACTATCTACAGTCTTCTCTTGGAGTCAGTGTAAGGTGGTGGGAGGGGGAGGTGTTCATAAAGCGAATAAAACAGTCACTTCCTCGATGGGTCTGGCAAAACTGGAGGCCAAGGGCACTGTCTCCTTCAGTCCCATGAATAGGAGAACCATCTCTTTCACTGAGCTGAATGGTACCCACCAGCCCAATCCCTGAACATCCACCCTGCTCCATCCCCATCCCCACTTCTATGAGCCTTCCTCCAGTATTGTCCAACTTTGCCCTGTAAGGGGTCAGAGCAGAATGTCACTGGTTGTGAGGCTCTTTGTTTGGGGCTTGTCATAGTCGAATAGCTGGATGCATTGGAGGCAGTGAGAATTGGAGGTGCAGCTGAAGGCATTACAAGGTGTGTGTAGCTGAGGTAAAGTGTCTAAATATTAGACCTGAGTCACGGGTGCTCGGGAGTGCTGCTGGGTGAATAATGGAATGAGAGTCTGATGGATTGGTGTGTTTGAAAGGTGATCTTTGCCGACCTTGACTACACATGTGTGAGATTATTAAACCTCTTCTGGCACTGCTACAAGTTCCCAGTGATAGAACCTGGACGATTACCTTCCATGCAATCTGCTCCCACTGCCTTCCAACATGAAGGTCTCCTGGTACCTATAAGAAGAATTACATCTGCCATTCGGTCCACCTCTGGCTCTTGTACCTGCAGCACAACCTCTGAGAACCGCAAACTCTCTCTCTAGATTCATTAGATGAGTATGAATTACTAGCAGCCTTCAGTTAACTAGTACATTAAGGTCAAACATGTACTAGTCTTCTATGGGTCTGGATCCTCCTGTTATACATGTGGATTGAACTTGATTGCATGCTTCAGTCATATAAATAAGGAGTCAGCATAAAATATAGTTAATATGTTTTGTATGCAAGAAACCTTTTTGTATTCAATCTTTTAAAAGTTGTGGAATAATTGAATGTGTCATTGCAAGAATATCCTTCTAACACAATGTGCTGCTTTTAAATTGAACACTTCAACATAGTGTTGACACTGCTGCTGTTTTGGAAGCAGACAGTGAAGTAGGCACATTTATTGTACAATGATTATTTATTGTTCAACACAGTTGTACTTAGAGTATTGGGAACAAGACAAGACTAGCCACAAACATAAATCATGTCAAAAAAGCAGTAATGTATTCCCTTTAAAATGAAAATACATCAGTACTTATTTTACGGTATGTGACTGTTACCATACAATGCCATGTACTTCAGTAATTAAGTGCTTTTGAGTGCTGTTACCTGAACATGGATTTTATAAGGAATGATTTACAATTTTATGTGAAATAGTTGCTGAATTTTAAAGCAGGATTAAGAATTTTGAAAAGGCCAGACTATGACGTGTAAACAATCTTACTCCACTGAAAGGATGGTATAAATATAATACACAATTTAATATATTTCTGTCCCTAATATGAGTGGCAGCTAACCAAGATATTCATGTTCCTTAAATTCTTCGTTACAAAAAAAGGCATGAAATTCCTTTGCATAGGATGGGTTAGAAAGTTGCCATGGAGATTGTGTGACATGTTTATGGTGTTCTCCACCCTGGTGTCATTTGTTTATGTGACCTGTGTGATAGCTTCTGGGGTGAGGATATTGGTTAGATAGACAGCTCTGATTTGACACTATCCTGATGGTACATGGTACAATTGTCTGAGGTGTCACCAGGATCCCAAATTTGGGCAGTGAATGTGCAGGCAGTGTCGGTGTTATTTATTCAATAGAAAAACAAGCACAAAGCTGGAAGTTGGACTCTACACTAACATTATATATGTTAAGTGCTTGGACCATTTTTTTCTGACAAAGTGTCTGGAATAATCCAGGGTGTGTTTCTAGATTTGCATGAGACAATTCCTTCATTTCCATACTTGTGACTAATGCATACAAGTCTGCCTCAGCCAGTATGGAGCTCCAGTATGACCAGTGCATTACTTTCCAAGTTATACCGGGTTTATGCTAGTTTTTGCCTGTGGGACTGTGCTGGATGCTGGAATATGTGACTTGTGCAGACAAAGGTTTGGGCAGCAACAGTGGTAGGGTCTCCAGGTCTGCAGCAAGGCAGAGAGATTTGATGAAGGTTACAGAGAGGACATGGGCTCCGCTCATTCCTTTGCCAACTTGGAGCCAGGCTACCCCACACTACAACTGATGGTGACTGAAGGTGATCTGGCAGACCAGCCATGTATCAGCATCTCTATGTGAATGCTCCTTTGGCCCTCTCCCATATGCTGCCCTTTGAGCTTCTCATGTGAATCCTCCACGTTGGAACTCACTTACCACCTTGCCCGCAGGGGAACTGGCAAGTAGGCTGTCCTTTACCCTAGACCTGGCTGCAGTCCACTCCTGCCCTGATAACTCACCATGTGCTGGTATTCCAGCTCCCAAGGTGAGGGGAAGTTGGATCAATGAACAGGATCTCCGTCCTGCTTCTACTTTCCCTCCTCCTAGGGATCCTGTGTCTCAGTAGGTGACAGTTCCAGGGCATCTGAAACAGGAATTCAGAAAAGGAAGGATGTTGTGAAGAAATGGATGGGGAAGAAACAATTTAAAGTGCGCATCATCAATTGTTTGCCCATCATCCCAAAAAGTAGGATGATATTTAATGGGGATTGAGGATGGGCATAAGGCAGCAATAAATCGCAAAGCTTTGAGCAAGGTTGGACACCATGAGCCTTGTCACAGTGAATCCCATGACAAAGAGAACCACCTCCTCCTTAGGGCTCAGGAAATACTGTTGTCTTTGATCCCTGGTGGTTTGGCTCTGCTTTCTTTATGGTGTCCAACTTATCCTGGAAGAATGAGGGCACCACATCAGTAGTGAGTAACACACCGTGTTTGAGATATCTACCTCTCATAGCTGACTAGTTGTTTGTATGTGGAGGTTGTGAGAGGCTGATGTGAGTCTGGCAGCACTATTGGGTGCATAGGAATGAAGTGGAGTATATGCGTACTAGATCATAAGTGTGGGGAGTGCTGATGTGAGTGAGGGGGTACAGTGAATCGAGCACTATAGGAAGTTATCATTGCGTCTGCTTGTGCCTGCAGGTTTCCACTTGGAGTGGGAATCTATCAGGAGGTGAATCCCTGTGGATAGTTCAGCATTGTTTGGCCGTGTTAATTCCTGGGTTTGAATTCAATAAAGCAGAACTATCTCTTGCCTGAAACCGATGTGTGGGAGCAGTAAATGGGCCAGGAAACCAAGGATGCTGGCGATGTAAAAGGATTGTTAATTTGATGTCAGCAAGGGGAAGGAAAGACAAGGCCAGGCCTGGAACAGGCCCTCTCCTCGGGAGGCCATTCCTTGAGAAGCTCTGGGGAAGCAATCCTGCTTCTTTCGGTCCAAAGAATCCCGCATCGAATAAAGCTGACATGTACGCTTTGGTCTCTTATGGCCATTGTATTGTGTCCTGCCAATTCAGGCTGTCACCTTTGCAGGTCTCCTGAGCCTTTCAGTAAAAATTGCGATCACACTTTTCGTGTAAAAGCAAAATACTGCAGATGCTGGAAATCGAAAATAAAAACAAAAGGTACTGGAGAATTCAGCAGGTCTGGCAGCATCTGTGGTGAGAGAAATAAAGTTAATGATTCAAGTCTAATTTGACTCTTTTCCAGAACGACAGTTGAAACATCAACTCTTAATGTCAGGGTGAACTTCAGCTTCAGGAAAGAGTCATCCAGGTCTTGGAGCATGAACAAAACATGCTGGAGAAACTCAGCAAGTATGGCAGCATCTGTGGAGAGAGAAATGGAGTTCATGCTCCAAGACCTGTATGACTCTTTTCTGAAGTTGAAGTTCACCCTGACATTAAGGGGAGATGCTTCAACTGAGGTTCTGAAAAAGAGTCAAATTAGACTTGAATCATTAACTCTGTTCCTCTCTCCAAGATGCTGCCATACTTGCAGAGTTTCTCCAGCACTTTTTGTTTTTATCATAATATTGATGACTCTTTGCCTGTGTAAATAAGCCCAGCCACCTTCTGTGTGCAATCTAAGATCAAGTAATTTGTCTGGGAGCTGAGAATGTGGCACAAATGCCCACAAGTCCCCTTTTAACAGGCACCTCTTTAACTAGGTGTGTAGGCTTATAATGAACGTAAGATCTCCGAGTCCCAAATTCATTGTGCTTAATTCTCCCTCCAAGTGTGTCAAACTGTTTATGATTATCTGTTGGATTTTGGATCACTGCCACTTTGATAATAAGAAAGGATGCTTTGACTGTTGTTCATGGCTCCATATTCTATTGATGATGCATTATGTTTATTGACAATCTTCTGAGCAGAAAACAGACACCAAAATGTCAAGCCCAACAGCAACTCATCTTATTCTATATTACATCATGTCTTGTTGCTGAGATTGAACAGATTGCTGCTCTCGGTGTTGAGTATTTACAGAAAGGAAAGGAGAGATAAAGACATGCACATGTTTTCTCTCACAAATAAGACATGTTGCCACCTTTCACATCTTGGTAGACTTATGATGTCAGACATAAAAAGTTATGGGGTAATTCTGATTTTAGCCAATAGTATAAAAATGCAATTAATCCTCAACCACTTATTTATTTATACTCTTGACCTTTGTTTCATTTGAAGTCAATGAAAATGAATATCAACTTGAATGTTTGAACGGAGCCTGAGCCAATATCACACACTTTATGTCACTGTCAAAAAACAAATCCCATTGGAGACTGTTCGTGTGTATCATGCCAATGTAATGATCAGTGACGAGAACAACAGTAGAATATTGTATCTAAGTTGAAAATGTGTTGCTGGAAAGGCGCAGCAGATCAGGCAGCATCCAAGGAGCAGGAGAATCGACGTTTCGGGAAGGCTCATGCCCAAAACGTCGATTCTCCTGCTCCTTTGATGCTGCCTGACCTGCTGCGCCTTTCCAGCAACACATTTTCAGCTCTGATCTCCAGCATCTGCAGTCCTCACTTTCTCCTATTGTATCTAAGTATCAATATCCATAAATTCAAAGGGTTGATACTGTATTGAAAGAGTGATGATCACATTTTTACTAGTTCAGGCATCTTATCCATTTCAGTGTATTGCTATTCAGTGTTAGGAACATACCAAAAACAGAGTCATCATGACATTTTGGAGCTGTATCACCCTGTTCAAAAAACAAGCAAATTTCAAGAAGTGCCATTTTCGAAAGGTAAATGGAAATATAGGATGCCTGTTGTGTTCTAAACCAGTTAAAACAAAGGTGAATGTATTTGAAAAATAGATTTCATTGTGATCTTTTTACTTGTTTGATTGGTGTGTTCTTGATTTAATCAGAGTACAGGCCTTTTTTCAAAGGCCATTTAATGGAGCGCCTTTCTCCTTAATGCTGCATGTAATAGGTACAGGAAAAAAGTAAACCTTTGATGATGATAATCCTGCAAATACTGAAGCAATTGATTCAAGAGAAAATTTAAGCACGATAATCCTGACAAGGGGACTGGAAGGAGACAAAAGAAATCCTGTTGTAAGAATTTGATTAGCAAGGTGTCATTATGAATGGTGATATATATCACCTGAGTATTTAACATAATATTACATTTAATCTTCCAAACACCAATAAGGCTTCCTGATATTCATTGCAATAAAAATATATTTGTGTTTTCTCCCAATAATATCAGTGCAAGTGATTCCTTCCCCAACCCCACACCTGCTAGAACTACTTCCAGATGCTACTGAGTTTGAATTCATGTCAACAAATTCTGTATGAATGGGCCAGGATTTCTGGGGGACTGTCAACCTCACACAGTTTGCCACTCCCACCCTTCCTATATACAAAAGAAGGGAGCTCTATATTTCTGAAAGGAGGTTCCTCACTGGGCCCCCCTCTGAAAGGCACAGCTGTACCTCCATTCCGACAGTTCTCTCATCATGGAGAACTGTTGGGGGAAGGCAAACTGTTCACCCTTTCCATGGCAGTCACTGCCATAATCTGACAGATAAAGTTCCAGTCAGCCACTTGGACAGTTGCTGTCAAAGGTTAACTACTCAAGGTAAACGCGATGTCAGGGTGCCGGGAGGGATGGGTGCTAAGTGAATGGGACAGTAAGGTGCCAGGTAAGTAGGGTGCCAACTGGTAAGGATGCCATTTGGGGTAGAGGATAGAGTGACTGAGGTACAATATGGCAAGGGGAAAGGTAAGTATTTCTGTAGGTGGATCAGGGTGTGTTGGAGAAGTTGGTTGTGAGGGGTGGGGAGAGATGGGGGAGGATTTGGGTCCCTGGGAGGGTATTGTGGATGGGGTGTGTCAGTGTCAGGTCCCAGGGTGGGGAGGTATTGGACCCAGAGGAAAGGGTGGAGGGTTCAGGGAGCTGGTGTCTGCTCTCAGGGGGAGTTATGTTGGATCCCAGAGGGGTTGGGGGAGCGGGGATGGAGGAGGTTTTTGATGATGTCAGGTCCAGGAGTTAGTTGAATCGTTACTTACGTGTTAGGCTATGTATTCAATACTCTACCTATTCCTGAAGAAGTAATTTACTTAATTTCATCAGACACGTCCAAAGTCTTTGATCATTATGGAAGCTTTTGTAAGGTTCTAGGTGTAAAGAGATTGCCCAGCGGAAAATTGAATTTCCAGGGCAATTTCTTTGGATTGTGCTATGATGGGCATTCCATGGGGTCTACATGCTCAACTCTCATGTAAATTGGAGTAATCGCTGTCTAACCAGTGGAAAATCTGGGCCCATTATTAAACCAGGGAGAATTCACTGAAATTATTTGTAACTCAGTGTTGAACATATCTAGCATGGGTCAACAGACCGTGGGCTTTATAGAGCCTATGCTTTTCTAATTATGAGCAGCATGTACATGAAAATTAAAACTCCTTCTTCAACCTTATTTGTTCAGCACAATTCTTTAATTGTGCTGTGAGAGGCTTCTTAAACTATCGACAATTGAGATAGATTCTCCTCACAGGAATGCAGAAAACCCATTCACATAAAACAATTTGTGACCTGCAATTAGCAGTACCTTATCCCAGTTACATGACTCTTCCAGTCAAAGATGAGAAGATTTGCTTTATTTTGAAGTATTGGGCTTATGTCAAGGATTAATTGCAATGATTATTAGCAATTTCAATTTGCCATCAATACATAGAGAGGCCTATAATGAAAATAAAATAAATTTCTGGTTATTGCTTTAGATTTTTACCTGGGTCACATACCTGACCAGGACTGGTAAAGACGTTACTGTTCGAAGGTATCTTGGACTCAGCAAACCTAATTACAATAATCAGTTTAATGTTAGGTGAATGATGGAGAATTTCACTGTGTAGAATTAATATTTGTAAAGAGAGAGGGTAAGGAGAGAGTAAGGAGAGCTGCCTTGTCCACCAAGTCGGCTCCACAATTCGATCATGGTTGATTTGTTTCTCAGCCCCATTCTCCTACCTTCACCCCATAACCTTTGATCCCCTTACAAATCAAGAATTGCCACCAGAAACTCCTGCCATTGCTGTTAAACCATTTGCCCGCTACACTTTCAATCAGCTCTGGCCAGCTCCTCCCTCATGTCTTTTTAGTTATCTTTATTCAATTGTAATACCATTACACCTGATCCCACCTTCTCCTTCTCAAACTGCAAGTGAATTCTATCATATTATAGCCACCGCCCCATTGGGGTTCCTTCGCCTTAAGCTCCCTAATCTGGCCTGCCTCATTACACATCACCAAATCCAGAACTGCTTGCTCTCTAGGGGTTCGACCACAAGTTATTCCAAAAGATCAGTTCCCTTTTCATGAGATCCACAACCAACCTGATTTTCCCACTCCCCCTGCATATTGAAATCTCCCATGATTATTCTAATTGTGCCTTTCTTACATGTCTTTTCTATCTCCTAATTTATTTTATTCCCCACAACCTGACCATTATTAGGAGGCCTGGACACAACTCCAATCGGGGTCTTTTTCCCTTTGTTGTTCCTCAACTCTACGCATACAGATCCTATGCCTTCTGACTCTTTATCATCCTTGCTATTGATTTAATTTCATTTCTTACTAACAAGGCAATCCCATTCCTTCTGCCCATTTACCTATATTTCAGTAGGGTGTGTGTATCCTTGGATATTTAGTTCCCAGCATTGATCCTTGTGCAGCCACCTCTCTCTGATACCCACATCATCATACTTTCCAATTTCAATCTGTGCTACAAGCTCATATGTCTTTTTCCATTTATGTTACAGGCATTTAAGTACAACACCCTCAGTTTTGCCAACTTGCTCATGACTCAGGTGGTAATCCAGAGATTATTAACTTTTTGGTTCTGCTTTTTAATTTAATTCCTAACTGCTCATATTCCTTCAGCAGAACCTCCATCCTCTTTCTGCCTATGTAGTTGGCACCGATGTGGAGCACAATGACTGGATCTGTCCCCTCTCACTCCAAGTTTCTCTGTAGCCCAGATGAGATGCCTTGAATGCAGGGCACCAAGCAGGAAACACAGCCTTCAGAACTCTCGATCCTGGCCACAAAGAACATTCTCTATTCCCCTGACTACACTGTCCTGAATACAGCTACTTTTCTCTTTGCTCCCCCTTCTTGAATGGCTCCTTGAACCAGGTACTGTTGTCAGCTTGGTCATCTTCCCCATAGCCCCCACTCTTATCCACACAGGGAGCGAGGACTTCAAACCTGTTAAACCTGTTTGTGGATCAAATATGAAGGTAGGCTAGCCAGTGGATCAAATATGAAGGTAGGCTAACCAGTAATATTAGAAATGATAGTAAAAGTTTCTTTCACTACATAAGAAACAAACAACAAGCAAAAGTAGACATTGGGCCACTTCAAACTGATGCTGGAAGGCTAGTGATGGGAGATAAGGAAATGGCTGGAGAACTTAATAAGTACTTTGTGTCAGTCTTCACAGTGGAAGACATGAGTAATATCCCAACAATTAAAGGGAGTCAGGGGGCTGAGTTGAGTATAGTTGCCATTACAAAAGAGGTAGTGCTAGAAAAGCTAAAAGTCTTAAAATTGACAAATCTCCTGGCCCCGATGGGCTACATCCTAGAGTTCTGAGGGAGGTGGCTGAGGAAATAGCGGAGGCGTTGGTTGAGATCTTTCAAAAGTCACTGGAGTCAGGGAAAGTCCCGGATGATTGGAAGATCGCTGTTGTAACCCCTTGTTCAAGAAAGGATCAAGTCAAAAGATGGAAAATTATAGGCCAATTAGCCTAACCTCAGTTGTTGGTAAAATTCTAGAATCCATCATTAAGGATGAGGTTTCTAAATTCTTAGAAGAGCAGGGTCGGATTAGAACAAGTCAACATGGATTTAGTAAGGGGAGGTCGTGCCTGACAAACATGTTAGAATTCTTTGAAGAGGTGACAAATAGGTTAGACCAGGGAACCCAGTCGATGTGGTCTATCTAGACTTCCGAAAGTCCTTTGTTAAGGTGCCACACGGGAGGCTGCTGAGTAAGGTGAGGGCCCATGGTGTTCGAGGTGAGCTACTGGCATGGATTGAGGATTGGCTGTCTGACAGAAGGCAGAGAGTTGGGATCAAAGGTTCTTTTTCGGAATGGCAGCCGGTGACAAGCGGTGTCCCACAGGGTTCAGTGTTGGGGCCATGGCTATTCACGTTATATATTAATGATCTGGATGAAGGGACTGGGGGCATTCTAGCGAAGTTTGCCGATGATACAAAGTTAGGTGGACAGGCAGGTAGTACTGAGGAGGTGGGGAGGCTGCAGAAGGATCTAGACAGTTTGGGAGAGTGGTCCAGGAAATGGCTGATGACATTCAACGTGAGCAAATGTGAGGTCTTGCACTTTGGAAAAAAAGAATACTACTTTCTAAACGTGTGAGAAAATTCATAAAGCCAAAGTACAAAGGGATCTGGGAATGCTAGTCAAGGATTCTCTAAAGGTAAACATGCAGTTGAATCCGTGATTAAGAAAGAGAATGCAATGTTGTCACTTATCTCAAGAGGGTTGGAATATAAAAGCACCGTTGTGCTACTGAGACTTTATAAAGCTCTGGTTAGGCCCCATTTGGAGTACTGTGTCCAGATTTGGTCCCCACACCCCAGGAAGGACATACTGGTTCTAGAGCATGTCCAGCGGTGATTCATACAGATGATCCCTGGAATGGCAGGTCTAACATACGAGGAACGGCTGAGGATCCTGGGATTGTATTTATTGAAGTTTAGAAGGTTAAGGGGAGATCTAATAGAAACTTACAAGATAATACATGGCTTGGAAAGGGTGGACGCAAAGAAATTGTTTCCATTAGGTGAGGAGACTAGGACCCGTGGACACAGCCTTAGAATTAGAGGGGGTAAATTCAGAACAGAAATGCGGAGACATTTCTTCAGCCAGAGAGTGGTGGGCCTGTGGAATTCATTGCCGCAGAGTGCAGTGGAGGCCGGGACGCCCTTAAAAGCTTCAAGGCCGAGATTGATAAATTCTCGATGTCACAAGGAATTAAGGGCTACGGGGAGGATGCTGGTAAGTGGAGTTGAGATGCCCATCAGCCATGATTATATGGAGGAGTGGACTCGATGGGTCGAATGGCCTTAGTTCCACCCCTATGGTCTTATGGTCTTATGGTCTTAAGCTGATAGGCTGAGGCTGGATTCCTCTACCTGCCTCACTGGTAGTCACATTCTCAAGCTCCAAACTCAAGGTGGTTAATCTAAGTGGTGGGACTGCCTCCTCAAACACAGCACCCAGGTAACTCTCTTCTTTCCTGATGTGTTGCAGTGCTCGAAGCTCAGATTCCAGCACATCAACTCTGAGTTGGGAGTTCCTCAAGTTACTAACACATGGTACGGATGTGGTCACAATGAACCATAATGGGGCCCAACAGCTTCTACATAATTCAGTTACAACACATCATCTAGCCTGGCACTTTTATGTTAATTACGTAGACCCCAATTTGCTTTTTAAAAAATTTGCCCGAGTTTATAGCATGTAAATATTTCCACTATTTACCTTCAATCTGAAAGTAACCTATAATAGATGGTTAAATTAATAACCATCACCGACCAGTGAACTTATGATTTCCCTGCGATGGCACCCTTCTCTGCTGGGCCTCTGATCCTGGGCTTTAGTTTATATTGTTTTAAAAAATCCTTACAAAATGTGAGACAAACGAAAAGCAAGCAAAAGGCACCTCTTCCCTCTGCACCAAATGTCCACATTGTCTCTAAATTCCCTGAACTATATACTAACTCTGGATCTGATCTCTCCTTCCCGACCGTGCAAGGTTTACTGACTACCTTAATAAAAACTGGAGAAATGGAAAGGTGGAGTTGCTTTGCAAAGGGAACGACAAATGGCGTATATAAAGGTAATTTCTAGTTGGCTCCTAAAATTGACGCTTCATTAAGACTGCCTCATAATTATGGTATTGAAACAGAAAGTTCAGGGATCAGACCGTTGCAAAAATGTCTTTACAGGAAGAAACCCATTGTCCTGACTTCATTTAGCCAAGATGTGACTTCAGACCTGGGTCAAATTAGTTGACCACTAAAAGAAAATAAAGAACTGTAGGTGCTGGAACTCTGAAACAAATCTGAAAACCCTGAGAAGGGTTGCTTGCTTTCTCTACGGAGATGCTGCCAAACCTGTTGAGTTTCTCCAGCAATTTTGATCTTTGTTTCAAATTAGTTGACTCTTATTTGAATTTTCACGAATTTTCCAAACAAATTACTCCATTCGAAGGATGAGTAATAAGTACTGGACTTGAAAATTACATCAAATCCAAAGAAGGAAAGCAAAGGAAAGCATTCTGTGTCTCTAGCTCAAATATTCCTTACCCTTCATGAATACAGAACATACCCCTAAAATATAAATGAAAGTAGAAGATGCAACAAACACTTGATTAGAATGGGATTAGTAAGCATTATGCATTAAGTGAATAATTGTGTTGCTTTTTTTTCCATTACACAACAAAATAAGTTAAAATCACACAACACAGGTCCAATAGGTTTATTTAGAAGCATGGGGATTCTTGCAATGGGAAATGGAATGAAGTCAATACCCACACTTGTACCTCTTGGAATTGAAAATCTTGGCACCATATTTAAAAGGCATCCAGAAGAGTATTAATTCCCTGCAAACCAGTAGCAATAGTCTGAGTCTTATGCTGCAGTCAAATCTCCCAGGTCAGAACCCCCTATCCCATTGTGTTGCTATTTGAGATTTCTCAGAGAACACAAGTGGACCCATAGTTCAGGGATGCCTCACTGAGTTCTGCTCCTGTCTGAAGAGGAGACACAAGTGGTCTTGCTTCCTAGTGATGGCAGTAGGATACACTCCTGTGAGATTCAGATGGAGGGTCAGCAGAGTGTTAGCACCAGTGGGACCTATTCCAGAAATTGGCTCCAGTGCACCAAGAGGATGAATAATTCTCCAGTGTTCTGCATGGTACTGATACTGATAAAAATTTAGTATAGAGCTGAAAATGTGTTGCTGGAAAAGCGCAGCAGGTCAGGCAGCATCCAAGGAATAGGAGAATCGACGTTTTGGGCATCAGCCCTTCTTCAGGAATCTTGAGGATGTTTCCTGAAGAAGGGCTGATGCCTGAAACGTCGATTCTCCTGTTCCTTGGATGCTGCCTGACCTGCTGTGCTTTCCCAGCAACACATTTTCAGCTCTGATCTCCAGCATCTGCAGTCCTCACTTTCTCCTCAAAAATTTAATATAGCCAAAAACCTAAGAGCAAAGAAATGAAATAATAACACCCATCATGACATGTTCTTTGCTTTTCCAACATTAGTTCTGAAACTGTGATCTTCACGGTGGCACGGTGGCACAGTGGTTAGCACTGTTGCCTCACAGTGCCAGGTACCCGGGTTCAATTCCTGCCTCAGGCAACTGTCTGTGTGGAGTTTGCATGTACCCTCTGGGTGCTCCGGTTTCCTCCCACAGTCCAAAGATGTGCAGGTTAGATGAATTGACCATGCTAAATTGCCTGTAGTGTTAGGTGTAGGGGAATGGGTCTGGATGGGTTGCTCTTCAGAGACTTTCTCTCTTCAGAGGGTCGGTGTGGACTTGTTGGGCTGAAGGGCCTGTTTCCACACTGTAAGTAATCTAATCTAATCCTGCCATCAAAGTACCTTGACTGATACTGTGTATTTAGCGTATTTCCTCTTATGGTACTGCCAACTTCATCCTCCCGTCCTCAGTTGAACTTGCTTTTCAGCACATTCTGTACTTCAGTTGCTAACCTAACTGGGATCTGGATGGAGACCCGTGGATGAACCATCAATTCTACTGTGTTCAGACAGTGACCATAATGAGGAGAACCTGTCTGGGCATAGTTCTTGTCCAGTCAACTCAAGATTATTAAGGTTTCCCTTTAATTATTCAGTTGTGTTCACCTTAACCTTCACTAAGCCTAAACCTTCACTAAAGAGACCCTCTTCCCACTTTGAAGGATTGTACTTTGTTGATCCTGAAAAATGGTTCACATCACCATTTAAACATACTCCCCCCAACTTCTCCCCTCTCCCATCATCCATCTACTCCTCTGCATCTTTAAGCCATTTGATATAGCCAGATATAGCCATTCTTCTCCCCACTGTTCCACTTGAGCCTCCCCCATTACACTTGATGCAAGAACCATCTAAATTCCAACTGTCCTCTCTGAGTCTGCACCTATTAATACTCCCATTCCCAACCTGACCCCTCTGAATACCCACATCATCTACTTGCTCTGTGCCAAGACCACCATTGTGAGAGTGGTTGCAACCTGAACATTATCCTGGACCTGCCAACTTGTCATATTTCACACTCTCCTCTTTTCCTATTACAGTTCTCTCTTCTACCCAGTACTTTCAATTTTACTCTCAGGACTCCACCATGGGCAGTACAAATGCACCTTTCAGGACTACCTCTCCCCCATCATACTTGCTCAGAAACCACATTTCCTTCCATTCACAAGTTCCCAACATGCAAGGCACTTCTATCTCTTTCTCAAATATCCCTGTACCCTCACCTTCCCTCCTGACATCCCTTCCTAGCCTGGGATCTCTCTGTCTGTCAGCCAGCCTCCACCAATCCTCAACCATCACTTTGTGGAACATCCTTCCCACAAGATGAGGAAAATGGCAAGCTACTCACTCCATCTCCAACAGATTGACTCCCTCACCTGCTGCATGCCGTTGATAAGCTGTTGGGAATATGAAGAGGTGTATTGTTCACTTGCAGGTAGCTTAATTGGAACGAGAACTTAATTCTGGCGAGATTGCCTTTTATAGACATGATCACATGTGAATGAAAGAAAAAGAACTTCCTGACATTTGCTGTTGGGAAACTCGACTTACCTTGAAGGTTTTCTGAACTTCCTTCTTTCATTTCATCAGACTTTTGGCCTTCCGACTTCAATAAGTTCCCTCGATGGCTCTGCTTCTCAATCCCAGGAGGAGCAGCAAAACCTTCGGCCCATAGAAATCTGTATGAGATATCCCATTAACAGGTTTTCAGGATAGAAAATGTCAGACCATGGGCAACATATTTTCATTCTTTGCTCAAAATGCTGTTGATTTAATGTTTACAATAAACAGCAAATGGAATATTGTAACAAAGTGAGAAACTTATGAATGAAAAGCTGATTTGCAATATTGTCATAGAACATGGAACAGTACAGCACAGGAACTGGCCCTTTGGCCCACCAGGTCTTCACTAACAATGAATCCATTCTAAAGTAATCCCACCTGCCCGCACATGGTCCCTTTCCTTCTATTCCCTGCCTCTTCATGTATTTGTCTAAATGCCTCTTAAAAGTTGCTATCATGTCTGCTTTGACCACCACCTCTTTGTAGAAGTGATTGCCAGGCATCTACCACCCTCTGTGTAAAAATAATTGCCTTGCTCATCCTCTCTCGCATTAAACTTATGCTTCCTGGTATTTGACATTTCCCACTCTGAGAAAATGATGTGACTCTCCGCCCTATCAATGTCTCTCATAATTTTATTACTTTAAGTCATGTTGCCCTTTAGAATAGTCATTCACGTGTCAGGTTTTTTTTAGACAATAGACAATAGACAATAGACAATAGATGCAGGAGTAGGCCATTCTGCCCTTCGAGCCTGCACCGCCATTCAATATGATCATGGCTGATCATTCCTAATCAGTATCCTGTTCCAGCCTTATCTCCATACCCCTTGACTCCACTATCTTTTACTCTTATTGCTCACAGGTTTTGAAAATTAAACTTGCTTTTAATTTTCTTAAACAATGGCCTCGGATTTCCTACTGGTTGCAATGGTATTTCTAGTGCAATTATCCAAAATGGGCCAAATCAGCAGAAATGATCAAGGAATTTTAAATGAACATTACATCCGATGTAAATTAAAATACCTTATTTTTGCACCAGTTTAAAACCTTTGTCCTGGAATCCATTCAAGTATTCCCCACTTGAGATAATCACCATTTGGAGTTTTAGCTATTTGTATCTGTTTGCCAGCATTTTAGGGAAGTTTTAAAAATTTAGCTTTTTTCTTTCAGCACAGATGCACTAATATATGGTAAAATTTGGAATAAAATATATTCTGGATATCTTTCAGAATGAGAAATTTGTGAACTTTATTTATATAACTGAAAACAATAATTAAGCATATGAACTGTACTTGTCAAAGCATCATCATTGAGACAGCTTCTGTGCTAGGTGTGCCATAAGTAATGCAGGAGAACAATCAGCATGTTTGAGTGTCTCATAGAAGCACTATTAGCAGAGGTTTGTAGGACTGCAACCCAAGGAAGAAGAAAGGGCTAGGTGGATGTAACATGTAAAATGGAAAGCCAATTGCATTTGAATCAAAAACTCCATCACAAGTGCAATCCAATTATTCCAACATACAGCATGAAACGCTTGCTATTGTATTTGGTGTCACAAAGCTCTTTACATAACTGTATAGTAAGTAATTCACTTTGGATACCTGTCACAAACCATTAGAAATAATTCACTGCAAATCACTAACAAGTTTGCCACCCAGACAACAACAATTTCCAGAAAAAGTACTGCATTATGAATTTGAGACCTGACATAAACCTGGTACTAAAATGGTTACCTCAGATACGCTGAGCAAATTGCCAAATCCCAACAAGGATTCAGACGTTCCTCTGGATCTACAAGTGGACAGCATGGACATCAGGGAGCAAGATGTACTCAAAATGTATGCATTGTTTTTTTTCTCAGCATAAATGCAACCAGTTTCAGTTGGAACAGTGAGTGACCCATACTGAAGGCACTGTGGGAAGTTATCCTGGAAGGTTGCCCTGACATGATCAAAGAGATGCTAGACACACCCAGATGCTTTCAGCCATACTGAAATGAGCTTAGAATTATCTTCAAGAAAAACAACTACTGTGCCTGAAGCACTCTATCAGGACATATTGTCACAACTGCACCAAAGCCATTTGGGAATAGGCTGGACAAGATAATTAGCTTGTGATAGATACTGAGTCAAGAGTGTGATGCTGGAAAAGCACAGCAGGTCAGGCAGCATCCAAGGAGCAGGAAAATCAATATTTCAGGCAAAACCGCTTCACCATGTGCTGGCCAGGGATTAGTGATGATATTGAAAACTTAGTGAGGATGTGTAAGGCATGCTAGAGTCACCAGTGACATCAATATAGAGAACCTGTACGCTCCTATGAGTCTCTTGGTCCAAATTTGCTCTTGGTCTATTTCTCATGAATGGAGTTAACTCCATCTTAGTCATTGATTTATTTCTCTAAATTTTCAATTGTCAGATAGCTTCAGCACTCTTCAAGTGTATTTGTGGTAAATGCATTGAGTATTTTACTTCATCTGTTTGATGCACTTAAATAAATAATTTCTAACAATGGACTGCAGTAGGTGAGTAGACTTTCGAGGGATATGTGTGTCAAATGGGGTGTGAACTTTATGGCTTCTTCACCACACTATCACAGATCAAACAAGTGAAAGGTTTGCACCACTAAGTCCCTCATCCTAAAGGATAAGAGAACAAAAATCAGGATTTAGTGCCATCTTGTTACATGTCAGAGCTACGTCTCTGAGATGGGGGTTACAATTGTCTGAGGAGATCACATTTGGAAGGCAAGTGAGAACAATCTTGCCTGGCCATCACCTATTCAAATTCTCTGGTCCTTTGAAGCTACAATACCGAATGGAGCAATGCTGAAGAGGAAGACAAAGCAGCTGAGGGAAGTATACACCAATTATACATAGCAGACATGAGAAAGCATATCCAGATGACAGTGTGATGAAACACTAGGACAATTGTTTTGTGTCATTTATAGGAATAATTTGGATGTGAGTATAGGAAATATTGTTTTTAAGTTTGCAGATGATACTAAGATAGGTGGTGTAGTGGAGAGTAAAGAAGGTTATCTCAGAGTACCTTGATTAGATGGACAATGGGCTGAGAAATGGCAGATGGAGTTTAATTTAGGTAAATGTGAGCTGTTGCATTTTGGTAAATCAAATCAGAACAGGGCTTATCCAATTAATGATAAGGTCCTGGGGAGTGTTGCCGAACAAAGAGACCTTCGGGTGTAGAACATAGAACATAGAACATAGAACAATACAGCACAGAACAGGCCCTTCGGCCCACGATGTTGTGCCGAACTTCTATCCTAGATTAAGCACCCATCCATGTACCTATCCAAATGCCGCTTAAAGGTCGCCAATGATTCTGACTCTACCACTCCCACGGGCAGCGCATTCCATGCCCCCACCACTCTCTGGGTAAAGAACCCACCCCTGACATCTCCCCTATACCTTCCACCCTTCACCTTAAATTTATGCCCCCTTGTAACACTCTGTTGTACCCGGGGAAAAAGTGTAGGTTCATAGTTCCTTGAAGGTGGTGTCACAGGTAGACGGAACAGTGAAGAAGGTGTTTGGTTTGCTTCACTTTATTGGTCAGTGCATTGAGGATAGGAATTGGGAGGTCTTTTTGTGGCAATGCAGGACATTGGTTAGGCCTCTTTCTGAATATTGCATTCAGTTCTGGACCCCCCTCCCCCATAGAAAGATGTTGTGAAACTTGAAAGAGTTCTGAAAAGAGTTACAAGGATGTTGCCAGGGTTGGAGGATTTGAGCTACAGGGAGAGGTTGAACAGGCTGGCACTATTTTCTCTGGAGTGTCGACTGCTGAGGGGTGGCCTGACAGACATTTACAAAATCATGGGAGGCACGGATAGGGTAAATAACCAAGATCTTTCTCTCAGGGTACGGGAGTCTAAAACTAGAGGGCATAAGTTTAAGGTGAGATGGGAAAGATTTAAAAGGGACCTGAGGGGCAACTTTTTCATGCAGAGGGTGGTGCATGTATGGAATAAGCTACCAGAGGAAGCGATGGAGGTTGATACAATTACAACATTTAAAAGGCATCTGGATGGATGTATGAATAGGAAACATTTAGAGGAATATGGGCCAAATGGGACGAGATCAATTTAGGATATCTAATTGGCATGGATGAGTTGGACTGAAAGGTCTGTTTTCGTGATGTCCATCTCTGTGACTCTATGTCTGCAGACCAAGAACAGCCAAAATTGAAATGCACCTACATTTCTTGATGATTACACCATAACAAGAACTGAAGAGTAATCAAACCCCGTAAATGATATGTGGGCTTTTCCACTTCTGAACTTATACATTTTTCAATTCTTAACTCTGTAAAAGTAGTTTTGCTCTTACTAAATGTTTATGTGTTTTCAATTGAGATATGAGAATTAATTTGGGAAAAAGGAGGATGTTATGTTATCATCTTTGAGATCATCATGCAAATGAGCCAAGTACCTGGATATTGTCACATGACCACTGACCACAGGTTCCCTGCGTTATATCACTCCAGATAAAAGCTACATTTGGAGAATTCTCTGTACTGTATATATTAATTTAGCTGTAAATAACCTCAGAGATTTTCAAGTAAACCAAATCCATATTTCTCATTTGTGTTGCATTGAGATAAATGCAAATATTTTTCATTCCACTTTTCTCAAAGTTGAGAATAAAACCTGACTCACTAAGGCAGATTCAATATATAATGGAAGAAGAATTTACAAATTAATTGATGTGACGGGTGTAACATCACTCTGTACATTATCCTTGTAAATTTTATTTATCAACCAAAAAAAGTAATTTCCTTTTTAAACATTTAAGGATTTTGAAATGTATTATTCAGTAAGTGCATTGAGGAATCCTGTCAAAGTCACTGAAATCCATTTTAGACTCTCTAACCCCCCACTATATCACAGTGCCAACATTAATCTCGATTTAATTTTAGATGTGATACACATTTTAAAAATAGCTGCTTTGAAGCAAGACCATAATCTTAACATTTGGATATCATTTGTATATTATATAAATTCCTTGTTTCTTTGTATTTAGAGCATCTGAAGTGCTTGACTAAAATATTGCTCAATCTCAGATATCCAGAATTAAAATGTATTTTCAGATGTTTAAGTGATACCTTCCCAATAATTAATCTGATATTGTTGAAACAGGAATTTAGGAAAATGCAACCATGAAAATACTGAATTTAAGGCGCTTGAAGAGATAACAGTAATATTTTTTCAGATGAACAAAAATATCAAATTGAAAATACACAGAGTACAGATTGTTTCCAATTTTATGAGAATAGCTTGGGATCTATTCCAGGTTTGTGACTGGGTTAACATGCTCCTATTATTCAGATAGCCAATGAATATTCACAGTTGAGACACCGAATTGAATGATGGCCAGGAAGTTGAAGCATCTAAGGGAGTCTACTGAATTGTACTCAGCAAAGATTGAGAATACTTTAAAGGAGTAGGGGAAGGTGGAATTAGGAGAGTAGACTGGGGAGTGTGATGAATTTGAATGGGAAGAATCATTTCTCCTGAACTTGTTGAGGAAAATTGCTTCGCAGTTCTTCAAATTGCTAAAGTTGTCATTGAGCCATAGAGGTTGACAGCACAGAAAAAGGCCCTTCAGCCAATCAAGTCTGTGCTGGTCCAAAACAACCATACAGCTATTCCAATATCATTTTCCAGCATTGGCCCGTAGCCTTGTATACCTTAGCAACGTAAATGCTTCTTAAATGTTCTGAAGGCTACTACCTCTACCACCTTTACAGGCAATGAGTTCCAGATTCTCACCATCCTCTGAGTGAGAAAACGTTTACTCACATCCCTTCTAAACTGCCTGTCCTTATCTTAAATCCATGACCCCCGGTTATTCATTGCTCCACCAAGAGGTAAAGCGGCAATCCTCAATTTGGAATACGTATAACTCCAGGCACACTGTTGTTGACTACTAACTGCCCTCTGAAATGGCTTAGCAGGGAGCTGATTTCAAGACTGTGGCTCCCGTCATCTTGTCAAAGTAATTTGCAAAGGGCAATAAATATTGGCATTGTTGGTGATGCTCATGTCTGTAGTATATATATTTTTTTAAAATGCTTAGGTGGTGGCAAGGGTGTGGCTAATGTAACACAGCATACAGCCATGTCCTGATATTCAAGTGAAAGCAGCAGACCTGTTGCTCAAAGATGTTGATGTTTGCATTATATTGCTCTTTGTGGCAGCATTGCTCTCATTGCAGGTAGACAGTGCACGTGTGCACGGTTAGTCATGAGCCATGCGTGAATATGGCTGTGTTTACACCAGGCACATGCCACCCGATACCCATGTAATCAAAGCCTGCGATTCAAGTAAAATCTTGTGCTCAATCAATTTGCGAGGTGCAGGCAAGAACAAAATGTCTTTGCCCTGGCTTGAGGTTCCAGTTCTGCCTCTACCAGCCATTTCCAGTCACAATCAAAGTGCATTTAATCCTTCTCAAGGTGATGTTAGAGAATCCTTCCCTCTTCAAGCAGCCTGTCCTGTTTCGTGTGACCTTTGCTCCTTGTCCCAGTCGTGCTCAATTCCAAAAAGAGAGCTTACAGTACCACCTATTTCAGAACATACAAGTTAGGGTCAAAATATGTCATTTGGCTCTTCCAACCTAATCTGACATTCAATAAGATTAATGCTGATCCAGTTCTTTTGCAGTTTCCAAGTATCCACCTGTCCCTGATAACCTGGAAGCAATTCGTTTCAGCAGTACTTTATAAATAAGGTCAAAGGTATTTCAGTAGCTACAAGATAATTGCTTGAATACTGTTAAAACTTGAAGAAAATACAGGAAGGCTCCAAAATGTACAGAATTGTGCTGGGTGTGGTGAGGTCCGGGTGGTAAGTGGAAATTCTTCATATTGTTGATCAGATATTTAATTATAGAATGTGAACAGAGGCTTTTGGTTGGAACATGGCACTTGAAAATGGCAGCAACTGTCTACTTTTGTCTGCTCTGTTGATATTAGGTGTGCATGCACAGACTCATGTATCAAGATTGCACGGTGTATATTCTATCAGAGGAAACGTAATGACATTGATCCAATTTCTTCCCCAATTTCATTTCAAGATGAAATGCTAATGACTATCCACAGTCCTTTGGCCATGGAGTGAAATCTTCAATTTCAATGGGTTTGGGACACTTACCAAAGCTACAGTGAAAAGGACACTATTTTTTGATTCCCATTAGAAAGTACTAGGCTCAACAATTTAATAAAGTTGTGCTTCCATCTTGGAGTTTTAGTAAAATCAATACCTCAAATAATGCTATTGAGGTTGAAAATCATCAGGAGTGTAGCCAATTATGCAATTGCTGTTTGGGATAAGTACTTGTCACAGTGAGGACTAATTGAAGAATATTAATTTACAAGTCTGTCAGTTCAGATAGGAACTGGAAAGCTTTGATTTAATTTGTAATATATTGAGGTATTCATTTCAGCATTGACAATATTTCACCAAGAGTAAATAGCACGTGAATGAATCAGAAATTGGTAATCTTTTCAAATTAGGTATTTTCAAATGTTTGCCTTTTAAAAGAAACATTGCACTTATTTTCCAGATTTAATTAAAATGTACTAAATCATGTAGAACTCCATCAGTTCTATTTTAAATTGTACTGTTTGCTCACATTATCTTGAATTTTTATTGCATTTGAGCATGCCTATCAATATACAAGAGGCTGCTTGATTTATTTTGCTAAAGTGGAAGCACAAACAACATTGTGCATTTCGAACGTTAGGCTGTTATTTTGTAAAGGTAAGTGAGGTAATTTTTGAAGCATAAAGAGGGGCTTAAAGATTATAATGAACATGGCAGCAGCTGGATAAAACCAGACGCGAATTACGAAAACAATGTTTTGCTTGGCAAAAGATTAGGAAGAATTACTTCTCTCAAAGGATTGTGAATCTGTGGAATTCACTAACCCAGAGTGTGGTAGATGCCAGAACTTGAGTAAATTTAAGGAGATTGACAGATTTTTAATTAGTAGTAGTTTGAAGAGTTATGGAGAACAGGCAGCATAATAGAATTGAGATAGGGTCAGCCATGATCATATCAAATAGTTGAGCAGGCTTGAGGGGCTGAATTGTTTACCATCCTAGTTCTTATGTTCTTAGGTTATCTTCAGCGATGTCACTGGGTTCCATAGATATTAAAATCATCCTGTAATTGAGATAGTTGAAGAAGTGTAACAATTAACATAGCAAGAAATACAGGGATAAATGTAAAAGTGAAGAACAGAAACTGAAAATCTTTGAGAACTTGCATTATCCAAACTCTTCAATTTCTGTGCAAAAGTTAACTTGGTTTTAATGCAGTTTTACTTTCCCTTTGAACTGATGAAACATTATAGAAATTACAAATTAATAGATTTTATTGGCATGCTGTATAGTTTTAAATTTAACTCAATAATTGTCTGTTCTAAATAAGCTGGAAGGTAAGTTATGTGTAAAGAAAGAGAAATCCTTGTTTCGTTCAAACTTTCATTGAAAAAAGATGCTTGTTGTAATAAAATTTGTCTAATCAAGTAGAGGGCATGCAATATTTGTTTGTGATTAATAGAATTTTTTTCCACTAATAAAACAATGCATTTTTAAATATGTGTGTAATTTTAGCACAGACAAATTTGTACAATTTTTATAGTGCTCAGAATTTTTATGAATCCAGAAGGGGAATAAAAGAAAATTGCCTTATCACAATGCAACTGTTACAAAGCTACTTTGGCTCATTTCAAGTTTTTATATTAGCGTGATCAGGCATAAGTAAAGCATCTTCAGCTCAGCTAGCAAGTGTACAAATTGCACATAATGTCACTTTGAAAATATAGATGTTAATTTATCAATATGGCACAGTCATTTCACAAAGGAAGATCCAAATTTGAAAAAAAATTACTGTCACAGTTTTCCCTTGTGAATCTCAGTTGTTCAGTATAGTTAAGACTGAGATTGGCGGATGCATTAAGGGAATCAAAGGAAATGGGCATTTGACAGCAGTGTAGAATTGATGTAACAGTTCAGCGATCACCTTGCTGAACTGTGGAGTCATAGTGAAAGGTCTAATGGTGTACCCCTGCACTTATTTTTATTTTCTTGTCCTACCTAGTGATCTAACTGCTTAATAACTATAAATCTGTTGTAATATATTTAATGTGCTTGCTATTAAACAATTCATAATGTTCACCTGGTCGAGAAAAAGATGTAATCAGGAGAGACATTCAAGTAGAATATCAAAAGGATTCTATGATAATGAGGTAAAAACAATGACTGCAGATGCTGGAAACCAGATTCTGGATTAGTGGTGCTGGAAGAGCACAGCAGTTCAGGCAGCATCCAAGTAGCTTTGAAATCGACGTTTCGGGCAAAAGCCCTTCATCAGGAATAAAGGCAGAGAGCCTGAAGCATGGAGAGATAAGCTAGAGGAGGGTGGGGGTGGGGAGAAAGTAGCATAGAGTACAATGGGTGAGTGGGGGAGGGGATGAAGGTGATAGGTCAAGGAGGAGAGGGTGGAGTGGATAGGTGGAAAAGAAGATAGGCAGGTAGGACAAGTCCGTACAAGTTATGGGGACAGTTACTGAGCTGGAAGTTTAGAACTAGGGTGAGGTGGGGGAAGGGGAAATGAGGAAACTGTTGAAGTCCACATTGATGCCCTGGGGCTGAAGTGTTCCGAGGTGGAAGATGAGGCGTTCTTCCTCCAGGCGTCTGGTGATGAGGGAGCGGCAGTGAAGGAGGCCCAGGACCTCCATGTTCTCAGCAGAGTGGGAGGGGGAGTTGAAATGTTGGGCCACGGGGCGGTGTGGTTGATTGGTGCGGGTGTCCCGGAGATGTTCCCTAAAGCGCTCTGCTAGGAGGCGCCAAGTCTCCCCAATGTAGAGGAGACCGCATTGGGAGCAACAGATACAATAAATGATATTAGTGGATGTGCAAGTAAAACTTTGATGGATGTGGAAGGCTCCTTTAGGGCCTTGGATAGAGGTGAGGGAGGAGGTGTAGGCGCAGGTTTTACAGTTCCTGCGGTGGCAGGGGAAAGTGCCAGGATTGGAGGGTGGGTTGTTTGGGGGAGTGGACCTAGTGAAACAGCATAAATATAGTTCATGAATAGTAGAATCCCTATGATAAAGAAAAAACACAAATGTAATACTTTTGATGACCTGAGGTCATTCCAAACAAGGTTAATAATGATAACAAACTTTTTGGAGCAGTCATTTTTGCAATGCAGGAAATGTGGACAAATTTGTGAACAGGAGCACTGAGGTAATGGAATGGATGGTTTGCTTTAGTGATGTTGGTCGAAGGGTCAATAGTAAGTGGACACCAGGGAGATTTCTCTGGATTTTCTGTGGGTTCTTCTTCATTCACTTGAGAAGAGGGAAGGGGCCTTGGTTTAGCATCTCATCCAAAATATATTTGACTGTGTAGCACAGGACTGAAGTGGCAGCCTGGGTTATGCACCAAGAACCTGAACTGGAATTTATAACACACAATCTCCTGACTTGTAGGTGAGAATGTTACCAGTGAGTCATGACTGACTCTTAACAGGAATATTGATGTGGTTAACTATTTGATATGTTGCAAAACATTGCTTCAGTGTGTAAAAGGACTGTAGGTTAACATTCTAAACAATAGAAGAAAAAAATTACAATGCCAAAAGAGGATATAAACTTAAGGTGCGCAATGAAAACCAATATGATAGTTACCTTAAATGTCATCCCTTAAATTGCCAAACAATAGGTTGGTGCAGTATTTAAAAGTTATATTTTAACCCTATGAAATTGATCTTCCAAATCCCTGATACGTAATAGCTTAAGATGATAAATGGTTTTGAATTTTATCCAATGAAAGGTATTTTTGAATTAATCTGTCAGATAATTTAGTTTAAGTAATTTATTATTGCAAAGGGCATGTTCAACATATTGATCAAAAAGAGGGACGTTGATTGATATTCAACATGTTTTTAACAGAACAATTCAGTCCTTTTGAAAATTTGCAACATTCAGACCACACAAGTGCCAGACCAGACCATCTCCGAGAAATTCAAACTGGCTACAAAAGCAGGTCAGAGGCTAGGAATTCTGTGGCAAGTAACTCAGCTCCTGCCTCGTCAAAGCCTACCCACCATCTATAATGCACAATAAGAGTGTGATAGAATGTTCCCCACTTGTCTGAATGTCTGCCCCTTCACGAAGCTTGACACCATCCAGGACAAAGCAGCCTGCTTGATTGGCACCTTATCCATCCCATTCAACATTTACTCCATGTAACGCGAACACAGATTGGAAGTGTTTGCCATCTAACTCACCAAAGCTATTCCTAAAGCATCTTCCAAACGATGACCTCAACCAAAAGATACTGGATACACGAGAACAGCACCTCCTGCAAGATCCCCTCCAAGCCACGTGCCATATTGACTTGGAACTATGTCACCCTTCCTTCATTGTCACTTGGTCGAAATCCCAAAACATCTTCCCTAACATGGTGCATCTAAAGCCCCGTGACTAAGTGGAATTAGGAATGGGCAAAAAATACTGACCCTGTCAGCGATATCCATATGTAATGAATGAATTAAAAAGAAGTTATACAGGCAGTTACAGATGTAGACACTCTATTATAAGTAATACTGATCTTGAATGGCAGTAACCACACAGAATGCTGACTATAGAAATAGTCATGCATCTGGAACAAAAATTGTCACGTATGTAGTAAAGAATGATTCTCTTCTGCCATGAACCTACTGACAAGATAGTCATAATAAGCCTCCAGTGTCCTTCTCTAGTATATATCCCGCAAGTTTAAATTTAGCAAAATGAAATACTCGCTGTCCTACTGCAGTGCTTAGCTCCAAGAGGCTGATTGACCATACTACCACAATCAATCATGTTGTAACTATTCAGCATGATGGCAAACTAGAGATTCATCTGAATTCAGAGAGAAGCTTGTTGTTTCTCTTGGTGTAAATTTGTAGCGATTTATCAAAATATATACCATCTGAAGACTTTGACATTTCTGTTTTTGTTCTCTGAACTCTGGCAGGGAAATGTGTTAAAAAAAAATAGGTGGCACTGTTCAGCTTACATTCAAGTCAACACACATCAGAAGTTGCATTAATTAGAAACATAGGACTAAACTGGTTTTCCCTAAAAACAGGCATATTGGTCGTGGTGTGAAATTAACCTAGCCTGTTCCTTCAGAGGAGGTCGGAAATCTTTATGCCATCTGCTCATTTAAATGGTGGTAGATTGCAGCCCAATACAAAGGTCACTGTTGAGTGGCTGCACACATGAGCAGGGCTCATAAATTTGTGGCAGGTGTGGCTTCACTTTAAGTAGTTTGCATCACTTGAAGCCAGCGTGAACAGGAAAGGTGTATTCTAGTCGTAATGTGTAAGATGAATCTGGCACAAACAGTGAACATACGGCATGGTGGCACAGTGGTTAGCACTGCTGCCTCACAGCAGGAGAGACCTGGGTTCAGTTCCCGCCTCAGGCGACTGTCTGTATGGAGTTTGCACATTCTCCCCGTGTCTGTGTGGGTTTCCTCCGGGTGCTCCGGTTTCCTCCCACAGTCCAAAAATATGCAGGTGAGGTGAATTGGCCACGCTAATTTGCCCGTAGTGTTAGATGCAGGGGTAAATGTAGGGGAATGGGTATGGGTGGGTGCGCTTCGGCGGGTTGGTGTGGACTTGTTGAGTCGAAGGGCCTGTTTCCACACTGTAAGTAATCTAATTCTCCAAGATTCCATGATGTGACACTGCTTGCCTCGGTGCAAAATGTGCAGGGAAGTCGTGAAGTCGTCTACCCACTTTGCAAAGCCGTGTAGCCCCAAACCCTGGATGCAGTGCAGGAAAAATGTTCATGACCGCTTGCCTTCATTGCTCAGACCATTGAGTATAGAAGTTGGGACAGCATGTTGAAATTGTATATGACGATGTTGAGGCCTCTTCTGGAGTACTGTGTCCAGAAGAGTTTTGGCCACCCTGTTATAAGAAGGGTATTATTCAGCTGGAGAGGGTTCAGAAAAGATTTACCAGGATGTTACTGGGAATGGAGGGTATGAGTTATAAGGAAAGGCTGGATAAGCTGGGATGTTTTTCACTGGAGAGTAGAAGGTTGAAGGGTGACCTCATAGAGGTTTATAAAATAATAAGGGACATAGAAAGGTGAATGGTAGGTGCCTTTTCCCTAGGGTGGGGGATTTAATGACTAAGAGACATATTTTTAAGATGAGAAGAGAAAGATTTATAAAAGAACATAAAAAGGCAACTCAAGAGAGTGGTTCATGTGTGGAATGAACTTCTAGAGGAAGTGAAGGATGTGGATACAGTTAGAACATTTAAAAGACATTTGGATAAGTGTATAAATAAGAAATGTTTGAAGGCATATGGGCCAAGCGCAGGCTAGTGGGACTAGTTTAGATTAGATTTATTGTTGGCATGGACTAGTTGGACTGAAGGGTCTGTTTTTTATGCTGTATATCTCTATGATGATGACTGTATAAATGGTTAATGTGAGTCGATTTATTCTCATGTGAACCATTGCCCAGACTCTCACACTGTTCCATTCACAGCTCCCGTTCGCTTACATACCAACCATCTCTTGTTAACCAGGTCAAGGTTGTGCACAACTAAAGGGAACAAGGAGTAACCATGGGGACAGACACTGCTGCATTTCCCCTCCTGGTGGAAGAGGTAACATTAGTCAGCAATTCAACCAGTCCCAGCTGAGGTTGTGGCTAATAGCAGGGCTAAAGAAATTGAAGGTAAAAACAGGTCATACCTGGTTCTTCCATCTCATAACTCACTTCCCTGTGTTAAGAAACACTGTTATTCACACTTATACTCGCAACTAGCAGCTCAGATCCACAGTCCACACACTGCACACAGTGAAATGGAGGAGCAATCTGCGTGCGGTGAGCCTCTCTGCACAAGTGGCTGTAGCCAAGGGCAGCACTGGTGCCATTTCACCAGAGAGTGAGGTTGCACACAGGTGGAGGTGACATACAGTAAAAGGCTGGTGGGTCTGCAAATGAAAGGACTGACCTCCTTGAAAGCCAGAGCTCACTGCCAATGGGATAAAGGAGTCCATCATTAATCTGAGCACAGCTTAATGTCCATTCTTTCTGGCATTCCACTGAAGAACAAGGCCGTGAGAACATTTGTGAACTCAACCATTGCTGGCCAATGACTGAGTTTCCATTGGAACAGAGGCAGAAGCCAAAACACTGTCTAAAGTGCTAAAGTTGAATTTCAGGTTGAAATCATCAAAGCTCAGCTAACTACCATGCACACTTAGACTGCTATAACCATAGCTGTGGATACGAGGATTCGAAAGAACTTAGAGGATTTCACACTTTTTCAGCAGTCTTTACTCTCGCAGGTTCTGAAGATCATTAGGGCATTGGCCTGGGGAAGTGACAGTGGCTTCCTGGAGCATAAAACAGCTTTGGTCACTCAGGGTTATCCTCTGCCATTGTCCTTGCTACAGTCTGTCAACCATCACATACAGACTGCTGCCACCTATCTGTGGTGTGTGTGTGTATGTGTGTGCATGTATGTGTATGTGATCCCAGCACCTAATTTTGATTGATTGATTTGACTGATTGACCTATTATTGTCAGATGTACTGCGATACAGTGAATAATGTTGTTTTGCATGTTACACATATAGATTGTGCCATACAAGGTGCATCAGGGTTATAGAACAGAGTGCAGAACACAGTATTACAGCCACAGTTTAGCCTGTTCAGAATTTTAGAAGGTGGAACCAAGGTGTTCACCACACCCTATGGACTTAACCGCCATCTTTAATTCATTGCACAAGTTCCCAGACACTTGTACAATCACAGCAAGAACTTACAGAAGTAAATTAGTAACTAACCTGAAAGTGAATTGTGCAGTTGTAAAATGTGAAACAGCTGAGTCATTTTAAAAGGTGCTGAGTTTAAGCAGACACTTCTATCAATGATCCATGAGCCTTAACATGAAGAATGCAAATAATTTATGAAATCAAATAAGGGGTCTTACAGGGCAGGAAAGATGAGTTTAAGTGACATAACCTGAAGTTATTTAAATCTACGGCCCTTTAAAACCAAAGGAATCCAGAGTGTACTAGTCATTTAAGTGTAAAAACAAAACATTGAGGAGGGAATTGATCTCTAGGTCAACTGGTGTAGCTATGGGAAAAAAAGCACATTACTTTCAATTCCTATAGTTTCTATAGATTTTATAATTGACATTTTCCTAGGATACAGTGGAGCCCTTCATAAGTGCTTGGCTGAGTTTCAAAAAGATCAATTCCACCTTAGCAGGAATCTGAGAATACATTTTGATTGACAGTTTTAAGATACTCGTAAAGGATTAGCTGTCTTTGATATGGTTACTGAATTTACAAATGCTTATTTCTATAAATAAGTGATCAATTGATTGGATTAAAATCTTTGTTGGGGGCATGGGGAGTGGGGGGGGTGGTGGGGAGCTGCCAGCAGCCTGAAAACTGGTGAACCCCCACATAACCTGTTTTGAGATCCTCTGCCACATAATCCGTCATTCAGAGATTTGACAGGCCAGTAGTGGGTCTTCCCCTACATCAAGGACATTGGAGACTTGGAGAAGCCCCTTCCACAAAGAGTTGTAGTCAATAATCTCTCTGTACTCACCCAGCACTGTTGGGGAGGTGGTGATGGTTGTTGATATTACACTCATCCTTCATATAACAAGGATAAGCCTAGATGCAGTGAATGACAACAAGGAATTTGTTGCAGGATTGGGTTCTGGGGATGAGAGAGATTGACAGCAAAAGCAGGAGATAGTTTTCCATGTTCCCTTCCCCCAACAACCATTACTGGGTTCCTCAATCAGTGCCTTTGGATGCCAGACACACTCCACCCCCAAATTCAGACAATATTTTCAATGAAAAAAGGGGAGGAAAATATGTGGCACTGGTACCTGCTCAGGCCCTGGAGAAATGGCAACATTTCATATCAGAATGTACATGTAGATTGCTGAGATTTTGTAGCTTTCCATGGCACTATATTCAGTCATGAAATTCCAGAATTTTGGTTTTTAACTGCCCAACCTTCATTATCACTAAATCAACTGTAAAATTTCTTTAAACTCTCACTGGAACATTACAGTTCATAATGTCTCATCCAAATGCTTACAGCAAATAGTTCTGATTATAAATGACATAAGCTTAGCATTTCTTGCGCTTTCCTCATCGTCGATAGTGATTAATGATCAAAACATGATCTAGAAACAGACAGCCTGGACCAAAAGTGTTGGTGTAGAAGGTATTTTGTTTAACCTGGAGCTAAATTCCTTTACCCATGTATCGTCTGTTGCCAAACCTGCATTCTCTGGACCATTTACCCAGATCTTGCTGTTCCAAAAGCAGCTCACCATGATCTTTGTGTCGCTGGAAAAGCGCAGCAGGTCAGGCAGCATCCAAGGAGCAGGAGAATCGACGTTTCGGGCATGAGCCCTTCTTCAGGAATCCCTATGCCTGAAATGTCGATTCTCCTGCTTCTTGGATGCTGCCTGACCTGCTGCGCTTTTCCAGCAACACATTTTCAGCTCTGATCTCCAGCATCTGCAGTCCTCACTTTCTCACCGTGATCTTTGCCATACTGAGAGTTGTAATCGAATTGCACCTTCTCGGACTGCATTGTTCCATTGGTTGCTACATTGCTATTTAACCAATATGTTTAGGGCTGCTCCTAGCAGATTTTACAGCAGATCATGAGCACAGCCCTTTCTATCCAGAGGAGTGTAAAAAGACTTCCGCATCCTTGACACTGTTTGCTACCCACTTGTCCAGACCTCTGCATCATCACTGGCGCTCACTATTCAGCTTATAACCCTGGCTCTGGAGTGCTATAGATATTGAAGAAGAGTTGGAGGCATAAAGCCTGTCCAACAGTTTGGGGGGGAAGGATGGGAATTAGAGGCAGGGCCAGTGAGGAGGGTGGATTTGATTTGATTTGATTTATTATTGTCACATACACCTAGTTACAGTGAGAAGTAGTGTTTTGCATGCAGGACAGACAGATCATACCATACAAAGTGCATTAGGTTAATAGAACAGAGCAAGGACTACAATGTTATGACTGCAGTGAAGGTGCACAAGAGAGAAATCAACATTAAAATTTCAATTCAGAAGTCTAGTAACAATGGGGAAGAAGCTGCCCTTGAATCTGTTGGTAAATGTTATTAAGCTATTTTATCTTTTGCCTGATGGAAGAGGTCGGAAGAGATTGTAAGATGAGAGGGACCTTTGATGATTTTGACTGACTTCCCAAGGCAGTGAGGAGTATAGATGGAGTCAGTGAATGGAAGGTTGGTTTGCGTGGTGGACTGGGCTCTGTTCACAACTCTCTGTAGTTTCTTATGGTCCTGCAGAGCAGTTGCTGTACCAAGCCGTGATGCATTCAGGTAGAATGCTTTCTATGGTGCATCCACAAAAATTATGAAGACATGCTAAATTTCCTTAGCCTCCTGAGGAAGGCTTTTTTTTGCTTTCTTCGACTGTGGGTAGACCAGGACCGATTGTTACTAATCATCGCTCATTGGAATTTGAAGTTCTTGATCACCTCCACCCCAGCAGCAGTGATGTAGAAAGGGGCATACCCGCTGTCTTGCTTCCTGAAATCAATAGCCAACTTTTATTTTGCTGACAATAAGGGAGAGATTGTTATCTTTACACCATGCCACCAAGCACTCTATTTTGGGAAGAAGGTGCAGATAAGCCTAATATGTGACAGCTTATCAAATGCCTTTCAGAAGCCCATGTACACCACATTAACTGACTTGCCCCCATGATGTTCCATCACCAAACATCATAATCAAGTTAGCAAACTACAGTTTGCCCTGAAAACAAAAATCCATGTAGGCTATCCTTAAATAATCTGCATTTGCCAAAGTGACTTTTAATTTTGTCCCAAATTATCATTTTTAGAAGTTTTCTTAGCCGTAAAGTTAAACAAACTGGCCTGAAGTTGCTAGACTTATCCTGACAAACGTTTAGAATAAGGTTGCTATATTTGCAATTCTCTAATGTTCTGCACCATCCCTGTATCCAAGGAGGATGTGAAGTGTACTGTCAATATCTCCACAATTTCTATCCTCCTTCCACAAAGTATCTTTGGATAAATCATGTGGTCCTGGTGACTTATCAGCTTTTGAGTACATCTAATGCCTCCTCTTTGTAAATAATTAGCCTATCCAATGTCTCAATTGCCTCCTCTTTCATTAGATCTTGGGCAGTATCTTCTTCTTTAGCAAAGACAAATGCAACATACTCACTCATATCCTTGTTTCCATACATAAGTACCTACTTTGGTCTCTTCTGGGACCAATTCCTCCTTTTACCAGCCATCTGATCTGAGGTTTTCAAAATTAAAGGGGCCTCATGATTCATATCCTTATATTTCAAGCTGAAAACTCATTCGAAAAATGTCCGCAAGGTCTGCCAGAAAATGTGGATATGTTCCTGCACTTCATCTTGGAAAATAGTTGTGACAGTCTCTTGGGAATCGCTGCAGAAATATTCGGGGCCCAGGAGCCTGTCAATTCTGATAAAGATCAATATGGTATTCACTGCCAACATATCCAAAGGTTTGAACATGATTCACCATTTAACATTAAAACAGAATCAAAGATTATGGATTACCTCAGGGATGCATTTGTCAGCTATTTTGAATCATGTGCACTAAAACTTCGCTAAGCATCCAGTCTTCTATTATAATTCTATAAATTTTTGTTCTACCTGTACTTACCCTTAATATTTCCGGACCAAACCAGATACTTCCTATCCCATTATATATTCCAATTCATTCCATTCAAAACTAGCAATGACTCTCACTCTACCAACTCTTGATCACAGGACAGTGCACCAACTTGCTAATAGCCAGAATGCTCAACGGTGGGGAAATTTTGCCCTTTGTACATTTCCTTACATTTTCCCTTTGAAAAGCAAAGCTAATGTCAACCTGAATTACTCAAATTTACAAATATATCCAAATATTCAGTTTCACTTTCTATCAGGGGTCAGATAGCTCAGTTACTTAGATACCTGGTTTGTGCACCAAAGTGGTGCCAACAGTGTGGGTTCAATTCCCACACTGTCTGGGATTACCATGAAGGTCTCTCCCCTTGTCTGAGGTATGGTAACTTGCAGGTTAAACCACCACTAGTTGTCTCTCTCTAATGAGAGAGAAACCTTATGGTGACTTCAGTTTTGATTAGGGTTTACTTTAAATTCTTTATTCATTTACAGTCAGTCTCAGTTCCATTCCTCTTCATTTTATTGAATGCAGGATTTTTCTTCTGTGATAGTTTTGCTTGCCTTGTTGGACTCCTTTCTATTTAACTGAGTTTTTCTTTCCATGTTTGTAAGGTCAGAAGTCATGTGAGTCACTCAAGGCACTAAGTATATTCTTTCAGCAGAAAAAGTGTGAAATAAGTAAACCCATACAGAGTGCCTGCGGATCCATGGATCGGGCGGGATGGGTATTTGCTTAAAAACATCCAGTACCTGATTGAAGAATGTGGCCTAGAGAGGTGCGGTGACCCCTGAGAGCTGCCTCAGTATCCTTGTTGTTCAATTCTTACTCCCATGACCCTTTACTGCCCCAGTTAATCTCTGCCCTGGGATCCAGCGGTGACTCTAAGCCTTGGGTGGTCGCAGTACTGATCGCAACCACTGCCTTCCCAGAGGTGCTGTTATTCAATAGAGTGCTAGCCTTTGAGGAGCCTATTGCTTTTCTTTTCTTTTCCCTACACCCCCAGGATTCCCTTGGGTTCTTCATTCTGCGAGATCTATCACTGGCTTATAAGTGCCAAGATAGTCATTGAGTCATAAAGATGTACAGCATGGAAACAGACCATTCAGTCCAACTCGTCCATACCAATCCGCTTTATTAAACCTATGCCCTCTAGTTTTGGACTCCCCCACCCCAGGGAAAAGACCTTGCCTATTCACCCTTTCCATACTCCTAATGATTTTATAAACCTCTACAAGGTCAGCTCTCAGCCTCCGATGCTCAAGGGAAAACAGCCCCAGCCTATTCAGCCTTCCCAGAAAGATATCATCCCACCAACTGAAACTCCCCCGCCCCTCCACAAACGTCTGGCCCAATACTCTTGTATTGGAAAATGTGTCATTTGGATTTCTCATGTCACATGTTCACAATAAACTCTTAATTCAAATTGCAAAGTGGGGAAAAATATACCTTACCGGTGGATCCTTTCCAGTGTAAACCTTTTCACTGTTTTTCTTTCCAATAAAAAAAAAGCAAGCTTTCCAATGGATGTTTCCATCATATTAGTAGTGACTTGAACTACTTTAAATCTGGACAAATTATAGACTAAATTTTCGCAGACCTGTGCTTTTGAAATAATACATTGCTTACTCATTTCTAGTTTTTCTCTTCAAGAAAAACATTCATTGCGTCACAAAAGCACAGTTGCCATGGCACTGCTGACTTTAGCGGTGCCATGGTAACCACACAGGATAACCTTACAATGATGTAGGAAAGAAAAATACACTTTCAATCAAATAGATTGATTGAGCTCTGAAAAAGAAAATAAGTGAAATGTTTGGTGGAAGCATGAGCAAAACAATCCCATGATTATAGGTTAGGAGGCGTATTTAATGCTTTCTCAGATGGAGGACATGCATCATTGTCAGAACAGTTAAAAGATTCCGTTAAAAAGTAATCAAAGTTGATCATTCAGTTCAAACGGGTAGAACACAATCAGGTAGAGCCTTGTGAATGCTATTACGAACACTGGGAGTGCTGGAGAAATTTAGCAAGTCCAGCAGCATCTGTGGAGAAAAAAAACAGAGTTATTGTTTCGAGTTTAGTATGACTCTCCTTCGGAGTTTCTTCAAATCAGAACTGAAGGCTGGTGTGTATTGGGAATGACTGAAAGATGGACTTTGAGTTAGCTAAGGCACCTGGTCTGTGAGAAAGTTTCCAAAGTGACAGATAATTACTAAATAAACACCTTTGAGGTAAATTATCTGTAATTAAATGTAAACATCAGGGGTAAAAAAAAAACATTCATTTTAGATTTAGTTCATGTAGTAATTTGCAAGTTTCCCCTGGTTACACGAGAAGGATTAATCTTTTTGCATAATTATGCAAATACTAAAAATAAGAACCTAAAATGCATTATCAGCAAGTCAAAAGCTATTGGCAACAGTGTTTCTCAATGTTTTGCTTGAATTTTCATTTTTCATATCTGTGCTGTCTGCATACACAGAAAAAGTAGCATATTCTTTTATCCTTCCCTTTCACAGGGATGCATCATCCATAGCTAAATAAGAAAGTTAGGCATGGTACTAAATTTAAAGAAATGTCATACAAATCTGTAATGATTAATGATAGGACAGAGAACATTAACAACTAGTAAAGAATGATTAAAAAGATAATAAAAATGCAAAAAGTAGAATATGAGAGAAAGTTAACTAGTAATGTAAAAACAGAGTAAGAATTTCTGTAAGTATTAGAACAGGAAAAGAATAATTAATAGTACTCTAGCAAATCGGGAGAAATAATAGTCGATGGCTTTGAACAGGTATTTTGTGTCTATCTTCACTGTAGAAGATTTAGAAAACTTCCCAAATATTCATTAAAGTCACAAAGTAGTTAGGACGGATGCACTTGTAATGATCACCATCATCAGGATTAAGGTGCTTTTGAAAAGCTATTTGACCAAAAGTTAACAAGTTTCTGGGACTTGGTGGTCTACATCCTAGGGTCTTAAAAAAGGTGGCAGCAGAAACAGTAAATGCATTATTTATAAACTTCTGAAATTCTTCAGATGTTGGAAGACTCACAAGAAAGGAGGAAGGGAGAAAGCAGGAAACTGTAGGCCAGTTAGTTGAAAATCTGTCAAAGGGAGTGAGCTTGAATCTATTATTAAGTATGGAATGCAGGATACTGAAAAAAATCAAATGTGATCAGGCAGAGTCAAGATGGCTCTGTGAAAGGGAAATCATGTTTAACAAACCTAATAGAATTTTTTGATTAACATTCACACTGGATAGAGGGGAACTGGAAAATGTCGTGGACTTGGATTTCCAAAAAGCATTTGAGAAGATGCTTTTGAAAAGCAACATCAAAGGATCCAAGATCAGAGCTCATGGTGTAGAAAAATCATACTAGTATAGATAAAGGATTGCTCAGCTAAGAAGCAGAGAGTAGGTATAAATGGGTCATTTTCAGGTAGGAGAGTTGCAACTGGTGTGGTGCCACAGGGACTAGTGCTGGGTCCTCATTTATATCAATGATTCAGATAAGGGCTCCAAATATATGGTAGCTTAGTTTGCTGATGACTCCAAGGTGGTTAGGAAAATAAGTTGTTAAGAAGAAGTAGAGCCTGCAAGGAGATATGGCAAGTTTACCTGAACAGATGAGAAGTTGGCAGATGATATGTAATATGAATAATAATGAATTTGTACACTCTGGCAGGGAGAATAGAAATGCAGCATATCATTTAAATAAGGAGAGATTACAGAATTCGGCAATATAAAAGAATCTCATTATCCCCAGAAATAAAGTTAGCCTGCAGGTACAGCAAATGATCATAAAGCAAATGAGATGCTGCTGTATATCATAAGGATAATAGAGTGTGAAATTAGGGAGATTTTACTGCAGCAGTTAATGAGACCACAACTGTAATGCTGTGTCCAATTTTGGTGTTCTTATTTTTAAAAAAATATATAATTACTTCATAAACAATTCAGAGAATGTTCACTCAAGTCATTCCTGAGCTGAAGGGCTTATCTTATGAAGGAAAGTAATGATGTGGAGGTGCCGATGTTGGACTAGGGTGGACAAAGTCAGGAGTCACATGACACCTAGTTATAGTCCAACGGGCTTATTCGAAATCATAAGTTTTGGAATGCTGCCTCTTCATCAGGTGAAATGAGGTTTTACCTGATGAAGAAGCAGTACTTTGAAAGCTTGTGATTTCCAATAGACCTGTTGCTCTATAACCTGAAGAAAAGTAAAACAGGTTAGGCCTGTACACATTGGAATTTAGAAGAAAGACAGGTGATGCTATTGGAATGTACAATATTTTGAGGAAAATGGATAAGGTAGATATGTAGGGAATGTTTAAGATGGTTAAAATCTAAAATTTGTCCAAAATTAGGAGATGTGGTTTAAGGTTTGGAGGTCTCCCTTTTAATAGTTTTTTTCTGATAAAGGATTTATAGAATATAGAATTGTTTTGCCACAGAAGGTGGTAAATGCAGGATCTTTAAATTTATTCAGTGAATGAAAATCATCATAATTTCAAAGGACCTTAGGCTGCTCTTTATTTTACCGGAGGGTCACAACACCTCAAGCACGGTGGGGCACTGATGATGCAAGTCCAATGGGAATATAGAAAGGTTACTTTTGTTGTCTATTTGGAGCAAGATAGAATGGTCATGATTTGCCTTGGTCCACCAGGGAAAAAACACGTCGGGGATTAATTCCTCATTTAACATTTAGCTGCAATTATTTTGAAGAAAAAGTAAACAGTAGAGTTTATAGTGCATGGTCTATTGGAATGAATTGCTCTATATTGCAAATATTTTTTCTCATGTTGCAGATTCTCATAAGTACAATGCTGTTAGTTTTACTTAAATACAGCTCAGAGTCATTGAACTTTGGACTGATTTCTGAATCATGTTTCTATAATAAGACTGAGCTGAGTGGCAGAGTGGTGGGATTTCTTTAAAATAATGATTTTATAAGTTTTGGAAAACGGCAGGGGGGATGGGTTGCAGGGTGAGGTTAGATGTAATATTTCTGGCTCAGCTGCAGCTTCAGAGTTTGCTAATGTCACAGAAAGTAACAGGACTTTTGGCAAAACATGTAAAAGAAGCTGCTGAATCAGAAAGATATTCCAAAGCTCAAATGTTCCTAATAAAATTGTTCTTTTATTTCTGTTGCAGCCACCTTTGGTGGTACAATTCCCACAGCTTGTAGTGGGCACATTTGGGGACATGTCACAAGATATGATATCCAGTAAATATGCTATATGACAAGGATGGATATTCCTATACATTTTACACATCAGGGTGCTACCTCTTATTTTTTTTCCCCACCTCAACCATCCTCTGATGCGTTCACTCATGAAACCCCCCGCTGTGATAAAAGCCTGTGTTTCAAAAGCTTTTCTTGCCATCAGTTTTCAGAAGGGATTTTGAGAACCTGACAGGGAAAAAAAATAGCTTTCTTGGGAAATCATTAGAAATCAGAAGGAAAACCTCACTGGGCTTTGATAACACTGCATTTATTTTGTGCATGGACCTTGCAAAATATAATCCATTGCATTCAAAACTGAAGGTTAGCTTAGATTGATCTTCCAGTCAGTGGGTTTATGGTCCTTCTGCTGACACAAAGAACAAAGAAAATTTACAGCCCAGGAACAGCCCCTTCGGCCCTCCAAGACCAAACCGATCCAAATCTACTGTCTAAACCTGTCGCCCAATTCCTAAGCATCTGTATCCCTCTGCTCCCCACCTCCTCATGCATCTGTCCAGACGCATCTTAAATGAATCTACTATGCCTGCCTCTACTACCTTTGCTGGCAATGCGTTCCAGACACCCACCACACTCTGTGTGAAGTACTTGACGCGTGTATCCCCTTTAAACTTTTCACCTCACACCTTGAAACCTCCAGTCATTCACCTTCACATTTTGAAATTAATAAACTGATACAATATTGTCAGTGGTTTAGGAAAAGAAGAAGTGATCTCTTTGAAATGTACCATTCTGAAGGATCTTGTTAAGGCAGACACTGAGAGATCGATTTTGCTGGCTGGGAAATCCAGTAAAGGGGGACAGGGTCTTATGATAAGAGGTCTTCTAGAACAGAGATGAGGGGAAATTTCTTCAATTGTGTAGGGCTTTGAGAATCTTTGAAATTCTCTACCCTAGAGGCTTGTGTATGCTCTATCATTGAATACGTTTAACACTTTAAAAGCAGACCTGTAGTCTGTCAGGAAATTAAAGGATGTGGGAAATGGGCAGAAAAGTGGAGTTAATGCAAAGATGGTTATATTTTCAGATCATATTGAATGGTAGAACAAGATATTTCCTGTGTTTTTGAGGTCTGAGAAATTATGGATGTTTCTTTTTGTTTAAGACAATGGCTTGGAAAGGGCTGCAAATGGCAGTAGGTTCCATCCAATCTGTTGATGTCATAAGGTCTTCAGGCTTTGGCACTTGAAGAGGACAGATACACCATCTAAATCTCCTTAGGCTCTTTTGTAAAATTCTAACTTACTATTGTAACTCATACCTGATTTTTACTATGCAATAAACCATACCTTGTTTAAGACAAGGTCCTCCTCTCATTAAGACCCATCACTGACTTCCCTCTATCACTGTAAACCAAGTTAAAAATCATACAACACCAAGTTATAGTCCAACAAGTTTATTTGAAGTACAAACTTTCGGAGTGCTGCTTTTTCACCAGGCACCTCCACATCACTGTAAATCAAGTAGGACTTTAGACCCAGTCAAGGTCAGGGATGGTGACAACAAACTATTCTAATCACCAGCAACAAAAATTGAAATTGCTGGAAAACCTCAGCAGGTCTGGCTGCATTTGTGGACAGAAAGCAAAGTTAGTGTTTCGAGTCCAGTCCTTCTTCAGAATTCTATTCGCTGTATTTAGTGCTGCAAATCACAGCACGTATAATATTACCATGTTACAGAAAGTGAATTTTACAAATACTCATATTTTGTAATTTGCATAGAGGAGATGTATATACAATATTTCAATAGTCAACAGTTTCTCCACTACATTTCCGAGGTAGTGCAACCATTTACCAACAATTGCTGTTTAAATCGATCTTCAAATTGAAGGGAATGTGAAATTGTTTTCTGGGTTAGTTTGTGCTGCTAAAGCTAAAAAAGAAAGACATATTGTTCCATTGTATCTTGCATTGCCACTGGTAGTTACAAAACAGATTCTTTTATAAGAGATTGATACAAAAGCTACTTAGAGCCATTCTTCTATGTTACATCACCAATCGAGAATATCTGTTATCAATAATGATTACGAGTATTAATTAGTATACAAAAGATAGGCTAGAATGCACCAGTTCAAACAATTGTCATGATTGATGTATAGATTATTCTTTGTATCAGTCATTGTTCCATTACATTTTGTTATCTGAGACCTCAGTTATAGACAATTGGATGCAATCTGCATCGCTTCAGAGTTATATTGTGATGATGCTGCCATAGAGGGCCAAGTCATGCTCCCACACTCACCATACATCAGAGATGTAAAGTACCAATGTTTCTCTTAAGAGTGACCTACTCTTTCAAAGTTTCCATTTACAAAATCTGAATCCATTTGACTTTGGGGCACTCAAATTAAATCAAAATAATGCAGATGCTGTAAATTTGAAATAAAAACAGAAAATGCCAGACAAAGTTAGCAGGTCTGCAGCAACTGTGGAGGAACAACGTTATCATCAAAGACTCTTCACCTTCCAAAGAGTCATTAGACAGGAAATACTTGGCTTTTAGAGGTAACTCATGCTGACAAAGAATTAATAAGTAGCATTTCAATTGTTTTTTTCAGATTCAAGCAATGGATCAAATTAATTATTGGCACTGTGAAAATTATGTACAGTCCGTTTATATATTTTATATAAAATAAACCAACTGGTACTTGAAGGTACACATAACTTAACTGAATATTTTTATGTCTACTTTGTGCAGAATAGATGCATATGCAATATTTCAGTAGTCAGCAGTTTCTCCACCACATTTCTGAGGTCGTGAAACTATTTACGAACAATTGCTGCTTAAAATCGATCTTCAGATTGATTTCTGGGTTAGTTTGTGCTGCTAAAGCTAAAAAAGAAAGACATATTATAGAGTCATAGAGATGTACAGCATGGAAACAGACTCTTTGGTCCAACCCGTCCATGCTAAACAGATATCCCAACCCAATCTAGTGTTCCATTGTATCTTCCATCGCCACCAGAAGTTACCAAACATTTTACAGTCTATGAAGAATTTATGAAATGTAGTCAATTCTACGCAGGAGATGTGGCATCCAATTTGAATACATCAAGATTCCACAAACATCGTTGTGATAACGTCCTGTTTATTATTTTGTTTGTATCAAACAAATTGATGGATAAACAATGAACAGGACAGTATTGATAACTGGCATACGAACATGTAATGCTGACCATTGTCAACATGTGACTGGGTAGATTACTGCCATCATCTTTATTTTCTGTTTTACAAGACCTATGTAAATGAAAATCATCAGCTAGTCTAATGTGAAGAGGCTTTTGTTTAAGATAAGATATAATCTATCCATTAAAGCAATCAGATAGAAGTCACATTAATGCAACAGACGTTGTTGCTAAGATCATGAGGCCTAGATAGGTTGTCCTTTGGAATCTTCAGATCTGGTGAATTTTAAAGCAGTCTTAGCATTTCCCTTTCAAAACCATCACCTTACACAGTAAAGCATCTCCATTCTTCTTCAAACTATCACCATCGGACCTTGGGAGGGTTAATAGGGCCTCTCTTTAACATTTCATTCTAAAGGTAACATTACCAATTGTGCAGCACTCCCCTCAATATGGCAATGATGTGTCATCCTTTTTATACTCAGGTCATTTGGTGCAATATAATGTGGTTAAGGAAGTTTGGAAACATTGCAGATGTACTTAAATGTGATGTGAAATTTTGGTTTTGTGATGGTGAGTTGAAATGTAGAAATTAAATTGACAGCGTAGCATTAATGGGACTGGCCTTACACTCTTTCTGATGGGTTTTTAATATTCAATACATTTACATCCGATGTATATTCATTATGTTAAAGCCTTTCTATATTAAGTCCTACCTTCAAGATTAAGCCAGTATTGTCTAAATTGTCATGGTGATGAGTTTGCCCATTTGGATGTGAAGTGAGTAATTGTATTTGTTGAAGATTTGGTATAGAGTAGGGCAACAGGAAATGACAACTTGGCTGGAGTGGCAGGAAGGGCAAGGACAATTCAGGGGTGAAAGCAGGTCAGGCCACTTTGAGAGCAAGGCAGTTTTGAGGAAAGACAACAGAGTACACTCAGATTGTGAAGCGAGATTGTGGTCTCAAGAAAAGAAATGGTAGGATCAGCTGATGACGAGAACTAAGAGGGCTTTATGGGATCAAGCATGCGGTGGAGAAGTATGGCATTAAGAGAGGGAAGCAAGTGGGATTGGGACATGGAAATGAACAACAGGAACAGCCTGATGGATTGGATGTTGCTGAGGGTGAAGAATCAGCTAGTAATGCATGTATGTTCCTTCAAACACAAAGTGGGCTAGCATTAATGAGGGCATCTACCTTTCTAGTCTGACGAGAATAATTTTGCATTAAAAAAATGAGGTTTATGCATCTATTCACATTTACAAGAATTGACCTGAAATATTGTAGGCAGAAATACACCAACTCTAGCCCTTTCTTTATTCTGACCAAGTCCTAATGCGATCATCACCACAACTGGTATTGACTTCACTCAATAAAGTAATAATCCTTGCAGACCCATATACAACAATAAGGAAATGCAAAATGAGAGGCATAAAGGCCGGGTTCAACATGTCCACTTACTGGTCATGGTTTCCTAAGTGATAAAACTCTGTTTGACACAGAGTAGGTCCAGAGATGCAGAGGAGGCTTAGATTTGGTAGGAGGGTATATCCAGTCTGAGGTAGAGAAAACCAAAGATCTCAGATGGTAAGCCAAATGCTTTGAAGGATATGTAAAGGATGATGAGTGGAGGGTCTAGATGGTGAGGGCTATAGAGTCAAGGAAGAGAAATGGCATATCATTGTCACTGTAACAGGGTAAATGATGATGGCAGAAAACTAAAGGGTGACAGGAGAAGGTGCACAGTGATTGGGCCAGGAGGGCCTGGCATGGATGATTGGCTCAAACTCAAATGTGACAGAGAAAGAGTGAAGGGTCACAGTTTCCAGATAGAGATTGAGTTTAATTGAGCCAGTGCCCATTTGTACTAGCTTACTTTCAGCTGGCAAGAGTTCAGTTCCAAATTATTTTTGTTTATTTTTTCATGGTTTGTAAATGTCATTAGCAAGGCCAACATAAATTGTCCATTCCTAATTGCTTGTGAACTGAGTGGCTTGTATATCCATTTCAGAGAACAGTTAATAGTCATCCATGCTGCCGTTGGACTGGAGTTACGTGCAAGCTAGATCGGGTAAGGATGACAAATTTCATTCCCTAAAGGACATTAGTGAACCAACTGGGTCTTTAGTGACACGGTCACCATTACTGAGACTAGCTTTATGCTCCATTTTATTGATTGAATTTAAACTCCAACAAGCTACCTTAGTGTGATTTGAGCATTAGCCCGGGTGCGGAGTACTGAGGAAGGGTTACCGGATCTGAAATGTTAACTCTGATTTCTTTTCACTGCTGCTGCCAGATCTCCTGAGCTTTTCCAGCAACTTCAGTTTTTATTGCGGAAATTACTAGTTTAGTGACATGTACACTATGTCAATATCTCCCTGACCTCCAGAAGTGGGAGGAGGTCAGAGGAGCTTAAGGAGTAGCCTATGCAAGATTAGAAAACTTAATTGCTCAGCAGTTGCATGCATGAGAGTAAGGAACACAAAGTGTTCATATTATCTTCTGTCTTCTGTTTGCTTGGTGGATTCACTATAGATGTGATTTACCCAGTACTCTTACAGCCTTGGTTATGGAGAGCCAACATAGACACAATAGGCCCAATGGCTTTCTCCTGCATAGTAACAACACTGTGATTCTGGGTACAGTAGAGAGGATTTTGTACAGAATTTATCAAATGTCCCTTTTCTCCTTCCCCACTTTGGAGGACAAATGTACTCCAATAAAAATATGAATGAGAATACTCTCTGGAGTCTATTGCAATGGAATTTATACAGACTGGAATTTGCCATCAAATATACTCCCCCATATGCCATTGTGCAAACATATGTCTAGAGATTATTTTCTTTTTATATCCAGAAATGATCTTACACACAACAGAATGTTTTTTTCATCACCAAATCACTTGAGATTTTTCTCTTCTATTAACTACTACTAATAAATCACCTGTATTTTCCAATTCATTCATTTATGTTCAAAGCCCATTAAGGGTTTATGATGTGTTACACAAGAGGAGAGCCTCACTGTTATTTTAAACAACCGTGTCAGACGAGTTATGACAAACCACTGGGGCAGATGGGGGACTTGAATTCAGACTTCCTGATCCAGATGTAGGGATGCTACCACTGTGCTACATGTCTAAGTATTATAAGGTAAATGAGTGAGCATTGAGTTCCACTGACCATTTTCCTGAAATTTACAGAGAGAAGAGATAAACAGAAACATTACATCTTTGTCTTTATTCAGTAATAGCACTGATTATCCAGTATCCTAATTAATAACAAATCTTTGTTTGATTTGAGCAGATACAATGAAAATAGGATGTGTTGGAAGAAAAAAACACACCTCCTTTGGTACATGATGCCCGTCTCTCTTCTCGTGCTCTCACGCCTTGTGTTCTTTGATGCATTTGTACTTCATTTTGATTCCTTGCATCCTGATTTAAATTCACCGAGCACAAAAAAACGCCAGCCTCTCAAATCCCTAAACCTTGTCACAGTTACCTTTGCGATTACTGAGGTCTGTACCTTAGATGTTTCTGTTTAGAGAATGTTAAACTGTATCTTCAATCCTCAGATCATTGCCTGAGAATATCATGGGTTTAGCGCAGAGGGAAAATAGACTGTTAAAGTGATGTTACTGATCTAGTAATCCAGAAGCCCTGCTCATACTCTGAGTGCACAGGTTCAAGTCCCACCACGGCAGTTACAAAATTTAAATTCAATTAATTAATGAAAATCTTGAATATAAGGCTTAGTGCCATGAAGTTACCATTGAATCTCATAAAATAAAAGCGGTTTCACTGATGTCCATCAGAGAAGTGAATCATATGGAAGACCAACTAAGTAGTTGTCTTTTAGCTGTCTCTGAAATGGTCAATCAAGCCAACAGTTTAAGGGAAATTAGGGGTGGACAACACATGCAAGTCTTGTCTGTGACACCATGAAAAATGTTTAAAAATATCTCACATCACATGGCAGTGGGTGAAAACCCCAAAGTACTGATTGACATTTTTACATTTCAATCCAAAATGTGGTTTTCTTTAAAAGAAAAGGACTGTTATAGACATCAAAAACAAACTGAATGTAAATTCAGTGACTGTCTGAGAAAGTCCTGTGTTGAAATCCATAAGAAATTGCACCAATAAAAGGGTCAGGGAATGTTTAAAATGGGGAAGAGACCAACAACAAGAGCGAACAAGATGGATGACAGTTCCTCTCTGTCTCTGCAGAAAGCCGCAGGTATATCTGTTTGACTCTCCTGGAATAATAAAAAAAACTAGAAACTATAACTTGTCTCTTTGTTACTAGCCAGATGTCCTAGTCTGTGGAGTAGAGTGCTTTATAATATCTTCTTGCATTTAGTAATTAATAAGCTCACTCCTTTGTTAACGCAAGCCTGGTTAAACTGGCTGCTTTTAAAACATGTTCCATTTTGGTCTGGGATGAAGATATCCCCATGGGAGGGGATCCTTTATGAATTTGCCTTATCGTGACCAACCGAGGGTCTGCTTGAATAAAGAAGGGGAACTAGTTCATCCCTCCTCACTCAGGAGATTAGGGTACCTAGTCTGGAACCATGACAAATTTGGGAACCTTGCTCAAGGCTTGTTCATAACAAATGGGAGAAGTATGAAAAAATTAAGATTCTAGATGAAAGTAAGGCTGATTTTGCAGTAACATAACACAGACTGTCCACAGTTAACCAGACAAATATTTTCAAGCACTGCTAAAAGGAGAGTAGAAGTTGAAACTTTTCACTTTATAGTCATCATATCTGGAATACAGGAAACAGAACTGAAAGAAAAGAGCCACCATTTTATACAGGGTGCTGATTGGTTGGACAACAATTGACATGGCGATGCAGCAAGAACAGTTAGCTGCCAATATTTAAATTTCAAAGCAGAGCAGGTAGATTCTGATTCAAGAAAACAGATAAGGTCATGGAGACAGCCAGGATTCTGCTGCATCCCTATGACAATGCCCTGACCAATGAGAAACCACCTGCCTGGTTTGAGAATTAAGATTGACAGTTAATTGTTTAATAGAATAGAATCCCTACAGTGTTGTTACAAGCCCTTTGTCCCAACAAGTCCACACCGACCCTCTGAAGAGTAACCCACCCAGACATATTCCCCATTATCCTATATTTAACACAGACAAATGTACCTAACTGACACATTGTGCGTGGCACGGTGGCTCAGTGATTAACACCCCTGCCTCACAGTGCCAGGGACCTTGGTTCGATTCCTACCTTGAGTGACTGTCTGTGTGGAGTTTGCACATTCTCCCTGTGTCTGTGTGGGGTTTCCTCCGGTGCTCTGGTTTCCTCCCACAATCCAAAAGATGTGCAGGTCAGGTGAATTGGTCATGCTAAATTACCCACACTGTTGGGTGCATTAGTCAGGGGTAAAGGTAGTGGAAGGGGTCTGGGTGGGTTACTCTTCGGAGTGTCGGTTGGGCCGAAAGGCTTGTTTCCATACTGTAGGGAATCTAATTATCCCTGAACACTATGGGCAATTTAGCATGCCCAATTCACCTAACCTGCACATCTTTGTGATTATGGGAGGAAACCATAAGACCATAAGACATAGGAGTGGAAGTAAGGCCATTCGGCCCATCGAGTCCACTCCGCCATTCAATCATGGCTGATGCGCATTTCAGCTCCACTTGCCAGCGTTCTCCCCGTAGCCCTTAATTCCTCTAGACAACAAGAACCTATCAATCTTGGCCTTGAAGACATTTAGCGTCCCGGCTTCCACTGCACTCCGTGGCAATGAATTCCACAGGCCCACCACCACAGTACCCAGAGGAAACCCACACAGACATGAGGAGAACGTACAATCACCTGAGGCTGGAGTTGAACCTGGGTCCCTGGCGCTGTGAGGCAGCAGTGCTCACCACTGAGCCACCATGTTTTTGCTGCATTCCCATGCCAATTATGGTCCAACCAATCAACAAACTCTATTTATGTTATACAAAATGGTGCTTCTTGCATCCACAGTTCTGATGAGTACAGGACAAAAAGTTTCAATTTCTAGTTTCCTTTCAACAGTGTTAAGCTGTGCAAATCTTTTCACTGCATTAACCTAACAACTGTGGGAGAAAATGACTGTGCATAAGTCATTTTCGGGGTATAACATGGTTCTATGCTTTCTTTAGATTATTTTATAACACATTGTATACTTTACATTTGAGACTGTTTAGTCAAATGTATGTTAGTTGACTTTTTGGTTTCTTTTGATGCAATAACTCTTTGCTGACAGCTCAATGTTTCCATACATTCTGTCACAGGAGGGTAGAACACCTTCTCCCTTCTAGATCACTCTACCTAGCCATGTGGCACTCACATCATTATTAGATCATCATCATGATTCTGAGGTTACCCCATTGCGTGTTGTATCTGACAAGAGTTCTACCGAAGAAAACAACTATAAACAATTACATAAGCGAGGAGAACATAAAGCCCAAAAGAAAAAGAGAAGTGTTCAAAAAGGTCCGCCAATTAGAGATTCTAGTGAATGGGAAAGATTTTTATAAAGCAGCAGAGATTGGCAAAGCAGATAATAGGAACTACCAACATTTATAATTATATACAGGGTGACCAAACATTTTGGAAATTTTCATTTGATCAGTGAGATCCTTATGTATTGGTGAAGGTTGGGCCATGTCTGAGAGCTGATTGAGTTTATTTGGAGAGGTGTCTAAGATAGTGAACAGGGGAATGTCTATGTGTGCCATTTATTTGGACTTTCAAAAGATATTTGAGAAAGACTGTTAGATAAAGTTGAAGCTCATGGAATTGAATGCAAATGATTAACTTGGATATGGATTGGCTAAGGAAGAGACACAAATGGATGCATCATTAACTGGTAGAATGCTCCATAATTGTCTGGGTTAGGGCCTCAACACTTTACTATTCCCTACATTAACAAAGATTCCATTATTTATCATAACACTGGTGTTAAGCTGACCGGACTACAATTCCCTGAATATTAGATTAGATTAGATTACTTACAGTGTGGAAACAGGCCCTTCGGCCCAACAAGTCCACACCGCCCCGCCGAAGCGTAACCCACCCATACCCCTACATCTACCCCTTACCTAACACTATGGGCAATTTAGCATGGCCAATTCACCTGACCTGCACATCTTTGGACTGTGGGAGGAAACCGGAGCACCCGGCAGAAACCCACGCAGACACGGGGAGAATGTACAAACTCCACACAGTCAGTCGCCTGAGGCAGGAATTGAACCCAGGTCTCTGGCACTGTGAGGCAGCAGTGCTTACCACTGTGCCACCGTGCCGCCCAAGCGGGAATATGTTCTCCTCCTCCTCTTAAGTAAAAAGATTGCATTAGTTATCTGCCAGTTTTCTGTGCCTGCACCCTTTTTCTTCCAAACTATTAAATACGTGCAGTAATGACTGTACTATCTATTCTCTAAATTCTTCCAAAAGATGTGGAAGCAATCCATCTATTGGATCAGGGGTTTTATCTCTTTTGAGTGATTTTTTGGTTTATTCAATACATCCTGCTCGTATATTTTAAATATAATTACCTCATTACCCATCTCATCAATCAATCAGGTCTACCTGTTCCAAACCCCTGGTAAACATAAAAGCAAAATAATTATTCTGTCATTTCTCTATCGTTAACAATGGTCCTTTTTAGTTACAATCTTGTTTTTGTGTATTTTTTACTTTATTAATGTGCTTGTAAAATATTTCACTATTTAGTTTTATGTTCTGGATATTTAATTTCATTGTTCCCCTTCATCTTGCTAATTGTTTTGCTTTTATTTCCCACTGACTTTTTTTTCTCTTATAACATGTATTCCTTTTGCTGTCGTGTAATTAATGTGTGCTTTTTGCTTAGCACTCAGTAAATTTGTTTATTTCTTTAGTCACATTCGAGGAGTGCATTTTCTGCATTCTGATCACCATTTGAAAGGTTTCCATTTGTCACACCCAGTAAAAGCAGATCATATTGTCACTTTAAATGTAGACTGTATTCAGTATGGATTTTTCTGAAGCTGCTGTCTCTTTCAAAAATGGGCATTAAAAAGCTACAAAAATTGCAGGTTGCTTCTGCAAATTCTGTAGACTACCTCAAGTTTCTGGAATATTCCTAATTGATTGACCATGGTGGTAGGGACTGGGGAGTGTCCAAGCTGAATGGATGTACCAAGGTGAAATGCATCTGTAGAATTCCAAACTTTTTAATATTTATAAACTTTCAAAAATCAAACTTAATGGGCTTCTAGACCCACTGTCTGTGAGGTTGATACTTGACAAAAATGAGGGTCAAAGGCTTCGATATTTAAATTGTAATGGCCAGACATTAGAAGTAGTGAATGAACTATTCGAGTTGGCTTTATTGTCATGTGCACTCAATTGAGTGCAGTGGAAAGTTTGCAATGTCATTGATTATGGTGCCATCTCAGGTACAAGATATCTAGATGCAGATGCTTAAGTATTCAGTATAAAATGAAAAAAATAATAAATAAGAAGTCCAGCATAAGGCAAAATAATAAAAAAGTACTTAATTTACAGTTCTTCTCTTCCAGTCTGTGCTGGCATTTAGCCTCCAGATCACATTGGCCATCTCTCCAGACCACGCTTGGGCTTCAAAACTTGAGGCCTCGCCTCCAGTCCGCAAAAGGCCTTGCCTCCCTGCGACACCCTCGGGTCCAGGAGTCGCTTCCTCCATTCCCATCCAAGTGAGTTTGAAAAGTTAACATAAAACAAAGAAAACAAGGAAAAAAACTCGACAAAGTGGATGAGTTCCAGCACAGGTGTCTGCCTCTGCCGCCATGTTTGTGCTATTGAACATGTGACTGAGGCTGATTTCTGACAATGAACCTTATTACTTCAAGAAGCAGGCAGAGGTGGGTCAGTCTGAACCTAAAGACACCATCCCTCTTGTAAGGGGATGAGGAGCCTGACTAACAACCAGCCGACCCAAGACGTGCAAGGGTGTGCGACCATTGTGACATTCAAAGAGTCACCTCGACACCAATACACCTGTACACAAACCTTTAGCTACCATTCACCCGAAGAACAACAAGAGAGAACACATTCAGCCTTATAATGCTTGCATTTTACATTTGAATGTATGATTTCTGCTCATGTACTTTCTTTCTAGAATCCAACGTCACTTGTGTACAGAACATGTCTGTGTGCAGAAGGGGGGTGAGTACGATTGCTTGCACATGCTGTGTAAATATACAAAGGACTGAATTTTATCTGAAATTAGCTAACTGTTCGTTTCAGAGAGCTTTTTTTTGCGGGGGAGGTTTCTCTCCGTAAGCTCTGGCAGGCTTTCTCATGCTATTCATTAGTGTAGCGAGCCTCATTCACACCACAGCAGTATGGCACCCTGCTGGTGCCATCATGCAGTTGTCAGTGGCAGGCACACTTGCCAATGCTGGGAGCTCTCAGGATTCACGCAAGTATAGGTGAAGAGATGTACAATGGAGGCATGTTATCTCCTTGCTTCACTGACAGGAACATAGAGGTCCTGGTGAATAGGGCGGTACAGAGAAAGGCCATCCTCTTACTTCTAAAATGGCAGAGAAGACTAGCCTGGTCTGGAGTGATCGCCCTTTTCCCCAGTCCAGAGAAATGCTCAGTAATGCAGGTAGAAGGTTAATGCCCTATGCTCAGTAAGGTCATATGCTACCACCTTCTCTGCGCTACTTTGCATTCACCCTAACCCTGCAACCTACTTTTCTCCATAGATCATGATGTAACACCCTCACTATGGCATGTAGAATTTTCCCTCACTTGCTCTCAGCCATCCCAAGCACCCCATTTACTGAAGTGGTGTGCTGCGTATTCACCCACTCTGGACACCGCCCCACCTTTTCCCTTGACATCTTTCAGACAGTGTCACATTGTGGAAGCATTGGGCAGCATGACCTCCATCTCTGGACAGAGTACAGCACCACCATCCCTCTCTCATCTACACAGCTTTCTATGAACAATGAGCTACTGTAGCTCTCCTAAATCTTTGCTACGTGAGGGCAGCTATGGACCTGGTCTTCCAGACACACAGGTTCCTTGTCCATTTGCATAGCAGCCCTTAAGTGCAGGGATGGTCACACATTGCCTGGATCTATTGGGGATGGTTCCAATGAGCTTATGTGGGCAATATCAGAAACAAAGCAACTCTTTGGCAATGTGATGATTCAGCAGCACCCATACAACTCACGTTTCAACAGCATCCTTCCAGCTTTGGAACATGGAGACCCAGGATAAGGAAGCCAGTGGGATGCCTCTACATGGGTGTGGTACATTATTTTCTCAGTTCAGATGTTTATTGCTCCAGCCTTTTGCCACACAAACATAGAGAGTTTGTTGCTGATACAGATACAATGAGAATCTCTCCCCCTACCCTCAATTACCTTAGGACCCAACGAAGGCAGTGTTGCACATTGATTAATGACATTGAATGCTCCAAATGTGAAGTGAGCAGTGAGAGGGGACAGGGAGCCTTGAACTTAATTCAGGTGTCTCCTCCTGACAAGGAGATTCGAGACATCAGCCCAAGGAGAAGACTGGGGAGATGATCTGGCCTTCCACCTCCATGCTATCTCCCCAACTCTGATCCTTGGAAGTTCTAACCGAAGACGGTCAACTTGCATGATTGGTTGGTGCAAATGCAAATGCCCCTAGGGTAGCCTGACCAAACCTCTAGGGGCAATGGGTGTCACTACAGAGATTGAGCCCACCACCCCACCGGCAAAGCAGGTAAGCTCAGTACATCTCAGCGGAGGGAGAGGAGGAGGAAACTCTATTAATAGCATATATAAGTTACTCAGGAAAACTGATGGAAATAATTTGTGCACATACAATGCGGTTTAAGAAAGTTTTGTTTAGCGTGCTAAAAAAGTATGAACTTTGTTTTGCAAACAATGTCATGTTGAACTTTTGGCTTTCAAACAATGTTAGTTGAACAGTTATGAATTTCATAAACAGTTGCATTTCACTGTTCATCACTCAATGGCTATCAACAAGGTGCAATGTTTGGGAGTGAGCAGTGATCTTCAAATACATCATGTGGGACCAGGATTGCAAGGTGTGTGTATGGCATTCGCTTACTCTGACATTTTAGGACTCCCTCCCCAGTCACCATTATCAGCTGTTTGGATGACTGTGCACACGGAGTCATATATCTGAGGGAATTCCCCAACTGGGACAGTATTGGGGAGCCATAATAAAGATAGTTAATGCTATAGGATGGCTAGGGAGTCAAGACCCTGTGTATCTTTGTAGCCAAGACAATGCACATTTCAGAACATTGTTGTTACCATGTGATTGCTTGCAGATGTAGGGCCTCCCTTATAAGCCACTTCACTTGCCCTATCAATTGAATAGTCCTTTGTAGCCATCTTCCTCAACACTATGGTCTATCCATGTGCTTCACGACTGGAATGACAGCAAGTGGTTCTTTGCTAGTGGCTTTCAGTCTCACTGTTAACATGCCTCTGAAACCCCCAACACCACCCTCTTTGCTCCAGGTGGCCATTCTGTGAACACCATACTCTTCCCCAGGTTATCATCCAAACTATGTACATATGACTCCAAATGCCTACCTGTTTACTTACTTACTCAAACCCTCTTCACCACTAATTCCTATGAGCAGAGTGTTGAGACAACCATGACCCATCCTGTCATGTGAACTGAGCTGCTAGGTGCCAGGCCTCACTTGTTCAGATCTCTGGCTAGTGGGCAGCTGTCAACAACTACAAATTTCCAAGCTCTGGACTGGTCCCTCTGGAGACAAACAACTGACCATCACTCACTGGCAGGAGCACAGAAGCACAGTCCCCTTGCGCAGCATTATCCTGACTGGACAGACGCCCGCTCATGGCCTGAGCCTGCGATTGTTATGTGAAGCTGTCCCTGACTGATTTGCTTATATGCCCTGCTTTGCAGTTTGCCTGTGGGTAAGATGGAAGCCATTGAGCTAGGTCTCACCTCACATCTTACCTGATTCCACCACTCATCTAACTATAAATCGTGCTGCTCGGAGCCTGGTCAGATTCTACCCAATGGCTTTGCTCACTTGTCTATTTCTTTCTCTACCTCACTTGCAATATTAATTGGCCTGTAACCTATAGGTATTAACATGACTTTTTTAATATTAATTTGTCTCTATCCACACAGATCCTCTTTGGTCTTGCTTCTTTTTCCTACCGGAAGCTGATGGTAGTGCCATCAGGCTGCCACCTCCTGCTGTATTCCTCACGGCAACACCTGACCTATCAGAGCCTGGTCTGAGTTTAGTCAGTGAGCTAAGGTTTACAGTGAAACATTCATGCAGCATCTCCATGCCAGGCATGCTCCAATCAATCATCACTGTCTTCTCATGCTGTACAAATCAATGTTGGATTTCTAAGTTTCTTGAATGTCAGTTGCAATGAATGCATGACAAGATGAGGACTTGATGCAGTCTTAATGTTCTGTTTCACCAAGCAAATATATAAAACACAACAAATTAGTATGCAGCTGTTGAGCTTTGTCAAAGGGTCAGTTAGACTCGAAACATCAGCTCTTTTCTCTCCTTACAGATGCTGCCAGACCTGCTGAGATTTTCCAGCATTTTCTCTTTTGGTTTCAGATTCCAGCATCCGCAGTGATTTGCTTTTATTAAGTTAGTATGCAGTTTCAGCAAGTGATTGGGAAGTTAAATGGAACGTTGGAGCATCATATATGAGAAAATAAATAAATATACTCTATTGTTACCTCTGGTGCACAGTGACTGACCAGTTATGCACAGGCTGCAGACAGAATTGTGGAAGAAAATGTGTCATGATAAAAGGAATCCAGATATGTGAATTCCATCTTTACTGGTGAAAAAAATTCCTGGAAGTATGATTTTAGCATGTCTTAGAGTCATAGAGATGTACAGCATGAAAACAGACCCTTCGGTCCAACCCGTCCATGCCGACCAGATATCCCAACCCAATCTAGTCCCACCTGCCTGCACCCGGCCCATATTCCTCCAAACCCTTCCTATTCATATACCCATCCAATGCCTCTTAAATGTTGCAATTGTACCAGCCTCCACCACATCCTCTTGCAGCTCATTCCACATATGTACCACCCTCTGCGTGAAAACGTTGCCCCTTAGGTCTCTTTTATATCTTTCCCTCTCACCCTAAACCTATGCACTCTAGTTCTGGACTACCCAACCTCAGGGAAAAGACTTTGTCTATTTATCCTATCATGCCCCTCATAATTTTGTAAACCTCCATAAGGTCACCCCTCAGCCTCCGATGCTCCAGGGAAAACAGCCCCAGCTTGTTCAGCCTCTCACGGTAGTTCAGATCCTCCAACCCTGGCAACATCCTTGTAAATCTTTTCTGAACCCTTTCAAGTTTCATAACATCTTTCCAATAGGAAAGAGAGCAGAATTGCACGCAATATTCCAACAGTGGCCGAACCAATGTCCTGTACAGCCACAACATGTCCTCCCAACGCCTGTACTCAATACTCTGACCAATAAAGGAAGCATAACAAATGCCTTCTTCACTATCCTATCTACCTGTGACTCCACTTTCAAGGAGCTATGCACCTGTACTCCAAGGTCTCTTTGTTCAGCAACACTCCCTAGGACCTTACCATTAAGTGTATAAGTCCTGCGAAGATTTGCTTTCCCAAAATGCAGCACCTCGCATTTATCTGAATTAAACTCCATCTGCCACTTCTCAGCCCATTGGCCCATCTGGTCCAGATCCTGTTGTAATCTGAGGTAACCGTCTTTGCTGTCCACTACACCTCTAATTTTGGTGTCATCTGCAAACTTACTAACTGTACCTCTTATGCTCCCATCCAAATCATTTATGTAAATGACAAAATGTAGAGGGCCCAGCACCGATCCTTGTGGCACTCCACTGGCCACAGGCCTCCAGTCTGAAAAACAACCCTCCACCACCACCCTCTGTCTTCTACCTTTGTGCCAGTTTTGTATCCAAATGGCTAGTTCTCCCTGTATTCCATGAGATCTAACCTTGCTAATCAGTCTCCCATGGGGAACCTTGTTGAACGCCTTACTGAAGTCTTTTTGGACGTGGCAGAACACACCAGATGGCCTCCTTCTTTAAAGACCGCAATTTGCCTTCCCACGTGGTTAAAGATGCCCTCCAACACATCTCGTCTACATCCTGCACCTCTGCCCTCAGACCCCACCCCTCCAACCATAACAAGGACAGAATGCCCCTGGTGCTCACCTTCCACCCTACAAACCTTCGCATCAACCAAATCATCCACCGACATTTCCGCCACCTCCAAACAGACCCCACGACCAGGGATATATTTCCCTCCCCACCCCTTTCCGCCTTCTGCAAATATCGTTCCCTCTGTGACTACCTGGTCAGGCCCACCCCCCTACAACCCACCCTCCCATCCTGGCACTTTCCCCTGCCACCGCAGGAACTGTAAAACCTGTGCCCACACCTCCTCCCTCACCTCCATCCAAGGCCCTAAAGGAGCCTTCCACATCCATCAAAGTTTTACTTGCACATCCACTAATATCATTTATTGTATCTGTTGCTCCCGATGCGGTCTCCTCTACATTGGGGAGATGGGCGCCTCCTAGCAGAGCGCTTTAGGGAACATCTCCGGGACACCCGCACCAATCAACCACACCGCCCCGTGGCCCAACATTTCAACTCCCCCTCCCACTCTGCCGAGGACATGGAGGTTCTGGGCCTCCTTCACCGCTGCTCCCTCACCACCAGACGCCTGGAGGAAGAACGCCTCAACTTCCGCCTCGGAACACTTCAACCCCAGGGCATCAATGTGGACTTCAACAGTTTCCTCATTTCCCCTTCCCCCACCTCACCCTAGTTCTAAACTTCCAGCTCAGCACTGTCCCCATGACTTGTCCACACTGGTCCTACCTGCCTATCTCCTTTACCACCTATCCACTCCACCCTCTCCTCCCTGACCAATCACCTTCATCCCCTCCCCCACTCACCCATTGTACTCTATGCTAATTTCTCCCCAGCCCCACTCTCCTCTAGCTTATCTCTCCACGCTTCAGGCTCACTGCCTTTATTCCTGATGAAGGGCTTTTGCCCGAAATGTCGATTTCGAAGCTCCTTGGATGCTGCCTGAACTGCTGTGCTCTTCCAGCACCACTAATCCAGAATAAGGATTCACTTGACCTATCCTGTCTATGCCTGACATATGCTTCCTTCTTTTTCTTAACCAAACCCTCAATTTCTTTAGTCATCCAGCATTCCCTATATAACTACCAGCCTTCCCTTTCACCCTGACAGGAATATACTTTCTCTGGATTATTGTTATCTCATTTCTGAAGGCTTCCCATTTTCCAGCCGTCCCTTTACCTGCAAACATCTGCCTCCAATCAGCTTTCGAAAGTTCTTGCCTAATACCGTCAAAATTGGCCTTTCTCCAATTTAGAACTTCAACTTTTAAATCTGGTCTATCCTTTTCCATCACTATTTTAAATGAATAGAATTATGGTCGCTGGCCCCCAAGTGCTCCCCCACTGACACCTCAGTCACCTGCCCTGCCTTATTTCCCAAGAGTAGGTCAAGGTTTGCACCTTCTCTAGTAGGTTCATCCACATACTGAATCAGAAAATTTTCTTGTACACACTTAAGAAATTCCTCTCCATCTAAACCTTTAACACTATGGCAGTCCCAGTTGATGTTTGGAAAGTTAAAACCCCCTACCATAACTACCCTATTATTCTTACAGATAGCTGAGACCTCCTTACAAGTTTGTTTCTCAATTTCCCTCTGACTATTGGGGGGTCTATAATACAATCCCAATAAGGTGATCATCCCTTTCTTATTTCTCAGTTCCACCCAAATAACTTCTCTGGGTGTATTTCCGGGAATATCCTCCCTTAGCAGCTGTAATGCTATTCCAGATCAAAAATGCCACTCCCCCTCCTCTCTTGCCTCCCTTTCTATCTTTCCTGTAGCATTTGTATCCTGGAACATTAAGCTGCAAGTCCTGCCCATCCCTGAGCCATGTTTCCATAATTACTATGATATCCCAGTCCCATGTTCCTAACCATGCCCTGAGTTCATCTACCTTCCCTGTTAGGCCCCTTGCACTGAAATAAATGCAGTTTAATTTATTAGTCCTATGTTGTCCCTTCGATGAGAAATTCTTCCATTTTAATTGGAATCTGCAGACTTGATCCCGTCATCAGATATCTCCAGGCAATGTTTTACAACTGACTTTTTTAGAAGAAAATATTGCCCTGAAAAGATATGCTGATTTATTTAAGAATGGTGACTCATCGCTGCTTAATTATTGAAGCAGCATGAGGTGCAGCTCAATGAATATAGCTTCACTGGACTATTTAACTTGAGGAATGTGCTGCGTGAAGGAATTTTGAAGTTTATTCTCTTCCTAATATCCAGTGGCTTTTTATTTCATGTTTAATCTAATTTTAAAATTAACTTCTTTCAGCTGACAAAAATCAATTGGAAATTAGTAAGACAGGTAATTAAACCATCTTTCCCACATTAATAAGGCTGTTCATTTTCATCCATCAACTTGATCTAGTTTAGAATGAAGTAACATTAATGAGATATCAACTCTACTGCAGTCAGGACACTGCCAAAGGTGTCAGATTTCCACTGAGACCTTCAATTGAGGCTCTATCTGCTGTCTCTGGTGAATTTAAAAAGATCTAATGGCACTATTACAGAGGTAAACGAGTTGGGTGGGGAAGTGGACTTTGGATTTTTGCCAAATATATTTGTACTTCATTGGTTGTAAAGCAAATTGAAGCATAATGCCATATTAATGCTAGCTTTTCATTCTTTCAGGCATTCAGAAGAAAATGCTAAGCTCTCAATATATTAGTTCTTTGCCAACTAAGTAGACTAGCTAAACTTTCGGCTTCTTTGCCAGTTCAATATTTGAAATATGCTATTAACATTACATGAGGCAATGAATTTCTGAAGTTACCAAGAACAGGAAAACACTTACTAAATGCCGCATCAGATCAAACCAAATTTTAATCAAGGGTCCTACACATTTCACAGGGTGTAGGACAATTTTAGTATAACAATTTTAAAAATAAGTGGAATGCCTTACAGCATATAAATAAGAATAAACTACAAACGATAAATGTAGCAGACAGGTCACACACTTAAACAAAATCACTCATCAAAAAACTCTTGAGTGATTGAGCAATCAGCCTTGTCTGACCTAAAGATCTCAATCTCAGACTAATCAATAATGGCTCACGACAAAGGTTAGCTGTGAACGAAAATGACTTGAATAGATATGGAGCAACCTTAAACTTAAATGGGAGCTAAGTAAAAGTTAGAATCAATTAACTTACCTCATAATAAAGAAAATAACCTAATTTCTATTACGAGCCTTTCATGACCTTGGGATAGCCAAACTTTTCACAGCCCATTAATTCCTTTTGAAGAGTGGTTCCTTTTGTCATGTAGGGACTGTGACCATCAAATTTATTTTTGGGATCACTCCAATGTTTTTTTTTGTAAAATAGTTCCATGGGTCTATTACATCAACGAGTTTAACACCGTATTTGAAAGTCAGCACCTCAAACAGAGTACTGTCCCCACAGTACAATGTCTGATTAGACTCTAGAGGGTTTAGTGCTAAGGTGCATTGGTTTGATTATCCCTGCAACGTTATTGCTGTGTTTTTTAATCATTCACCTTTTTCTGCCTGTTTGATTAAAATTCCAGTGTGTATACACATAGATCATGAAAGGGAGCATTTCATCGAATTGTCGAGAATATAGTATACAATTAAAATTTCTTATTAAAAATGTTGCACGGTAAATTACACCCTTGCCCAATGAGTTTAGTTTAATGCCAAAGGCAAATAGAAATGTCTGAGATTATGAAGTAGCTTTTATGCAAATAGGTTCATACAGGTTAATGTCTGTAAGTAACTTTGTTTTATGATGTGAAAGATGGTTTGAGCACCTTTGAGCCAGATTTTAGTGAAAAAATCAAAAATGTTAAATTGGGAGAAATCCTAGCTGACACATAACCTTTTTAAAATTCATTCATGGGCTGAGGACTTCAACTCCCATCTTTATTTGTTGCCCATCTTACATTGTTCTTGAGAAAGTTGTAGTAAGCTGTCACCTTGAACTATTGCACCCCTTGGTATGTTTCTATGCCCACACTGCTTTTAGACAGAATGTTCAAGGATTATGACCCAGTAATGGTGGGTGATATATTCCCAGGTGAGGATTGGTAGTAGCTTGGAGTGGAACTTGCAGGAGGTGGTGTTCCCATGTATCTGTAATCCTGGCCCTTTTAAGTGGTGATGCATTATGCCTCATAGGCATTATGTAAGTATATCTTCAAAAGACATGGTCATTATATCATCACTGTATCATAGCAAATACCATCCTCCACCTTACCTCAGATCACTTGAGGCATGACTGTCTAAATGAAGCATGCTCTTCTTAATGGATTAATATTAGCTCAGCCAATCATGTGCCTGAGAAACTTATTTTACATTGATAATTCTTACTTATATTAAAGGTCTTTTGGATTCTTCAACATCGTGAGGCCCCTATCCAGTTTCTCATGTTACACGAGCTAACCAAATTATTGCTGCAGTAAAAGACAGGAGAATAAGCTTTTGTTTTGAAGAGGAATTGTCGGAGAGACTCATTAAGTTTGTCTTTTACTCGACAACAAATATAGTCCTCTGGACGGATTGCTTGAGCAAAAAGTAAAGCCATTGCAATGATTCAATTATCTGAGCATGGTTATAAGTTTGATTTCATAGTGGTCACCAACAATAATTACGTATCTTAGGTCCAGTCAACAATATCGTTACGGTCAACAAAATGTGCCAAACCACCAATATTTGTAACAAAAACCAAAAGAATAGAGGATGCTGTAATTTAAAAACCAGAACAGAGGTTGCTGGTAAAGCTCAGCAGGTCTGGCAGCTTCTGTGAAGAGAAATCAGAATTAACATTTTGGTTCCGGTGACCCTTCCTCAGAACTGTTGGTAGCTCGGAAAATGTCGGTTTATGAGCAGAAGATAGGGTGGGGGAGGGGGTAAGGAGTAAATGATAGGTGTGAATAGAGCTCAAAGAGAGAAAGAGCAGTTGGACAGAAACAGGAGTAAATAACGATCTGGCTAGGAGGGTGAATAGCTGTTAATGGAGACTAACAATAGGTAATGTATAATGGCAAAATATGTGATAACAAGGCCTGGTTATGGCGGTGTGTGGGCTTGAAAATAGGAGAGTTCAGGCCCCAAAATTATTTTAGGTGATATTGATTCCAGAGGGCTGCAGGTTCCCCAAGCAGAAAATTAGGTGTTGTTTTTCCAACTTGTGCTGAGCTTCGTGAGAGCACTGCAGCAAGTCTGAGACAGAGGTGGTTGGCCAGGGAACATGGAACAGGGTTAAAATGGCAGGCAACTGAAAGCTCAGGCTCTTTTTTGCTGGCAGATCATAAATGGTCTGCAAAGCAGTCACCCATTCTACACTTTGTTTCCCTTGTGTAGAGGAGACCACATTGTGAGCAGTGAGTGCAGTAGACTAGAATGTGAGAAGTGCAGGTAAAATGTTGCTTCACTTGGAAGATATATTTGGGCCCTTGGTGGCGGAGGAGGGAGAGGTAAATGAGCATTTGTTACATCTATGGTGATCGCAGGGGAAGGTGCCGTAGAGCTGTGGAGGATGGGAGGGGGAGGTGTGGCAAGTGAAGGAAGAGTGGACCATGGTGCCCCAGAGGGAATGGTTCCTGCAGATGGTGGACAAGAGAGGGGAGGGGAATATTTGTTTGGTGGTAGCATCTTGCTGGAGCTAGCAGAAATGGGGGCTGATTACCTTTTGGATGTAGATGCTGATGGGATGGTAGGTAAGGACAAGGGGAACTCTATCACTGTCGTGGAAGGGAAGAGAGATGGTGAGGACAGAAGTGTGGGCGATTAGTCGGACCCAGTTGACGGCTCTGTCGACAATGGTTCTGGGGAGTCTTCCGTTGAAGAAGAAGGTGGGCATTTCGGAGCCTCCCTTGTTGAAGTTGGCCTCGGCGGAACATACATGATAGAGAAGGAAGAACTGGGAGAATGTAATGGAGTCTTTACAGGAAGCAAGGTGCGAGGATGTATAGTCCTGGTAGCTGTGGGAGTCAGTGGGTTTATATTGGAACAAATGTAGTTTGCTGAGCCCATCCAAAACTGTTCAGCTTTTCTTGACATACGTAAAGCATGCTGTGTCAAGTGACGTTGTTAATGCAAGTGCTGAAAGTCTGGAGATCTGATAATCTGGTAGACCATCTCAACGCTGGCAGCTGGAAAAGTGTTAAGAATGTGCACAGTCATGATTGTATCAAGTGGTGGAGGAGGCTTGAGGGGGTGAATTGTCTACTTCTGCTCCTAGTTCTTATGTTCTTGCAAATGCAACCATGTTGATGAAGTTCACCTTCAACCAAGCAAAACGAAATTTTGGAAGATCATCACACCTCCTGTATTGTTAATCACCCACATTATGTCCGTGGTATAAGATGAACTGAAGCTTATACAAGGTACTAATATTATACAACATGAAGTGGCACATTGACACATACTGAAAGTTAAAATCAACATGTGAAATTGCTCCAATGCATTACCAGTACACACCCTAAAGCATTTAACCAAGTGGCATCCATGGTACAGAGTTGATAAAGTGTGGAGCTGGAAAAAGCACAGCAGGTGAAGCAACATCAGAGGAGGAGGGGAGTCACCTCAGGTCAGGACATTTCATCAGGAATCCATAGTAGAGCCAAGGAGAGACTACTGCATAGCAGCCATGATATGGATGAGTTGGTGTTGGACTGGGGTGGACAAAGTTAAAACTCACACAACACCAGTTTATAGACCATCAGATTTATTTGGAAGCATTAACTTTTGGAATGCTACCTGGTGAAAGAGCAGCGCTCCGAAAGCTAGTGCTTGCAAGGAACCCAATAGACTATAACCTGGTGTTATGTGATTTTTAACTGAGTAACAGATCACTAATTCTGTTCAATTGGCAGAATCATACCACAGAACCAACACGCAAACTCATCTTCAACTTCACGATATTTTCTTCTCAGTAGATACCAACAGTCCAGAGTTGAGAGGGCTACCAGTTTGTACAGGTCTCAGTGTGGTCACATCCACTGTGGTGGAACAAACCACATGTGATGCATACGAATCAGTCAATGACCTCAAACCACTTTACTCAGGTGGATTTGCAGTATTTGGAATTTTTAAGGATGATGCATCATTACAGCTTTAAAATCATGTAGACAAGGACTCCACAGTCAAGAGAAGCTTCAAGTGGAACTCAACAAGATGGAACAAAATGGTATAATTCGGAAGGTCAACCACCACACAGATCTGAATTTTAAAGAAAGATTCCATGACATGCCTCTCTTAAAAGGTGTCCATAAAACTTTCAAAAGCTAAAAAAATTCAATCATAAATTTTCCAGAACATGATTCTTTTCCAAGTTAGATGCAATGGATAGTTAGCATCTGCCTGTTGAGCAGAAGTATCAGAAAAACTCAAAACAGCTAGAATGCCTTTTGGACTGGACTATCTCTGATGGTTACCATTTGAACTATCAGTTACACCAAGATCTATTTCGGTCACACATGGATAGGATTACTGGGAATATACTTAATGATATTTGTAGAGCTGACAATATGGCAGTCGCTGTAAGATAAAGACAGAGCATGAACATCAGCTTCATTTACTGATGTCAGCAGTGCATTGACAAGGATTGGCATTGAACAGCATAAAATGCCAGGTCACTGTCAGCCAGATAAAGCCTTTGGTTGTAATCATGTCATCTCGATCCAGGTAAGATATAAGATGTTAAACAACTGCTGATCCCATAGGATAAGGAGGATCGATGGTGTAGCTTTCAGATGTACCCATTGAGAGGTTTGTTCAAGAAGGACCATTCCTATGTGTGACAAGACAACCACCAATACGTTTCCAAGTCTCTCAAGCAGGTTCTGTCATTGAAATTTTGCCAACTGCAATACTGTAGCCCCATGAAAGCAATGGTTCTCGAATTGTATGCGTCATAAAAAGGCATTTAGAACACAAAAGACCTGTCATTTCCACAAGCCAACTGTTCCTTGCAGACCATGAAATATTAGTTCTGGTATTTGGTATCATGTAGTTTAACACATACTTACTTGGCAAGATATTCACTGTTGAAACAGATCACACATCATTTGAAATGATGTCCTACAAACTGCCAATGGGTATACCATCATGTTTGCAACATCTATCTGTCAGAGTGCAAGGCCATGACTTTGTAGTGAGATATAGACCAAGTTTCAAGATGGTTTTGTCTGAAATGCTGAGCACATTACTCAACAACACAAGAAGAATAAGTTAGTCCTCTTGATCTACATATTGATGCTCATGATTATGAAACTGAAGATGTTCTCAAGGTTTGACCAGAGCCAGTTTAAACTATTACGGTCAGCCATTGCTGAAATGATCAACTGCAAGAGTTGAAAGCAATTATTATCCAGAGATGGCCTGACCATATTAAAGGTATTACCTGAGAATATTTGTTCATTTTGGTCATACAGAGACAAACTTGGTATATCATAGCAAGTCATTTTCGAGGGCAAACTAGTCCAAATATGAAAACAGTTACATCACTGTCTCATGCACGTGTTACACTCAGAACATATAGATATTGAATGCACAAAATGACTGGCTTCTGAATCTGTGTACTTGTTGGGGATGAAATCAGGATATTCAAGAACATATGCAGCATGCTAAACACATCAACCTAAACAGCAGGATGATCATTACCATAAACATAATGTTCCATTGACTCCTTGGACAAAAGCGGCAGTAGACCTACTCACAGTGCATGAGGATGATTACATCTATGTGATGGGTAACTTCAATATTTTTTCCATTGTTCAATGACTTAGAAACACAATGACTACTGCTGTAACTGTGTGTTATTTTCAGTTTATTGATTATCCATATCAGGATTTGTTAGATAATGGACTGCACTACTCTGGCAAACTGACTGAAACCATTTGTACTAAATGGTGAGTAACCCATATCACATTATCATGTCATTATCAATACTCAAATGGCCTAGCAAACTGTACAGTCTGTACAATCATTAAAAGTCAAGCAACAAAGCAAGACTTTTGCACTGCATTGCTGCACTTGCATTCAACAATAAAGAAACAGGGGTTATCATCGCCAGAGCAACTTACACTTTGAAGGAAATTGTGTACAACCTTGCCCAGAAACTATATATCAAAACATCCTGAGGCACAAGACATGCTTCAAACACAGAGGATAATAAGAGGGGTACATGATGAAAGAGCAGGTGAAGAACAATCAAAACTGTGCACAGGACAGAAAGTGAGTTATAAATGCAAATACGATACTTGGATACTAGCAAGGGCTCATAGAATGTGCAAACAGGTCAAATCATATGAAGTAATTACTGATCATAGTGCCACATTGCAAAGGAACTGAAGCCAACTCAGATCTCTGTATCCACGAAGATATTGAGGAAGAACACTCCAGTGTGAATAATAATCTAGTGAGACAATTTGACCTGCATGATGTTGATTTTCTTGAGTGCTGTTGAAGGTACGTCTGTCTAGACAACTGGGGACTATTCCATTCTTGACCTGTGCCTTGTAGGTAGTGGCAGACATTGAGGATATAGAAGATGCGTTGCTCACTACAGAATTCCTGGCCTCTGAACTGCTGTTGACAACACCTTTTCAAATATCCATGTCCATCGTGTTTTAATTTTGAGAAGTCAGTGGCTAGCTAAAGTAGTGGCTAACTGAAGTAGCCTCAGACAGTGACAGAGGTGCGTGGGTGGCAAGGATGACTATCTCCATTTGCTAGGAAATGAATCAACTTATAATATTCACTATCAGACCCTCAAACACTCACCCTTCAGCTGATCACCATCTACCCATCCCAGATGCCCACTCTATAAATCCATGACCCCTCCATGCTCCCTCATGTCCTCATATCCCCCATACTCCCATGCTCTCTTCACATATCCATGCCCCATCTGTACAGGATCATACCTTAATGCTCTTTAAATGTGACCCTATCTCCCCATATCATCATGCCCTACCTTTCTTCTCCATGGCCATTCACTAAGTGTCCAGTATGGACAGACCTTTGGAGCCATTTAATTACAATGAAAGGGTTTTGAAATAGAAATGAAAAAAATAAACTTTTAGAAATCTAGTACAGTTGTTATTCAAATCCACTTCATGCTGAAAAAATGTCCTGTAGAGTTACATATAATGTACAGCTTATTCTGTCATTTCTCTCTCACTGCTTTTCATTCCATTTTCTCTCTTAAATTGGCAGCTGCTTCAAATTTAACTCCATGTAGTGAATCATTTCTAACCTTCATCTAGGGTCCTGTCCATTTTCAGGGCTTCCCTTTGAATCCTCACAGTTTTCATTTTAATCAATAGACGCTCACGTGGAATTTTATCCAAAGCCTTTGGAATTGAGGACGCTCTGTTTTGTGAGGCTAACATCAAACCATTTTGTACCTTTGCTCCTTGTTAGCCATTATGAAGAGCTGCTTGTTTTTTTTTGTATGTCTGACCGCTACTCTTTGAGCTGATGAGAGGTTTGGTTCTCAGCACTATCAGGAACAGAGAAACCGGGTTGCAAATTATCTAGTACTGACAACAGAAGTAATGCAAGCCTGTCATTGCCTGCATGTCATCAATTTAAAATTGCCTTAAGCTCAAATCAAGAACTGTAGACCAGTTGAGAGGCCTTCAGTCGTGTCTTTTGAGCAGGTCAACTTAATTGGGCATCCTTACATCATCCCCATCCTTACAGTAAGATTAATTGCTACTCAAAATCTTTTATATTACAGCATAACATGTCACATTGCGTTTGAGTTGCTGGTTAGACAAATAGATGTGTAGTAATTGGATATGTTATCCAGCAGGTTTGATTCTGCAGCTTTTGTTCAAGGGTGGAACCAGCAAAGCCTCATTATTTTTCCATTAACCAGTTAGGTTAAACTGAAACCTTAAATAAAATATAACTGGTGAAGATGGTGGACAAATGACAATGAGTATTGAGCATCCAGAGGATGGGTGTATTTCCATTAATTTTTTTGAATGACAGCCCTGTAGCAAGATCCTGCCCTGATCAGAAAGTAAATCTACACACAATATTTGCTGTAGAAGGGAAGAAGATGAAATCTAATGGGATCAAAAAACATGAATATAATAGCTGATCAGTTATATATATATATATATATATATATATATATTACTGATGGTATTTTTGTTTGGAATATTGATTGTAAAATATTTAGCTTAAAGACCATGTTCTTTCAATTGTTAATGGAATTAAATCTGTGATTCTAGTATGAGATGAGCATTAGCTATGAGTAGGGTGAATGAACACAGCTACAGTATTACTGCCTGCAGTGGCAGGTTAGTGCACACATACTCACCACTGTTAAGTCTCTCAGGAAGCAAAAGTCAGGAAAGAGTGAGATAGGTTGCCCTTTGCTCTCTGTGGGATTACATCTCGGGTGAGGGGGTGTGTGGAGTTGAGATGGAAGTCACCCTGGCTCTGAGAGATGTCAAGAATCACTATCGTAAATACTTTCTGTGGGTGATAGCTATTAATGTCGACCATGGCGTGAACTGCTTACAATTTGCTATCAATTTAACTGCATGACCAGAACATCTTGAGCAGCTTATGACTGAAAGTAAGATAAGAAACTTTGAAATTACTGAGCTTGTCATCTGTTGTTGAAGCAGAAAGTGACCCTGTTTATTGTTGCTCAAGCATTTAATTGCATCTTGCATATAAAATCTCAGTAAGTCTTCTTTCAGAAGAAATGCTGCTGACTGAGATATTTTGATTCATTCCGATTTATAGTGCTGTCTAATTTGGAACAAGAGCTTACATTTATCCACTTCAGAAAAACGCCAACTGTAACCGAGGAAAACAAAATGGGTTGAATTTTCCCATTTTGTGCCTGGGTGATTTTTTTCGGGGAGCTTCCTAACTTGGCAAATTTTCTCACACAGTCTTCCAATGCTCACCTTGTTAATTCCTCACTGATGCTGAGACAGTGTGCCAATTGCTCTGCTGCTGCCATATTTAAACCCAACTTGGTACCACTTCAAACACCGTAAGCTAGGAGCTGCCCTTCATAGTCTACTGTTCAACCATTTGTGGCAATGAGATGTCACAAGTGATCCCTGCCACTTCAGAAAAAGGGAAGGAATGGGGATGAGGGATAGTAGATATCTGTTTTCCAATGGACCACTAAAAGAAATCACAGTGCCAGTCTTAGCCAATCTAGACACAGACACCACCCAGGTCAATGCTATTTTGTATACCTGAAGAAAAATCCAGCAGTGAGGAAGAAGGATCATGATCTTCAGTGCTACACAGTGGCAAGTGTTGCTATAATTTTTCTGGTACTTCACATTTACTGTAGCTCTACTACTGCACACAAATCTCACCAACAGTTGGACAGCCAGCCTCACTACTGCATGCAGCATCCTCATTCATTGGTTCTCATCCATCTCATCCTCTTTAACTACTAACTCTACCTGTACACCACCAGCACCACCACTTCCTACTGTATCACTGGGGCACCTCACCATCTCTGCTGCTCCTGCACCACCACCAACAATTCTTCTGTACATTTTCACCACACTCAATCCCTTCTTTTGCCTCATTCCAGGAGAAAGTCAGGAATTGTCTGTCTACAGTTTCTCAGCAGTGCATGGGAGAATCACGGACTGTATGTAAATGAGTTAAGATTAACTAATAATGAGATGCAAACAAATGGGAATAAAGAAGACACCTTTCATTATTGAGATTAAGAATTTGCTGTTTAATCTTTAATGGGAAAATTGGAAGCTTCTTCTTAACACTGAAAATCAGGTATTTTCATTCTTGCTGTATTTTCCCATGATTCTCATTGCTGAAGGCTTGGGAAAAATCTGCTCAAAGACATTTCATAAATTTTAAAGATTTATTGGATTGAATTTCAAATTACAATACACAATTCTGAAAATAAACAATTAGTCTTTGTCTATAAGCAGGAGAAGCAATTAATGAACTTTGTCCGAATGAAGGTTTGGAGGAATAGCAACAATTTCAGTAAGTTTGGAAAATGTAGAGAAATAAGGGCAGAAATGTAAGGAAAAGAACCAAAAGAAATGTTGATTACATAGCAAATGTCAGGTAGAAAATATAAATAAATTATCACGTGAAATCATAGCATCATAGAATCTTACAGCACAGAGATCATTAGACCCACTGTGTCCTTTGGAAAGAGCTATCTAATTAGCCAATTTTCTATCCTTTCCCCATGGTGCAGTAAATCTATCCTTTTCAAGTGCTTAACTAATGTCATATAAAAGTCAGCTATAGATTAACTTACAGTAACCTTCTAGGTAGCACATACTAGATCGTAACAATTTACTGCATGAAACTCAATCCTTATCCATCTCCTCATTTGCTCTTTTTTGGTACCACTCCTCCAGCCAGTGGAAGCAGTTTACCCTGGACTCCTATCAAAATGCATCATGACTTTGATACCACTATTTCCCCTTAATCTTCCCTTCTTAAAGAAAGAAAAACTATTCCGCACTTTTGCATTATGCTTTTCACAACTATCGCACATCTCATAGAGCTTTATAGACAATAATGTATTTTTGAGGGGTTCTGAAGAAAGGTTATTATGAATGCAAAATATTAACTCTATTCTTTCCACAAGTGCTGCCAGACTTGCTGAGTTTCATCAGCATTTTCTCTTTTTTTCAAACTTTTTTTAAATAGGTATTTTTATTGAAGAAAAGGAAATTTTTAAAGATTTATTTTTACAAAATTACAAAAGTAATACAAACAAGTATAAATACCAAAATAAAATTAAATAAATAAGAAAAAAGAAAGGAAATCAATAATAATCGAAACAAAAAAAAAGAAAAACCCAACTAACCACTGATCTATCCTATAAACAACCAAAACATAAAATAGGATATCATACATTACTAGCATTAAACAACAGAATAATTAAATCACTAAGTACATGCTCAAAATAGATTTATATCAAGTCATAATGAAACCCGTATTTATGTGGGATTCCTCCTCCTGGGGGTCCCCAGTCCAGCCAGAACCATTACCACAGCCAGACAAAAGCCCTGGCAATATGGCCAAAATATCTGTGTCGATATAATTCAAAAAGGGCTGCCATATTTTATGAATAATTCAGTTTATTGGTGCACAATATTTGTGAGGAAGTCAAAAGGGATATATTCCATGACTATCCTGTGCCAGTTCGAAAGTCCTGGAGGGCCTTCAGCTGCCCAATTCACTAAAATATTTTTCCTTGCACAAAAGGAGAGAATGGAAAATAGTTTCCTCCCGTGCACATCCAGGGAAGGAAAATCTGAAAAGCCCAAGAGTAGAGACACTGAATCCAATCTAATCTCCGTACCCAAGATCTCTATCAAGGCATTCGCTACTCTATCCCAAAACCAGTGGATCTTATGGCACATCCAAAGAACTTACCAGATGCATCCTGCTTTCCCTTTTGATGGTCACTGGAAGGTTTTCTATACTTAGGTATTTTTATCATCCCCAGTATTTGGTCTGCTGTATGAAGCCAATTTTGTGCACCTATTAGAGGAAATAAGACGGGACCTTTAACACTGGGGAGGTCTCCCTGGCTGGGTAGAGTAGCCCTATTTAAAATGAATATTCTACCTTGTCTTCTATATCCTATGAGATTGCTCCCTCTGATGTTGCCAAGACTGGCATTGCAATAGCTCCATGGCTGGCTTGGTTTCTTTATCTGGAATCATAGACGGCCCCTTATCAAATTAGAAAAGCTGCAGCTTCCACTGGCAAGGGGAGGACTGGATTTTCCAGACTTTAGGAGGTATCAGTTGAGCTCTTTATTATCTTATATAGCTAGTTGGGTCTCTTGTGACCCACAATCAATTTGGTTAGACATTGAGACATCCCAAGCAAAGTGTCCCCTCATCAATCTTTTATTTATGGATATGATGAGAGCTATTATGGACTATTGCAAAAACCCTATTGCATTAAATACAATTAAAGCCTGGAGGATAATGCGACAAGATGAGGGTAACCTGCAAAAAACCTCCCCTTATACTCCTATAGTGGGAGCATCGGGATTTCAACTAGGGCTGACAGATACTACATTTAAAATTTGGAAGTCCAGAGGTATCTCCTGCTTGGGGAGGTTATGATGTCTTTTGAGTTTGGACTGCCTAACGGGGACCTTTTTCGGTATTTCCAAACACGAGATTATATACAGAAGAAGACCACATTGATAGACAATCCCTACAAATAGGATAGGGAAAGGAGAGTGCTATGGCTGATGGGGCCGCCCTCGGTCAGTACTCTTTATCACTCATTATATAATGAGGTATTGAAAGACATGGAGCAATTATTTAAAACATGGAACCAATAATTGGGGTTAGAAATCTCTTTAGAAATGTAGGAGGGCATCTGGGAAAATGCCAGAAAGATCTCTATTTGTAATAGAACTCAAGCTATTCAATTAAAGACACCCCACAGGGCTCATATAGCGCCTGAACAACTTGAAAAATTTAAGGTAGGAGCATCCCTTATGTGTCCTAAATGCAAAACAGAAGTTGGCACTCTTTTTTACTTTTGAGGTGTAGTCACTGTAGGAATGATCCAATGATGTCTAGCCTTTGTAAATAACTAAGGTTGCCCCTTACCTGACACAATTAGAATAAATCTCTTCTGCAACACCTGTAATAGCTTGACATCCTTATTGTATGTGTATGTTTGACTTTGGTGGTCTTCGGAGATAAAGCCATAATAGGCAATAGTTGGGGAAGGCATAAAAAGCAAAAGGAAGCCTGAGTTATACAGTCATCGAGTCATAGAGTCATACAGTACAGAAACAGACCCTTCGGTCCAACCAATCCATGCCAACCATAACCCCAAACTGCCTGCCCTGCCCTACTTGGCCCATATCCCTCCAAACATTTCTTATTCATGTACTTACCTAAATGTCTTTTAAATGTTGTGACTGTACCTGCATCCACCACTTCCTCAGGAAATTCATTCCACACATGAACAACTTGCTATCTAAAACAATTACCCCTAATGTCTGTTTTAAATCTTTCTCCTCTCACCTTAAAAATATATCTCCAGACTTGAAATTCCCCATCCTAATGAAAAGACACCTGAAATTCACCTTATCCTTACCCTTCATTATTTCATAGACTCCTACAAAGTCACCCCTCAACCTAGTGAAAAATGACTCAGACTATCAAGCCTCTCCTTAGAACTCAAACTCTCCATTCCTGGCAACATCCTGGTAAATTTCTTCTTCATCCTCTCCATCTTAATAATACCTCTCCCAAAATATGGAGACCAGAACTGGATGCAGTACTCCAGAACAGGCCTCACCAACATCCTGTACAACTTCAACTTAATGTCCCATTTCCTATACTCAAAAGTCTGAGCAATGGAGATAAGCATGTTAAGCATCTCCTTTATCAAATGGGATGCAAACATGAAAGAATGATGTACTTGAACCGTAGGGCTCTCTGTTCTACCACATTGCCCAAAAGGCCTTACTTTTAGTTGTATCATTCTTGCCTTTGTTTGTTTTGCCAAAATGCAATACCTCACATTTATCCAAATTACACTCGATCAGCCACTCTGCAGCCCATCGACCCAAATTGTAATCACAGACCTCTTCTTCACTGTCAACTATACCACCAATCTTGGTGTCAACTGCAAACTTACTAACCATGTTTTCAGTTTCCTCGTCTAAACCATTTAAATAAATGACAACTAAAAGTAAGTTGATTGGGGCAACAAAAAGTGGAAAGCAGTCAAGCAGTGACAGAACCAAACCTAATGTTGAACAATCATATTTGAGGTAAAAACAATGACTGCAGATGCTGGAAAGCAAATACTGGATTAGTGGTGCTGGAAGAGCATAGCAGTTCAGGCAGCATCCAACAAGCAGCAAAATCGACGTTTCAGGCAAAAGCCCTTCATCAGGAAGGGCTTTTGCCCGAAACGTCGATTTCGCTGCTCGTTGGATGCTGCCTGAACTGTTGTGCTCTTCCAGCACCACTAATCCAGTATTTGCTTTCCAGCATCTGCAGTCATTGTTTTTACCTCAAATATGATTGTTCAACATTGTAGGTTTGGAATCCCTAGAAAGATTTTACTAGCATTTTAATGTGACACTCAATGCATTTGTTAAGACGTTTTAATGAGTAACTGAGTTGTGCTTTTCTTACAATATTACAGCTGGAAACATAATTGTATGCTTTTGTCTGCCGATAAATTGGTAATGTTAAATCTTAAATATTTCTGGCCTCGGTGGATTCAGATGGTTTAACTTCTGTCTGTCCTTGCAGCTAATGATCAGACCATGTTGCGATGAGGATCAATAGGTGTCAGACAGAGAGATATCAAGCAGCTACAAAATCCCTCCAGACGTAACCTCTTCGACAATAAAGGAAATCCACCTGAGAATACTTACAGCTTTGCTTAACAAACTCTAATTCATGCACACATGGATTCTATATCCAAGGGTCAGAAGTGTGCTGTAATCTATTACTCTAATGACTGTTTTGCATTACCCAAGTGCTATTTATAGCTCTCAAGCTGTGATATTGAGCTCATTACCGTAAGCAGTCTTAATGCAGCACCATTAGCAAGCAATATCCTTGTGCGAACATTTAAAAAAAAGTTTCAAAGTTGCACATGAAGAAGAAATTTATCTAATCAAATTTGAAGTGCTGCTGTGTGCTCAAGAGATTAGAGAAGCAGGTCACTTCTCCTGATAATGTTTCGACAGAAATTTCTTTATTTGGTTTATAGCAAAATGTTTGGCTGTTTTAAATTCAGGATATCATTCATTTGCAATAGAATAGGAGGCTTTTAGAACATGAAAGATAAAAGTTCTTCATACAGATCCTTGAAACTGCTCAATGCTGACATTTGATCTCAAATCCACATCACTAACCAATCTCCATATCTCTCGATTTGTTTAGATTTCAAGGGACAGAATTTTGTGCAGGAGGTGGATTGATTGCAGATTGTATTGTATCTGTCCCCCAGACTATGCTATCCTGTACCACTACCACACTCCTTTTTACCACCAGACTTGAATGGCCTCCTGCATCATTGTGTCATGATTCTGGATTAGAGTGGTGCTGGAAAAGCACAGCAGGTCAGATAGCATCCAAGGAGCAGGAAAATCGACATTTCGGGCAAAAGCCCTTCATCAGGAATACAGGCAAAGAGCCTGAAGCGTGGAGAGATAAATGAAAGGAGGGTGCAGGTAGGGAGAAAGTAGCATAGAGTACAATAGGTGAGTGGGGGAGGGGATGAAGGTGATAGGTCAGGGAGGAGGGTGGAGTGGATATGTGGGAAGGAAAATAGGCAGGTAGGACAGGTCATGAGGACAGTACTGAGCTGGAAGGTTGGAGCTGGGGTGAGGTGGGGGGAGGGGAAATGAGGAAACTGTTGAAGTCCACATTGATGCCCTGGGGTTGAAGTGTTCCAAAGCGGAAGATGAGACGTTCTTCCTCCAGGCGTCTGGTGGTGAGGGAGCGGCGGTGAAGGAGGCCCAGGACCTCCATGTCCTCGGCAGAGTGGGAGGGGGAGTTGAAATGTTGGGCCACAGGGCGGTGTGGTTGATTGGTGCGGGTATCCCAGAGATGTTCCCTGAAGCGCTCTGCTAGGAGGCATCCAGTCTCCCCAATGTAGAGGAGACCACATCGGGAGCAACGGATACAATAAATGATGTTGATGGATGTGCTGGTAAAACTTTGATGGATGTGGAAGGCTCCTTTAGGGCCTTGGATAGAGGTGAGGGAGGAGGTATGGGTGCAGGTTTTGCAATTCCTGCAGTGGCAGGGGAAGGTGCCAGGAAGGGAGGGTGGGTTGTAGCGGGGTGTGGAACTGTCCAGGTAGTCACAGAGGGAATGGTCTTTGCGGAAGGTGGAAAGGGGTGGGGAGGGAAATATATCCCTGGTAGTGGGGTGCGTTTCAAGGTGGCGGAAATGTCGTCAGATGATTTGGTTTATGCGAAGGTTGGTAGGGTGGAAGGTGAGCAGCAGGGGCGTTCTGTCCTTGTTACGGTTGGAGGGGTGGGGTCTGAGGGCAGAGGTGCAGAATGTGGACGAGATGTGTTGGAGGGCATCTTTAACCACGTGGGAAGGGAAATTGCAGTCTCTAAAGAAGGAGGCCATCTGGTGTGTTCTGTGATGGAACTGGTCCTCCTGGAGCAAATATGGCAGAGACGGAGGAATTGGGAATACGGGATGGCATTTTTGCACGAGGTAGAGTGGGAAGAGGTGTGGGACTCGGTGGGTTTGTAAAAAATGTCAGTGTCAAGTCGGTCGTCATTAATGGAGATAGAGAGGTCCAGGAAGGGGAGGGAGGTGTCAAAGATGGTCCAGGTAAAATTAAGGTCAGGATGGAATGTGTTGGTGAAGTTGATGAATTGCTCAACCTCCTCGCGGGAGCATGAGGTGGCGCCAATGCAGTCATCAATGTAACGGAGGAAGAGGTGGGGCGTGGTGCCAGTGTAAATACGGAAGATCAACTGCTCTACGTAGCCAACAAAGAGACAGGCATAACTGGGGCCCATACGTGTGCCCCTGGCTTCCCCTTTGGTCTGGACGAAGTGGGAGGATTTGAAGGAGAAATTGTTAAGGGTGAGGACCAGTTCAGCCAAATGAATGAGAGTGTCAGTGAAAGGGTACTGTTGGGGATGTCGGGAGAGGAAGAAACAGAGGGTTTGGAGGCCCTGGTCATGGCGGATGGAGGTGTAGAGGGGTTGGATATCCATGGTGAAGATGAAGCATTGGGGGCCGGGGAAACGGAAGTCTTGGAAGGGGTGGAGGGCATTGGTGGTATCTCGAATGTATGTGGGGAGTTCCTGGACTAGGGGGGATAGGACAGTCTCGAGGTAGGTAGAGATGAGTTCAGTGGGGCAGGAGCATACTGAGACAATGGGTCGGCCAGGGTTGTCAGGCTTGTTGATCTTGGGAAAGAGGTAGAATCGTGCAGTGCGGGGTTCCTGGACTATGAGGTTGGAAGCTGTGGGTGGGAGATTTCCTGAGGTGACGAGGTTCTGTATGGTCTGGGAGATGACGGTTTGGTGATGGGGAGTGGGGTCATGGTCGAGGGGGTGGTAGGAGGAGGTATCCTTGAGTTGGTGTCTGGCTTCAGCAGTGTAGAGGTCAGTGCGCCAGACTATCACTGCACCCACTTTATCTGCTGGCTTGATGGTGAGGTCGGGATTGGAGTAGAGGGAGTGGAGGGTAGCGCGTTGTGAGGGTGAGAGGTTGGAGTGGGGGGAAGCAGGTAGACATGTTGAGGTGGTTAATGTCCCGGCGGCAGTTGGAAATGAAGAGGTCGAGGGCAGGTAATAGGCCAGCATGGGGTCTCCAGGTGGATGGAGCGTGCTGGAGGTGGGCGAAGGGGTCCTCAGAAGGTGGATGGGAGTCCTGATTGTGAAAGTAAGCTTGGAGGCAGAGGCAGCAGAAGAAGTATTCGACGTCATGACATGTATTAAATTCATTGATGTGTGGGTGGAGGGGGATGAAGGTGAGTCCTTTGCTGAGGACTGATTGTTCGTCCTCAGTGAGGGGGAGGTCTGGAGGGATGGTGAAAACTCAGCAGGGCTGGGAGCTAGGGCCTGGTGTGGGTGTGGAGCTGGGAGTGGGGGCGGTGCCTGTAACTGGAGTGGGTGTGGTGTTACAGGGAATGGGGTGGAGTCATGAGTAAGGGTGGTGTTCCCCTCAGGGTCCTGGGGAGTGGGGATGGTGACAGTGGGATCTGTGGGGGTCATGTCAGCAGGATGCAGATGAGTGGAGTTGATGGGGGCGAAAGTGGTGGCAAACACAGCAGGGGGCAGAAGTCTCTGAGCGTGTGACATCATCTGGTTTCCAGCATCTGCAGTCATTGTTTTTACATCATTGTGTGATCATCACATTGATCACCTTCCCTGCAGTTTAACTCTTCTTGGAGACAGGCTCCTAAATGGCTGCCTCCTCATTCATCACTCAGTTAAGGAAAGCAAACAATTTCTCAAGCCATCAACCCAGTCAGTGTGTGCAGCTTTGGACAGACAACAGCCCCATTGGAATAAGTGGGTGCTGTTACCAGGGGTTCTCTTGAGCAGTCCTCTGAAGATGTTGCAATGTTGGACACTCTGGCAGCAGGAAACATGTTTCCGCTGATGGGTGAGTGCCGAACCAGAGGACACAGCTTAAAAATACTGGTTAGACCATTTAGGACAGAGATGAGGAGAAACTTCTTCACCCAGAGAGTGGTGGCTGTGTGGAATGCTCTGCCCCAGAGGGCAGTGAAGGCTCAGTCTCTGGATTCATTTAAGAAAGAGTTGGATAGAGCTCTCAAAGATAGTGGAATCAAAGGTTATGGAGATAAGGCAGGAAGAGGATACTGATTAGGAATGATCAGCCATGATCATATTGAATGGCAGTGCAGGCTCGAAGGGCTGAATGGCCTACTCCTGCACCTATTGTCTATTGTCTATTGTTGTTAATGTGACTATGGCTCCAGCTGCTGGTCCACTGGCCTATAGGAGAAGTGCTCCCATGTGATTGGCTGCTGTGATGCCGTTGGGGGTGAGGGTGCAGTCAGTTGGCAGTAAACAATGTTGTGATCCCCTTGGTCACCATCTGCAGGCATCTGTTGGACTTTGTCATCTATAAGTGGTGCACCCAGATATCCCCCATTCTTGAAAAAGGGCTTATGCCTGAAATGTCAACTCTGCTGCTCCTCAGATGCTGCCTGACCTGCTGTGCTTTTCCAGTGCCATCCTTCTCGATCCCGCCAGTGTTCCCAGTCTGTGGGGTGTTCCCATCCTCCACGGTGGCACTGACATATACAAATTGGCTAAATACTGCTGCCACACAGCCAGCTCTTACCCTTACCTCTGGCATGGAGGGCTTGGAATGGGAGCTCCTCAGCCTACAGCCTTGGTGCTGACTCTTTCCTTCCTCTCAGTTTTGCTGTGAAATGACAGGACTGATAAAAGTGTGCCACTTATCCCTGCTCCTCCAAAGTGCTGATACCATTTATTTCTCTCTCCATTCCAACTGTTTTGATCACCCTTAATTTCAGGCACTAATCCCACTTTCACAGCACTTTCTCTCTCTCTCTATCCATTTCTACTCCTCTTAACTCTCCTGCACTCAATCACTGTTTTCTTTGACCTCTGCTTCTTTTGTCACTACTTTTTCTTGAGCTCTGGTTGCAGCCGAAATCTTGCAAAGTTTATAAATCAAGTTGGGATTTATGATTCTGTTCCAACTTTCCCAGCATGATATCGTTACCTTCCAAATACTGATTCAACGGAATTAGTTGCACTCAGATTTCAGGTATATTCTAATTATTGACAAGACCAATCAAAAGGCACCATGGTTTTATCCTTTTAGATAATGTGTTGAACGTTAAAATTCACTTGCTTCTTCAGAAATCCTCCAATTCTAGTTAGGCACAGAAGAACTTGGAGTAACAACTTAGGAATAAAATGCTGAATATTACAACCTTGCAATGTCAAAGTTGATTTCAAAGGCAGATAAATGCAATTCTGTTTTTGATTAAGTGACTCCATAAACTGTGAGCATTGACGCAAATGTAACAAGAAGTAATAAATAACGTTTTATGTTGGGAGTACTATTGCATTGGAGAATGATTTAGCTGGACAGTACACCCAGCACCAAATCATTGTAAGATTTACCTGAATTGGAGACTATAGTATTGTCCCTCATCCTGCCAAATATAAGTCAGGGGTTGAACATAATTCTGCTCCATCAGGGATACTTACAGAACAATGTAATTTTGGAGTGCTAGGATTTTCTTCCTTCAGAAGAATAATGGCTGCTATTATTAAATCATCAGGTTGGATTTTTTTTAATTCTAGTGGCTGTCCCTATGATGGGTTTGAAGGAGAGGAATCTTTATTTATTTATTCATTTGTGGGTTGCCGACTGGCCAGCATTTATTGCAGACCCCTAGTTACCCTTGGGAAGGTTTGTGGTGAGACCTTGTAGCAATTAGAACAACTGAATTGCTTACTAGGCCATTTCAGAAGGCAATTGAGAATCAAATCAACCACATTGCCGTGAGTCTGGGGTCACATGTAGGACAGACTAGGTGAGGATGACAGATTTCCTTCCCTGAAGGACATTAGTGAACCAGACCGGTTTCTTTCCTGACAAATGACAACGACTTCATGGTTATCAGTAGATTCTTAGTTCCAGATTTCTATTTTGTTGAATTTGAATTCCACATGGTGGGATTCAAACCAGTGTCCCCAGACCATTAGCTGACTTTCTGGAATAATAGTCCAATGATAATACTGCTTGGTCATCGCCTCCCACATTTTAATGGTCTAGTGTAATGCTACATTTTCCAAGGGGTTGGCAATCAGTACTGGGACAATGCCTGGAAGAATAGGATGCAATGAATGGATGACATTCTCTCCATCTGAAAGTGGAGACTCGGGGTACTGGGATCACACAGCAGTGAGTGTAGGATTGGCAAAGGCAAATGTACCATTGGTGCAGGAGTGGCCATAGCTGCTAGAGGGCCCTCCTTGAAAATTGAGCTGGACGGATGGAATCCAGTCCATTGCTGTTGGTATATGCTGAGAATTACCCCAATAGCAGGTAGATATCCAGCTAGTAGATATTCTACTATTGAACCATCACAAGTGCATGGTCATTATTCAGTTTTCTATACAAGTCATAGTAAACATGTGTGGCATCCTGATTTCTCCCTTATCTTATTCAGGACTAATCCACTGTGACACTAGTACTGTCACTCTGGTTGAGGTTGACTGAATTATTCCTGGATAGGAATTTGTTCCAATGTCCTGTTGATATGTACAGCCATCAAATGGTGTGTACCCTTAAATGGATGCACAACTGCAAAGACCAAAATAAACTATCATCTGCTTACATACCGACATCTGTGGTTTAGAAGATTTTCTAAGAAGCGTATACAAAAACATGCAAAGTAAGAATTTGAGGTTGTTGTTACATTAGTGATTCCAAAATAATTGCAAATAAGATGGCAATACCACAAGAATTGTTCCGTGAAGAAAAATAAATAACAGAAAGTCCACTGATCCTAAGGAAGCATGTGCAACAGAAAACTGGAGCAGAAGAGGATGAAGAAAAATAACTGTTAAATAGAACTATTTCTCTGGCACTAGTTCTTGTTTAAAGCAGAATACCGAAGGGAATCTAGTTAATAAAAGTTGTTTCCATAGGGATAATCATAATTGTGATAAACTAGCAGCCTTTTAGTATATGATGGCAACAGAGTAGTAGTGCTGAGACCGCGGCTTGTCTGCTTCCATTTGCTTTCTTACTTTTCTTAGTTTTCTTGTTTTTACTTCAGCTCTTTCTTTCTTCTTTGTCTTTGCTTTAAAGCCTGGAGAGTGGCAGGTGAAGGAGGAGGTCTCCGGAGGTAATGACAGCAATGCCAGGACGAGCCAGTCACACCCAGGTGAGCCAGGAGCAGGCAGTGTTCGGGCTGAGCCCATCCACTCCAGGTTAGCCACAATCTTTTTCTCCCTCTCTCTTTTTTTGTCTTCTGCTTCTTTTTCTTTCACCTTCCTGACATCACGGGGGAGGCCAGAGCTGTGTGGGCAGGAATACCTGGCTTCATAGCCCTGATACGTGGACTGCTGGAATGTTGGTTGGGTGTTGTTTGCAGCGAGGGTAGAGTGGGAATCCTGGCTGTGTCAGACCTAGAGTGTGGACTCCTGGCTGTGTCAGGCATAGAGCGTGGATTCCTGATGGTGGTAGGCCTAGCATGGGCTCCTCGCTGTGGTAGGCCTAGAGTGGATTCCTGGCTGTGGTAGGCCTAGAGCGTGGGCTCCTAGCTGTGGTAGGCCTAGAGCGTGAACTCCTGGCTCTGTCAGGCCTCGAGCATGGATTCCTGGCTGTGGTAGGCCTAGAGCCTGGATTCCTGATGGTGGTCGGCCTAGCGTGGGCTCCTCGCTGTGGTAAGTCTAGAGTGTGAACTCCTGGCTGTGGTAGGCCTCGAGAGTGGACTCCTGGCAGTGGTAGGCCTAGAGCATAAACTCCTGGCTGTAGTAGGCCTAAGGCAAGGACTCCTGGCGGTGGTAGGTAGGTCTAGAGCATGAACTTCAGGCTGTGGTATTCAATGGTTGACTGCAGTGGTATCGGTTTCCAGAACAGGGGCTCCTAGCTGCAGTGGGCCTGGAGCATTGACCCTTTCGATAGGATTAGTTTATTGACTACAACAGTGTCAGTGCCTTGATTGGGGACTCTTGGCTGTGGTACGCCCACACCAGGGACTTTGCAGAGCCATGTTTGAGATATTGGCTGATGAGGATGAACTCTATTTAAGTACGTTCTTCCATCTTTCTTGTACTTCAAAATGAACCCAGGTCCCTGATACTGTAAGGCTGCAATGCTAACCACTGAGCCACCATAAGGCTCTAATTCAGATCAATGAAGGCAAAGAGATACAAGTCTTCCAGCGTGCAAGAGCTTACATTTTAGTAATAAGGAAAGTAGTTCTATCTTATAGCTAGTTAAAGACTACTAACAAATCTATACTCATAGCAGCTGATGCTACTGGGTGTCTGAATGTTTTGATGTCTAGAGCTGTTGGCTGGTTGATCTTCAATTAGGTTTCTAAATTTCTACTACTGAAATCTTGTGGTTATTTATTTATAGATGAACATAACTGGGCACTCAGCCATCTGCCCACCTATGAATAATAACCTCTCTTCTTTCTATCCTCGAGACCAAAACCTCTAGCAGTGCATTTGATCTAATGGGAGGCTCGATCTGACCTACTGCTTCATTTGAGTTTTATTGGTTTTTCTGAAACAGTTCCACTTGTTGTTGGAGCCTGACTACACCTTCTGTTTATGTGGTGCAAGCTAATGGCTGTGATGACTTGGCTGTTGGAAATCAAGTTTCTTAGCCCAAAGGCCATCATTGCAAGAATTCCTCAGGGTAATGTCTTGGCCTCAAACATTTCCATTGCTTAATCACTAACTTCTATCCATCATAAAGGACGTTTAGCTGACGATTGCACAGTGTTCAGTACCATTCACACAATTCCTAAAAATTAAAAAAAAACCCATGCAGCAAGACCCTAACAGCATTCATGTTTGTGTTGATAAAGTGGCAAGTACTATTCATCTCACGACTGTCCTGCAGGAAAAACCATATCTGACATGAGGATCAAGCATGCATCTGGACCCAAATTATGTGTGCATCCTGTTAGAGGCACATTTAGCACTGCATGCACACTGCGGTCATTAATGCAAACAGGCAGAACAAAATTTGTGTACAGTCTGAATCAATGCAACCAAACATTGAGTAATTGTAGATTCTCATTTTCAAGCCTTTTTGCAGATTTTGTTAACCCTACAAGGAAATTACCTGAAACTGGAGGGTTATCTATTTCTGAACATTATATTATTTTAAAGGGGTAATGATTCTGCTCTATTGATTCAACTTCTAAATGGCACTAAATGCAAATTAATTATTGAGAGACAAGGTTACTGCATTTTAACACATTACCATCCACTGATTCACACAGTGAGCAATGTCACACATTCCAGAATTGTAAAAGTCTTTGTCAATCGCAGTGTTCTTTCACTGAAAGATAACTTATTGGAGATAAGAAAAAATATATTTAGAAATCATGTTTTTGACGTAATAGAGCAGTAACTAAAATAAATTACTTTGAATAATGATTTATTATGCAATCCACAATTATTTTCAGCATCCCATTACTTAAAGTATCTCATTATTTTAACCATAATTTCAACTTTTATTTGTAAGGTCAACTCTCTTTATTTCATCACCTCAATAAAGTCGTAACTGATTTTTACTAAACATATCAAAGTATATGTCAGCAATTTATACTCCTTCAACCCGAGATGTGGAACTAATCTTGAACTGTGACATGCCTTTCTTCACAAGTTGTAAATACATACTATTCTTAGATTAAAGGTTAGATAACAGCATCTTATAAAGGAGCAGGAGCATGGAAAATGTCTGAAAATGTAAATTGGCACAAAAAGTTCATTTTTTTTTCCAATGGAAACAAGAATGGCTAATCTTAGCTTTGACGAATAGACTATAGATATTGACGTCAACAGCAAACAGACAGCTGTTTTTGATTTCCTTTTTGCTACATTCTTGATCTTGAGCTTAATATAAAATTGAAATGGATTGTTTAACAATGTCCAACTGTCTGAAATGGTTAGGCATGGGGCAAAAAGCATTAGTATACTGCTCAATCTCTTATTAATTTTTCCAGGCAGTTCGATTACATGTGTGAAATTGAGGTAATTTGCTACATGCCTCCCAAATTATATAATTATTTGTCTTGAAAGTTCATGATGAAGCATTGTGACAATATGCTAATTATAAATACAGTGACAAATCATAGATTTCACAGTTTAAATTTCACATTTAAGGCAGAGTATAGATCTGAAGTAAATTAAAAGACTAATGTACATTCCATTTTTGTTATTTTGCTATTTTTCTTATGTAACAATTTGGCTTCTACTCCAAAGTTTGTCATGTGCATGTTAGTGACGATAAGAGCTTCTTTAGATATATAAAAAGGAAGAGAGAGGTCAAAGTGAACATAGGTCCCTGAGAAAATTAATTTGGGAAGATTGTTTTCAGGAGCAAGGTGTTAAACCGATATTTTGCATCAGTCTTATGGCAGAAGACATTTGGAACATCCCATTAATACAAACAAATACTGGGGAGGAATTAATTATCATCACCATTACTGCAGAAGCAGTATTAGAAAAACTACTGGGACTAAAGACAAAGTCCCCTGGCCCTGATTGCTTGCATCCTCATATCCTGAAAGAAGTAGTTGATGCATTGGTTGTAATTTTCAAAAAGTAATTGAATTCTGGAGAAGTATCAGAGGATTGGAAACTGGGGCGGTGTGGTGGCCCAATGGTTAGCACTGCTGCCTCACGGTGCCAGGGACATGGGTTCAATTCCCGTGGCAACTGTCTGTGTGGAGTTTGCACATTCTTCCCATGTCTGTGCGGGGTTTCCTCTGGATGCTCCCACAGTCCAGTGATGTGCAGGGTAGGTGAATTAGCTGTGCTAAATTGTCCGTAGTGTTAGGTGCAGGGGCATGGGTCTTGGAGGGTCCGTGTGGACTTGTTGGGCCAAAGGGTCTGTTTCCACACTGTGGGGAATGAAATTTTGGAGCTTAATTCAGATAAAAGCAAGGTGCTGCATTTTGGGAAAGCAAATCTTAGCAGGACTTATACACAAGGTTCTAGGGAGTGTTGCTGAACAAAGAGACCTTGGAGTGCAGGTTCATAGCTCCTTGAAAGCGGAGTCGCAGGTGGATAAGACCATAAGACATAGGAGTGGAAGTAAGGCCATTCGGCCCATCGAGTCCACTCCGCCATTCAATCATGGCTGATGCGCATTTCAGCTCCACTTACCAGCATTCTCCCCGTAGCCCTTAATTCCTCTAGACAACAAGAACCTATCAATCTCGGCCTTGAAGACATTTAGCGTCCCGGCTTCCACTGCACTCCGTGGCAATGAATCCACAGGCCCACCACTCTCTGGCTGAAGAAATGTCTCCGCATTTCTGTTCTGAAATGACCCCCTCTAATTCTAAGGCTGTGTCCACGGGTCCTAGTCTCCTCGCCTAACGGAAACAATTTCCTAGCATCCACCTTTTCAAAGCCATGTATTATTTTGTACGTCTCTATTAGATCTCCCCTTAATCTTCTAAACTCCAACGAATACAATCCCAGTATCCTCAGCCGTTCCTCATATGCTAGACCTGTCATTCCAGGGATCATCCGTGTGAATCTCCGCTGGACACGTTCCAGTGCCAGTATGTCCTTCCTGAGGTGTGGGGACCAAAACTGGACACAGTACTCCAAATGGGGCCTAACCAGAGCTTTATAAAGTCTTAGTAGTACATCTCTGCTTTTATATTCCAACCCTCTTGAGATAAGAGACAACATTGCATTCGCTTTCTTAATCACAGACTCAACCTGCATGTTTACCTTTAGAGAATCCTCGACTAGCACTCCCAGATCCCTTTGTGCTTTGGCTTTATTAATTTTCTCACCATTTAGAAAGTAGTCCATGCTTTTATTCTTTTTGCCAAAGTGCAAGACCTCGCACTTGCTCACGTTAAATTCCATCAGCCATTTCCTGGACCACTCTCCCAACCTGTCTAGATCCTTCTGTAGCCTCCCCACTTCCTCAGTACTACCTGCCTGTCCACCTAACTTCGTATTATCGGCAAACTTCGCTAGAATGCCCCCGGTTCCCTCATCCAAATCATTAATATATAATGCGAACAGCTGTGGCCCCAGCACCGAACCCTGCGGGACACCGCTCGTCACCGGCTGCCATTCTGAAAAAGAACCTTTTATCCCAACTCTCTGCCTTCTGTTAGACAGCCAATCCTCAATCCATCCCAGCAGCTCACCTCGAACACCATGGGCCCTCACCTTGCTCAGCAGCCTCCCGTGTGGCACCTTATCAAAGGCCTTTTGAAAGTCTAGATAGACCACATCCACTGGGTTTCCCTGGTCTAACCTACTTGTTACCTCTTCAAAAAATTCCAACAGGTTTGTCAGGCATGACCTTCCTTTACTAAATCCATGTTGACTTGTTCTAATCAGACTCTGCTCTTCCAAGAATTTAGAAACCTCATCCTTAATGATGAATTCTAGAATTTTACCAACAACCGAGGTTAAGCTGATTGGCCTATAATTTTCCATCTTTTGCCTTGATCCTTTCTTGAACAAGGGGGTTACTACAGCCATCTTCCAATCATCCGGGACCTTTCCTGACTCCAGTGACTCTTGAAAGATCTCAACCAATGCCTCTGCTATTTCCTCAGCAACCTCTCTCAGAACTCTAGGGTGTATCCCATCGGGGCCAGGAGATTTATCAATTTTAAGACTTTTTAACTTTTCTAGCACTATCTCTTTCGTAATGGCAACCATACTCAACTCAGCCCCATGACACCCTTTAATTTTTGGGATATTACTCATGTCTTCCACTGTGAAAACTGACGCAAAGTACTTGTTAAGTTCTCCTGCTATTTCCTTATCTCCCATCACTAGGCTCCCTGCATCAGTTTGAAGTGACCCAATGTCTACTTTTGCCTGTCGTTTGTTTCTTATGTACTGAAAGAAACTTTTACTATTATTTCTAATATTACTGGCTAGCCTACCTTCATATTTGATCCTCTCATTTCTTATTACACTCTTTGTTATCCTCTGTTTGCTTTTGTATCCTTCCCAATCTTCTGATTTCCCACTGTTCTTAGCCACTTTATAGGATCTCTCTTTTTCTTTAATACATTTCCTGACTTCCTTTGTCAGCCAAGGTTGTCTAATCCCTCCCCGGTTAATCTTTCTTTTCTTGGGAATGAACCTCTGTACAGTGTCCTTAATTATACCTACAAACTCCTGCCATTTTTGCTCTAGTGTCTTCCCGGTTAGCCTCTGCTTCCAGTCTATTTTAGTCAGTTCCTCTCTCATGCCTTCATAATTACCTTTATTCAACTGTAACACCATTACATCAGATTTTGCCTTCTCCCTTTCAAACTCCAGACTGAACTCTACCATATTATGGTTGCTACTTCCTAAGGGTTCCCTTACTTTAAGATCTTTTATAGAGTCTGGTTCATTGCAAAGCACTAGGTCCAGAATAGCCAGAATAGGATAGGTTGGTGAAGGCGGCGTTTGGTATGCTTTCCTTTATTGGTCAGAGTATTGAGTACAGGCGTTGGGAGGACGTGCTGTGGCTGTACAGGACATTGGTTAGGCCACTGTTGGAATATTGCATGCAATTCTGGTCTCCTTCCTATTGGAAAGATGTTGTGAAACTTGAAAGGGTTCAGAAAAGATTTACAAGGATGTTGCCAGGATTGAAGGATTTGAGCTACAGGGAGAGGCTGAACAGGCTGGGGTTGTTTTTCCTGGAGCATCACAGATTGAGGGGTGACCTTATTGAGGTTTACAAAATTATGAGGGGCATGGATAGGGTAAATAGGCAAAGTCTTTTCCCTGGGGTCGGGGAGTCCAGAACTAGAGGGCATAGGTTTAGGGTGAGAGGGAAAAGATATAAAAGAGACCTAAGGGGCAACTGTTTCATGCAGAGGGCGGTACGTGTATGGAATGAGCTGCCAGAGGAAGTTGTGAAGGCTGGTGCAATTGCAACATTTTAGAGGCAACTGGATGGGTATATGAATAGGAAGAGTTTGGAGGGATATGGGCCGGGTGCTGGCACGTGGGACTAGATTGGGTTGGGATATCTGGTCGGCATGGATGGGTTGGACTGAAGGGTCTGTTTCCATGCTGTACATCTCTATGACTCTCAATGACTCAACTGTTGATGTGACACCCCTATTCAAAAAGATAGGGAGGCAGAAAGTGGGCAACTATAAGTTGGTTAGCCTGATATCTATTGTTGGAATCGATCAGGAAGGAATTAAGAGCAGGACATTTGGAAAATTATAATCTAATCAAGCGTGGCTTCATGTAAGGGAAACAGTGTCTGACTAATTTATTAGTGTATTTTCAGGAAGCCTCAACCGGTGTGGCTAGAGGTGAATCAGTAGATATGTTGTGTTTAGACTTTGAGAAAGCCCACAGGGTTGGAGGTGACATATTGGTATGGATAGAGTATTGGCTAATGGACAGGAAACAAAATGGGGATAAGAGATTCTTTTCTAGGTTGATGACATACGACCATTGGGGCTCTATAAGGATTGGTGCTGGAACCACAACTGTTTACAATAGATATTAATGACTTGGAGGAGGGAAGTGAATCTACTGTAGCCAAATTTTCAGACAGCACTAAAATAAGTGGACAGGCAAGTTATGAGAGCGATACAACAGTTTACAGAGAAATATTAATAGGTTAAGTCAGCAAAAAATCGGCAAATGGAATATAATGTGGGAAAATGCAAAGTTGTTCATTTTGGAAGGGAGAATAAAAGAACAGAATATTATTTAAATGGAGAAAACCTGCAGAAAGCTGCAACTTGGGAGTACTTGTACACACAAGAAAAGAAAGAAAGCAGACATTCAGGAAAGCTAATGGAATGTTGGCCCTTATTTCAAAGGGGGTTGGACTTTAAGAGTAGGGAAGTCTTACTGCAACTATACAAGGTGCTGGTGAAACCACATCTGGAGTGCTGTGAGCAGTTTTAGTTGCTTTATTTAAACAGACAGTTATGGAGACATTGGAGACAGTTCAGGGAAGGTTCAGTAGGATGATTCCTGAAATGGAAGGATTGACCTATGAGCAAAAGCTAAACAGGCTGGGCCTTTATTCATTAGATTTTCGAAGAATGAGAGGTGATCTCATAGAGATACATAGGATTGTTAAGGAGCGCGACAAGGTAAAGAGGAGGTTTCCCCTCAGGTTATAGTCTGGGACCAGACAGCATATAGGAGAGCATAAAGATGAGGAAGGATTTCTTCTCTCAGAAGGGCAAGAGTGTTTGGAACACCTTGCCACTGAAAGCTCTGGAGTTAGAACCCTTGTGGATATTTAACACTGAGATAGATAGATTCTGGATTATTAGGGAAATCAAGATTTATGGGAAAAATGCAGGAAAGTGGACGAGAGGAATGTCGGATCAGCAATGATTTTATCAAATGGTGGTGCAGGCACAAGGGGCTGAACAACCTAATCTGTTCCTATTTCTTATGGTTTTATGGTCTTATCCAGAGATATAAAAAAGAAAGCTATGGTGCCCCCTTTCACCATAAAGAACAATTCTGTCTTAAAGTTTCTTCTAAATCTATGCAAAGCATATAGCCTCATAGATGCTTACAGCATGGAAGAGGCCATTCAGCCCATCATATTTACATTGACCAATAAAAATCTGACTACACTAATCCCATTCTCCAGCTTTTGACCCATCGTGTCAATACGTATTGACATCTAAACACTGCTTAAAAGTTACAAGAGCTTCTGACTCAACATCCTTTCAGGCAGTGAGGTCCAGATCCTAACACCCTCTGAATGAGAAACATCCTCTTCGACTCTTATTCTGCAACCTCTTACTTTAAATCTATATCTCCTGATTATCAACCCATCCACTAATAAAAAAAGTGTTTTCCTATCAGTCTTGAATCCCTCATAATGTCATACATCTCTGTCAGGTTTCCTTCGCTGGTCCAAGGAAAACAGCCTTCGCCTATCCAATCCGTCTTTCCTCATTCCTATAATGTGTTGATCAAAACTGCGTGCAATACTTCAGTTTTGACCTACTCAGTGTTTTGTACAGTTCCAGCTTAACCTCCTTGCTCTTACATTGTATACCCCATTTAATACAAATAAAGATCCCATATACCTTATGAACCACCTTATCTAGACGCTCTGCTACTTTCAGGGTTCTGTGGATGTGCCACATGAAGGTCTAACTGCATTCCCTCATGATTTCCTGGGGTTGAAACCCATTTCTCACTACTCTGCCCAGATGACCAATCCATATATTCTTTGCTTTCTGTCATAACAGCACTTGTGAAAAAAAATGGAAAGTGATAAGAGAAAATAAAAATTCCATGTCAAGATTCAAGGACCACAGTGCATGAATTGGTTGCTAAGAGAAATAAGGAATATAGGGATTCAGGTCGTTCAGATATAATGTGTGTTTCATTAACTTGAATTCACTGCAATGCGATTGATGAATTGGGGGCAATGTTTCTAAAGCGTGAACGTTTAAAATGTGTGTTGGCTGTTATGTGATTACATCACCAACAGTTTAAGTGCTGTTTCTAAAGTGCGATCTTTCTATAATGCAGGGTTGCACATGAATGCAACTGTTACAGTATAGAAGAGCTACTTGTAATGTGGAAAGATGCAGTTGAAGTAAAGGATTAGTCTTGATCATAATGAATGACAGCGCAATCTTGAATAGTTAAATAGCCTACTCCTACTATTTCTTCTTCGCATGCTCTTAAATAGTGGGATACCTCTGCTGATGAGATTTTATTTAACATGCATTGTATCACAGCATTATGACAGATTTCTGACTGGCACCACTCTGTAATGAACATACAGAATATTAATCTCCAAAGAGGCATAATGTAATGACAATACTTTCAGCAACTTAATGAACTTAAAAGTAATTTCAAAGATCTAGTGGCAACCAACTGACTTGCAAGTGATTTATGTATTATATGGAAAGTGTTAGCAGAGTGAAAGTGTTCCTGGAGTAGCAATCGAAAGGCTCAGGTTGATGTGCTGGGGATAGGCGTTGAAGTCACAACATGGCAGTTAGACGGAGATGTATTCAATGAATAAACCTGTACTTGTCACGACCATGAAACTATTGTTGATTATAATATAAACCCATCTGCTTCACTGATATACTTTAAGGAAGGAAATCTGCCATCCATGGTCTGGTCTACATGTGACTCCAGGCACATAGTAATATGGCTGGCTCTTAATAACCCTTGGAATGGACTAGAAAGCCACTCAGTTCCAGGACAATTAGGGAGGGCCCAACCAATGATGCCCACATGCTATGAAAGAATAAAGAACATGTGGGACAATCTAAAAAGACTAGCTGACCTTTTCTCATCCAATGGATTTGTATGATCAGAAACAAGACTCTTATAAGAGGATTACTATTCTTATGGACAGTTTGCTAAAATTTGAATAAAAGAGTTTAAAACTAACCAGAAGCCAATACATCAATCTGACTTCACAAAATGAGAGTAGGGGAATGTTGCCACAGTATCATTGTTGTACTATTACACAGCTCTCTGAAGTCATTATGCCTTTAAGATAGCTAGATGATGTCATAATATGCAACGCTTGAGTACAAAAGGTACTTAGTCTCCGTACATTCAGTTGGTAGTCAGCCTGTTGGTTCATCAGTTCGTCAGCCAGTCAATCAGGGGTATAATGAGCTGAATGTTGTGATTTCTTTAGTGGACTTTTGGTTTTGTCGAATTTCATGGAGAGTTTCTTTCTATGGGGCCCACATCTTACCAAACACACCTCATTAACTCCCTGAATCTGGCGTGCCCCTCTTGTCTGATATTCCTACAGCATCTAAGTTATGAGGAAAGGCTGATTGGATAGGCTGGGATTGTTTTCCTTGGACCAGTGAAGATTGAGGGGGAACCTGACAGAGATGTATAAGATTTTGAGGAATTCACGGTGGATAGAAAAACACTTTTTCTATTCATGGACAAGTTGACATCCAGGATCTTCCTGAATGAACCGACATTCCTTGCACTGGCATCATCTTTAAAAGACCCTTCCATTTAAGAGAGGTGATGGCCTCTGGTATTATTGCTGGACTATTAATCCACAGACCCAGGTAATGTTCTGGGAATCTGGGTTTGAATTCTGCCAGATGGTGTAATTTGAATTCATTAAAAATCTGGAATTATGAGTCTAATGATGGCCGCGAACCTATTGCCAATTGTGGGAAAACCCATCTGGTTCATAATGTCTTGGAGAGAAGGAAATTGCCATCCTCACTTGGTCTGACCTCATATGACTCCAGACCACAGCAATGTGGTTCATTCTTAACCAGTCTCTGGGCAATTAGGGACAGGCAATAAATGTTGGCCTGGCCAGTGATGTCTTCATCCTGTGATTGAGTTCAAAGAAAAGAAACCATTTTGTATCTGGACAAGTAGTATCTTTCTGGAGCTGTCCTTTCTGGAAGAGAAACTTGGCATCTCCTTTTGTGGGTAGGAACCTAGAGGTCTTGCTGGATGGGGTGCTACAGAGGTGGGCCAGAACTGGCACTGGAGTGGAGGCCACAACAACCGAGGTTCCCAACTGGGTCAGTGCTGTCTGGAGGAAGGTCAATGACTTTCTGCACACCACCAAGGTTAGGGCTTCCATTTTCTCCCCGATACCTCATGCTCACTATATCTTTGTTACTATATGCACCGAGACCCATGCTGGACCACTCACACCATTGCTTGCATCACCTTCCCCATTGGCTCTTACCCATCCTAATCCCCCAACACCACTAACCCTGCATACTATTCCCTCTATGCTGTTTACTTACTCACTCAGGATATCTCCCCTCCTGTACTAACAGTAATAGTTGTGCCACCCACTTGCATCTCCCATAATAATTGCCTCTCTCTGATTCAGAATGAAAGCAGTCCACAATGGGGTAGAAAGAGTTAAGTGAAATGTTTGGCCACCCAACATTCGACACCTCATACTTTAGATGGAGAGGACACTGATTCTTTCTGCACTAAGTAGCTGCCTGGCTGTGCCCAAGCTGCTGTGCTGGGTTACCCGAACTGAAGCTGAAAATGTGTTGCTGGAAAAGCGCAGCAGGTCAGGTAGCATCCAATGAACAGGAGAATCGACGTTTCAGGCATAAGCCCTTCTTCAGGAAGGGCTTATGCCCGAAACGTCGATTCTCCTGTTCCTTGGATGCTGCTTGACCTGCTGCGCTTTTCCAGCAACACATTTTCAGCTCTGATCTCCAGCATCTGCAGTCCTCACTTTCTACCTGAACCAAAAGCTATCTCCCTTGACATGACTGAGGACTGTGGGCAACCATGCCGAGCTTCCTGGCTTTGTGTCTACATGAAATGGCACAGCAATAAACTGAGCCTGATATCTCTGGTTGAGGGGCAAGACACAAAAAGGCATCAAAGTGGGCTTAAAGTGAAAGAGCACTAAGGGAGCAAGTGAAAAGTCCCGAGATGTAGCCTGGTCCAGTCCATGGGCTGGGTGTGTGTCCTTGAACTCAGTGTCCCCCTTGCTGCAGCTTTACAGTAATAATTAACATTGTGCCCCAAGGTGCAGCATTGAAGTGCAAAAGTGTGGATTAGAGATGTGCCAGTAGGGTTCTTGGAGGCTGGCACATGTTGGAGCCAAACCCCCTGTGGACGTGGGATGGATATAGTCAGTGCCCATGGAGTATGCTCTGCGATATTGATGCATGATATCCCACATCGAGACTCTTTGGATCAAGCAGCAAGCTAAACACTCCAGGTCCTTCCTCTGGACTTTTGATATAGAGAATTCTCAGCATCCGGTTTACTGATAATGAGTGGTATTCTGGAAATACTAATGGGGTGAGGTGCACAGTTAAGAAGGTTGTTACAAGCAATAATCCCCCTCACTCAGAAAACTTGTTACTCTCTAATAAGAATCAATGTTCACAACTTAGATTTAAGTTGCATTGAGTTGTTACTGAAGTTGAGATAGGCTTCACTGGATTTTCACAAAACTCTACCAGATTTGTAACCTCAGCCCACATTGTTCAGGCTCCTTTAAGAGTCTGCCCAATGTAACTATCATCTAAGTAAGCAAGTACCATTAATGTCCATTATATTACATTAGTGTACATAAGTATATGTTACTACACTCACAGATATCTGGCTCAATTAGAAGCTGACTCTCTGTGGTATTTGTTACATGGCTAAATATCAAAAAACACAAAATACATCAATCACCATGAAGAAAAGAGCAACATGCAAATCGGTGAGATGTTATGTAAATAGTGACATCAGGCAGAAGTTGGAGACTAAAGCTGACAAAAATTAAAATGCAATTTAGCATAACGCAATTGTCCACAAAATACTGATAACGATGGCAACATTTTCTGTGTGCTCCTTGCAGTGTTTCATCAAGTATATATTGATGTGTAGGAAATTTGATGGTAATGCTATTTACTAACATTATTAACATTCGTGTGAAAATAAATTTGAATGGACCATAATTTGACAGATGTAATACAGCTGAATAGAATAAGAGATGTATAATCAAAGTTAATCAGGATACTGAATACCTTTTTTTCTGTAAGATGAGGCAAGTTGGGAACCTAAAGATGCTGAATTCAGATCAAGGATGAAA